>NC_090665.1:9507500-10132500 GCF_013368605.1 Nyctibius grandis
GAAAAAAATACATATAACACAGACCGCTTATTAGATAATAAAAAGCAAATTTAACTGAATTTCTGAGCTAATTATATGGTTTATCAGACTGCTAGCATACAACTGTTTAAATCACTGCCTCTCGTCATGGAAAGACTCAACTGGGTGAAACAAATTCTGACTTGCTTCCCAAAATAAGAGTCCATTCTCTCAGCCCCAGTGACTACTCTGGTGTTAGAGAGACAAACTTTAATGCACTTCCTGTAAAGTTGTCAGGTGCCGAGACAGGGACTAGGCAAACTTGTCATTGATTCAAGAAAAACTTGGAAGTAACGCTACAGCAGTGAAAACCAACTGCATTAGCACACACATCTACTTTCACATTGGACTTATTAATGAGCACTACTGTTGTGAATGAACGTTAATCACAAACTTAATGAATATACTTCACCATTGCTACATGCATGGAATTTCTGTCTGCTTCACTATAAACTGCTACAGACTTCACACCCATTTTCTTCGCTGTTCGCATCACTCTGCATGCAATTTCTCCTCTGTTTGCTATAAGAATCTTCCCTATGTTGTGACCTCCTGTTTAAAAGGACAAAGCACAGTAAGCAGCTTTTAAAAGAAATAGATCTTTGAAAACATTCCTGGAAATAAAGCAATTTTAAAATTCCGAGTTCTTTTTCATCATCTATAGTGTTTATGCATTTCTTCCAATAATGAAAAAACCCATACTTCACCCAAAAGTATTTCCATGCCAGTCCTGGAATATTTTTCCTTAGAGCCCTTATGCAGAAGTATGTTTAAGTCTTTTTTTTTTCCTTTTTAGAGTTCAAGAAATATATTCTAACCCTAAAACACCACTTAAACGTAAAAGTTGATGCTCACATTTTTCCTGTGTACCTTCTGGACCAACTAAGAAACAACTAACACCTGTCCCCGCCTCCCTCCCTCAATAGAAGTGATTCCCATTCCTTTGAAGAGCGCTATTCCCCACTGATACACAGTCACAAAGAAAGAACAAGGTATGAAGTTTTTTGTTGTTTTTTAAACAGTAACATACAAGCTTCTATTAACCTCATGACAGCAGTTAAAACATGATAGAAATGTAAGGCCAGCACAGTCAGAGACCTCACAGGCGAAACTAAACAGCTTAAAACTAACTAATAAAATAAAAATATATCTCTGAATTCTAAACCATATCTTTTTACACAATATGACAACAGGGTCAGTTTAAATCATCTTTCTAAATATTTTTAACTTTCCTTCATGTACTGTTTATATACTATTATGCCAAAAAAACAATTCTCACAGACTTTGCAACTTTTGTATCAAAAAAGGACCGAGAGGAAAACATCACAAAAATAAATAGTTTTCATTCAACTGAGTATACCTAAATATGATACAAATATTGAATATTTATTTTTAAAAACTACAGTTTTTCAGCAACTAATGGTCTAAAACTAATTGCAAAACCATCCACATTACATCAGCAATTAAACCTAGTCGCTAAAGAAGTTAAATTTCATACCTATTGTTGAGGCCCATTTCACAAATCTTTGTACTTGGCTCCATTGCCTGTAGAATTACAAACACACAGAACTGTTACCAAAGTATATGAAGTGGCAACTGAACTACTTTTATTTTCAAGTGGGAGGAGGACAGCACTAACACAGCTCTGAAGCTTTTGATACAACTATTTACACAGAACATATTCAACAAGGATGGTTGTACAAACTTCACTAGATCTCTCCTTAAGTGTTTTCATTTAGACACAACAGAAATCATCCCCTTGCTTTTTTTAGCAGCACTCAAATCGAAATAGTCAACATTTTTTTTAAGATAAAAACTCTTTTAGTGGACAGAACAGCCAACATCTGGCATTTATTACAGAGAAAGCAACTTGAACTATTCGGGAAAGAAGACATGAACAACCACAAAACAGAAAAGCTTATGAAGGAAAAAGGAGTTGTTTGTATAGGGAAAAGGTGCAAGAGAAAAGAATGTGCAAGATAGCCAGAAAGACGAGCAATGAAGAATTTCAGAAATGAAAAGTTAAACCTCAAACGACTAATACTAAAGAAATCAGATAGCGAAGGTTAAGTGACTGGAAGAAAGTGTAAAAGTAAACTCCTGGAACTGTTTTAATTAACATATAAATCAAGTTTGGAATCTTGGATCAAGTCCAGCAATTCTTAAACGGTATCATACAAAAAGACACGAGACATCCTTGACACCATACAACCAAAAGCTCAGTTCCAACAACGAGATGGTCACTAACTCCTCCTGCCCGGGATTACAGACAGCGGAGGGGCTACAGCGGGGAGTCCACGATGGCCACCAAACCTCGAACACTCGCGGCAGTTTCATGGAACCTGTACAAACACTAAAACCGTGCTTGAGACTTTGGGCGACTTTTTTTGCTCTTTCCACAGAGGAGCCCGGGGCACCTACATCACGCCCAGGTACCCGCAGCCCTCCCAGGTACCCGTACCACCACGCGGCCCAGCTCCCTCGCTCCTCCCGAGGCGCACGGCCCCTTCTCCCTTACTCCCTCGGGCAGCCCGGCTCCAGGCTCGGCTCTGGGCAGCCTCCCTCCGCGCCAGGCCCGACAGCCGCCGCCGGCTCCCTCCCGGGCGCGGTCCCTGCCGCCGCCCGTCAGTCTCCGTTAGCAGCCGCCACGGAGCTCGCCGCCTCAGCGGGGAGAGGGGAAGGAGGCGAGGAGCGCCTCGGCCGCCCGCCGTCGCCGCGGGGCCGGGCCGGGCCGGGCCGGGCCCGGCGCGCCGCGCCGCGCCGCGTTCCGCCTCCCCCCGCCCCGCACTCACTGCCACCGCAGCGCCCGCAAGCAGCGACGACCCTGCTCCGCCGCCAGCACCAGCGCCATTTTGACGAGCGCGGGGGCCGGCGGGACGGAGGGTGTGTGCGCCGGGGCGGCCGGCAGTGGCTGCTGCGGCAGGGGCGGGCTGGGGCGGGCTGCGGCGAGGAGGAGCCGCCGGCCGGGTCAGCGGGGAGAGAAAGCGCTCGGGGAGGAGGGAGATAACAGTGAAGGAGGGACGAGAGGCGGTCCTGAGCTCACTCCCGGGCGATCTGGGAGAGGGGTTGAAATGGGTGTCTGGTGGGGGCAGAGCCGGGAGAAGGCGGCAGGGGCTGGATGAAACCGATAAACAGCGCAATAAAACGGCAGATCAAATAAAATTCATATAAATGTGGAGGGATGTAGATTGCGAAAGGACTCTCGGCTACATTTGTGGAAGCATGGGCCCTGAGCCGGCCATGTTCCTTCGGGAATGACATCGGGGGTTGTAATGGAGCAGCGACACGAAACGTGAGCGTGGTTGGGAAGGGCACGGGGATCCCCAGACACCGTAACATCCCTGTGCCCAGGCCCCGCTGCCCAGCTCAAAGCTACCGTGTAAATGGAGGAGGTCAGAGAGCGGTGGGACCAGCACATCCCACCCTCTGGTGAACCGGACGCAGGCACGGTGGGTACAGCTCCCTCGGGTTGGCTGGTCACCTTGTGCTGGGTCTCGCTAAACCTGCCTGCACGGCTCCAGGGCAGCGCCCGTGCTCCCCAGGGGACGGGGCGCAGGGGAGCACGGGCCTTTGGTCAGGCCTCACCTGCCCGCTCTTATTTTCCGTGTCGAGCTGGATCTCATAACGCAGCGAGAAAAGGAGGGTGAATCCCCAAGGTCACCTCCTTTGCCTCAGTCACACTGATTTACTGAACTTAGGTCAACAATAATGGTCAGATAAACTGTGATACTGATAGGCTACAATAAAGCATTTCCAAAGTAGTATTTCACGTGACCATGATTTTAATATTAATTATATAAAGACATTAAAAAAAACCCAAATCGTAGCACTTAGTCAAAATAGGTATTTCTACTTGCTGTTTACGAATAGCAAAGCAACCATGCTTTTTCACAAAAGGAATACAGGAGCTATCAATTGTAATATTGGTAGTATTTAACCTGTCTTACGTGTTCTCCATACTCTGAAACATTAACACAGTTTCTTACATAAAGAGCATTCTTGGTATGCAGGTAGTCTCTGCTTGTTCTGCTGTTACTTTTTTTGATCTGGGATGGTGACCTCTCACACCAGGGAGTGGGTGGTTGTAGTAGGTTACACGGACACCAGATCAGCTTGGGGAAATAGTATGGTCCATTGAACCTGACTGCAAGAGGTGGTGGGTTCAGCACTTGCTCTAAAGACGAGATTTTAAAAACTAAATTATTAAGTGAAGCTACAACTTTTCCATAATTCATTCTCTTCTTTCTTGTGCAAAATAATGTGCTGACAGCATAGATCCGACTTTTGGCTTTTGAAATCCAGATTTAAAAAATTTCAGCATGTTTAACTTGTCCTCTAAACACCAGATGGCAGCATTTTATGTAGTTTATCATTGAACGCTGGGAAGGGCTACAAATATTTTGCAATACATAAATCAGAGGTGGTGGAGGAGTTTACACTTTGAACACTAGAACTAAGGGAAGTTGCACACTCATTTATGTTGCAAATCTGCTCTTGGTGAAGGCATGCTGCAAGCATGGCTTGTAGGGCTTGCAAAGTCAAGTGGGATCACCAGATTGTGTACAGAGCTGGTTAAAAGTACAATGTTATAAAACCGAAATGCAGAAAATAATAATTTTCTCCCTGACACCAGTAATATGTTTAATGTGCATGTACATAGATAGAGGCACTGTGATGAACCCGGTGATGTACTGGATAGGTTGGATGGGCAACATTTTAAATTTTATTGTGGAAGCTTGGCGTATTTTGAAAGCTGCTGATTAATTTAGATTAATAATTTCAGTACTTTTCTCATTTTTTTCCATGAGCAGATTGTGAACAGCATAATTTGAAATATGAATTCATTTTCCTTGAGGAGATGAAAAAAAATATCATTCCATGGCAAAATGAATGAGGTTAAACATTGGCTGGACTCATGAATCATATTGTTCAGAAATTTCTGGGGTATAGGGAAGCCCCAGCAAAGCTGAGTTTCGAAACCAAGATCAATGTCTCTAATCTGCACAGATTTTCTGACTTGGATTGAACACTCTTTTTTCCCACCAGCCATTTATTTTGTTTCTGCATGTGGGAAATGCAACCTACTCCTTTTTTAAAATATTGAAGAAAGCGTTAAGTAAGAAACCGAACCAATTAAATTATAATTTAATAAAATACTTAGGATCTACCAGATTCATAGGCAATAGGACTTGCAGAAAAGGGGAAATGCAGGTTTTGTGACATTTAGTGGCTAGCAGGGAAAGCCCAGGAGTGCGAGTGTTGCTGTGGCTGATAAACTTCAGACATGTGTGTCTCTGCATTACCGGCATGGAGTGGCCACAGCCATGGATGTGAGAAAGTACATGTAGTCTCCCAGTGTCTTGTCACCTTACTAGTGAAGCGTTAATTTCATAGAAATCTTTCTCTCCTCACCCTTATTATTTTCCTCAAATTGATGCTTTAAAAAATACTCATCCTTTTTTCTTCTAGACACTCTGATGCAAAAACATTTCTCCAATGGATTCAAAACCTTTGTGCTTCTTGGAGAGTCCATGGTGTGATTTACAGATTGAATGTTTTTTGCCTTAAAAGGAAAAATGATTGACTATTCCTCCATCTGCCATTAAACCTTGTCAAGAAAGAGAGAATTTGAGACATCCAGGAGCCTTTGAGGGTCCACTTCAGACGCTCCCCCCGCTCCAGCAATGAACATGCAGACGACCCCATCTAAATCCTAGTTCATCAGCTGAAATGAATCTCCCAAGTGTGTATTTACCAGCCCAGCTTCAAAAACTAACGTGAACAAGCCAGTAACCTTGTCCACTAAATAGGTGTATCACTTAGGCGAACCTGGCACCAAATTTAATATTGCTCCAGGCCACGCAAGTGCAAAAGAGCAGAGCAAACTGTTCCTGCTCTCCCAGCAGCCCTGCTTTTCTACTGAAGGACAAATCAAGGGGCTTGCAAAGTTTACACCTTGTGACCTGTAGCCGTTAAATTATCCATCATGTAGGGGGTGCGCACTGACACTAGAAATGATAATAGCAAGTGAAGCATAATTCTGGCATTTTATCACTGAGGGAAGTTACTTTCTTTCTGCTGCCCTCATGGGCACTTCTCTAACAGATAAGTTCCTCAATCAGCTACCGGCAACAGAGAGAGAGGTTTTTCTCCCCCATCTTTACCACGTCTTCTGCTTTCCTGCAATCCATCTAACAACCTTTGCTTCTTTAGCCATGAAGAGTGGGACATGAGATTCATTCAGCCATTTCAGAGCCTTACCTTGCTCACCACAGAGACAGTAGCATCCTGTTCCCCCATCTGTCTGCCCACCCCTCTCTTTCCAAGCCAGCCCAACCTCCCAACAACAGCACTGGGCATTACAGGAATCTGCAACCAAAATGGGGTCTGGCTGCAGTTATTAGCCAAACATAGATCTAGACAGATTTGGTTTCAAGTTTCTCTGACAAACCTTCAAAGATGAAGATAAAGATCTTTTGTGTGCCCCCTTTTATTGAGAAGTTTACCTCATGCAATTGTCCCACAGTTGCCATATTTTAAGCTGACTGTTGATGTGACAAACGGCAAAATCACAGCAAAGTCACATAGAATCATAGCCTGGTTTGGGTTGGAAGGGACGTTTACAGATCATCTAGTACAATCCCCACCCTTTGGGGAACTCCTTTCACCAACATAGAAGCTGTTGAATTCTCAAGTTTATGTGGGGTATTTTCTAAGCTATTTACTCCCTCTAGTTTCCGTAACTGCAGACTGAAAGGATGCATTCTCCTCAAAAGACTGTTATAATTCCTACGATTATTATCTGTGAAAGCAGTTTAAACATGAAGTAACAAGCATCCATCACATCTGCTGTGAGTTATGGTCTGTGTTTATTGGACCAATAGGAAACAAAAAGACAGCTAGTTGTATGAAGAAACACAGTGAATTCAGATACTCTGGAAGCTGTGGGAAGATTAACAGAAAACTGCATCTTATTTTCAATACCCTTTTTGTAATGCTGACGAAACAAAGACAGAAATGTCAGATGAGCTGCCCAAGCCACAAAAGAAATAATCATCGAAGTCATGGTTAGGATATAAAAGCATATCTATGTCTGTGGCTTGTGTCGAGCCCGTAGGACCCTGCCTGTTAGATTATACTTGTATTTTAAACAGTTTAAGTGTAACAGCACTCAAGAGATAAAATAATTGCACAGCAATGTAGGCTTTAATGACTAAATACAACCTTTATTATAGAAACACTAATAATAGAAAAATAAAGAGCATATCTTACTTCTCATAGCAAATTAATTTTTAGCAACCATATATTATAGCAAGCTAGAAGTGATCAACTACACCATCTTCATACACTCAAGATGCTAATCTACAGCTTCCTTCCTCTTTCAACCAGAATTAACAGCTGTTTTTTTTAATTTGGACTTTGTCCATCAGAGAGCAAAAAGGACTGAAAGAAATGAAATCTTGCTTTATAAACTCCTTGGCAATTTGGCTAAGTATGACATCATCATGCTCATGGGATGCCCTTGTGTCTACCTTGGGTCTGCAAGAGACCGTACTGAATGGTCTGGGGTGAGAGCTGCAGCAGAGCATCAGGGAGCTATAGGGATGTGCTCACCTCCTAATTTCTGTGAGCGCCCCTGCTGTATCCTGACCAGCACATGCTTGCAAACAAGTTAAGTGTGGCTTCCCTGATGGGATCTGTCGTGTCATCATGATCAATAGCTTCTCGTTCCGGGATGGGTTGATCTGAGCGTGCAACTGGAAGAAAAAGTGAGCTGGGGCTGCTGAGACCAACACTGCTGGTCACTCTGGGACCCAGCTGCAGCCTTGTCCCCTCCCACAGCAGACTCTGCTCTTCTCTCAGCTCTCTGGGTACATGGGCTCATGCTGACTATATGAAGGGCTTTGGCAAGCAGATTTTTAGGGCAGGTTGGTTGGTAAACCCTTGTCGCAAGCAATGAGCAGATTGCTGAACAAGGGTCTGACTATGGCAAAGAGCAGCCCTGGAAGGGAAGCAATCTGCCAGGCTTAGAAAATACTGTTTTCATTTACATCCATACTGACAGGAAGCAAAGAAACTGTGCACTGCTGCCCATGGTATAACTATTATGGCCCACTTGGTGTACAACTAGCTTATCATGAGCCTCTTCTTTGTATGGTGCTCTTTCAGTGACTTTTTGCTCAAAATGTTTCCTCAGACAAGATGTTTAAAAGAGAAAGTCTGGCAACCAACACCAATTACACCTATAGAGTCTTCCCACTGGGAGGAGAGCCTCAAAGCAACTCCACTAGATAAAAAAGTGCTAGCCAAATATCTACCTAAATTCTAACAGAAAAAAAATACAGGCATCAGCTTTAAAAGCTGCACATGGCAACTCAGGGAGCAGCTGGGCTGTCTAATTCTAGTTCAGCATTAAATTCAGAGAGGCAACACTCCCTGCGATGCTGGCCTGCCGACACGCATCCTGCTGCAGGCTGCTTGTGTGTTTTGTGGTCAGGGAAGGTGATGGCATGCAGGTTGGGCTGCGGGTGGGAGAAAGGCTGCACTTAGGGGCTGAGATCTCCCGATGCAGTAAGGAATTCTCCAATGGATCCTCTACTACTGTAAAGCACTAACTCCATTGGATTAATTTTGCTGCACGCTGGCAGCATTTCATAGGAGCATCCAATTGTTTCATCGGTTTATACCATGTGCATTTCACCTGTGCCGTTTAGAGCAAGCACAGAGTATTATTCATCTAGAAAGGGCAGTACGCAGCTTCATAAAAATAGCAAACAAATAACAGCAATAAAAAGCATAAGAACAAATCAGGTAAACCTGAATCCAGAGATTGTTCAATACCAACAGTTTGATTCACTGCAGAAAGAAAAAAGTGTGGGGAAAAAAACATTAACCTTGCATCATCAGTAAAAATGCCAGAGGGTGTCACAAGATTAAACAGAGAATTAAGAACACTCATTAAGAACAGTTTTCTCTCCTCACATTGATGTCAAACGTTAAAAGACTGAATATTAGCATAAAGAGATTTTTCAGTACAGAACGTAACAAGAAAATGCTATATCCGTATCAGTAAGTAACAAACTGTACAGATCATGCAACCCAACAATCCAAAGAGCATGTGAAATAGGACTTAGTTTTGAATGGGAAAGACGTCTATTGATCACTGGTCAGAAGGGCTGAGGGTCAGATCATGTGCGGTGCTGAGCTTGTCAGGCAGTGTTTGTTGTTAAAATGTCCACGTGTAATGGTTTGGAGCAGTAACTTCACTACTGCATACATCGGCACATTTTCCAGTCTTCCATATATTTACCTTTCCTGCTGAATATCTCATCAATTCTCTTGTTTTAAAAAAAAGTGAATGCTTCAATTAAGTATAAAAATCTGCTTTCTAAACAACAGATTAGTAGTATTAACTAACCTGACTTCTGTCTTATGTTTCTCCAAGTGCAAAAGTGCTTCAAAATTGTCTTTATCTTCCTGATTTATTGGTTCATTCAGACTCAAAGGGAACATTTCCGGAGGCTGTTAATTACTTCCACAGCTACGTATTATGTCAATTATGGAACAATATGACCATGTTTCCTGCTTGACACAGACCAGCATCCTCTAGTACTTCATGGAATAGAAGGATTTCTTTTCTTTCTTAATTTAAATAACTAAGCCCTCAATAGTTAAATACTAGTAAAATATCAGAACTATTTTAAAAATACTTAAGGGAAATTAAACTCACAAGATATTATAATCAGTTTTACCTAGTGAAAATCCAGTGAGGTTCCATCACCATTAATAATTGCTCAGGATTTGGGACATTATTAATGGAAATTAAATAACCTCCCAGCATTTCTATTTTGTTTGCATCCAGATTAAACTAACAACAAGGAATTTTTGCAGATGAATTCAGTCTTTCTTTTGTTTAATGGGTGCCATTCCACAGTCCTTTTCCAGGCAAAACTTCTATTGGTAAAAATTAAGCCATTACCCTAATGCCTAAGGGGGAAGTGTGCTCTTATTTAATATTATTTTCTCTTTTGTAAATGTTTTTATATATAATTTCTTATCATTTTGATGTCATTTGCTGCGGTGAACAGGTTGTGTGGTGTGTGCACGTGTGTGTTTGTGCACGTTTGTGCATGTGTTTAGCTTTGTAAATCTTCTGTGACAAGGAGCTTTTCCTTGTTACAACAAAAAACATTAGCTGAATTTAATCTCAAAAGCAATCACTACTTTCATGCCTTCATCATTGGCTTAGCAGGAAACAGACTACGCAGTGTATTAATTAGTGTGCTTAGAGCAACTGCAAATTATTTCCGTATGAAAATGCAGCTGCTCAGCTGTAAGCACACTGAACAGCATTCACTTTTGGGCAGAGAGTTTGTCCAAGTTTTAGTTCCCACAGAAGCCTTGAACATAGAGCGTCAGCGGATTTCCATTTGCTCATGGATCTCGTGCAGGCCTGCCACAACTGTGGCCACTTCATCCCTGGCATTTTCAGTGAGCGTTGTATCTCCCCGGATTAAGAGAGATCACAGTGCTGCCATCTCAGTAGAGGGACAGTTATTGAGTTCAGTGGCAGTCACTGTAACAGGTCCATGTCTGAATAGGTAGTGGGTGATTCATGAGCTCTCACAAGACCACAAAATATTAAGCTCTTTGAATTTAGCAAGCAAATTCACCCCAGTCCCCACCTATTGCCCTGGCATCCTTAGCACTGGCCCATGTGTCACACTGCTTTCAGACCCTCACTGCTTTCTCCACGTTGTGTGGCAAACATGTGGCAAAGGGGTGCGGTGCCTTGAGCGCCCATTGACAAGTGGGATGGCTTGACCTGGTGCAGCAGATGGATGGAGTTGCTGCCTCCAAACGCCTGCCCAGTTCTGCTGCACAGACATCTCAGCTGCCTGTCAATCAGCTCCTGAATTGTGCAGTTTGCAGAATCACACTTCAGGATAAAATTAACAGTGTCTGTTTGCTCTGATGTGCTGTGCTTTATGAGGCTGCTGTTCAAGAATTATTGGCAAGAAGCTCAGACATCTTTGCAGCAGGGCTGAGACAAGCAATGACAAGTGATACCTTTGGCACATACTGGTCAGGCAGACCTTACGTGACCTCGGCTGGATAATCTTCTCTTATTTGCATACACAGTCACTGGAAACTAGAAAATTTTCTAAAAATACTGTCTCCAGCGTGAGAGTCACATATTACCACAGTGTTCTTCTGAAGGGCTTAGTAGGAAAAACCAAGACCTTATGAAATGTAACCCTGATATTTACAGGACTGGTAAGAACTTGCTTGTGAATGGAAGTCACACTTACACTTGCCCTGAAACTTCAGCATATACAATGTTCCCACAAGGCTTTCACTGAGCTCTGATTTAACAGGGTTGTCTGTAGCTGTGGACCTCTGGTTTATTCACTTGAAGGTTGTATCGCTGGACTCATGTATTTTAATAAATCTGAACTGCATCTTTAAGAAACCTGATGGATTTTCTGGGGGATAGTGATACTGCCCATGTTAAGCTATTTTTAGGCATCTGACTTAGCTGGTGTGAATTGCCTCCTTTGTTGATAATATAAAGAATTTAGGCTCCTCACTTTGGTCCTCTGGACTACATCTAAATTAGATGCTAAGAATAGCCTAAAGTAGATGGTGTGAGTTCTCTCCTTCCCACCTTAAAGAAATCGCTTCCAGAAGTATTCATTAGCTTTAAACACATGGTGTCATCCCACTTAAAAATATGGCTTGAGGGCAGTGAGATGGCCAGGTAGAAGCTAAAACTCCTGTGACTTCTCTACTTGCTACACACATCTGGAGGTACGACGACACCTCAGATACGTTCATATCCTCTATGCGGCTTTCTTCTGGAAATCAGGAATGTGGCAAACACAATGACAAACAATCCCAGGATGCTCAGGCCCACCGCGATGGGAGCTGCTTTGCTGTTTCTATCAGGATAACATTCTTCTTCTGAAAGTAAAAGGAGATCAGAGAATGTGTTATAGCAGAACACCATACTCCTAGACTATACATTTATATTCCAGAAAAGTTAGCAAATACAAGCCAGAAGGTCTCAAAACCTTGTTTTCTTTTTTTTCTTTTATTATTTTCTTTTTCCTGAGCTATACTTACTACATTTTTATCTGTGGTGAATCTTATCTCCAGAAAACAATACCTGCCACTTTCAAAATAACTACATGCTTCCCTGGAGAATGACTCTGCTCTTTCAGATCAGCAGTAATTGTTTTACCATCAAGATCAGTACATACACAGTAGGAGGCTTTCTTGCTAATAGCAGATGTGGAGCATCACACCACAAAGTGCAAGTCTAAAAATAAAGAGCAAGACACAGCCTGCATGGACAAAACCTGCTCCTATGTGGCATCTAACTGCTTCTGCCCAGTAAAAAGGATCAGGCCAGAGAAGGGAGCCCATAGTCCAGCACGTCATTAATGCAGCAAGGATCCTAGTTAAGTCAGTGTTTCCTAAGAAAAATGAAATTCTAATTGTTCTCTGTGTTTAATTCAGAATATTTGTGGATAATTGTGGCTAACTCAGAACATCAAGATATTAGGAAGGCAGAAGCCTTGGACTGAGTCCAGGGGATTGCTTTAGCAGTACCATTGTAATTTTATTGTACATATGATGATATCAGAAAAGGTTTTAACACAAATAATATCTTTTAAGAACCATCCAAAGATATATTCAGTCCAAACATACCTCTTAGCTACAGAGGAGGCAAATCCTGACTTCCTCAGCCAGTCCCTACCCAAATGAATATTCCAGTCATCCCAATTAAATGGAAACTCATTACTTAAAAATGAACATCCAGATTGGGGCAAATTGGGGGCTTTCCTACGGAGAGACTGCACCATCTGGGTCACTGATGCAAATGGAATATTTACCCAAGTAACAATGGCAGGATCAGTCTCAAATTCACAATACAAGTGTAGCCTTGGGAGTGAAGGTAAGGTCTGGGAATGATCGCTAATGTGTTATCCCAGAACTGGATCAGACCTACATCCTCCATCTGATCTGTAGCAGTGGTCGTTCCTTGGGCTCCAGGGAAAGAAAGGCCTCCAGCATGATGCTTTGAGTGGCACCCGAGCAGCAAACTATCCTCTAAGCAGGGTAGCTTGATCAGCTAAACCCCACAGTATATCCCAGCTCAGCAGTGAATCCAGTTTATACCCATGGCATGAAGGAAATCCAGCACCCTGCGCCCCTTTCACTCCCTGTGACTATTGCAAGGCAGATTTCGACAGAGCTCTAAGGCAAAAGCCTCTGTTGTTATTGTCAAATTCTGATGACTCTGCTGGCACAGACTGTAGCTTAGCTTGGGCTTTTCCCCAATGGGAATCTTCATGCCAACAGTGGGAAGTTAGCCCAGGGACCATGTGGAGTCCATGACATCATGTCACAGCTCCAGAGCTTCCACGTGGCTCTCCCCAAAATCTGACCCTCTTCTCCTCTGATCCAGGTGGTGATTTCATGTGATGCAATGCCACAAAGCCAAAGGCATCAGTGTTCTAATAGATGTTGCCTTTTAAAAGCATCCTCTGGTTAAAGTAACCTGCTGCTAAGGAAGTGAGCTGAAAAGTATTTGCACTTGAGTATTTCAAAAGCCAGAGATGTTTGAATCGGCCATTTTGCTTGGATGAAACCTTGGGCTATCAACTCTAGGATTGTTTCTGATATACTGATGTGCAGTTCAGAAGACAATTTTACAGCTTTCCAGACTCAAACAGGCCAAGATATTGATGTAACTCTGCAGCAGTCTGTACAAAATCGTAAAGAACTTGAAACCAATGATCATTAGTGTTTTCTTTTTCTTCCCCTTTTTAAGATAAGCAAATCAGGAGCAACAGAAGTGAAACTACCAGTCTCGAGACACTCGAGAGGAGGAGGCTGGTGATGTGTATAGAGCCAGTCCTTCATTGGGGATTTTGTCTTTCAAAATCTGCATACACAGCAGCGGTATGTAACAGTTTCATAACTATTTCATGGCCATAGGGGAATTATTTCAGAGGTGGTAGCTGCTTTCTCATCCCTTTGATTAAAAGCAAAACTAATTTGATTTTGTATATGGTATTGATTAGCAGAGATTAGCCTGACCTTGGGGAGGGGAGAGAGAGAGAGAGAGTCTAAGCTCTGTCTCTGCTAGAGATGAGGCCATGCCAAAAGCCATAACTGAACTCACTCATTGTACAAATTCAAATGGGAATGTGGGGACCAGATGGGATCCCATGAGTTATTCCAGCTCAGTGTTATCTCATGAAAAAAAATCTTCATGAGAATGAGAGCATAGATTGGATTCTCAGTGTGGCTTTTAAGAACTTCAAGAAAAGTATGCAGAAAAAAGGTCCATGTCTTAAAAAAGCCCCAAATGTTGTTTCCCATTATGTTCATTTTAGAATAAGAAAGGCAGCCAAAATGGTGAACTAAAAAAAGAAGAATCAGTCAAACAGAGCCAAACTGAGTCAAAAGACAGATCTAAAGTAAAAAGAACGCAGGGGCAATATTTTGTAAGCATGCAGAAAGTCAAATGTCAGAAGAAGGGCATGTTTTATTAGTGCATCTGAAAGGCTGGAGAGCTGATAAACCTATCTGTCCACCCGAGTTCTTGTACGGAAACACCCTGAGAGGAAATCACAGAAATGTGGAGATGTACAATTTGAAAGAGACCACAGGGTCCCATCTAGTCCACCTCTCTGCTTTTTGTAGGACATTTCATGCATCTCATAAGAAGTAAGGCAGTAGACCACGAGAGCATCCATACTGTGGGACATGGGATTTTCCTGGTGCACCCTGTAGTCCTGGACCCCACAGCCTGGCCAGGTCCTGGCTCTATCACTGGACAAGAAACAAGGATGACAACATCTTGTTTCCATGTGGAAGGAACCCCAGGTGTGGATATAGGGAAGAAATTGTGATGAGCCTCAATACATTCTCTCAGTGTGGGCAATCCAGGGACAAGGGGAGTCAGTACTGGTCTGTCTCTGTCTTTTACTAAGCTACATGGTTGCCTCTTTGTGGCTATACTCAAGAAAAGACAAATTGCAGAGATGAGAATCACATTTAATTCTGAAACTAGGGAGCATGCCAGTCGTGCTCCTCCTCAGGAGCACATTTCATCATGTCTAGATACAGCTGCTCTGAAAGTATCATCCTGCATTCACAAATATCCCTTATTAGTTGGCAGTTTTGCCGCTGCAGCTGTGGGACATCATGAGCGTCAAGAGCCTTTCAAAATAGCTAAAATCTGACTATATTGAGAACAGTGACCTGGAACTGAACTGTACATATTAGGGGTTTGGGCAGTGCAATGGTGGTGAACACACCTCTGCTTGCTCTGGGAGAAAACAAGTGAAGAATAAAATGGTGGCTGTAGAGTTGAACATTTTTAATGCAAAGGTGAAACAGAAGGTACTGAATGTAGGAGGGAAAGATACTTTTCCCCCTTTCCATAGGTATTAGTCCTGTGTTGAAAATGACTTAGAAAAGGGTGAGAAGACAGCAGCAGGCAGGTTACCATACTTGGGAGCTATTACAAAGCTGTGATTGTGCTATAGGTGTAACAGGATCACCGCATGCATATGGTTATAATCTAGCAGAAGGAGATACCTCAGGCTACCAGAGTGCTGGCATGTAGATCTCAGAAGGGTGGAAGAGGTATCGTTTCTACTTACTTTTTCCAAACTGGTTACCGACAATGTCAAATGCCTGAAGCTGCATATTAACAAAGAGTAGCTGGAAGTTCTTCTCCAAGCCAAAGGTTTGCTTGCTGGCACACTTGAAGGAATTCCCCAGCTTTGTTGTAAACAGCTTCTCATGTATGGCTGCATAGTAAAGCATACCTGGAGGCCATAAAGAGAGAGACAAATGAGAATCCACACTAACTCTGTTAGAACCTGCATCTTTCTAAGATAAAATCATAGAATCACAAACTGGTTTGGGTTGGAAGGGACCTTAAAGATCATCTAGTTCCAACCCCCCCTGCCATGGGCAGGGACGCCTTTCCACTAGACCAGGTTGCTCCAAGGCCCATCCAGCCTGGCCTTGAACACTGCCAGGGAGGGGGCATCCACAGCTTCTCTGGGCAACCTGTGCCAGTGTCTCACCACCCTCACAGTAAAGAATTTCTTCCTAATATCTAATCTAAATCTACCCTCTTTCAGTTTCAAACTGTTACCTCTCATCCTATCACTACATGCCCTTGTAAAAGGGCTTTGGCAGAGCAGCAGTCACAGATGTGACTAAAGCACGGACATTTCCCCCACAATGTATCAGTTACATTTCTTCCATGTTTAAATGAGTGCTTTAGTTATCAATGGGCAACTCAGCCGAGCTCGGGTCTGAAAAGGTGCCTAAAATTTCAAATGCTTCTTCAAATTGTATTTTAACAATCTGAGTCTGCAAGAGGGGGGTTAGGATTCTCACAGGAGCAGACAACTATCTTAGGTCTCCAGCACAGCTATTTCCAGACAAAACAGAGATACCATCTCTAGCATCGGAGTTTGACATATCCAGTCTGTATTGCTTTATGTATAAAATATGTTTCTAAACATATTTCAGTGTCACAATACTTTACGGAAAGTATGGCTCAAGTTCAAAGCATGGAAAGATCTTGTAACCTTGGCATAGCCTTTATGCATATCCTCCTTTGAAAGCAGATATATCAGTTTAAGACAAAATCACCCACACCACCAACTCTATGTCACTGTATCTCAACCACATCTACAAGCACAATCGTGAGCAGCATACTCTTGGTCCTCTTCAGTCAAAATCAGTACACCAGTGTGTACTGATACAGTTAATTCAGTAATTTTTATCTTGGAAAAGATAAGGACTTGCTCACTGCAAAAATATTGCTGATGGACTGTGGAATGGCAACATCTGGCAGAGAGGCAGTAACAAACAGTCAGGGATAGCAACATCTCTTGCCAGCACCACTATGGAGGACTCAAAGTATATTTGAGGTTTTTAAAACTTACAGTTAAGCTAATTAGCTTGTATTTGCTGCAGTTTGCACTTAGCAATGCACGGGAAAACTCTGGTCACTTAGACGGAGAACATCCCTAGGAGACATGTCCTCTGGATCAGCTTTTATTTTACTTTAATTACTGTAGATCAGAATAGGCTCCACTTGAGTTAATAAAAGGGCTCATCAGTGAGAAGAAAAATTAGGACACACCTGGTCAAGCTCCTGATTTGTTTTCCTTCTTTCAGGGACAAAAGTCAATCCAAATGCTTACGAGTAGCAAATGGAGAAGTGACATAATATAGTCGTTAACCTGTCACAGATTTGATATATTGGGAAGAATTTGTGCAAAATTAATGTCAGAGAAAATCTGAAGTGATGGCTCAGAATTTTTCTCTCTAAGTGATGTTCTCTTAGCATGTCTTGGGAGGTAGCATCTGGGGCAGCTCCTGACTGTTCAAATGGCGAGAAGCAGGGCTCCATAGGAAAAAACAAAATCCAATCACTGGAGAAGAGCACAGGCAAGGTCTAGGATTTCAGGATGGTTTGAAGAACCTCAGCCTGGGTCCAGTTCTTATTTTTGCCAAACCAAAATGTCAGACGCGCATCCTCTCCATATTGGTGTATTTGAAACCTGGATCCAGCTCTGCATTTCTGTGATCCAGATACTGTACTGTCTCCATTTAGCCCACACCCAGGGCTAAACAATACCCAGTTGTTCTCTCACCCAATCTCCCCTCCCCAGCCGAGAAAGGGAATTGGGGAAAATGAGGGAGACTCGTGTGTTGAAATTTAAACAGATTTAATAAAATAAGAAAACTGATATCAATACTAATACAAAAGACACAAAATTGCACTTAGCTCATAGAGTGGTGGCAAGTCCTTCCAGGGATAGCGACCATTGAGAATGGGAAGAAGGAGAGCAGAAAGCTCCCCCATCCCCATCCAGCTTTCCCATTTATAGTGAACCTGACCTGAATGTTATAGATACACCTGTGGGCCAGCCTGGGGCAGCTGCCCTGGATTCAACTGCTAATGACCTTGATCACCATCCCACAGCTGGCCACAAACTGAAACAAAATGTAACAGAAAAGTGTTTCTATAAATTTTATCCCTGCAAAACCAGGACACATATTCACTTCATTTGCTTATTAGATTGGAAAGACGCATGCAACTGAACTGGAGTCACAGCACTTTTGTGTTCGCAGATAAAAACTTTGAGGACTGTTTTATATCTTAAATTTAGTTTTGAAGTAATTTCTGTTCTGAAAGAGTAACGGAAGGCAGGGGAAGTTTTTCAGGACAAAAGGAAAATTGAACAATTCTGATGAAACTGCAGCCCAGTCTCTTCTCTTCCATTTTCATGCCATAAGATTTAGGTGAATGACATATTGAAAGCCTGATAAAATCCATAACTTGCAAAATTCGGTGTTTTAAAGATACGAAAGCCTATCCCACACCCAGAACAGTTTGATATGAAATTAAGACAATGTAAAATCACTGACCTTCAGAAGATAACTGTAATCTGGCCTCAATTTTACTGACATAGTACGTTGGAACTTGCTGCAAGAGAAGATACATCTTTATTCATAATACATCCTCATATTTGTGAAAAAAATACAGTTCACTGCAGCAAAATGGTCACAAAGAATTTCCCAAATAAACAGATTTTAAAGCATCACCTTCAAGACCCCAGAACCAACTTGCTTGGATATATTGCTTTTTTCTTTTCCAGATCACTCCATCTACTAGGTAGGAAGCTGGTGTAGTGCAGCAATCTCAGCTACATCACCAGTTCTACTCAGTTCAGTGAACCTGGACCATGCAGGTGTTGTTTTACCCACACTGCTCAAGTTGGACATTTGTGTGATAGTTGTGGTAACCAAAAGTAGGAGGGAGTTAAGCATAGTATACATCGCACAAATTAACAGGCATGTGATAAGACCGTTTTATTTTTATTCACTTGTTCTGCTTTCAGTGGGAGTCCCTACAGTGCTGTCCTGAGTAATCCTGCACTGAATTACTCCACACTGACCTGCAGTCTGACTGCTTGCAGGACCTAAGCCCTCACCTTTAGAAGTACTGGGGACTCTTGGCCTTGTAGTGCACTTTATGCATAGATGCCCTTCACAGGAGCGAACTGCAGAAAGCAGCCGTGCTTCTGTGTTCATCATTGCTTTGAACTGGGAGAGGTCAGCAACAAGCTGAGAGCTGGGAGCTCATCTCAGGCAGGTACCACTCATTTCCTATTTTGTCTGCCAACAGCAATCACTACAAATGAGGAAACAGCAGCCTGGATGTGTCTGTGTAGGGGAGAAATAACTGTTCTTTCCACCCTGCAGACACAATCGGTGTCGTGGTGGCTTTTTTTCATATGTCTACAGACTGGTGACCTGGAAAGCACCTGGTACAACAGCACAGAGCAAAATTTCCAGCTGACTGTCCTGCCTGCATGTGCCCTAAAAGCCTGGTGCAACCTGAACGCTGTCCTCCCCAGGACTGTCACAAAGTGAGAGCCAGCCCTAGGAGCTTTCCCCTGGTAGCAGTGTTGGGATGTAATGTGAGTATGTAGCAGCCTGACTATTCATTTTAATTCCAGCTGTGAGCACACAGGGACCGGTGAGTGCAGCTGGTGGATAAATGGCAGCAGACATGAATGTCTCTTATGCACCCAGTTTTAATGTTATGCAGTTTAAAAGCTGTTAGGATAGATTGGGAAAGTTTAAGAAAGAAATGCACCAGAGAAGAGGTTCTCAGCATTATTCCTACTTGAAGACATAAATAGGTCAAATATTACCACTTTTTTGGAGGCATCGCTATGTTCTGTTTGGCCACAGTTAGTAACTTTGCTTGGGGAAAACACCTGCTTCTACTTCACGTCTTGTGGGTTGGTTACAGAACTTCCTTTTTTCAAGTGCTTTGCAAAAGGCAGCTGGCAGTGGTGAGCACTGAGCCAGCTGCTCGCCTCCCGCTACCCTGCACCAGCGCTGCAGCTCCCGGGCCTCATACAGCTCCTCTTTCACCAGTGAAAAATCAGAAGTGCCACCGCTGGAACACTCCTGGTTCAAAGCAGTTAGGGAGGCTGTGGGGGCCAAACACATGAAAAACAGTAGCAAAATGATTTCTTATTAACTTGAATTTCAAAGACGTCTAAGCCGAGCCCTGCTATGCTCTTAAGGCTTATCTTTAAGTGAAGGGTGGATTGTCTAGTGCTGTGCCAATAAACACCTTTTTCAGGGCAAGACAGGTCAAGTACCTCCTAAAGGTTCACGTCACTCTCCTTAGCACTGCTACAAGCTGGGGCTTTCATGGGTACTTGAATCACCAGACTTTTTCTGAGGATCCTTGTTACACAGAAAATGCTCCCCTTGTTGCAGGAAGCGTACATTTAAAGCAAACACTCACAGTGTGAACTGATCCTTTGTTTTAAAACAGCTCCTTGATTTTTTAACCTCACTTTTCCTCTGTAGCTTTTAGAAAACTTTCTGCCATAAACTAAAATCACGATGATCATTAATTGAAATCTTTTCTCTGCTCAAGCATTAATGACTCAGGTCCAGTATAATTTGCTGTTCCCTCTTGGACTTTCGATGGAAATGACTGATTAAGCATTTGTACTTTTCTTAATTGTCACTAATTTGACCTTGGAACCAGGCTGTAAGATTGACATTTTGGCTTGATTAATTGAAGGACACAGATCAGCAGCGATGGCCAGATGCAGCTCTGAACTGCAGTGGAGCTCCAGGACACGGCCTTAATACATGTTACGCTCAGTCAGAGTTTGATGGGATCCAACCCATGCCCCATTCCTCCCTGCTCATTAATGACTTTATACACAGTATTAACTTCTGTCTTTAGCCCTGCTGGCATCACCACCCAGCCCTTATTAGCTTTCAGATAAATAGTACTGTGTGCTGCCTCCCAAAAACGTGTAAACCGTGTAAATGTCTGAGGAAGTAAGAGGGTGGCTGCACTCAGCAATTTTCTCCTGTGGTTGTAAGAGCAGCAGCACTCTTGGTAGCTTCCGTTAAAGCCTGATCCACATACGATGCGGTCCCAATGGGGAACATGGTATCAACAGACACAATGACAAAAAAACCCTCATTTTCCCACCACGTAAGAAGGACCTCTCTCTTGCCCAAGTTTCTGTGTGTATTTATAAGTCTCCCTGGTGTGGTACATTTTAAGGACACTTATCTACAATTTTGTTGCTGTAGTTCACTTGTTTGGAATTTTCCACTCAAATTAGTTGAAATGAGGCCCCTTCGGCTGTGGATGGGCCGTAGCTCCTGGGCACTTACAAGTGCACAGGCTGCCCTTTGGATTTAACAACCACAGCTGGCTTTTGGCTGGGCAGTTGTGATACTTGGCATTTATGGGAAGCAAATGACGAACTCACTTGAATTCGGGTGGTCCCTGAGACACCATTTCATAAGAGCAACTTGATAGCGTGAGTCAGAGCTCCCAGCACACACACCTTGTTCCTGCACAGGGACTCCAGTCCCAAACCCATTCCCTCTGTCCCACTCCAATGCAAACAGCAGACCTGGCCTTCCCTCCCACTAGATTTTTACCTAAGTAAAAATGAGACTCAGATTTTGCTTGAGGCTGTGTCTAGACCTTGTGTTGCTAGATGGGTAGCTTTAACACTGTTCTCTAGCACTGTCACAGGATGGCAAGGCACTGTACTTACCCTTCATTGCACACAGGAACCTTTCCAAACTGAAAGTTCAAATGGACAAAACCTGATTTAACGTTAAAGTTAGCCCTGCTCTGAGCAGGAGATTGGACCGGGTGGCCTTCAAAGGTCTTTTCCAACTGAATTAATCCATGGTTCTATGATTCTAGCCTCTTGGGAAGGACAGGAGGCACTATTGTGCCTTATATACAGGTGGAAAATTAGCATAGAGATGGGTGAGATGCCTTTTCCCACAGCACAAGCTGGATCAAAGGCAGCCTAAGTTCCAGCTCCCCAGTCCTAAACGCCCCTTCTTTCTAAATGCACCAATTACCTTTACAAAGGTGAAGTTTATAAACCCTCCACTGAAAGTTATGTTCAGCTCAGACTGCACCGTCCCACAGCTGCCGTATGTCTGGGTCGCATTGGGGTTGACAGCCATGTACTCCATCTGCTTCTGGGGAGAGAAGAGACATTGCAGGGCTGCTGATGAAGAGGAGGGAGGAAACTTAAGAAACACAGAGATTTATAGCTGCCTTTCCCCCCGACCCCAGACAGGCTCTCTGTGGCTGAATGAAGAGGCCAGTGGTGGTGGCAGCCTAATTGCTGTCTGCCAGGGGTCGTTCCCCACTCGTAAACCAGCACTAGACTTGTCTGACACATCATTGAGCTGTTCCAGTGTGTTAAGCTGGCATAAAATAATAGTTTTCTGCTCATTCGGTGAACTGATATGATTCAGAGCAGGGTCAGATGAGCACCAGTGGTAATTTTAAAAAAGAGAGCAGCAGGAACTTGTGCCCAAAGGCAGAGGAAAGATAAAGACAGAGGCAGGTAGGGGTTAGATTGGCTTCAACATATGCTGCTCCTCATATCACCCCAGCCTCCTTGTTATATCCTGCACAGTTCATCTCTAGCGTCTGCCAACCTACGCTGTAGTCTGAGAGTTCTGCAGCCCTCAATACAGTTTGGCTCCTTCAGTCTCATCTCAAACACACCTTACTTTTGTAATAAACATCTCACTATGGCCTGGTGAGGTTGGGAATCATGATCTCTGCCTGGATTCCACCAGGACAAGGGATGAAAATTACTTTTAGCAACATTAGATACTCAACCCATGTTAGAAACATTCAGACCCCAAAAAAGACTATTTGGATTTGTAATGGGGATGGCTCAAGGCATATGAACTCCAGAGCCTGAGGATGTAACCCCACATATTGTATTAATGGAGGCTGCAAAACCATAAGCCTGAGGGACGTAATCACCATTTCGGGTTTAATGACATCTTTTGCTGAATCATTCCCAATGGATCACTACTAGGATAGGGTACCAGGTCCCCAGGACCCCTGCTCTGATCCAGCCTGGCGGTTCCCGTGATCCTAAAATCTCCATGCATCAGCATCAAGACAACTCACCTCTGAATCCAAGTCTGTGAATTAACAATTTCTTGATTTCATTGTAACTCACAATGTCAAGCCCTTCACTGAAGTCAATTCAGATTTAAACTAGTCTCCCATTCTGGAAAACACAACGCTGAAGGCTGATCTACCCCCCCCAGTACTGCTACCACACATACATCACTGAAATAAGAAAGCACCCATACATCTCACTGACATCATCATACAAGCCAAAGTACAGCAGCTGAGATGCTGTGGCACAGAAAAGGCCCTAGACTGGTAGCAAACCACTTATTTTTATCATACAAGCTAATTTCTGAAAATGGCTTTGAAAGAAGACGAATAAATTCCAGCTAATGAAGAAACAGTCATTACAAAGCTCAGCCTTGTAGTGCTTCCACCTCACCTTCTGTGTATTTTGAGCCATCAGTTGCAAACCCATGACCGCTTTGATGCAGGTCCTGTTCCCATTGGAAACGGTGTATGTGCCAGTGGGGATGGGAGAAGGCTGCGGCACGACAGTGGGTCTCACTGTCATCATAGTAGATGGGATGGTTGTTTGAGTCCCTGGACGAACAGTTGTTGTGTTGATCATGGCTGTGGCTGTTGGACTTTTAGGTGCTGTTGTTTGATTTCCTGACCCTGTGGTGAGCTTTACAGTTTGCATGGTGGTGGCTGCAGTAGTTACGGCAGCAACTGTCATTTGTGTATTTGGCATTGTATGTTTTATGGTTGTGTTTGTGGCTGCCGCTGTCATTTCTGTGCTCACGTGTGTTCTGGCTTGCTTAGTTGAGGACATGGTTGTGTTCACTGCAGGTGTAACCGTTTCTATTGCCCGGGTTGTAGCCTGACCACCTGCAGTTGTGTTGTCTGCCGATGTTGTGGATACCACCGTGGGAGATTTCTGGCTGATCACTTGTGTGGTGCTTGCTCCTGCCTGGGCTGTTGTGTGATGGCCTGATACTGTTGTTACCTCATGCTGGTCTGTTGTCTGCACAGTTGTTCTATGGCTTACGGGTGTTGTTTTAAGAGAGCCTGTGCTGTTAAAATGAACTGTGCCTTGGTGGGGTGAAGAACGATAAAGGGAAAGTGGCTGAGCAGAGGTAGCCGCATGGTGGAAGGATATGGTTTCTGGAGACAGTTCAATCCCCAGGGCCACTTCAGCAAAGCAGGAGGAAAATGCTGCAAAGAAACAAATCAGTCAGTCTAGAAACCTTTACGTTTAACATTTCTGTTGATACTCACAAGGTAACTGCACTGATTTTTTTATCAAAGGGATGATATTTTATTCTTCATTTGGCTCCAGTCATGATGAAAGCAGACATGCTGTAGGACTATCCATAACTTTTTACCACTCCCCCAGTCTTCACACCTCTGAATACACCCATTGCAGTGGACGCACATTGGCTCCTGGCTCCCCACAAACTGCTTTTAGTGCTGAAGAAGCCAGAGGATGCCACAGGCATGAGCAGACCTTACACAATCCCCAGGCAGCACAAGAATTCCCTTGGAGGCAGTAGTAGAGCAAGATTTGCTAAAGCAAATTATCAGGGTTTAAGGAAGATGCAGTGGGTGTAACAGGCAAAGGGGTGGTTGGTTACTTACCAACAAAGCATGGGGAAAGGGAACATTTTGTGTGTGTGAAGGAAGTGAGGCAGTGTAATGGTCTTGCAGTGATTCACAATAGTCTGGGAAACCAGTCTGGGAGACAGGGAAATTCCACATATTTATTTATGGTTTTGTTGTAGCCATGCCAGCTTGAACTCTCAAGTTCTTCCTCCTGGGCAGTACCCAAGGGGATGCTCCAAACAAGGAAAGACCAGCCCTCTTAATGATGCTCTTTCAGCAATGAGAAACAAATTTCAGGCTATAGCATCCAGGGGCTTTTCGGACCACATCTAAAATAGTCAAGAACCAAAATTATGCTTCCATCTTACAACATTCACAGAAAGATGTCCCTTGAAGAACTGAAAAGAAAATATCTGGCTCCTAGATGTAAATAATGGAGAGAAGAAAAGTGTAAATAACAAAGTGAAGAAGTGGAAAAAGTACATTGTAGAATAGATGAAGGTCACAACTCTTCTGCTTGAGTCTTTGATTGTGAGTATGCAACAAGACTCCGTAAAGACAAGGTCAAGATAAAAGAAATCATAAATCCCTGACATATATATATTCCTTGATGTGCATGAAGCTGCAGGTGTTTCACTGCCTAAATTAGCTGGAGGACAGTGATGAATTCTCTAGTTTGGAGACAGAAGGGACCCAGAAGTCCAAGATAGGTCATATTCCTAGCAGCACAGCTCCATAAAGGATGCCACAACATGTTTTCTGAGAAGTTTATTGTACACTGGTTCTTCCAAAGAAATTTCTCATTCACCAGTGTCGAAGGTTTGTGGCAGGCAGGTTGCTGAGATTCAGATTTGAGGATCGATTGAGGCCAGAGGCACATTCAGAGTAGAAATGGCTGAAATCTTACAAGCTCATCTTACTTTCATTTATTTATTTGCATTCAGCATGAACAGAGATCTGCAACAATAGCTGAATTCACAAAATCTCACCATTTTAGGATGCATAGACTACATCAGAATAATAAAACCTACTGGGATTTGAATCAAATTCAAGATCAAAACCAAAGAAACGAGAACAGATGTATAGATCTGAACCCACACTTCAATTTTCCCTTAAAATGGCTATGACAGAGAAGAGCAAAAGTGGAGATGTATGCTCCATATTCCTAATCTTGCCTGGATTTCACCTCTGTGCTGTCCAGAATATACTTGACTGCCAGTGTGGCTGTTATCATCAAATAAGCGCAAATTGATATAGTTGAAAAGCCACAAAAATGACAGGATAGATCCCTCTGTGAATTTTATCAGAAGGAACCTAACAATGCCATAATTAATACAATAGTTTAGTTCATTTTCTCACTTGCCCCTAGACTTTACCAAACCTGCTGGCAGAGCTGAAAAGCAGATAACTTATCTCCTTCTCTGTGTGCCAGTGGAAAATCAGAGCAGTTGCCATATACCAGCTATGGGTAGTTGCATCTAAGTGTATCAGCACAATAAAAACTAAAAAGAAGAAGTTGCAATTTTCACTTTTTTTCCCCTATAAGATTGCAAAACAACCCATATTTAAATTTACACAAGTTTTTAGCAGTCAGTACTTCTTAGTTTTTAGTTAACAGATTAGTTTTGATTACTGACCAGATAACACTTATCTTACAGACGTGGAGAGAAATGTTATTTCACTAACATTTGGATGCCACTCAGCTTTTAAATGAAACTTCATTTTCCCCAAAAGGTCATTTCACCCTAACTATTTTTCACTAGAGAAACGTTCATCCTGACAGGGTCACTGAGGGGTAAAGTCAGAAGGTCTTTGGGGTGGCCCATGGCTCTTGCTCACCAGGTCACATGTCAGACCTCTCCTCCAGCCCCCCACAGCTCCCCCCAGCATTTTGGAGCTTCTGTCAGGGCATGGCCACGCTGCTAAACCTGTTAGTTTGGGTCATCGTCTCAAAAGGCATTTGGCCACGAGCTCCCAGGGATGGGTAAGGATTGCTCTCCGGTTGCACCTAATGGTCTTGGCTCTTCTTGGGTGGCTGTTGGAGGCGGTTCAGTAGCTCTGCTGTACAAAGGGGCAGGTGGGCCCATGGGGGTGCCTGACCTACCCTCCAACTGAGGCCTGGGAGGCTTCACCATGTCTCCTTCAGCATTGCAGCGTTGCCTCTCGGGGAGCCTGGCACTGCCTGGCAAAGGAGCCGCCTGCTGCAGCCCTTTTCATGGCTCTGCCAGCAAAAGGGGCCACAGAGCAACACCGAACTGCAGCTCTGCATCCCCCTCTGTTAGTCTCCATTTCTTTTTTCTATGAGGCCACCTCAAAACTTCATTCGACCAACATTTTGCTCGAGGGACACATGCTCCCTGCAGTGTATTTTCCTGGAGCAAGCAGCTGCAATCCCCTCGTCTCACCTTGGTTTCAAAGCCGTGTGTTACAAATGCCAAGGGCTGCGTTTCTGCCCAGCAAGGCTCCGTGCATGCAACGCTCCAGAACAAAACTCTCAGAAAAGGAAGCAGGCAGCTCTCAGAAATTTGCTGTTCCCAGTCTGGGCCTAGAGCCCCCGTTTTCATGCTTTGGTGACAAGTTTCAGTCAATGCCACCAAAGGAAACTGCTCGGCTCCCAGGCATTATGGTGGGAAGTGGAGTGCTCAGTGCCATGGTCTGGCTGTGACATTTCTCAGCCTGCTGTCCTGTAATGGGGTGGGTGAAAATACTCTTGCTGAGGATTTTTTTCCCCTTCTCGTCTAACCACACACTCATGCTGCTCAGCTGCCCAGCAGGTTTGTTCTGCTTTATGCTGCCCACAGGAAACACTCATGTTTAGCTGACTGATTTTCTGTGGACACATAAACCTGACGAAGCTCCTACAATCACTGAAAACACTCTCGCCGTCTCTGGCTGCTTTGATTTGAATCCTTGAGGAACTGGAAAAGCACCAAGATTTTCTGAGAGGTTTCGGTACTGTCATAGTTTCCCTCCAACATAGGAGCAGTTTCTTAAACCTCCAACCCATGAAACATTTATCCCTTAAACTCTAATTATGTTTAATTCCCTATCTGCAAACAAATACTTGACTTTGTGGCATTAATAAAACATTACAACAAATTATTAAAGCAATGATCAAAAATGGATAAGGAGCAGAGGAAAAAAGTTCTTTCTAGTCAAAAAGATCCTTGCTGACCACTGAGTTATGAGGGTTACTTCTCTCAGTCTGATCTTGCTCTCCTTTCGTGTATACGTTTTGGGGCTACTTCAGCAGGCTCTGGCTATGAAGTGGGTGTGGGAAAGCAGAGCAGATACAGCAGGAGCTGCTTGTGGTCGTGTCCCTGGGCCGTTTCCCTGCTCACTGCGCTGGGAGAGGGACAAGGGTTGTTACTTGAGTGATCCCTGTGTGCCGAAGGCAAAACACACTGCAGAAATCCAGCACCCCACCAGCAAGCTCAAACCTTTAGCCGTTACACAGATTAAATCACGCTCTGTCCTTCTTCACCTGGCAGATTTTGTACTGCTGCGAGTGTTGAGGGATCACTTAACGTGCTGGGACACGTCCTTGAACAGGCTGGCTCCACAGATTTTCACAGAGCAGCATTAAGGATTGAACCATGATTTGATGTGGTTTGTCACTGAGATAAGCCCCAGCCTGCCTTCTCCAAGCTCCCCGCCTCACTCTTGCTTTCCTGACCATGCTCTGCGTCTTGCAATGACTTGAGCAATGCTTCCTTGGATTTTCTTCTGCTTATCTCACTGAAGACTTTCAGTCAGTTCTGCTGGTCTTGAAACTATTTTTAATTAAGAAAAGCAAGTCCCAAAAAGTATGCTTCTAATACTATTTTGAGCTGACTCCATCACACAGTCAGAGTTTATGTCACCATAAGTGCAAGGGAAAATACAGGAAAACTAAGACTAAGTTTATGCCAGCTGCAATTAAAGGTAGTTATAGTTATTTCTTAGTAGTGGGACTTTACTAAAAGCACCCTTAGTGCTAGCAACAAAACTGTTTCAAGTTTTCAGTTGGTTAGGTGCTGTCCTGACTGCAAGGAAACCAAACTAGAATAGTCTATCGCATTTTTCTGATAGCAACGATGGAGGATGTTACTCACCGCAGGTGAAGGTTAGCAGGATGAACTGCCGTGCGCTCCTCCCCATGGCCAGCACAGCTGCAGGGTTGAGAGATGCTGCTTCTCACCGTGGAGCGGGTGGAAAGGAAACCAGGGTTTCCTGGGGACTGAAAAGTTTCACTTGATGCAGGGAGTGCTCAGTCACATGGCTGGAAAGGAGGTGGAGAGAGAGACCGGTGCTTCTTGTCTGTAAACTACCGCAGGAGGAAATAAAATGATGGTTAGGAAAGAAAGCGAAAACAGAAGGGGCTGCTGGGCTAACTGGGGGGAGGACAGGCTCTCACTCTGCAGCTGAGACCTGGGGCTCTGCAAGGCCATGTAAAACTTCATGCATCTCTCCCCAGTTTTGATGAGCTGGTGCAGACTGCAGCCGTACCCCAGTGGAGAGTTACAGCCTCTAAATCAGTACATTCCCTGTTCTTTAAAAAAGTACTTTCTTTAGGGCCAAACTCTTTCTTTAATCTTAAGGCACAGAAGGGAGAGGTGTGATTGAGCCAGCTCTGCAGAGCACCTGCTAAAAGCGAGACGGGGCTGAGCAAAGCCCCGAAGGGGCTCTGGTCCCAGCTGGGGACTGTCAGCAGCCTGTGCTGTCTGCTTCAGTCCTGCTCCCAGGACTGAGCTCGTTGAGGTGGATCAGCCAGGTCAGCTCACCGTTAGCATTGCACCCAAACACACTCCTCAGCAAATAGCAACGCCCCACCTATGTCCCGTGAGGTGCCTCCTGCAAACCCCGCCAGGCTGGGACAGGAGCTGCACAGGCAGGTCCCGGCGTGCATAGCCGCGTACCAGAGATGTGCAACAGGAGAGCGTGACGCCTGCTCACGCGTGCGGCTGGGTTGCCAGCCCTGGGCCTTTGCCATGCAGCCTGCTTGGGTGAGGGGGAGAAAGCAAGCCCCACACCTGGCACCTGACGTGGGCCTAATTCTGCATTTTCTCATACCAATATTGCACTGCAGTAACATAATAAGGCCAATGACTTGAAAACTCACGTGAGGTGAAGTTTGCCCCCAGAAATCTGGATACCGGCTGAAATTAGTTCAAATTTAATCTCGCTCTCTCTATTTGCATTGCGTTTCTGCATTCTTGTTTTTACCTGTTTGCCCTTTGATCATGTGATCCACAACATGTATTTGGGTCAATTAGCACTCCCTAATAAACCACTGGTAGCCAAAGGTATGCAGATATCTTGGGGGTATCTATAATAAAGTTATCCTACAAGTTCCTTGCCTTATGGCTGCAGCATTAGCATATGCAACTCTGAACTGTCTGTGTGAACCTTTGCACTCTCCTAAGAGTCCCAGGGATTCAGGAACATGATTAAGGGAGATGGGTAAAGGAAAAAAAACAAACCACTGTGCCTTTTGTGACACGTGTGTTGGACAAATAAAGTTATATTGGACAGATGCGTGGAATTTTTTCAGCTGTGGTGAGGTGCCTTTACTGATACTCACTTATTTTGAATAGAAAGTTCATTTGACTTGTTACTTCATATAGAGACATCAACCACAATGTTTTGTACTAGTTATAATTTTTATAAATTTCAAACAAAGTGTGGTTCTACACAAGTCAGAATGGCCTAATTACAGGACGTTCATTTGCACACTTTTTTCTTGTAATAAATTCATACATTCTGTCTTGACTGGAAAAAAAGGACAGGTAATTCTGTGCTCTTTCCCTGTCTGATTATCTCTCATCAGTCACAATATACAAATACATCATTATCAACACCATGGAAAATATGTAAGAAAAACAAACTGTACCAATTCTCAGCTGGGGAGAGGAAATCTTAGCAGCTATTTCAGCTCCAACTGCAAGAAGAAATACACAATTTGGCTCTTTTTTTCTTATTATTCTTATATATTTTTAATCATATATATATGTGAAGTCAGGCTTTGTATTTTTGGAAAGGAAGCGCATGGCCTTTCTCATACCCAATCCTCTTTGAAATCTCAAGAGTCTAAGAAAATTATGGATAATAAAATGGCTTTTCATCACATACACAACCAGAATATAAGACACACGCACAGCTTTGCTGTCACTGGCAAGAAAAGCCAGTGTTCAGACGTGGTTTGGCCGCAGCCTTTTATGATCAAGACAACAACCATTGGTCTGATTCTCCACGCAGTGGGGTTAGACATGAGAGAAGGAGCAGATCAGACCTGATTACATTTTAGCCTGGTTTACTAAAAGCAAGACTTGTGTATCATGGCAATTGCCCGTCTATCTGTTTGTCCTTACTGCCAGTAAGAAAGGAGTCTGTTGCCCAACTACCCCTGACTGAGCAGAGGACAGAGTTTTGAGGATATGAAGTTTCTGCAAGTTTCACAGAAGACAGCAGCAGAGCAGAGGGAGAAGAATCAAGTGAAAACCGCAGGCCGGAGGGCAGGTCTCAGTAGCTGGGACCCAGAGAGAACAGCCAGGCCGCTGGCATGGACTCACTGGCCAAGCAGCAAGGGCACAGTGCTCAACCACGAGTGCTGCTACAGCATAGATTTACCTTGGACCTTGTCTCTTCTACAGCTGAAACTTAGTGCCAACCATTACTTTTAAATTACTTTCTGGTCATTATATCATCTCCAAACAACACTGACATGAAATCCATGTTTGAAAACTGTGATTTTTAGGTCCATCTACCCGAAAATGATGGTGTCAAAGACCTACATACAGAATAAGTGTATCTTAATGTACATATTAGTCTTGCTGGACATTATAAAATCATATTCTAGACTGTACATGGAAAGTCATTCCCTTAATTATCACCTTGTTTTACAGAAATACACTAATTAAAAGACTATCCTGTCTACTACTAAAAAAAAAAAGGTCATCAAACCTCATTTTGTCTTGTCAGCAAAGCCAGAAGGTTACTTCTTGTTGGCTGCTCTCAGTCTTGTTCAGCAGCCTGATCTGTCATTGAACTTCATTCTTTAAAAAAGCAAACTCAGCCGTGTGGCACTGTCTCACTTCCACTTGCACCGCAGGCATCAGCCAGGCAAAGGGCCCCGGCTACTCCCCAGCAGCAGCTGCAATGGTTGCAGTATGGTCTGAGTTTGGAACGTGGAGACAGAAACAGGCAACTGCCTTTGTCTCACCGACACTGCAGGAAGGTTAAAGACACAATTAATGGTTGTGGGCTCCCTGCTGAGGTTCAGTAGTGTCTGAGGATAGCTGTGATACAATCAGCTCCCAAAGACTGCCGAGACCAGAGTGCTGTGCCACTGCTGCCCACAGCCACAGGGCAATGAGTTACTTGTCATCCTCAGGACATTCATGGTGCAGGAGTGACTCAAACTTTGGTCCAACAGGATAAAACATGAGATTTTGCAAAAACAACAAAAAAATTGTTTTCAAAAGCAAAGTAGAGAGGAGCATTGTTATAATGCAGCCCATACCTTTGCAGTTGTCATGATGAGATGGTGAGCTGGGAGAGAGGAGACACTTCTACAGCAATCCTCTTCCCTGCGCCAGCTCTAGACTGCCCCACAGGATGCCACCACTGACACTCATGGAGGGCACAGCAGGACATATGGGGTTGAATGCTTTGCTCTCCCCTGGAGGGTCCCCAATTTTTGCATACATGCTAAAATTTAGCATCAGAATCTGACATGTGGGAAATCCAATAGCTCGCATTTTACAGGAAGATATCGAGGCACCAGGGCATACAGGACTAGCACACTGTCACCCTGCACACAGCAGAGGTAGGAAATGGACTGACAACACCTGACTTTCCATCTTCAGTTCAAACAGAGACTTCCCACTGCCATTTCACCATTAAAATGAGATTCCTCCAAAGAAACTCCAAAGTGCAGGTTTGCATCTTTCCATCTGTCAGTAATGTCACAAATCCTAGTTTTGGCAGTTTCATATACCCAGGGTAACCCTTCCCCATCTCTCTCTCTCTCACACACACAAGCTTACTATATTTATTAATGTGCAATCAAAGCTCCCTACCCCTTTCCTCTCTTATGCTTAGGGCAAGGGTAGACAGAAGCACTATTATCAGGCCGTGCAAAAATTACTGAAAGTAATACAGAAACCAAAATGAACTTATTTTAGGAAGAGGACAAAATAATTGCACTACAAGAAAACGTCACTGCATATTTCCTTAGGGGACTGAAAGGAATCAATTCTTCCCTCAAGATGCTCATAACTACAGGATTCATGTTCCTGAGAGCCTATGTGTATTTTTTAAGGTTAATGACCAGCACAAAACAGACAAACTCTTATCTCTGTCGGACAAAATTAGCTTCCAAAAAGGTACAGAACTCTCAGGTCCTTTAGTCACGAAAAGAAAATGCCAGAAATCACAGAGTTTAAATACTGAGGTTTAGAAGAACCATGGGAATTAACCACAACAGTGCAACTCGTAATTAACCAATAAGCCTTCACAGGCAAACAAAATCTAAATAAGCCTTTACCTACTCCAAGGCTTTTTCTTGAATATCCTGACTTACATGCTAAGGTATTTGCAATGCCAGCCTCCACTGAGACAACAAAGGAAAACATCTAGGTCCCTGCAAAGATGATAGCAGAAATGATACAGACTCCTACTATTTTGTTCAGAAGCTCAATTACTAAAGAGTGGGTTTTGGTTTTGCTTCATCTCCATTTTAGTGCTTTCGTCCCCTTTGTCATTTACATAGAGCACCACTAGTCTCAGGGTTAAATAAAAATCCCTAATAGTGAAAGCCAATCACTCTTGAGCTTCTAGGGTCATTTCTACCAGGCTGACCTTTGCCTGCTTGCAACCCTTAGTCAATACTTATCTTTACTAAAGTATTAGCAGCTTTTGTGGGACCTAAGACCCAATTACCATCAAAATGCCTTCATGCCTTAACAGCTGCTCTAAATGAGCTAATGGCTTGTATAGGAATAATAACATCTGTGATCACTTTATATTATACATTACATCCTTATGTGGCAGAGATTTGGTACAGTCCTTTAATCAAATGTCCTGGAAAGAAGTTTTTAGCAACAACACTTTATCCACTCATTGGAGCATCTAATGCTCACTGCCTATTTGCAATGCTTAAGTATATTCCAAATGGGGGATGAAATGTATCTACTCCATAGCCCAGCACACAAAGAAAGCATGCAGTCTACTCAAACATATGACATTAAATGGCATTCAATTGAATTCTCAGCACCAAATGCAAAGGATTGTGATCCAGCAACCACAGACTGCAGAGGGGGCAGAGGAATTACTTATATTGTAAAAAGAGTTCAAAATGTTCTTTATCACAGTAGCTGTCACATGTCTTTGCTTCCCTGCTAAGCCCTGCACCTCCACTTCCTAGCCAGGAGTTGCCACCTGCATCATTCCAACACAATGCTGCATGCAGCAGGTTGTTCACGGTGCCATTGCAAAAGTAGTCACGTCATTGCTGCGCGAAGCCTCTCTAATGGTCCAAGGCAGAAGTTTCCTTTCCACAGCCACCCTAAAATAGGATGGTTTTGATGTTGACCATCAGCAAAAAGGGCACATTTGCGATGTACCAGCTGGAATTAAGGAGGACGGGGAAGGCACAGCCAGAGGCAAGCAAATGGAAAAACCTCCAGGTGACCTCACGGTAGAGCAAGAACTCGTAACCACGCATGTGTCCCTCTGCAGTAATGCGGTGCTCAAGCAAAGTTGCCAAAAGGTGCGTGCATAGTAACTCTTCAGCTCTGCTGTCGACCTAATTTAGGCCACATCTTCTGAAACAGTTTGATAATCAACATGAGAAGCATTTTTCTCCTCTAATACTGAAGGTGGGTTTTGATGCTTTCTGGATGCTTAATGCTCCTTTCAAGTCTGTTTTTCCCAGCTTGCCAGGTGGACAGCACAGTTCTCATCTGTTCATGCTGATAAAGTTTTAGTGATTTATGAACCTCAGAGCTTGTGAAAAAGGCAACTTTGATCCAGTGTCCACCCAAAATAAACAGAGATGGATGGGGTCCTGAGGAAGGCTGGTCCTGCTGTTCAGCTGCCAGCCCTCTGTTCTGCTGGGAAGCTTTTGGCCACCTCGCTCTCCTTGGTGTCTGACTCTACTGAGGCCGTACTGCAGGAATCGTTGTACATGTCTGAAAAGGAGGACATGGGCATTGTCACTACAATACATCTAAAGGATTTCCCATCTACAGTCTTGAGGTTCATTGTTAAAAGCCTGAAAAAAAATTTAAAAACAAATAATCACAATTCTACTGCTCTCCTAATTCCTTCACTAAAGGCAAGGGAGGCTCTTTTGGCATGTAACTAACTGTAATATGTGCGTGGCTTTATTTTCCTTTTGAAGCATTAGATATGCTGAAAAAATGAGAGCCATAGTTAGGCACTGAGAGTGAAGACAGAACTGACCTGCTGCGGAGGTGAAGGAGCAGCAATTACCAAACTCCCTGTAAACCACAGCAAAGAATCCTGGTTGACTTTCAAGAAGGTTTTTCTCTGCTTTAACAAACTGACCAAAAAAAAAAAAAAAAAAATCAAAATAAACCAGTAACTCAGAATAAAATGCTGGTAACTCTCTACCGCAGGTCCCCAGGGAATGGCTGTGCCACATTTTGTTTTCTTCTGTTACCAGAAGAAAAGCAGGACACATTTTGGTAAACTATATTTAAGGATGTGCAAAAATTAATCTAAAATTGTAAACCTTTGATCTGCAGAGTTGCTGAAATTCAGCTTTTCCAGTGCAAACTGGGTGTTAGGTCAGAACCAAAGCCAAAGAAAGCATGAATTTTAGTGCTGATTTGGCTGAAATCTCACCAGAACAGCGGTTCCTCCAGCCTTTGGAGGCAGCAGTGAAATATGATGAAAGCAGTAATGGCTCATGAGATTGTAATGTTTTCAAACTTAGACCAGAACCACAGCCCTGACGCAGATCTAAATCCAAACGCTACCTGTGTCAGGATGAAAGCTATCCTGCAGTCACAACACACCCTGCCATATGACACACTTGGGCTAGCTGTAAAGTAGCCAGCCTGGGTACTGGTAGCCACAGAAGTTTGGTGGAAGATTCAAGTTCTGCCCAGGAAGGGGAAAACAATTAAACCATGCCAAGGTAACCTGCTGTGCCTAACTAGCTCTGACACCCACGGCACCAAATTTCAGGCTAGCGAAGCTGTGTCACTAGAGACTGCAGCACAGACATAGATTCAGGCCGAGTGCTTTAATACAGAAAGTGCACTGTTTATCACATCCTTTTTTATCACATCCTTTTTTAGTATGAAAAAAAAACCTCAGTGCCAGTAACACATTTTCTCTATTACCTGCATTGCTGTTCTTAATTATGTTGTTACTGTCCCCCTCTGCTGGCTGCAATATACTGGAAGGCACCCAGTCGCTTTTCTCAGAGACCAGTTTCTTCACTAACCTGAAATTCAGAGAACAGTCAGTGAATTTCCCTACATTCCCTTTCCCTGGGTTGTGTTTCTTAGAGGTGCATGTTGGGCAGCTATTTCCTAAACTAAGGAAGAAGGCAGAGGACCCAGGGCAGTCCTACAGGTCTCGCATGGTGACCCAGTACCCCAGATCAAGCTCACTTGCAAGCAGACTGTGTAACAAGAAAGCAGTGGCCTTGGCCTGTGTTTGAGACCCTGGGCCGAATTCAGAGCTGAAGAAAATTAATCTTTCATATTGTCCAACCCCTTTGCTGTAAATACCATCCAGGGTGGATGGGTTTAGTTCACTTCCCACCTACTTTACCCTATGGGACTTGCTCCCATCTCAGCTGCATGTCAGTTCTGAGTGAAGGGTCTGACTGCACAGGCACTTCAAGGAGATCAGATCTTCTTCTTCCAAATTACCCATGGAAGGAGAATTCAGATGGTCAGCCAGATCTGTTCCTAACACTCACTTGTCAGCAAGAGAGACTGAAACGCACGTGAGCTCAAGGGGGCCAGATTCATTCCACTTTGCCAATCATGTCTTATGTCTAAGCCTTTGGGGCTAAAAATGCCCTCTGGTTCACTGCTGCAGCTCGGTGGAAGGCATGGGGATTTTATTGATGTTATCCTATGGGAGGATGCTGCCTTTGACAGTTGTCCTTCCAGCTAGAAGGTGTCAAAAGCCCAAATATTCCCCTCCATTTCTTTTAAGCAAACTTCCGTCCTCTTAAGCCTCATGTCACAAGCATTTGGGATGAAAGCCAACCAGGTGGAAGTAACCAAAGCTGCATGTATGTTCATGCCTTCCACTGCCTCTTTCACATTGTGGTCAAAGGAGTGAGCGGATTTGGATTGATTTTGAAGATACTTTGTCATTCTTCTGAATATTTTCCATCTCTTCCAGGAGGTTATGGCTGTTCTACCTGTCAAATTCTCTCCGCTGTACTTACCATTGACCGTTCTCTCCTTCCTGCACAAACTGCACTAAATCTCCATCCTCAAGTGTAAGAGAATCTGGGAAACAGCTGTCAAAACTGCCTTCTACCCGAAACAGATTGGTCCCCTAAAATGAAAGAAACAATGCACCAGAAATACAGTCACTAAGGATGAAAGAGTTTAGTTAAATACTGAATTAGGCATTTCAAGCTGGCAGAGATTTCTTCTGTAGGGAATTGTGTCACTTTTTATTCCTTTTATCATGCCCAGGTTAAATATTATTCAAACTTAGGACAGAACCGTGCTGTGCATTCAGGCTTTAGAATTAACCAGCCAGCCATTATTCTGATATATAAATTGGGTTTGTGACACCAGGCTAAGTTATCTGGAAAAGTTTGAAATTACTTTTTTAAAGGCTTGGCGTTTTTCCTCATTTTTCTAACAGGTAAAGTTACAGCTTACAAGTAAGGGTGATTTTTTTATGGACCTGATCAACAAAGTAGTCTTGGAATAATCTCCCAACACCCCAGATCAAATTCCCATCTTCTGTATTCCCACACATCCATGAATTTAAGGCTGGTATGAACCTAAACTTTGCAGGTTAAATTATGATCTTTAGAGAAGAGGAAAGGGTATTACACTGGGAAAGGGCAGCGTAATTTGAAAAAGGAATTACATTGTTAGGGTTGGTCTCTTCCTCCAAGTCAGAAGAGTTGGAGAGTTCATCTGTGCTGGAGGGAATGGCTTCGAAATCTTCAAATGTGTCTAGAGATGGCATTTGCCTGCTGGGCCAACCTTTTCAAAGGAGATAAAACAAAAGAGTTAGCTATCAGTCATTAGCCTCTTTCAGACTCAGTCTTTTAAAAATAAATATCACGGGTTCACTTCCCACTATATCACTTACTGAATTGCTTGTACCTTTTTACAGCTTGTTCCCTGATTTTGCCATAAAAATTATGTTGCAGCTATTATTCTGTCTCTAAAAACCTGTACCACTTGCTGTCATTTGTGGGAGGGCAGATTGTGTGGCCACAGTGTGCATGCCCATCGATACCTTGAGTGTTTCGCATTGCTAAACCTCTTCAGTTCAGGAGGTACAAAAAGCAAGGACCAGGAATATTTCTGTGGAGCGAGCGCTGTAGCAAATAATAACTTTTGCTGACGTGATTTTCAGAAGGCCATGCTCATTCAGTTTCCAGCTTACCTCCACATGTTTATCTATAAATTGAAGTCTGAAGCCATTGAATTTTGATTCACTTCTTATCTCCATTTCACCCCAAGGTAGTATTACCACCTGAGCAACTTACAAGACTATACACTGGAGCAGGCTGGAAGTGCAGGGAAGGGACAGAGTAAACATGGCACAAAGATAACCAGACCTTGGTGGTAGGTAGAGGAGACCTCATTAATAGTTCTGCTGTTAGCAATCTTCTTGCATGATTTGCACTTAAAAACACCCCAGTCCAGTGGAAGGGACTTAATGAGAGACTTCCAGCCCAAGCACAACAGCCTGTCTCTTTACCTACAAAGGCATGCCCAGAGGATGTGTCCTAAGGGAAATTCAGGCTGAGCCTTATAAGACGTGCCTGCCTGAGGCTCCCATGACGGAAAAGTAACTCAGCCTCTTCTGTGCAGATGGCAACCATGATCTACTCTTTCCTTCACACTTGATGTCTGTCCCTTTTCTGACAGGGATGACTACAGTCCAGCTATGACGAGGCAGACCTTGCATCTACCAAGGGATTCTGCAGCCCTGAGAGATACAAGCTGAATGGAGTCAGCCAAAATCACCATGTGCCTTCCTGCTTCATGTACCTGCTGTGCACTAGGTGATTCACGGGGCCATCGGCCGAGCAGATGCTGAATCAAGTTCTTTACAGCCTCTGGGCCATTGCAGGCAAAGCAGCGCTCTGACAACAAGGCACAGATGCTCATGCAGTGGGATTATGCATAACCCAGCACTCGCAACCCACTGCAAAACCTGGCCTGAGACAATACAAACCCCAAGCCGGGCAGTTCAGGAAGTAAACAGAAAAGTGACCTGATCTGGGAAAAATAGGTTTATTAATTGATATATTTAATCCCTCCCCATGCACATCCTCCCCTGCTACAAGCACTGGTTGGTGCAACACATGGTCATGCAGCTCTGCAGGCCCTTCTCCTCCCTCCTGCTACACAGGGGCTGTGACCACCCTGACCACTGCAATTCAGTTACAAGAGAGACAGTGACCTTCTTCCACCAGAGCAGCATCCCCAGCTATAACCCTACAGGTATGGTTAGGTCACCTGTACTTTTCAAGGTGTAAATTAGCCTCTGAAGTGGCACTCACGTGCTGGGTTGTGAGTGTCCCTGCCAAGGTCTATACCCTGAGTTTTGAGATGGAAGAGATAACTTCAATTACAGACCATAGAACTGGACCCCATATTCTGTATCAGTTGAATCACACCAGCAAAATAGCAGCAACTGTCTAAATGTCCAAGAATACTTTGATGCTAATTAGCTCCAAACTGCTACAGCAATTTTAGTTCAAATTCACAGGTTGGGCTACAAACACCAAAAGAAAAAGATACCCCCCTTGCACAAAGCTTCAGTAATCTTTTGCCACTGTCATTTGCAGAAAGCATCCAAGGCAGAGACCTAAACAGTAAGGATTCCTTACAAATAACATACCTTCCTCTTCCATAGAAATTGCTATCCTAATTTCAGAGACTAAGAAATAGCCTAAGTTTTACATACTTAATTCAAGCTATAAAATAACACAGACCAAATTCTGAGCTCTCTGACACCAATTAAAAGAATTATTTTCAGCTGTGCCTGACCTACAGAAAACCAGAATCTGGAACATTGTTTCTATACCTGCTAGTGATCCAAGCTTGTTCTTTCATTGCTTTCGTGGGAAATAATGTTCATTAAAAAAGAAAAATCTCCTTAAGTTAAAGAGAATAAATGTTGTCATAATTTATATTACACTCTCAAATTGAGATGACAAATGTTTTAATTTTGTTTACCTGTCTGTGAAGCAGATCTAGGTACGGGTCTCATGGTGGAACCGGTATTACATTTAGTCTGGGCCAATATGGTGTTCTCAAAAGCATCTGTGACAGGAAGTACAATTTGTGTCTTCAAGGTGAAATAGTGACCAGACAACCAGTACAAAGTGAATTCCTGTATCACCTCTGCAACTGGTAGTCTCTTTAACAAACAGGTGGACTGGGGTCCAACAGTTATGAAAGAGGAGACACATGACCAGCACAAATGAGTGACAAGACAGCAGCATTCCACAGCAAAACTGTAAGTCTGAGAAGGACAGAGAACAGCCAAATGAATCAAACAGGAATATTGATGTTAATTAAGGAAAACGATTGCTGGGTGTACAGTGCAGTGTTCTATTTCACTACAGCTTCCTTACACATTTTTAACATATTTTCCTTGCAGCATTTCAAATCATTCTGTAGGTGATGGTACACAGTTTCAATGCCCATCCGCACAGCAATGAAAGGGGACCAGGGAGGCTCTTCTTCCCAGCCAGAAATGAATGATTTCACTCTTGATTAATGCAATGCAATTTTGTGGGGTAAGTTTTTATCTAAGTACATTAAATCCTTTGCATTATTAACTCTGTCAGAGCGCTGGCAATAGCAGCAATATCTTCTTATATAGGGATGATAATGTTCATTGTTTCCTACTTAAAAAAATTCAGTCTGGTGAGGGATGTTGTGCAGTAGGACCGTATTTTTAACCCGTGAGGATCAACTCGGCTCTATCCTACGGATAGTGATTGCACCTTGAAATGCCCCCTACCTCTGCAGCCACATGGGATGCTGAGAACAGAAGTCTCTGACAGCGAGGAAAGTGAGGTATAAACACCACAGTTTGGGAAACTCTGGTGCTGGGTGCCAGGATGATTCCAAACGTAGTGCCAGGGGTCACTGGCAAAAGGAAATATTCTGCAAACAGCAAAACTATTTCCTCTGCTGTCTCTGAATTGTTTCTTCCAACCTCTCTGTTCCAGTCTCCTCTTCTGCTGGGAGTGACATAGGAGATAGCTCTGATACGTCACTGATTCCATCACTGACCTGGCCACCTGCCCTTTCTACCAAGGTTTTGTGCAGAGCAACACAATCCTGAGAAAGGATTCCTCGGCCTGCATCACTCTCCTCCCTGTCCTGAAGGAGGGGTACCTGACTGCTTGTGCCCCAGAAGGCCACATGCTCTGGCAAATGCTCGTGTAAAGGGGAAAGCTGACAATGGAAGCTGGTGATCTTCCAATGGCTGGGAATAATGTCCCAGATTAACTCTTTGGTATTGTTTATTAAACAGTAATTGATGAAACTGCTGCAACAAATAGGTGGAAATGCTTGCCTGAAATGAAACACTGCACCTTAAATGGCTATTAATGTATAGTCTAGCCTCTTCTGTAGTCTTCATGCAGATGGCTCCTGCTCCTCTTATTAGATATAGACGCTAACAAGGGAAGAGGGATGCAAGCGGCCAGACTGCAGCTGAAGGTGCAAAGTAGCCCCTTGGCTCCCTGCTGCTGCACTCTATGGAGTGAGGTAGAAGCCAGGCAGAAAATCCAGATCCAGATCACAATCTAGAGCATTACTTCCCAAAAAAGGCAGAGAATTGGGGTTTTAATTTAGGCCCAACCCTAGGTGAAAGTTGATAGATATGAGTACAGGGGACAGGCAAGGGGGTGACAAGCTGTGTTTATCACAGTTAAATAGATAAACTGACACCAAACCCCTAATGGACTCCAGTGTCGTCTGCCAGCAGTGATGAGATGTGAATTCAGTGAATAATATCGAAATATTGCCAAACAGGTTTTCATGCAGGATGGAAAGACTCATACCTTCAAACCCCAGGGGAGTTGGGTCGCTCTTTATTTCATGTCTCTTGACTTTAACTGCATGAACAAGGGGACCTGTGTGAAGTTTGAAGAGTCACAAGGCTGTAGATATTCTTAAAGGAGAAACTTGCTTTCCCATTGCCTGGGAACACTACCTGCCTAATACTTTCTGGTTTACCCAGAAAAATGACCAACCTCTAAATTCTAGGTGGTGAAGATAAACACTTCTGTGATGTGGATAGGAAACAGACCCCTTTTTGCAAAAGACATTAAGACATAGTAAATGTATCTGCTTCCAATCAGGTTTCACAGATGTTTTCTCTCACTCCTGTTCAGGAGAAGGCACTAATGCAGACAGACACTCACATCCTCAGCTTGCTGCCCATGAGGCTGGCAAGAAAGAGCCCACAAAAGCCAACACTTATGTCCCACCGAAGTGGAGGGCATCCATCACAGTCCACATACAGCGCTTCTCCTGTGTGCTGACTCCACATGTGGAGACCAGTGATGTGACGGAGCTGAACTGTCAGCAGTGAGGATCAGCGCACAGCAGTATGCAGTAGCCTTGAGTGTGATGAACCAAACACCCTGGCTAGACCTGCATTTGGCTGATGCTGAGACAAGACTCAGGCTTCAGTTCTTTTGTCATCTGAAATATTTTCTTAAAGCAGATGCTGTAAATAAAACACTTAATTGAAAAACACTGGTTTTGTATTCTAGCTTTCAAAATCAATAGACAACTAGTTTTCTCAGCATTCAAAAAAATTGCCAACAGTCTTGTGGTACACAGGATTCTAGGACAGGATTTTTTTTATATGAAACTAACAAAGTTTGAGTTTCATTGTAATTCACACATGCCCTGTTCAATAAGCCACACTAAAGAACAATCCTTGGTTGCCCATTCTATTTCTACATATGTGCTTCTTTCTGTTCCCCAGCTTAGGAAATAAATATTAGGAAATAATTCAGTCTTCCCATAATTTAGTAATTGATCATGTATTTCTGAAGTTGTTGCCGAGGACAGAAAGTTATAAGAATCTCTTCTCCTGTGCTATGCCCATCATTTCCATGTGGTGATGTTTTAGTGTTATGGTCTAAAGAGGCTGGCAAAGAAACATTTGTAGGCAGCGGTAATATCACATCCTTCCTCTGCCAGTAAACCCCAGCACGCTCTCATTTCATGACAGCCTCATTGCACAGTCAAGGATATGGTTCGTATCCTTCACAACTATTCAGAATGCACTAAATACTGGGTGACCTTCTTCCTGACAAAAATATAACAAAGATTTTTATACAAACTACTTCAGCCAGTTTTCCTTCTATTTTGGTTTGTGAATTGCCCCACAAATCTTAAACTTGCAAATCAGTTCCTCCACTTCATTCCAGGAACTGCCAAAACAGTATATTCAGAATTTGATGTAAGACCATATATGTTCTGTTCTCAAAAGTACCTGACATGTAGGCGTAGGTGCCTACAATCCTGATTTTCAACACAACAAGCTTGCCCAAATGCATGGGTTGCTTTTGAGTGTAAATGTAGGCACTAGTGCAGTAACTTAAACTAAATTTTGTAAAAGTGCCTTTTCTCAAAATAATTACAGCTCAAAAATAAAACTTCCATAAGTTCCCACACAAACTGCATAGAGTTCAGTGCATTCTGGGCATCTAGCTCCCTTACACGTCTGAAAATTTCCTTGCAAACATGATTTAGCGTAATCACAATTATGATTAGAAATGTGCTTAAAACAGGCATCTATTGCTACTCCATTTTTGGCTTGATTTCAGGCTTTGTTACCACCTAATGTCTGCTACACAATGAGGAGATTCTCTCCTTCTTGAAAGCAAAAATCCTAAACAGCTTTAGGGAAACGGAGAAATAATTTCTATTGAATTTCAGTTAATCCAAACGAGGGAGAAGTTGGAAACCTAACCCCACATCAGTCAAAAATTAATCCAGTTTCCATGGAAATCAGCACCACTCTTTGAAGCCTGTTATGGAGAAACTGAGAAGAGTCACCACATATGCTGGCAGCACACCCTGATATACATTGAAAATGTCTTGGCCTGCCCCGCTGCAGGGGTTATATGGGTCCTGACTCTTCTTCTACTGGAACTTCCTGCATTTATAAAAATTGAGCCTGATGTACTCACTCTGCGAACAGCATTTGGCAGTAAATATATCAGTCAGCAGGAAGGGAGAAGGGTAGCTAAGCAAGCAGCATGACGGTACCTTTGGTCACAGCAGAAGCATTAACTGCAGTGCTGGTGGAAGAGGCTAGGGAAAAGCGACGGGTAACTTCTCTTTCCTTAGATTCTGGATCTGGGAGAACAGACAGACGCAATGCAGGGCAGGGTTAGAGGTTAATAAGCACTGAGGGTAAAAGACGTCCAAAGCAAAGCAGCAGCTGCAAAAGGGTAAATAAAAGGTAGGTTGCTCCTATAAAACAGCCAGGAAAAAAACCCTCAACAAAGTGAATAGCATAGGAAAGAGTTGATATGAACATATTTTCAAAGCAATTCCAATTCCACTGACTTTAATACTTCAGAAAGGAGACTTATGCCAATTAATATTTTAGCAAACTAGTGTCTAAGTACAGCTACAAAACACAGAGATGAGCACGCTGGTTAGAATGGGGTGTGTGTGTCTACAGATGAGGTTTGGATTACTTTAGACACTGAACTGCTTGTTCTGTGATGACTGACCTGGAATACGCTGAAAAACAAACATGAACGGTTTGGAGTTCACATTTGTCATTTCTAGAAGTTAACTGTGTGAATGCCTGGAAACGTTCTCTGAGCCTCCATCCTTACCGGTGCAAATCAGCTTGGAGAAAGTGAAGGCAACAGAGGTTTTTTTTGTTTACTCCAATTAGGATCCTGCCTTTTCTCAAAGTTCACTCAGGAGTGAAGACACAACTTCCCCAGATTTCACTATGAAATGTGAGTAGAATCTTTGACTCAAAATATTTCATAAACAGATCAGAGGTATAAATGGACTAACTGTTGGCTAGCGTCAGAGAGCACATGATGTTTCAAAACACATCGAGGTCATTACACAGCTCTTAAAAGAAATTTTGTCTACACATCTACAAGCACATCAATACACTTCTTGCACCTACCAACTACACCAGCACTGCTTGGGAGAAAAAGTTGCTTGCTTACAAATATTTCAGGATTAACTTTTTAGTCTCTTCTGCTGAAAACACTCTAAGCACATGTGCTGCGTTACTCAAGTGAGTATTTCCATTGAGACATGAGTAAAGCTATTCATATGCTTCATATCTCAGTTTCAGTAAGGTACTTGAATACTTAACTGTACCAGGACACAACCTCAGTTGAAAATGGTATTAGAAATGGCTTTAAATATTCTGTTGAAGGTTTTCAGGTTTGCCAAAAACTATTTGTGATTTTTGTGTTTTGATTTTTTTTAAATATCAAATAAATATTTATGTAAAAATTAAACAGTTGTTTCCATTTTCACTGAAAAATTTCCTGGGATAGGTGAAGAGTTATTTCACACAAAACCCTTTGTAGCACATGCTTATATGCTTTGCTGAATCTTAGCCCGCTGTTCTTAGATGGTGCCTGTGATTCAGAAGGACTTTTCTATTCCAATTGTCTCCTTTCTCTTATCATGTCTATCTTCTTTTCTCTCTAATTTTTCTTTTTTCATGGTTAACTGCCATACAGCACTGGAGTGAAATAAGTTTCAGGTGATTTTATATTTCAGGTTTAAATATCCTGTGCAGAATTATACTACTGTATAATATATGAAGATTTATAGAAGTATAATCTTCATATAAGTATATGAAGATTTCCTTGCCAGTGATCTTAAAATTCTCTTTCCCATTCCTCATCTACATTTCCTTATTTTAATGTTCAGTCACACATTTCTCTTTACTTTGTTTTTTCCATATTTCTGCCTAGTAAATGTCACATTCACTGTATGTTTCCAGTGGACCAGAAGTTAGCGTGACTGAGTGAACTGCAATTCCTATAATGTTTTACTATACCAAAGCATCAGGAAACCCTATTAGCTCCCTAAAATCTCAGTGCAATTTTAACTGTAGATTGACTACTGTAAAAAGACTGTAAATTCTGTATCTGCCAATGCACTTCCTTATCAATTCACTCATAAAAGCACACATATTCAAGTACCTCCTTATTCACACCTCCTAAAAGGCTGAATTAAAATGAGAGGTTAAACTGCTCTCAGTGATAATTACAATGGAATGACTCCACATTTAGGCTGCTGTAACTGCCCTTATTAAAGAGAAGAAAATTTCACTTTATAACTCTGGTGCTCGGCTACATTTACACCACATCGTGCAGCTCTTAGAGACCCTGTGCCAACTCCAAGGAATACAAGTTTGGCTCTGCAAACCAGGACAGCTAATGCTGACCCAAGGGAGGAGCTGCCGAGTGCTACGAGCGTGGGCTTTCACACACTTTGATGACAGTTCTGGTATGGCTGCCTTGGTGGTCTCTGCACTGATGTAGTGCAGGATGGTGAAGTTTCTCCTCCGGACATGAGCATTTCTTTGGCCAAAACACCAACGTGCTTATATACAACTTTTTCTACCCCATCATATCCAGCCTTGGCAGACAGTTCAGCAATGCTTTGCGCATCCATGTTCCACTGCCAGTTGGTATCCATCAGGCAATCTTGGTTTCCCCCTAGTTAGTCTTGTTATTTTATTGTTCAGACCTTCTCTTTTATGTGTTCTGGGCATGAACAGACACAATGAATCTGAACCAAAGTATGCTCAGCATGCCATCGCCTGCCATAGCCAGTAACGAATCCTTAGACAAAGGGGTCAAGAGCAGGACAAGCCTATTGCAGTAACTTCCCTGTTACCTTCTCACAGCTTGCGATCTGCCTTAACAGCCAGCCCCTATAGTGCTGACACAGCTTTGCGTGGGCACTGCCTGCAGAAATGACCACATTCTGCAAATCATCCAGGCTATTTGCCAACTGGTTTCCTCTAGGCCAGGACCAGGTTAGCAACAGAACAGTACAACAAAGTGGCATGGAACATTGTGTAATGGAGGTGTTTCAGAGGAATCTCAAGTAACCAGACCCAGCAAGTCTTTGAGCTGAGAGTGCCTATGACTTAGGGAGTATGAACTCTTCTGAACTGTGCTTTGCTGTCTGGAATATGGAATGACTGAGTAAAATGCAACACATTTCACATGACAAGGAAAATTCAGATAAAAGAGCAAAAGAGGCCCAAACCAAAACTGTAGGTCCAAACTCACCTGAATTACAGCATTATCCTGCATTTCTGAAATCTGTACTTTGTAATTGATTTTCCCAAGTCACAAGAACTGAAAACCACTCCCTTTTTTGTATTCAGAATATTGAACTGTTTTGTCCATCTTACTATCAAGTGCAGCCTTAACCTTGCAGCCAGAATCTTATGGCTCTCCTGGGCCTTAGTATATCCTCATCTACTTTAAACATTGTAATTTAATGCTTCTGTATTTCTCTTTTTATTCTTTCATCTTGCTTCTTCCTCCTTTGATGCTCACCCTCTCCATCACTGCACACTAACCCTTTGTCTCACAGAAGAAATATCGTTTATCAGAACAGGAGAAAAGCTGTATAATAACCATAAAAAGAGTAATTACATTATCTTTTCAGAAAGTGATTGCAAATAGTTGTTCAATTTAATTTCTGTTCACACTTCTTTCTTTCCTATAAAGTCTCTTCCTTGCACAGCTATCACAGGAACATGCAATGCTCTCTACTCATGGATATTAAGTGTCTTCTAAACATTTATGTACAAAGACTCAGAACACACCAAATTACAGAGTCATATAACATAATTAAGTAGAAATAGCAATAAACCCCAGATTTTCTGAATTCCGGTTCCCCAGTGTAACCACTAGGCCATGGCTGAGCAACATTTGAAAAAACAAAGAGGTCCAATCAATGAACAATTTATCACATGAAAACCTCGTGTAGCACAACACAGATGATGCTCTTCCCTTCAAGCCAGTAAACTGCTGAAAGAAGTTAGGTTGGTGGTTTAAAACAAGTTCACACTTTGGCCCTTGAGAGAAACTGGAAATAAATGGTTTTTGCACTGTGCACCAGTAAAAGACTCAACCAGTCAACTCAAAGGTTGCCTTGCCAACACTGCCGTGGGAGCAATTTTTGGTAACAGCGTCTTTGAGAAGAGGAGCCATATGTGTGCATCAGACAGGAGCATTTTGGTGAGATGCGGCAGCACTTTAGGAAATAGTGATGGATGGCACTATGAGATGGAGAAAACATTGTGGGAGTGCAGGAGACAGATGGCCAGAGACCAAATGCTGCGTGGGGTGATTTTACCTTTGGGTGGAGCTCTGCGGTTGGAAAGACCTTGCAACGTGAATCGCTTTCTAGCAAGCGCTGTGCGCTCAAGGTTAAGGCTGGTAGAAGCATCAACTAGGAGAGAGAGGGAGAGGGAAAAGAAATAAGGAAGGAAGGGTCAGCTGATCAGCTTATGGGAAAGGAAAGGTTAGCACTGGATGACAACTAAAAATAAATAAATTTTGATTCAGTTCAAGCCTGAGCAAGAGCTAATCAATTAGAAAGGTGACATGAGGTCAGGGTGATTAAACCAGCTGAGCCAAACAGAACCCCTGGGTTGAGTTTGGCTCACTGAGTTTTAATGGAGAACAACAACAAAACAAAAGCAAAGAAAAACAGGTGAAGGAATGTAGCTCTTATCAAAGGAAAATACAGCTTAGCAGCAAGCTCATTAAAAAGGATCTAGTGCCTTTTATTATGAAAACATGTCATTGTGGTTGGAACAGCAAGGTTGTGGGCAGAAATAAGAGAAGCAGCCTTGCAGTACAGGACATGTACAGACAGCAAGTGCTGCAAGCAGCCCCACTTCTGCTATCCAGTACTAGCATTGAAGAGTCTGCCATCATCAGCCCTGTGGCTGATATGCTCTCAGCCTTACCTGCTGAAGTCTTTCTAACAGCCTCCAAAGTTGGCATATAGTCATGCATTTGATCTTGTGATTTGCTGGGATGTAAGGAGTGCCATGCCAGCAAAGCTTACTTGCCAGGCTCCTGCGTGAATAAGCCAGCCATGCTGCCTGACAGTCACCTTTATAATAAGTCACAGCTGAATCTAGGTCCTGAGACTCTGGGTTTGAAAGATACTCAGTTACTTGCATTGCAGGAAAGAGGTGGACCTAGATCAAACCCCCAGATCCATGCATTCCTGCCAAATTCTGCATCTGCCCCTTTCATTGTGTGGGCAGGTAGCACACAGAGCGTTTATGGCAGGAGCAGGAGAAAAGCCATGTGTTGGCTGCCTGGTTCTGTGCCTTGCTATTTAACCACTAGCTTTCTCCTCCTCTTTGTTTCATACACTGCCAAGTGAAAATCATTAGAGGCACAAACAAAGATCAGAAGTACAAAGGGAACATGAAGAGACAGTGAATCCATACTTGACAGACAAGCAAGAGACAGACAAGCTGTGCTTCCAAAGGAAAGCGCATCCCATCACTTCCTGATTTGCAGCCAAGATAATCCAGGATCCGAGGTGCCTGCATGCGTAGGTGGGTGTGAGATGAACAGATTTTAACAATACAGAAGTATTATGTCAGTGTGGTTCAGCACCTTCCAGCTGATGACGTCATGCCAGCTTTGGGCCAGGCAGGTGCATCTGGTGAGGAACTGCTACTGAGCAGTGGTTTCAGCTGCGAGGCTGCACACAGGTGCATTGGGAAGCACTTTCGGCTTTCAGACTGTTTGTGCTGGCCTCAGAGCCATTCCTTGTCATGGCTGCTCCCACTGTGAGACAATCTTTGTAAAGGTGCTGTAGCTTATAAAGAATCCAGAAACTGGTATATGAAATATATTTACTTTCTGTTTGTGTAGAGCAAGAAAAACCGTAGTATTTCATGATCACAGAGTCATGCAGCAAGTACAAAAGTGCATGTGTATAGGGGGAAGGTATATATGCTAGTTCTTCAGCTATGCAATTACACCACTTCACTGAGGGACCCCTTAGGATTTCACAAGTCCCCACAGCTTCCCAGCACCAGCCAATCTCTAGACCAGTCTCTAATGACACATTGTCTCCACCTGAGTTATTTCAAACCTTATCCTTCATTCTGCAGGTATACCAAATAATCCTGAAAAACATTTCTAAACATAATAAGGACTAGGTTCTGGTGGGCAACCAGTAGAACACAAGCCCACAATGTGCACTTGTGGCAAAGCAAGCCAACAGCATCCTGGGCTGCATTAGGCAGAGCCTTGCCAGCAGGTCCAGGGAGCTGATGCTTCCCCTCTACTCAGCACCAGAGAGACACACCTGGAGTGCTGTGTCCTGTCCTGGGCTCCCCAGTGCAAGAGAGACATCGACACATTTGAGTGAATCCAGTGAAAAGCCATGAAGATGATTAAGGGATTGCAGTAGCTGACATGAGGAAAGAGAGTGAGAGAGCTGGGATTGTTCAGCCTGGAGAAGAAATGGCTCAGGGGGATCTTATCAAGTAAAGAAGATGGAGCCAGATGCTTCACACTAGAGCCCGGTGACAGGATGAGAGAGGCAATGGGCACAAGCTGAAATATGGGAAATTCTATCTAAAAATATGAAAAACGTTTTTTACTGTGAAGATGGTTAAAGCCTGGGACAGCGTCCCCAAGGCAGTTGTGGAGCCACCATCCTTGGAGCTATTCCAAACCCGACTGGACACGGCCCTGAGCGACTTGCTCCAGCTGCCCCTGCTTTGAGCAGGGCCGTTAGACTAGGTGGTCTCCAGAGGTTCCTGCAGGACTCAGCTCCTATATAGCTTGAAGTCAGTGAATCTACCAACCAGGTCCACGCAAAACGCTGCTTTACATGTAGACAACTCAATCACAAGCGCTTATCCGTAAGAATAATAAAACTGAAATAGCCAATAGTGCCCTCCCCCTCTGTGCTATAGAAACAGAACAGTATTTTAAAATAATTCACATCAACTACATAGATATTGGGAGTATTACAGTCAGTAGGTGGCACAAAAGAGACAGCTTGGGCAGAGCACCAGCCTGCGCTGCCCGCGTACCGCAGCCCAGCCCAGCCGTGCCCTCCCGAGGGCTGCAGCACCATCCCTCGGCACCTCTGGAAGCAGGACCTGCCTGGCCGTTTGGAAGACGCGTTCAGCCCCTGCAGAGGCCCAGCTAGAGGTGCCTCACAGGGACATGGGTTACAGCTCCACCGGGACCTCTAGAGCCAGGGAGCACCCCGCGGGGGACTCGCTGCCCGGCGCTGCGGGAGCAGCCGCGCACCCGAGGAGGAGGAGGCAGGAATTACAGCGAGAGCCCTGAGGAACTGGCCACGGGAAAGCAGAAGGCAGAAGAATGAAAACCAGCATGTAGGGTGATCCCAGTTCCCACACTCGTGTAAGTTGGACCAGTTAAAAAACACCAATGATTCTCCTGGATTTTTTTTTTAATAGGGTTTGTGAATTTCAAATGAAAGACTGCTTTTCAACTTCTTTTTAATTTTAAAAAAATCATATTTTTTAAAAAGAAATTTTTACTGAAATAGGTTTTAAATTAATAAAATTTGATTTTTAAATGAAGAATACAGAACTTTCTCCCCAGAATGAAAAATGTTTTGGTAAACAGCCTATTTTTCAAAGAAAAAATATTCACCATTTTTTTACCATCTCTATTTATAAAGGGGCCTGCTGTTGCTTTAAGCCTGATTTGGACATGCATTTCTTCTTTTAAGACCTCACAATTTTCTTCTTTATATTATTAGAAAATTCTTTGCTTTAACATCTCAAAATACTACCTAAAAGAGAAACTGATGTTGAGAGATTTTCTGTTCCTGCTACTGCCAGATGACATCCAGGTTCTTTTTAGTGTCCACTTTAACATACATTGTACAGAATACATCTATTGCATTTATGCCCTCAAATAACAGAGGGCCTTTCAGTGAATGCGTGTGCACTTATTTACTATACACTAGAGGGGAAACCTGTACACAGAGGAGGCAAAAAAATCTCTCTGACATAAAGCAAGGAAATTTTTTAGCAAAGTCCATTGACAATCTTAAAATTAAATATGGCTACAAACCAATTTAGCCAGGATACAGAAGGTTAAAATACACATACTATCCCCACAAAACACAAGTTGTAAGAAGAGCACTGTAATGCATCAAAACTCAGACTCAAAAAATCCTAAACTGGTAACAATTTTTGGTGTTCAATAAGTTTCATGGTACAGTCACTCAGCTTTGTAGCATTGTGGGGGTTTTTTATGTGGGTTTTAAACAACATACATTTAAAGTATCCTCATCAACCTCTAGAAATGAGTGTGCAAAAATAAAAATACTACCCTTTGGAAGCAAAAAGCTCTGTCTCAGAACTCCTACCTCTCTTTTGTGTGGCGCTGGGACTGGAATTCCTGTTTTTATTGTTAGATGCTTCCACGTTTGATGTCTCAGATTTGTTTTCATATATACTTGATGACTTCCTGCTATACCTTTGGACAAAAGAAATACAAAGATAGTTACATTCCTGGTTAATACCTAACAGAGCACTAAACATTCTTTCTTACCCTCAGATATGGAAGCCTAAGGAATAAGAGGCAGGTTTTAAAATTGTGTGCACTATAAATTCTGCATCTGTGTAAGCAGGTATAGTGGAAAAAGCCATTCTAGCCCCTGCCTCCTTTTCACACCATTCAGTAAGGGACGTAAGAGCTGAGAAGGGAAAAATGGAGGAACAAGGTGGTTTAAGTCTGCACAAGCTCTTTATGCAAGTCCAACAGATTTGGAAGGAAGGGGTAGGAAACCAGGTTAGAGAAGAGGACCCCAGTTTTCCATATTTTGCAGCATATTTGACTCCAGGAGAGAAATGGGTACTGGATGGTCATGTAGAGGTCATACCATGTGCAGAGGAATATATGGATTCCACTGGCTCCAGGATCCCCTAACTTCTGTTTCTTCTGCTCTTTGAAAACGTGAATCCAAGTGGGATATCCCTGTCCACAGCTGAACCACAGACAAGGGGATCCATTTTGCCAGACTTGCACAGGTACTGGCCTTGCCATCTGTAATAGGAACGACCCCCCTGCCCCAGGTTTGTAGGGCATTTGAGCTGCAAGGTTTTTTCATGGTTCTTATCCTCATTGTTTTGCTATTATCTGGTGGTTTAGTTTGACTGTTGTCCTTGGCAGACTGAACGTTCCACACGTTGCATTATATCTACACACTTGAAATACTCTTTCCCAAAATGCTCATTATTAACATGTATCAGCAATTACATTGCTGTTTACAATTAACATATGAACCGTTATACTTAACATTCATAGCATTTGTCTTGCTGTAAGGAAAGGTCCAAGATATCATTAAAAACTTGAAAACATTTGGAACACTAGAGATCTGTGAATACCTTTTGTAACTGTAAGGCAGCCTGGGACTCATTGCTTTGTATTTGAACCTCTGACCTCTTTCTGAAGGAACCTTAACAGAGGTCTCTGGTACCTCCTGTACTAAATCAAAATGTGATTTTGCAGCGTGATGTCAGGTACAAAATGGTGCTCAAAATAAATATGGGAACAAATTGAAAGCACATTCACATTTCCTTTTTTCTCTGTTCCTTCCCAGCTAGGCTGGATAACTGTGAAACATGCAGCTGACAAAGTTAAAGATTTACAGCTGTGAGAAAGACACCAGGAAAACACACGAGCTTCTCTGAAACAGCATCTGCAGTAAAACTCCAAGTGTTTGTGTATATCTATGTGCACAGGATATTTTTACATCAGTCATTTCCAAGAAAGCAGACAGTTAAGCAGTTAGAACAATCATCTATTAAGTTTCATATGTTTAAACATATTAGAAAACAATACAAACATTCATTATCACTGAAATGCAGCAGCCATCCCTTGAGAGAGATACAGCAGCAATAGATACCACAGGGCATCTCATTTGAGGATTAAACACTGAAAACTTTGGGGAAGAATTTACAGAGAGAGAATTTAAATAGATTGAACAGGACTTAGGGACATTCAATATCCACCTGTATCAAGGGCACTAGCTCTGTCTCTTTTGCAGACACCTCAGCTCCAGTCCTGAGTCAGCCCAGCCCTCCTTATCTCATGGAATTGCAGCCTCAAGTGCTGTGATTGCATATAAACAAGTAAAGGGGATGGTCTTTGTCATTGAACAGATATGGCTCGGGGATGGGACAGCATTCTGCAGACAGATTTCCCCAATGTCACAGTACAGGTTTGACAATTCACAATAAACAGTAGAGTCACTGTTACACATGGGCAACCCAGGAGATGGTGTCTTTTAGTTAGATAAAAATCTCAATAATTAATAATAATAAATAATAATAAATAATTAGCCTCCAACCACCAGCAGAGCAGCACTGATGATGCTGGTTGCTCTTTAGCTAATGCTATCTGTCACTGGCTTACTTACAGCACCTTTCACAAGCGAGGCTACTTAATCATGTCAGTCATAAACACAGACTATGCCCATGTGTCTTCATTTAGCCCACACCCAGGGCTAAACAGTAACAGTTTTTCTCTCACCCAATGTCCCTTCCCCAACTGAGGAAGGAAATTGGGAAAAAGAGGGAGACTCGTGGGTTAAAATTAAACAGATTTAATAAAATAAAGAAACCAATATAAATTATAACACAAAAGTATACTTAGCTACAGAGTTGCAGCAGGTTGTTCCAGGAATACCAATCATTGGAAATGAGAAGAAAGAAGGAGGGGGAAGAGATGGAAAGAAAAGAGCAGAAAGGAAATAAAAGAAGAAAGAAAGAAAGAAAAAAGAGACGAGCAGAGAGAAGAGCAAAAACCAGCCTCACCTCTCCCTGCAAGCCCTCGCTTTTATAGTGAACTTGATTGTTAACGATACAGAATACACCTGTGGGCCAGCCTGGGGCAGCTGCCCTGCATTTAACTGCTAAGGGCCCTGATCACCATGGCTGTGCACAAACTGAAACAAAATCCCAGTGAAAGCAGGACACTATGTGGGTGGCTATCACAAAGTCCAGCTCCTTCCTTCCTCTCCTTGCCTCCACTCAGCATCCCAAAACAGGCTGCAGAAGGGGCTCCACAGTCTGAGGAATTCTGAATCCACTCTTTCACATCAGCCACTGCAAAGCCACCTTGTGCTGCAATTCCCCTGTCCTTGCTTCCCCACGAGATATGTATTACAGAAGATCAAGGCAGCGTCTGCTTACAATAGCCAATAGGACACTGAACTGTGTTCCATTCATGAAAGCCCAGAGCGTTGTTCTTTCATGAAGACTTACTATATTCTTCCTGTCCCTGTAATAATCCAGCATTTGGAGCAGAAGCATCTAACCTCTCCTTCTCTGGCATAGTTGGCAGAGTGAGGACAAGCAGCGCTTCATTTTCCCTTTGGTTTAATCCACTCTAGGACAAATAGCTAATCACATGGATTAGCTATTTGTTAATTTTCTGGAGTTAATTAATTTTTTGTTGATGTATTTTGTTCTGAAAATTCTCACGTTAAGAGCCTTATAAGAGGGACATACATCTGGATTGTTTTGAAACATTTTTGTGATTGCATTTCATATTTTACTGGAACAATTTTCTCCTATCCCCAAGGTGGTTTTGCTGAAAGATTTTCACCCTTAAACCTTTTCAGCTTAAACCTTAAACAAAGCAAATGTAACCAAGCCTAGAGAAAATATGGTGCAGGATTAACAGCACTGCATCTGTTTAAAATTTCTTGCATCAAGTTGTACAGCTCTCAAAGGCTGGCTGTGTTACCTGGGATCTCTTGGTTTGGTTGATCCTGCTAAAATTTTACAGTGATATCCCATGCCAACTTGCATTAAACTTGCCCAGCAATTGGGTCATTACAAAAATTTGCCGACAGCTCCATTTAACATCCTGGAAATATTCCAACACATTTTGTCTAAACTTGAGTTAATCCAGAGCATACGGTTATTTTGCAAAAACAAATTATCATCTTTGAAACGAATTCTGCATTGTGATTTTTAGTTTCCCCATGAGCAAAACCTTTATCTGCATTTACATGTCTTTAAAGAATTTGAAGACAACTGAGTAAGTTCGTAACGCAGAAAACTAAGAATTTATGTACCACAAAAGCACAAAGGCAAGACCAAACATGGCCCTGATATGCCATGATAGCTGTGGTTACCTGCTTGCATTGGAGGAATCCATTGGTGCGTGGTATACACTCTCGGTGATTCTTTGGTGCAGTTGACTTGCTTCTGTTGAAGAAAAAGTAAAAAGAAATGGTTCAAATTGTATATGTTGCTTCCTTGTTTGCATAGAGGGGAGGGGATGAGAGGAGAAGAGGGGAGAGGGAGAGGAGAGATTTTGACTGCTGCTGCAAGCAACTCGTACTTGAAGAGAAAAGCCACATGGTGATCTTAAAGGCTGAAAACTTTGCTCACCCAAACAGCTCTTCTACCCATATTTTTTCAGTGCAGAAGAGATTACTTCCCCTAGCGCCTTCTCTTTCCTCTGTACCTCTTCCTAGCTCACTGCACAACTTGGATCTAGAGAATGGACATATTGGCATTTTTCCCAGAATAGAACACAAGTTTTGTGGCTCACAGCTTTTTCTGGATTTAGCAACACATGTACATCAGTCCTTTTCCACATGCAGCCATCTAGTAGAATATGTTCCCATCCTTCTGAAGAATGCTTCTGCACAGCATCCTGAACAAGCATCGATAATAAAACATTACTCAGATGCCATTTGTTCACTCTTTTTGCATAGCTGCAAGGTAGCAACAGACTCATTTGTACCTATGTCCAGTAACTGCTGAGTTGAGAAAGAAGATAAGAAAGATGCTGACAACCTGGTTTTCAGGGCCAGGAGAGTCAGACACAGAGAAGTGAGGAGGCAAAGGAAGTAGCTGCCAAACTCTCAGATTGCTGAGATCCTAGGGCTATTTCACTCTGGAAGAAGATGAAGCTACTGCAAATGAAGGAGAACAGACAAAGGGACAGGGGCAGCACTGAAAGATTAAATGAAGTCTTTCGTGACTGGGAATGCTGGGAGAAAGGAGCACTCCGTGTGGGGAGTCGGAAGTAGTTCTATTCCTGGTTTTGGCAACTGATTCACAGCCTTGCACAAATCCCTTTAGCTACATCCATAATTCCTTTGGCTGCAAGAGACAATTATGTTCTTTGGAATCGACAGATCAAGATGTTAACCAAAGCCTTGTTAGCATTCCATGCTCACTGCAGTATATGATAGGGGGTGTATATACACTAAGTGTTTGGACACTAACGACCCATATGTTAAACTATTTATCACATACCTTTGGCCGCCTTCTTTGCCCTTTAGTCACTCATTCATCTCGGCTGATTCCTTCCAACATTCCAACCCCCTGTGCAACTCCTAACAACAGTCATTAAAAACAACCCAAACAAACGACTCCCTCTTCCTTCTCTCATTACGACACACAGTTGGAGAAATATCCAGTCTTGGATTAAGCATGAATTAAGGCCTCTTTTTTTTTTACGAGTCAATGGAAATAGAAACAACTGTTTAAAACCACAGGACAAAGCATTTGCTTCCTGCAATCAGTATTGTAATAAGGGCTTTGATTCATGTGATCATTTGGGAAAAGGCAATGGGAAGAGTTGCAATAGAATATAAGATACAATTTCTGCCCTCTGGTTGCTGTTCTGCTGGATTCACAATGAAGGAAAGCTTGACTTTGCTTATAGAGTAGGATGAAAGTCATCCTTGGATGTTCTCAAGACCAGACTGGAGAAAGTCTTGAGTAACCTGGTTTGACCCATAACTGACTCTGCTTTGAGCACGATGTTGGACTATGATGTCCTGAGGTCCCTTAAAACCTAAAATATTCTAGTATCCTATTCTTTATTGTTTTGTCTTAAGATCATATCAAAATATAAATGTTTTCAAAACTCTCAGTCTTGATTGCTGCATAGTTTTCTCTGGAAAATGCACAGTAACTCTAGCATATAGGTCTTGTATGCTACAAAGATTTCACAAATGCTCATCTGGGTGATGTACAAGCTTCATTTTCTTTGCCTAGAAACACACATGGAGGATTAGTACTCTAGCCTATTAAACACATACATTTTCTCGATAAGCTACTCCTCTTCTGTGGTAGCCTAAGTAAAGCCAGCTTTTATACTTAGCAAGTAAATATTACAAACCATATCAGAGAGTCCCTAGATCAAGTCCTGAAACTGCACTAAGAATCCTGAGTTCTTTCTTCTGCAGTTCCTGCTGAACTGACCACAGTGAAATTCAGAATGAAAAGGAGAAAGGATGAAGACAAGAACAGTAACAAAAGACCCGAGTAGTAAGCATTGTAAATAAGTATATTGCTATGGGTTGGATTAAATTGCTGAGGCTGATGTGCGTAGTTGTTTCCCTCCACTTGAGGAGGTTGTAAGAACTCATTGTGTTTGTGAAACAGACAATTAAAATAAAGGTAACCCCTGAAGTTAAAGCACAGGCACGGGTCTCCACCTAGGATAAAGTCTGCTTAGGAATCGGAAGGGTGTGGGTAGAGAGGCTTTGCTTGCATTGTTTTAAAGAGAGGTGTGGGTATGAGAGAAGCAGAAAATGACAGGTCAAGATGAGAAGCAATGCCAGGGCCCAAGAAAAGTCTGTATTTGACATAGCTATGTTTTTGTGTCCTTAAGAGAGCCTGAAAAATGGCTTTTAGGACTCTGTACATTCTTGTTTGTAAATAGAATAGTATCTCAGATAGTAAGAGAATATAGTGATGAAAGCTATCTGGAATAACCTAACTGAATTTTGTCTGTCTTGGGTTCAGTATCTTACATAAAAAAGGGTGTCATTATTTTAAGTACTTATGAGGCTTCATTCATTCATGTGTTCAGCATGTCACAAATTACCTTCATAGTGGTATCTCTGAGAGAGGGAAATGTCATTAACCATGTTTCAGAGGGAGGTCACTAAGGTAAAAAGACCGGATAACTGACTGACATTTAAACCATAAGGCGGGCAACTAGATTTAAAATAAAAACCCTCAAAAACCCCACAAAGCAAACCAAACAATGGACAGAGAGGAACAGTTGCTGTGTCCGGTCATCCATGTGGAAGGAGATCTTTTGTGTCAGGTCTTGTGAGAAGGCACAGAGTGAAGACTGGGACCCCATCTCCTCACATGCTTATGTAAATAGATGTTTCTAGGGTTGCGGCTTGAGAGGGAGAACAGATGAAAATCATGTTCTTCAGACTAACTGTGAATGGAATAATTATTCATGCCATTTCTAAAGTCCTAAGACATTTTCTTTGATCAGGACAAGGATTTAAATCCCAGTAATGCTGCAACCACTCAACTGATCCTCGCATAGAAGATCATTCTTGCTGATTTCACTGGTGGTACTGGGTGGCACTGTAACTCATCCTAGCCCCATGTTGTCACACACAGCTACAGAAGGAAGGCAACATTACCAGATCTCGCTCTCTGTGTCCTACCTCTACATGCTTCCAGTTGTCCTGTCAGGACTTTGCGAATCTCTGAAATCCAGGTGTTTTTCAGCTCAACAGAAGATGCCTGAGAACACAAGAGGAAAAGGCAAAGCAGGTCTGAAGCATGCTGCCAATCACTTGGCTGCCCTGACCTACATTTGCTCTCGATTTTCCCAAGTAATGGAACACTGTGGCCAGCTTTGAGCAAAGCAGAGGACTCCCTTCAAAATGGAAAAGTTACCATGAATCTAAGGTCCTGTCCTTGCTTTTCTGTCCAGCGTTCCAAATAATTTTCCACAGCTTTGCTTCCTCTTTTACCCAAAATCATGACCATTTTCACAATGATAAGTTGATAATTTCAATGCCGACACAACAATGAATCTTCCAATGGCTATTGTTTCTTGAGTGTACAGGACAGTGAAAGTCCTGAAACTGAAAACTTTCTTAAAAACAATTCAGTTGAAAGGAAGTATAGTCCTTGGGGAAAAAAAAGGTTTGTTGTTACCTGAATGATATAGACCTCTTCTCTGCCATTATACCAGATCTCAAACTTCTTGTTATCCCCTTTTACATTTTCTGTAATGCCTACAGTGCTCATCTGTTTCAAAATAGAAAAGAAGAAATTGGAATCTGGAAAATGTCAATAGTCTTTAAAAATCTTTATCCTCTAAGTGTTTTTAAAAAGCTGTATTCACTTCTGCACCTTAGGGAGTCATTAAAAGTAAAATTCAGTACATGTTATTTCTCAACATCTAACTTATCATTCATCTTTTTGATTGTTCTAGGAAATATTTTTTTAAAAAAGTGCTCAAAAGGAACACAAGCTAATATCTGATCATGAGTTTATCCCCTTTGCTTTTTTTGCTTGAACTGTGGGTCAGTTTTCAACCCTGTCCTGGCTCTTGTCCACCTATACAAATTTTCAGTTTGAGGAAGATGGTATTTTCAACTTGTGATCGCTGACCTGTTGAGGTGGGAGAGGAAGAGGGATGGAACAGGCCTTTGTGAGATTTAATGACTCATCTGCACATCCAGACAACATAAAAATTTCAATATAGTTTCAGGAAAAAAAAAAAAAAAAGGGTGAGCCAGGGGCTAAGTGCTTAAATAGGCAAGATGAACAAGGAACTGAAGAAAATAATTCTACATTTCTTAAACGATAGATTCTTAACCACAATTTTGTAGTCCAGCTGCTCCTATACTTACCAGCTTCCCATCTTCTTCCTGTATTTGTTTATCCCCCTTGTTCTGATTTGCCTCAACATTAGATTTGAAAATTTAAACACCTTTGATTATGTCATCATTACTGCTGTCTCCACAGAAGGAAGCTTCAAATGTTTACATTAATTGGTTCATTCCTTGAACTAGGTTCTATTACAATTCCTGTCTAGTTACCCTGTAATAAGTTTGCAGCATTACACTTGATGACCCATGTTAGTTGTCTGAAGTCACAAGTGTCACACCAATGTGCTTAAAGGGAAAATTTGGCCTACTTGTGAATCTCATCTTAACAGAAAATGTCCTGACTCATATCTGGAAATACCACTCTTGCAAATAAAAAGGCACTTCCACTGCACTGTGATTCATCTGTAGCTATTATTGTCACAGAAAATATCTGCTCAACTGATGTCAATAGTAAACTTGCAATAGAACTGAACTTGGAAGATGCTTATAGGCAGAACAACAAGAGATGCAGGTCCATTCAGTCTTGCTTCTCTTTATGGGACTCTGGGCAAGAACACACAAGGTGCCCGTTTGTATCGAGTTGCAAAACCAAGGTTCACGTCTGGAGTTGCAGAACATATGGCTGGGTCTGCCTCCAGATCAAAACAAAATGGGAGCTTTCATTTACTCGCTGTTGCAAGATAGCTCCAGATATGTGTACCTTCCTCAAGTCTCCACATAGAAACATCCTTGTGTTGTAAGAACACCAGATTTATTTCTGTCCCTCACCATTACCACATTTATTACCTTTAATGAATTTTTAAAGCTGTATGAAGCTGTCTTCTCATGGCCATCTGTGTTCTCCTCCCGTTTCTTGCAGAAAAGTAGCATCTTTGTGTAGAGGAAGAGGTGTCTCTGCATCGGTTTGAATCTAGCCAAGTCCTTCACCTTGTTGTGCCCCTTCTTGTGGTCAGTCCACACATTGAAGGAACCTTGCATCAACAGCTTGCCAAGCTCACTGACATCCCCCTAGCAAGCAAGGAAAAGAAAGAGCCTACATCATGTTCAAACTAGGGTAATTCCAGGCACAGTCCTTTCCCCTAGTGGTGTTTAAGCTTCAAGGCAGAGGCATGTGCCTAGGCATCCCTTGTGTTGGAGAAGGGACGTGTTACAGCTGGAATCCCATCTGCAGATGTCTGCTTGCTAAACCTGTGTGGTTTCTTCATACAACCATTAACTCATTGTTTTCCATGTCCATAATTCCCAGTTTGTCTCCCCATTCATAGTTAGTGTCTAAGGTCTGTCTCAGAACCTCTTTGGATCTGGCACACAGCCTGTCCCTTCTGATGACCTCAGAGGAAGCATCTTCTGACAAGAACTGGGTTTCAAGACTCCTAACTCCAAGGCAGTATGAAGGCCCAGTGCAGTTCAGATATCCAAGAAAAGGCTTTGGCTCTGAAAGATCTAGGTTCAGTTTCTGCTCTGCTATGAGCTCCTTCTATCCCTGGGCAAAACCTTGAAAGATGCTTAGATGTCTGAAGACACAGATTAGTGCCTAGAGGTATGTAGGTGTGTAATTCCTATTGCAAACCAGCCTTTAAAAGCTTTGTCAATAGTTTGTCAGCTCACCATCTGCTAACTATGGAATGCTGCACAGCCTTGGGCAAAGAAGGAGTAAATGCACCAAGGAGCCATAAAAGTACCTGAGGGAGAGTGAAACTAAGCAGGAACCAGACCTTTCTAAATTAAGGCCCTTGTCTGAGGGCCACTGATGGGGAAATACTTCAACTGATATACATATTTGGCTCAGATGCCACCAGCACAAACATTTACAGCACAGTTCAGTACTAAGGAGTGTAGTATTGTGTGGATAGAGTATCTGGCAACATCTATACTGTAACAGGCTTCAACAAATAACAATAAACACAATTATCCTAGCAGCAAGCTTTTCTAGGAGTGCTTTATATAATAATTTTAGGGAATAAGCTCAGTGCATTATTAAAGTATGTCTTTTCAACATTTGTATGTTCTGTTGATTATAAGGTGAAGATGTTAGCTCCAAGTGAGAATGTCTGATTTCTTAAAGTACGGACTGCAAACTGTTCTCCCTCTCACCCCACCATCCTCTACCCTAGATCCATCTGCAAAACCAGGGTTTGATTAGGTACTTTCCCACTCTGTATCAGGATATTATTAGACTCTCCAAAACATTTTAAAAAACTCAGTAATTTCTATAACAGTCTCATCTCTAATGTATATAGAGTTGGATTTTTTATTTGTGCATACAGGACTGTGTGTGTTTGTATTTACATGTGCAAGCAGTTGTAAACTGCAAACTTGTGAAAAGCATATTGATGAGATGTAAAGCTAAATAAAAAACCCAAACAAACATTTTCTAGATAGTTCTGACAATGGTAAGAGGCTCCTGTCCCTCCAGGCACTGTTGGATATAGCACTGAGATCCAATAGGTCAGTTTAACTCTTGGATCTAGGATTGGGATTATAGCAAGTGAAGTGAGAGGCTACCACTGCAGAGAGAAAGAGGATGGGCAGGGGTGGTTGTCTGCAGCAATCCCACAAAAGTCTTTGAATATTAGCCCACGAGCCCTGGGTTCTCTCTCCAGTGTGGGCAGCAAATAGAGAGGAGGACACTGTTTCTGGTAACATGTGCTAGTATCCTAAAGGAAGCTTATTTAAAATGGAGGATTTCATCACTATCTCAAATATAATTATTTCCCTGTTAGAACAATACACTGTATCTCATGTTTATGGAGGATGAGAGATACATACGTGCTTCATAGCTCATAGACAAACTACTTCGGCTAGATTATATACAAATGTTAGGATAATAGTAGGAAACATCTCTAAAGCTTCTGCTCTTTAAGCTTTACTCTACTTTTTTGTGGCTTTGCCTAAAAATAATAATAATAAAAAAACAAACAAACAAAACCAACCCCAAACTTAAATGTGCACAATTTCTTACATAAGAGTTGAGCTCCTCAAGTCTGCGTGTGCACAGTTCCAAGCAGCAGAGCAGCCTATGCAATTAGGAGCGTTCATCAGCTGCCACAAAACCTTCTTTTCTGCTGGCATAATATCCTTCTCTGAAGGATGTTCTAGGCAAGTATTTCTACCATGCCTGCGTGGAAAAGACTCCACAAGATGGGGTGAGGTTTCATGAGCTATAGGAGGTGTTTATTTGGCATCACAGCAGAGCACCTGGGACAGGTGGAATGGGGAGAAGAAATTATTGGGTTCATTCTCTTTCATACCTTCACCCCATTTAATGATCATGTAACAAACCATCTCAGGAATGCTGTCAGCATTGGGCTACACAGCAGCCATGTTGCACCTTTTCATGTCCTTCACTTCAGTGTTACTGAAATTAAGATTTGTTCAGTGAAGATTCAAAAATATATAGCATTTCTGCTCTATCAGAAGAGATATTAGTAAAGAATTCTTTAAGAACTTTCAATGGCAGAAACAGTCAGATGCTGGATTTGATCTCGTATATTGGAGAAATCAAAAAGCTAATGAACTGTTCCTGTTTAGCTGACAAATCTGAATATAGTAGGCTTCTCCTACCTTGAGAAAACTTGGAAAAACTGAAAGTTAGGTGGAAATCATATCAAAAAGATACTGCTAAGCTAAACGAAGCAGGAAAACTTCATGCTATATTCTTAATCTAAACCCAACTCTTGGTGCAAAGACATAGAGTACAAGACCCCACTGATCAATTCATAATGGGTGTAGCTCATAGCTCTGCAGAAGGCTGAGCTATGGCTTTACTTAAGTTTGTCAGGCTTAGGAGACCTAAGTTATGCTTAGGGCCTGTGGTGTTTCTCTGATCCACAGGCACTACAGCTAGTCTGTGTGTTTACTAATATAACAAGGTGGCCACTGCTTTGCATTCATCCTGCAGTAGCTGTACTGGGTTAAGAACTCATATTCTCATTTCAAATGTAACGCACAATTCACAGGAGCATCTCCAACTGTGTAAGGCAGTGGATCTATGACACACAGCCAAGGAAGCAGTTAAATTCATTTATAAAATAATGCTGACAGGGGGCATGGTTTCCTCAGCTACCAGATGCAGAATCACTTGCACAAGAGAGAACTATAGAAATTAAAACTCCTGAAGCCACTCCTTCCTGCAAAATACAGAATAACTCTTCCTACCCAGACACAGTCAGCACAGACCCCAGCAATTTCTTGGGAAGTCACATTCTGCACAAAAGACTGTTTTTCTGGTGTCCAGACTAAACCCTGTTACTCTGGTCTAATAATTCTTTTAGAATTATTGTACAGCTTCTCAGTACATTGTTTTTCCTTGACATTTTCACCCTGCAGCTATTTCAAAATAGGCAATCACACTACCCTCAGGCCTCATTTCACCAGGCATGTTTCTCCTTTATGTGTCAATCACTTCCACTTCTCACTTAAGGGCTCATTTTATGTAGGCAACACTAGTTCTTGAAAGTCACATGACTTCAAAGGCGCTTCAGCAGAGAGATATATACATTTGTGGCTTTTGTATTGTACTGTGGCTGTTATTTCATGTTTCAGATAATGAGTTTGCCAGTCACTGGGATGGATTCTATTACCCACTTTAAATGGAAGCCAAATTTTCGTCCCTCAGTGCAAAAGATTTGGAAACACTTGAGTTGCATAGCAGTCACAAAGTTTCAGCAAATTTCTTAAGTTATGTCTGTCACACTTGCTACCTCTCACCTACAAATGAGTCTGATTACTCAGAAGGACTGTGTTTGTCCCACTTCGTCCCCACATTCACAGCCCCGCCTCCACATGACAGATATGTTGACATGTATTTTTGGTCACCACAACATGCCACTGAGTGGTATCTTTCAAGAATGTGGCACAGGCTCCTGCAAAGTGTACCAGCCATGGGCACAGCATGATCAATGATGAGAGGAATATTGGATGGGTCAAGACCAGAGTAAGAGCAACAGCAAATAATACCTCATATCCTGTGATTGCTATCTGGTGCATGGAGTCATTTACTGATTTGATGATATCAAGCATTGTGGCCAGGGCTTCTTCCAGTTCAGCAGTACCCTCTGAATTCTTGCTGCACTTCAGCATTTCCTGATTAAAAAAAAGATAGGAAAACTACTTGAAAACTTCTTATACCAGAAGCCACCACAAGACAATCCTCCCTGAAATTTGTGCTGCATAGACAAAACTGCAGAACTATGGGGGGAAAAAAAAAAAAAGAAAAACAAACAAACAAAACCAAAGAGGACATTCACCAGAATTGTCACTGAAGACATATATTTTGACCTTTTGGAAATTTTCAAGTTTTATGTGTTCATTTAAGATAAGACAGGACCATTCTGATATATTTACAGTAACTTTTTTCATGTCACAGAATTACATCCAGATTTTTTTACTCCGCATCTGCTAGAAAAGAAACTCAATCTTAATTATTTCAGGCATTAGAGAATTCACAATTTCCCTTTGAAATTTGTTCCACAAGCTATTTATTACCACTGTTAAAAAATATAAATTAATGCCTAGTCTGAGTTCGACAGGTTTAATGTTTCACTCATCAGCTCTTAGCAAGCTCTTGTCAGATAAAGAAATTCTGCATGGGAAGAAGTCACTTCCTATGTAGATGCTTATAGACTTATGGTCAAGTCATCTCACAAATCTCTCTTCCTTAAATTAAATGAGACTTCTTTAATCTATAAGACGGGTTTTTCAGCTGTTACTTTTGGGGGGGGGGGGGGGGGGCGGTGGGGCAGGGAGTGAGGGAATAGAACAGATTACTATAAATCTTCCCCATCTCTTATTCTCTACCTCTGCACTACAATTCACAGATCTACATTTGCAAATTTGAAAACCTTTTTTGAGAGACAGTAATTCTGAAGAACAATGATGACCTCTAGCAAAAATTCAATAAACGTTATATTCTGCTTGAAATAAGGGAAGTTATTCCATCCTCCAACCCTTGCACAAGGAACAAGAGACAAAGTTCTGGACAAGTTAAGAAGCATGTGCCCAAAGCAAAGAAACAAACAAAACCTTTTGAGGGCTCAATTTCTGTCATCACTTCACACACAGAGATCCTATTTAGAGTTTCAAATATTTAGGGCCAATTACTTACAGTACGGTTCCTTACAAGGATGACTTTTCTTATTTCTATACGTATCTTTTGTTTGAAAAGTTCTAGTCATAGCTCAGGACTTAATTTATCTTCTTGTAATCAATGGTTATAACCTATGCAAATCCTGAAAGACACTAAAATCTTCATTTTAAATGAAATCAGCTACCTTGCTTCTTGCTCTTCTGTCTGCAGAGGAGCCCTGAACCTGATTCAGATGCACAGATTGTTTTTTCCCCACTGTATTGTGTAGAAAGCAGTTACTGCCAATGAGTATCCACCTGAGATCAGAATCAGACTTTATATCCTTGCTAAAAGCATCTAGGGAAGAACAGGTTAACAGATACAAACTCACAGATGGTTGGTACAGTCTTGAGGACATGAATCTCAAAGCAGCTGGAAGATCCCAAGACTACACCATAGAATTTGAAACCAAAGCCAATCAGGATTCCTACCACTAAACAGAAAAAGTAAGATGACTGTAACCAAAAGTAGTAAGATAACTGATTACTGTCACATATAGGGATCTGTGACTTTGATGCTTTGGATCTGTATCCATTAATCAGATGAAAGAGTAAATTTATTAGTTGTTAATGAGACAATAATTTCAGTGACAGAATTCATAAGCACATAACCATTTTATTCATCATTATTGACTCATCCCTGCTCTATGTATCTACCAGTGGAATGAAAGAAGTGTGTGGTTGGATGTAATTTTCACTTCAGAAATGCAAGCTGTGAAGATACTAAGAAATAAATTCTTGTAATAATAGCACCTCACTACGAGGTGTACAGTAAGTGAGTTTAGTTTTATTTCCTTATGCTGACTACAACGTCAACTGAAACCACGCTCCAGAAATACACCTAGGAATGAATCAAGACTCTATTTAGTAATCTTTATTATAGTAAGAATTAGACCCCTTCAGCAGGGGTGGCCATTGACATGGTTTTCATTCAGGTGTATCATTTTCAGCCACATTTTGAGTTTGGAAATCATTTAATCCAAAAGCTGAGGCACTTGTGTTCCTGTAAAACAGGGCTGCAAAAAGGTAGTTCTTGCAAACCCCAAACAGCAGCCGTCTCTCCTTGAGTGTTTGGGTGACCAGCGCTTAGAAGGTAAAAGCAGGATGCATTCCTATGTACCTGTTGCACCATTTCTAGGATGAGGATGGATCCCTGCCCTCAGTATAGTGGGCATGCTGCTTTATAATATTAGCTAAACTGATTGAAACCAGAGGGTTGTAATAATTGTGACCCAGAATTTAAAACTAGTCTGCCCATTGCTCAAGGCACACAGCTTCTTAGGCACTTGTTTGTTACCAATTTTTCACTGACTCCCATTTTCCTACACTTCTAAATGCTCCTGCTACCAGGTAAAGAGTGCACCATCTTCACAGAGCTCATAACCCCTGACAAAGTAAATGTCTGTGCCAATGTGTTGTTGCTAAGTTCAAAACTGGTCTGACCAGCTTCAACCCCAATGGCTGCAATCTGTTTTGCCTGAGAATTTTACTCCTTGATCTAATCTTGGTTTTATTTACAGTCATATTTCAAATTAAAAGTAGAATCTGGTTTACTCTTGCTCTTCTGAAGACTCTGACATTTTCACCCTTCTCACAGAATAGTTTCAAGAAAGAGACAAATTTACTTCTGGATTCCATTGATGCAAATCTACTGGGATTAGTAAAGTTGCATCCCTGTTAATATCCCCCTTCAATATTTGGATTCTGCAGTTTTGTGTAAAGTCAATAAACAGGTCACAGAAATACTGCACAGGAAATGGCCAGACAGATCCCACATGGCTTAAACTGACACAATTTGATCAGTGTCAAGGTAGCTATTAGCAAATAAAGTTGCAGCCTAAAATCTTCATTGCAAATTGCACACTAAATTTCATGACAGTACACAACACTACATTAAGTCCAGAGGCTTGAGAACAGCATGTAGTTCACCTTCATTACCTTCCCATAAGGAGAGTCAGTAAATATTATTTTTAAGAACTGAGGAGATGAAGATGGAAATTTAAGCCACCATCTTCAAAAAATGTCATTGATTTGAGAGCATGTATTTCCTGCTGCCCAGTTCAGACCAGAGTTTCAAGCATGGACCACTCACAGTTCCAACCAAATCAAGAGGGAAGTTCATATATTCATCGCGTGGAAAAGTTACAAATAATTTATTCCTAGTTGAGTCTTTACAACTCAAAAGGGAATGTCTCCTTCTGAAAGGTCTGAGTAACAACCATGGGAAAATATCAGCTTTAGAGAGCTGAAAGAGTTTTGTTAAATAGGGACAGATGTCAGAGACAGGATTTAAAGCATCAATTCCTGTTTTCAAACTGTAAGACCATATACTTATCCAATAAAGCCAAATTCAGTTTCTGTTTAAAGAGAAATAAAACAAATAAGACAAAATAGTATATAAAATATCTTACTTTATATATATATAGCAGTATATATATAAAACAGTATACTGCTATTGCTTAGTATATAGGTATATAAGTACTGCTAAGTAATAGCAGTACTTATTCTGAAAGTCCTTTCTTTGACTGTTTGTTACCATTTCACAACTTAGCATTACAAAGTATTTGTTGAAGAAGTGAGAGAGGATTTATTTCCAGGTAGTCATTCAGAAAATAATGCTGACATGCAATTCTGTAAGTAAAACAAGCTATGCATTGGAATTCTTTGCACTGTCATGAAGAACTTACCTTTAACAGCAACTGGTACTTGGTGATTCTCTGGACTGGCTTTAAGAGATAAGCATCTAGTGAGAGCTTATGATCCAATTTACGCTGACATTCCTGTAAGACACAACAAGGAAGAAAAATACAATTGTTTCTTGAAGCGCAGGCAAGACACCAAGATCATTATCATTTGGTAATCTGAATATCATGTCTGTGAATTAATTGAGAGAAATTTGTTCCATCTGCATAGGAGTTTCCAGGTTACTTATGTCACAGTGAAAAATGTATCTAAACAAGAGCTAACCTTTAGGTTCAATTTAGTGTCAAAATCTGGCATGCCCTGCTCATTAGACTGCAAACATCTGGGGTTTGCAAAGAAGCCAGCACTTCTTTGGTTTGGGCATAGCCTGAAGAGTCAGGCTCCTGTCCAGGAAACCTACCTGCTAGTCTACCTACCTAGGCTCCTGTAGTGAGCACCTGGACACATACTGAGCACCTGCTGTCAGTATAAGCAGCGTGCAGAAAAGTCTGTATATTTCTTTAAGTTTTCTAAAGTAAGAAGAGATACAGAAGGAAAACAAGCTTTGATGGTCTCACACTGCTAGTCTACAATGAAATTCCACCTGAAAAAAGATGCTGTCTCCACACTGTCTCCAGAGAGCTTCAGACCTTGGCTTGTTCTGACAGTATTTTTCATATATTTGGAGGTCCTCTTTCTGCAAGAAAAGGAGAGTTTAAGTAAGATAAGAAAAAAAAATTCACAGAGCATCTGCCTTGAGTCACACTTTTTATTACCTTCCATCCCAACACATGAATTAATTAATTCATGGTGATAACTCCGTATGTAAAAAACACACTGATGCTACCAAACTTGTGTTTTACTCCTGTAAAGTTAAATACACCTAAAAGTAAGATTTTTTTTTTCCTGTCACTTTTTGCACAAAGCAAGGAAACTGCAGACTGGAAGACACATAATCTAATTGCAAAACTGTTATCTTCCAGAGAGGGGAATAGATGTTTCAAAACAAAAAAAAAAAAAACAACTTAGAAATGTAAATTTTAACAGTACGGGCACAGACTGGTAATTGCTAACAATACTCACCACTTAGCCAAGCTTTTCGTGGTCAAAACACTTTGAGAATAGTGTTGGCTCTCAATAGTAGAAAGATGAATTAAAAAGTAGCAAGCTTGTCTTGTTGATGTCCTAGGCTAGGCAGGGGGAAGTGCTTAAATTCTCTCCTATCCAAATTAGGAGTGGGTGGATTCACATGACCTCTATTTACCTTTGACTACACTCCAGGTGCTCTCACTGAAGTCCATGGCAAAAAATCTCGCTGACTTCACTGAAAACAAAGGCAATCTCTGTAGAAGCCCAGAGAGGTGTATTTTAAGCTCCCTAGACTCTATGGGTGGATACAGGCAGACAGGCATTCCTTTGCCAGGTCCTCAGCTCTCTAACTGTGCACCCAGTTGGCACAGAATCCCTGCAGCCACAGGACCATGGAGCAGTGCCATTCAGATTCCTGAGCTGTGTCCGACCGGCTGGGAGCTTCTCACCTTTGTCTGCACCTCTCCTGGTGCATGTGACCTCAGTGAATCAAAGACAACACCAAAAATAAAGCTCAGGAAATCCTGGCTCTCGCTTCCGTGCTTTCAGCCCACTATACAGTGCCTATACACTCTTGGTGCAGGGAAAGCATTTTCTTTTGGATAGAGTTACTAGAAGAAATCAGTTTTGCTGCTATCTTTCTCTATAGACCTGTACTGGTGTCACTGATGAATTAGATATGAAAGCAGAGCTATGGCATGCAACACCTTACTGTGTTAAGGATTATGCAATACAAAAAGCCCCATTGCAACTTAATAGAGTATTAATGGTGCTGTTTCAAAATAAGCACAGTTTTCTTCACACAAATAAAGTTGTTTGTATGTGTTGCCTTGGAGGGAAGTTAGCAGGAGGTAAAACCCACAAAACTGAAAGTAGTAGCAAAGTGTAATCAAGCATTACAATTTGTTCCTGGCCCACAGAAACCTAAATGGACTGGGCAAGAACAAAAGAGGCAGCAACAGTCAAGCACTATTAGGAGTAAGAGAAAAGTACCAATTTAAATTTAAAGAAAAGGTACAGTAATCAATAATTTACCAGTGTCACGTGGAACCCTATGCCAATGCAATCTACTGCTGCCTAAATCAGTGACACCTGCTCAGGCAGATACTTACATCTTTAAATATAGCTTTAAGTTTTGTAACAGTGTAAGGAATAGGAAATTCCTGGTTAAATTACTAGGATCAGACTCTAAAATACCAAGAAATAATTAATTGCCTAATTACTCAAATCCCAGTCTTAAATGTTTCACACATCTCTATTTTCATATCCAGAGGTTCTGACCCCTTGCTGGTACTTTTACACCATGTTCATCTCTCCTGTAATGCTTTTCCTTTCTGTGGTGATTTGCATCCTGAGGTCTTTGTAAGCTTTCATGCACATGGTATGTATGCACAGTTCCAACTATCTTTTTGACTGCTGATTTATGAATAAATTTTGCTTCAGATTAGCCCTTTGAATCCAACTTGCAGGTTTCTGCTCAGCTGCTACAGTCCTTTCACAGATAGCTTCCTTTTCTAAATCCTTCTTTCTCCCTGAATGACCAAATGCCACAACTGCTGGCTCCTATCAAATTAATCTCTTTTTCCGAGGTTAGTAATATGAATAAGTAATCCACAGTGAGTCACTCCTGCCAGGCACCTCACCTGGCACATGTTGGTAAGCAGTCTGACACACCTTTTGTTTCTTCCTGGGCTTGCCTTGGTTTGGTAAGCTTTCCCTCTCCCCAGCCCCGTGTTTAGCAGATCAGCCCAGAGTGTCCCTCTTGGTGCTGACGAAGCACTAGAAGACCTTTTCCTGCAAGGCATTCAGTACACATCCCCTCTTTGAGCATCTGTGCAGTCCTTGTCACACAGAGCTTTAAGTGAGGTTAAGCGTCTTGGTGACGGTATAAAAGCTGCCATGTGGGCAAAGTTGAGCTGGCTTACTTGTAATTTAGTTCATACAAAGATCATGCCCTAACAAGGTCAGGTAAAGTGTGAGGGAAGACAAGAGGGGCATTTCTGGCTCATCCTCCACCTGATTCTGCTACCGTGTTCCAGGAGAGAAGCCAGAAAGGAAAATAGTCTGGGACTCCACAGACTGTTTCTGCCGTCACCTGAGAAGAAGGGTTCACATCCATGGTGACAGCTGACCAGGTGGTACTGGTGGAGGTGGGAGAGTGTGTGTGGACACGGCAGAGGAATGACTGGCAGGGGATGGAGGGACTCAGACACTAGGGTGTCCCGCTACAGCTCTCAGGACGCTTTCAAGAAGCTCTGGAATCAGTGCTGAAAAGTCCCAGTGTGATCAGACACAGGGTAATATTCTTCAAGTATGAATCTAAAAATCAGCCTGTTTCTAATCACAGGCCCACCACGATGTTGTAGCAGGATGGTTACACCCATACAAAGAAGGAGAAATGGAGAAGTGAATCTGCAACAATGTGAGTTTCCTCCAGAACTCAGTATCACCTTGAACAGCAGCCGTTTCAGTTTCCCCCATGCCAAACCAAGCATGGTCATAACTCATGGGGCAAGCCAGAAGCCTCTGCTCAGCAGGAAGATGTAAAAAGCTGCCAAATCATGGGGAACACAAACACACAACCAGGCTTTTGTTTATGCCTCCTAAAGGCAGTCCAATAGAAACAAAAAATTTCTAGATTTTATGTGGCTTCTTCTAAAAACAGAACATAAGGGCAAGTTCTTGAATCAAAGGTGCTACTGTGTGAGCAGAGACATCTCAGGAGAGAGGCTTTTGCTTTCATAGCGCGAATTTTGAAATAGGGAGAAAGCAAATGCATGATTTAACCTCTTATTCAATAGATTTAGTGTTGTTTGACTAGGCCATAGAAACCGATAAGCAAAGGTGGCAGAGGGACTGATTTTCTTTCACTTCACGCCTGAACCATAGCTTTAGGGCTGCTGATTTCATATTGGTAGAATAGTGAGCACAACTGGGCTCAACAGCTGTTTTTACAGAGAGAGACATAAACTACAATATTTAAACGTGGAATTTGAACTTTCTGCAGAATTACAGGATCAATTCTGTGTCAAGAAGTTCGCTTTAGCTCCAAATCCAGGGATATTTGCAACACATAGACTATTTTATGCGTCTTGGATTTCAAAGGTCTGCATTCTTCAAAGACTTTTTATCCTATTTTGCATAATGATTTCACCACAATGTTTTCCTGCTCAGCATCTGAATCTTAGGATAACAACATATTCCTTAGTAGTGTCATTTAGTCAAGCTCTAAATGTTGGCTGTTAAACAGAAAATAATTCAGCAGACTTATAATCACATTTACACTTGTATCACCGAATCACAGAATGTTAGGGATTGGAAAGGACCTTGAAAGATCATCTAGTCCAATCCCCCTGCCGGAGCAGGATTACCTAGATCATGTCACACAGGGTCACATCCAGGTGGGTTTTGAATGTCTCCAGAGAAGGAGACCCCACAACCTCTCTGGGCAGCCTGTTCCAGTGTTCAGTTACCCTCACCATAAAGAAGTGTTTCCTCATGTTTATGTGGAACCTCCTGTGTTCCAGCTTGCACCCATTGCCCCTTGTCCTGTCAAGGGATGTCACTGAGAAGAGCCTGGCTCCATCCTCATGACACTTGCCCTTTACATATTTATAGACATTAATGAGGTCACCCCTCAGTATGATGCTCTTCAGCCTGACCTGTTTGTACATTGAGGGCCTACCCTTTCGAAGTATCACATATTCATAATTCCCTTTGAAATCCTAGAGATGTGGCAGTGCTCAACACCTCTGACAACTGGGGTATGTATGCTTCATCCAAATCTGTCTGTATTTCATACAGCACCTTGTTGAAAAAAGACGATTCAACATGTACCCTGAAAAAGTATACCCTAGCAAGTATACTACATGCTAGGTGTAGTATACAGTGGAGGCAGGAGGTACCTTTGACTACAGAGGACAGATTTTCCCATTTCTCATGCCTCTTCCATTTCCCATGCAAAACACAAGGTCTCATTAAAGCAGTTTTGTCAGACTATGAAAACGGTAGCAACCCACCTAAACAGCTTTTTTTCTTATTAGTAGGGCCTCTGAACAAGTGCTATATAAACAAGCACCTTTTTTTATGTTACAGGAAACAGAACTAACAGTGATGCTAGTTGGGAGGGGTGGTGGGGGCGGGACATGACTGGGAGCTCTCAGAGGAGAGAGTTACAGAACTTCGGCACTGAAAGCCACAGGAAGCGAAGACACGTGCACCTGATCAAAGCCCTGCTGCCTGTTGGCTTTGGCCTTTCTCATAAACTGAGCTCACTCTACTTTTAAACAAACAGCTCAACCTCACCGCTTTATACAAGTGGGGAGAATCCCACTTGGTTGTTGAATTATGTGAACAGGTACAGGAATCGACCTCACAGAGTCTTATGGAGCTGGTAGGGTTTCACCACTGAAGGAAGGTGGTAGACTGAGCTGGACCGGTTCTAGGGGAGAAAGTCTCCTAAATGGTGCAGAGAAAAGAGTGGTAAGATAAGGCAGGAACAGGATGTACTGTCTGCACTCAGAGCTGTGATGTGCTGTGATACCATTCTCCTCTTATTTACAGTAGGGTGGTGTCTGGGACACATCAGACTGCTGGTATAGATTTATCTGATATGAAAACCATGTTAAACATTTGGATCCCTCATATTTTTTTAACCAGGGCTTAAAATATATTGGTAAAACACTGGTAACAGATCTCTTCCTGTCAGTAAACCAGGTAAAGGTTCAGATTTCAGAACACACACTTGTTAACTGTGGCTTAATTTGGGAATATCTACTTAGGTGAGTTTCCCTCATTCACAAAAGCAATCAAAGTGAAAGGATAGGGGTAAATCTGTAAGTACTGTCGGATAAGACCATAGGTATTCATACAAACCTGCAAAGGGATTTACTTACTCTTTTCAAAAAGCATCGGGCAAGCAGCTCAGGGTTTTCAATGCAATTTTCTATCTCCTTAAGGAAAATCCTGTGTGAGAGAAAGGAAAGCAAACAGTAATGTAACATCCCACTCACACTATGTGCTAGCTTCTGTGTAAATCCAGCTTTAAGCCTACATTTTTGTAGTAAGAGGATTCAATGGGGAATGTAACAATTCTGACACACAAAGAAATATATTATATGTAATTTAGAAAAATGGGATGTGGTTCACAGCTGATTGCCTGAATCACCAATATTACCATATTTTCATCTGCTCACAAGCATCTGATACATCTGGTTCCTCTGGTTTTGTTTCCAATATGTAGCCTAAACACCTGCTTCCCATTTGGTTATGAGGATTTTTCAGAACAGCTAGAAAAGACAGCAAAGCTCTGTCAGATGCAGTTGCTGAATCAGCAAGCAGTGAAAATATGGGATGTAGTCCAAAGGCTTCTGCAGTGGTAGTCAATGCACTAAGCCTTTAGGGAAAGAAAGACCAGGCTTGCAAAGGGGAGGGGAATGTCATTCTCCAAATGGAAGACACATTCTTTCAAAATAAAACATAAACTGGAAAAGATTTTTTCTACTATGTGTCAACTACTCTGGCATAATATTTAAACTTGCAAAAGAGAGGTTTTTAAATTTATTTTGTTCAACTGTTTGTTGCAACTTACAGGCAATTATTATCTGAAAGAATTTCTAAATTCTCACTTTGGCTACAACCAGTTTTACTTAATCAAAGCTAGGAAAAGTAGGACCTTTACAGAGGAGCCCTAAGCTTTGTGTTTTGAAAGAGGAACAAAAAGAGGTTAATCTTGTTCATAATTGGCATTCTGTAGTTATGGGCACTAGATCACCTTGTCCACAGTGTAGACAAGGCCTCTGGAAAGGCTTGTGATCATGTGAAGGATAAAATTCCTTAAGAAAAGTGCTATCAAATATATCATGTCTTCTGATGTGATAACATAAATATAGGACAAATAAGATGAACACAAAGAAAACTTCCTCACAGAGGAGTTTTGCCAGAGAAAAAAACATCAGGATTCAGTCCTGTGACATCTACCACTGTACCAAGGAAGGTGGTAAAATACTCGCTACGAGGGACATTCAAAACGGATAATGCCAGGGATAATCACTAGTAAATGCACAAAAGGGTATAACCTTTCACAAAAAAAAGATGAAATAGATGATCTCGGAGGTATTCTCCACACATGGGTTTTATAGGACACGCACAGAGGCAAAGTGAGGATGATTTTTCCTGCCTGCGTATGTGTGAGTATGACAAAGCACCTCACATAAAAGGAGTAGAAATGACAGTAGCACCCGAGGGCGCAGGACAACCACCAGTTCCCACGTGCCTGTTGTGGAATTCGTAGATCTCTGGGAGGTTCCCAAAAAGGATTTCCTTCTTGTTCTGGAGTGCAGACGGAATCAGATGTACTAAATTGGGATTGTCCATTTCTGAAGCATACCCCTGCAGAGGAGAGTGGAAAATAAAACCAGGCTGTTTTTACCAGGGAAGAAGTACTGTGTCTGAGACACTGAAAAGCCCCAAAGCCTATGTGCTTTTTGTTCTCAACAGAGCACACAATGGCTTCTCCCATGACACCTTTTTTTGTTGCTCCCATGAATTTCTGATGCTTCTAATTTTCCCCAGAGCTTTTACCCCTGATACCTGTGCAAACACATTTTTAACCACAAATGGACAGATTACTGGATTAACAAAAAAGATAAAATTATGTCCCTAGGATTCAAAAGCCGTTTTGGTCGTGTAAGGATGGAAACTGCGAAGTTTGATAGACACATATCTTTCTGCTACACTGCTTCACTGCAAAAGGGTTAGTTTGGATTTATTTGTTGAACTGTGGTATTTGGCTTGATTATTTAGTTGTTTTTTGTAGAAACTGGATTGTGTTTCTTCAGTAAAAACTTTGAGAGAAGAACATTCTGAGTGCAGATTTTAAACTCAAGAGTAATATATCAATTATCAGAGCTGTCAGCTCCCACAGATCAAATACAATAAAGGAGCAACCACATAGTTGTAAAAAGAAACTACTCAGTCCTTCATGTCCCAGCCAAAAACAAGCATGACTGAGCCCTACTCAGCCTTCGTCCTCCCACAGACTAGAGACCTCAGACTCTGCACACACAGAGTACGCTGGTATCCTATGAGTTTCAAAAGCTCAAGAGTTATATTTGCAGTGTAAGCTCCTCATTTCTGTGTTCAGACACTACGTGGGACAATAAACAAGAGGGGGAAGAGGGCCTTCTTTTTTCCTCAATCACTTTCCAAACCTAAGTTCACAGAAATTTAGTGTCTGGCCCCATGGAAATCAAGGGTGCTCTTTCTGAAGCCTATTGATATTTTGAAAAGGCACATTGTTATCTATTCCTCTGTCCATAACTTTGAGAACCATGCAACGTTTATCTTTCTGTGGGCTGGGGTCAGAAAAGGTGCCTCTTCCTTTAAGCCCTGAGGAAAGATGTTCAAACCACCCTTCTCATTTTCCATCTCCAGGGCTGAGCTATCTTGCTAACAGAGCCTGTGTACTCTAAACAGGAGGTGGGAGGTGAGAGTGCTCAGCCCATGATGGATGTGCACTCGCAGTGATGACTTAGAGGTTAAGCACCAGAAGTCATTACAGAAGAATTTCTTACCTCTATTATACTTTGAAGTTCTTCTACATAAACCCGTTCTGTTTCTATCAGCTCATTGATTATGTGGCTACAAAAGAAGAAAGGTGGAAAGTTATAGTGTCGGTTTTCCTTGTATAGTCCTGTTTCTGCCTCTGACTACACAAAAAAAACCCCTCCTGTGACATCTCTGAAGGTCATTTCTCCATACTTCAATATTGTGCCTTGTTGTTAAGCTTAAAAGTCCTAAACATTCCTTGGGCTATTATTTTTTCAGCTCATTTTAAACTTTACCTTTGTTACTTCTGTTATTTTTATACCTACAAATCTGAATAAAAAGATTAAAAATGCCCCAGAAGGCAAACAAAAAAGGTTTCCTCTTCTAATAATAAATAACAATACTCAATAAAAGGAGATTATATTTCCCAAGGCTATGTTACACTCCTGTTTTGCTTTCTTTTATAAAATAAACAAAATTGGTGATTAGGTTTCCTTTCTTTAATGCATTGTGAAAACAGGCAACAGGATGGTGTCAGAAGTAAACATGGAAGTCAATTAGAGTAAAATATTTATACCATATTTTAGACTTTTCATTTCTAATATTAGTTCAATGCTTCTAGGTAACTTGGAGACATATATCTTGAAGATGCCTGATTTATTTCACAAAAATATGAATGTAACCAATTCATTTTTGGACAAATAACTAATTAGATTTTAAAATAAAATTGCATTAAATCAACTTTTTTTATGTATCAGTTTTATGCATCAGTTGTCCCATATTCTCAAGAAAATGTTTTTTTTTAACAGTCTTATGAACAAAGTTGTCAGCATAGCTCTTACAGAGGTTTGAGCAGTTTGTCTGAGTCAAAAAGGACTAATGCCTAGTATTCCTTTCCTGGTCCGTGCTTCATAAGAGTTTGTAACCACACAGCTACATCAAGCAAAAACACATCACCAGAACACTAGGGAGTAATGTCTAGAGGAACTGGACTATGGCCAGTCATAAGCAGCACACAACCTGGGGCTAGTAAAGTGTAGGCAACTATTGGCATCAATACCGGCACGTGCATTTGTCCAGTATCTCCCTGTATACGTTAAAGATGAAATCAGTGATGGCTAGAAAGAAGAAAAGTATATTCTGCTTGGAGACCCCTCTACCTCATGAGGTACCTGCCACTTTACACATACAATCGGTACCATTAATCCCAGGTTTTCCCCTGGAAATGTACTTGTCTAGCATGCCACTGGCCAGCCAAAGACATCATGGTGTGTTTGGAGAGTAACTTCTAGAGTAAATGCTACAGGAACCATGTTTTTTGGCAAAAATACAGATTTCTGGTATTTTGGTAAAAAGCTCTCCAAGAGACTGGAGGAGATATAAATCTGCTCCTCTGCTACCTAGTGCCAGAAGCTTGAAGCATCTCAAGGCTACTTTGTAGAGGAAGATATAAAGACAGGAAAGTGACTTCTTTCACTTCTGCTGGGAAGTTTGCTCTGACCATGTCTGGTTACCTGTTTTTTTATACATCACACAATAGTCATGTAATCAGCCTGACCCCATTAGCCCTTTATATCATGAACCACATTTATACTGTTGCATCCCCTGTAAGGGGATTTTGTCATTCTTCACATTTTTTAGGATGTCCTTTTAGAGATTAATAAATCAATCCCACTTCTGATAAAGCCTCCTTTAAATGGTATGGCCAGGCATTTGAAAGTAAAATACATTTCAGGCAGCTTCAAATGCAAAAGCACTGACTGAAACCTTACTAGGTTACTAAAATAGATTCATTGATTTGCTTCAGATTTACCCAGTCTTTTTCAAGGCAATATGGTTTCGCAGGCTAAATGGGGATCACTTATGCTGGTCTCATAGGCTATTATTGCTTTATGGACCACTGCTTGAGAAACATTATAAATACTGAGAAAACTAGACCTTACCTTCAAATGACCCATAAGGTTTCAAATTTTATTATAAAATAAATAATTTATTATAAAATAATAACTTATTATAAAATAACTAGGATTTCATAGGTATTTTGCCTTAATGCCCTATGTAAAGACAAAATCGCAGAGTGTCTACCACAAGGTAGGGAAATGGGTCAGGGCTGTACCCTGCACACTCCAGGAGTAGGGACTCCAATTAGTTAACCTCCACGTTGATCTAAAATTGAGATATCTATGCACAGGAAAGATGCATCTAGCAATAGGGAAAAAATGATATCACCCTTCATGACTAAGCAATACTATTGAACAACCACGGGTGCAAAAGGATTCTGCAGTACTATGCATGATCTCATAAAGCCAAGCCTTGGACTCTAACCCCTGTAAGAGTTCTGTCCACGTTTTCCTCAACTTGCGCAACTTTGAGCTGGAAAATATGTTTGCGGTATGCTCAGAGTACTAGATTACTCCTCATGAGATAGATAGAGACGTCACTTTAATGCACCTTGGTGGGAATTGCACAGTCAATGGCCTAAGGGGCCATTAGTCCAAAAAATTATTTTACAAACATTAGCACTTGCTTTTACAGCTGACTGAAACAAATAAAACTTTTATGGTTAAATGTCTTTCCTTTTAACAGCTGTTGAAGTTACTGCACAGAGCACATGCGAAGGGGGACAAGCAGATTGCTACTGTTCTAGCAGCACTACCACTTGCAGCGCTGAAAAGAAATCATGAGGACAATGCACAACTTTTTTTGGAGTCAAAAACTTAGGTTGGCTATCAAACTGAACTGATATACCTCATCAAGCTCAAGCCAGTAATGGTTATTAAGCTACAACACAAATTCTAGTGGCAGAAACTTGTTGAATCAGACAGATGTTTGGTGGTCACTCTCTACTTCAAACTAACTAGTTCAAATTACATTAGTCACTCTGGCTATCAATCAGCTTCAGTAAAGAAAATTGGAGATTCAGTTGTCCAGGTAGGCAGATAATAGTAGATAAAATAAAACAGACACAAGCAAGTATAATTTCCTATGCAAACTTCATATTTGCATTGCCATGACAGTGTGGCCACAGAAACTGTGCATACATCCTACCTGTGCACACAGCTATGGTCTTTGCAATGACACACAGAAATATTTTAACTTTTAGCACTCTGTTCTCCAGATTCAGAAGACCTAAAATTTCATGTTGCAGCAATTGGAACTTCATGAGGTTTATTTAATGCTCATGATTCACATTTCCAAAGAGCTGCTGTGTTGTTTAAAAAAACATAACAGAGCAGGTGTGACAAAGTCATCAGAGAAACTTAACATTTTTAAGTTTTAAATTAATTTTTGATTTTAAGTTCATCTCACTGTTGAAAGATGCTTATTTACCTGCAAACAAGACATAGATCTTCCAGATGTTATTTAGCCTGTTACCTAACAGATGACATCAGGACTGACTCTGAAGCAAACCCAACACTTAGCTGACAATTATATCTGAAAAGGGAATTATTAGTCCATAGATTTCCTAGTAACTGCCATAAACAAACAACAGTGTGGTGCCTGTCAAAAGCACAACTCAAAATAAACCAATAAGTAGAACACAGGCCGTTAGGACACTGTCCAGTTTTCTATGAAAGATGAAGCAAAAATGAATTATTTTAATCTTTTCTGAATCCTAGTTTAATACAGAGTACCAGCTCTTGAACCCCCATTGTAAGAAATTTGATTTTTTAATTGATTTACTAATCCTAATTTGGTTTGGAAACATTGTCCATTCAGGGCATTAAAAAAAAATCACATATGAGGAATGTTTTATTAGAGAAAGTTCTGTGGGACTCCTAAGATACTGCCATTGTTGTTATGGAGTTGTCGTAAAAGCTAACACAATTCTTTAAGAAGATTTGATTTTAATATTTAACTGAATTCTATATGTAGATTTATACCAAGAATAAATGCTTTAGCTTTTTAAGTGCTATGAAAAACTTGTCTAACTAACCCTTTCACTCTTTGCACAGGTAGTGTTAGCTATTTTATCATCTTGGTTGCAATGACAATGAAACAGAGACAAAATCATGATGGTGTTCCTTCAGCTCCTGGTTAGAGTTCAAGAGCTTCATATCTCTAAACCATGAGTCTGTATATAAAGGGTAATCATTTTCCAATACTTCTCCACAGTGAGATAGCAGGATTTGCTGCCTAAACAAGACTTTCACTGCTCATTTTTTTTGTGTGTTTTTTTTTGTTTGTTTGTTTGTTGTTGTTGTTGTTGTTTGGGTTTAATTGTAGTCTTTTTCTAACCACAAATTGTGTCCACCTGAAAAAAGAGGAATTTGACCAAACATCCAGCATTCTGTCTGACTCAGCACACATTCTTTAGAGCTGTTTCTACACTTGCCTCTTAGTACTCAGGGCCAAGTACATCTCTGGATTTCCTACATGGAACACAGGAGCTGTATGCTTAAGCCTCCCACTGTCCCCAAAGCAGACTACCTCTTGTGCTTCGGCAAAGAGCTGGTGGGTGCAAATTCTATTCCCAAGGCTGCCACTGGTTGGAAGTGTTGCATGATATAAACCATCCATTTATCTATCTGTGCCCATCCCACAGTCTCTAGATGTTGTTTTACACAAGTACAACACTATTCTTCTGAAAGTGCTATTCTGTATTTCTTTCTCTAACAGGGTCGGTGCTACAGCAGCCTCCAGGAACACTCAGCACAAATCCACCAGAAAAGAGCCTTCCTTAGCTCCAGTGCTCCCGGAGTAACTTACCTGAATTTCTCTCCAAATAATATCCGCAGCAGCAAAATCTCAAACGTTAAAGGTTGTTGCACATGAATCCCTCTCTTGCCAAACCGTTAAGAATATAAAGCTGTGCACTTGGTCATGGGGCCTTCCACAGACCTTAGAATATCCATGACAAAGATGCAATATAAGAACAGTAAATTAAAGAGCTACATAAATGTATCTTGCTGCTGCAGGGGAAAGCGTTGAGAGGGTATAAAGGAGATACTTTTATACTCACTGTGTGAGCATGCTAGATTGGTAAATGATGATGTAGAGATCTCACTATATGGCACAAGGGATTTGATGGCATTTGAGATAGTCTAACGGCCTAGAAAACTGGTAGTGATATAATCTGATTTACATCAAGTCATGGGGGGTGAAATGTTCATCATCTCTTCCAGGATGTCATGGGGCAGCGAGGGTAACTCCACATGTACCTACTGCAAGTATCATGTTTCAGGAAAATATGATGCAGCAATTGACAGGACTATCGTCACGGGCAGTTCTTCCGACTCCCTTTTTCCCTTGTATGGTCTCAACAAGCATGACTAGGTTAGAAGTAATTTCTGGTGGCCAGCTACATCATAAGTCCTCTTTATATTGCCTAACATTTGAACAAATGCAATATTGCAAATGCAAACGTACATTGTTTCTAAAGAGAAAGGACATTGGAAAGTAGATAAGAAATTAAGACAAATGCAGCTAATCCATTGTCTTTCTAACTGCTAAGAAGAAAGTACAGGCACCAAGGTTCACCCTAGTGTTTCTGTTAATAACATCAGAAATTAAACAAAAGGTGAAACAGTGAAGGAATGAAAAAGCATATCAGAAAAATGAAGAATATAAGCTAATCAATGGCAGACCAGAGATAGGGGCCCTTATTGTATTGAGAGTTTTAAACTCAGCTCACTGTTCATTCAGTCTCTCTCTTTTTTTCAGTGTACATGTCCAAACTACATAGCAAAGTTTCACGCAGTTTTCTACCAGCTTCCGAGGGCTTTTCTCCAGCCTCCAGTGCTGCCACACACACTGCTCCCTAGCCTAAACCAGCAGACTGCTTCCTTGGAGGTAGCAGCAGACGCAGCACTGATATATCTGCCATCCCACCTGCTTTTGTGTTTGCTTTCCCCTTCACAGAGAAACATGAAAACTGGAGATGGAGCCAGGAGGGACCACTTGAAATCTTGCCCTTGGTGCTAAGGGACAGTTCATGGTTTGGCCAGTAAGTATGAGAACTTGCATCCTATAAGCAGGTATTGCAGTTGGCTGTGTCTGAGAGGATTCAGAGGTAATTTCAGAACAGAAGCAGCTTGCAGCCTCAACTTTGGACTCAGCGTTGTGATTACAAGACAGACCCAAACACTCCCCTTGGTGACTGGAAAGTCGAGAAAAAAACAGGTGTAACTGGGATGTGTGAGGTAAAAGGGGGAGGAAATCTTCCACACTCCATTGTTCCTTCCTTTCAGAGACATTTTACAAGAATATGAAGTTTGGATGGCTGAGGTCCAAAGACAATAAAATTCTGAGTTGGCTGAAGTTCATGGGCAGCTCTCACAAAGATAGTTCCTCGCCAGGATCATTCCCAAGTAAGCAGGCCATCTCAGCACAGATGGTGAAGGATTAGGCATCTGACCTGAAGGTCTAAGGTTTTCATGGAGTCTGAGAAATCCCTAAGATCCTATCTCTAGGCATCCTTGTTGCCAGTAAGCCTTCATTCCACTGGAGTATACTTGCTCCTTCCCCAGAGAAACAAACAGACTGACCAAATTAGAAGAGCACCAAAGGTAGAATATTCTGATCCCAATAATACTGACCCGCTAGTTTTCCTGGTGTGGAAATAGTGATGTGAAACACTGCTCAAAGAGCAAGGCCAGCTTTCCCTCTGTGGACGGAGTTTACTATGTGTCCTAGCAGAGAGGGCTCAGCCACCGCTAACCTGGCAAAGCACTCTGTGTGGCAGGGCCTTTGCTGCTGCCATAACTTGGCAGAATTAGGACGTGGCTGTGGCAGGGAGAGATCACACACAGGCCCACTGATGTGATGTTGTCAGATGTTCCTCCAGCAAACGAAACTTCTTATTATGGGAAAATGCAGTTAAAATGCATGAACTGGCTCACATTTCTTTGAATTATTGATCTGGGTTTCTAATGAAACATCATGGCCTTGGTTACAGTAAGACCACATTTCCCACAGGTGTGATTTCACATCAGTTTCCTTTGGGCAGATTATTCTTGCTTTGGCAGCCATGACATCCTGTGGCCCCGCAGCACTACTAAGATCTCACACATTGAGCCAGTTTCCACCTGAAATGACTCCTAGCTTTGAGAGGCACTGCAGTGCCAGCACAATAAAGACGATAAGAAAGGAGAAAGTAATAGGAAAACTATTTCTATTTCATCATTAGCGTGCTCTCTGACCTCTGGCAAGTTAGTCATGCCATGCTGAAGAAAAAAAATGAATGCATAAAGGATTCTTTCCAACACAGGTGAAAATGTAGGAGCCGCAAAGAACAGCAAAGCATCTGGAAGAGACTTGTTTTTAGCCAAAGCCGTAAGTGAAACCTTGAAACTGAGGTAAACGCTGGTATTAATTAGCACCCTTCACTTGTAGTGGTGTATTTCTCTGTCACTGCCTGTGCTGACATTTAGACCAAATGTAGCTGTTTATATTCCTTTGGACTGTGCAAAGAGCAACTAGCAATGTTGTTAACCAAGTATAAACTAATCCTGCACTGCATTGCCTTGTTGCAACAAAAGTTTGTCAATAGGTGTTTATAAGAGCTGGCTGCTTCTGGTAACTGAGAGCACACTACTAGGAAGGTCCTCACCACAGTGACCGTAAAGACGACATGTACAGGCCCATTATGAATTAATCACTCTTCCTCCTTCCTTCCTTAATAACAGAAGAAAAAGGAAACATAACTGAATGGCTGGCCAAGATCCCCAGGTGTGCCAGGTCATTATGCAGGTCTGTATCACAATAATTCTGGTAGGAGCAGTGTCAGATGTTTTCTCTGCTATGTGCTACATGAAAAAAAACCTATCAAATATAATGAAACACTAAGCAGAAATAATATTTAGAGACTACCACAACCTATTACTATCTCCTTTGGCTGAATCTCAATGGCTTTTTGCTCATACAGTTACTATTTGTGCATCCTGCTCAGATGGCAACATAAAACTAATTCAGGATTTTGTTTCCATAGCTGTGAGCTTCTTTTCTAACAAACTCATTGCCTCGCTTCCATTCACATATCTTGTGTCACCAGGATTTGCTATCACAGGTGCCTGTCCTGATAAGGAGCCTTTTCCCAGAAGAGGAACTGGGATCATCAAATAGAATTAAACCAGTGAGCTGTCTGACTAGTCTTAAGTGTTGTAAAATTTCTATTTCCGAATGTAAACAAAATATAATGAAATTATATTTTTTGCAATGGTATCTCCTTTGTAGGTAGTAAATGGTGAAAATCTCACTGTCCCAGTGGAAATAGAATCAGCAATAAATAGCACATCCAGTTTTGAATTAGAAATTGCTACAAGAAATTCTAAGACTGGTCTAATCTTAAAATCTCAAAATGATCTCTTTGCTATGGAATCAAAAGAAATGACAACATGTCCGCTGCTGTGTGGAGGAAACTTTCATTCCACCTACATAATTGCTTTTAAGAGGAATTTTTTTTCATTTCTCACAGTGCTGAAAGTGCCTTTTCCAGTTGAAAAGTATTCTCAGCTGAGATTGTGCAACAGCTCAAGTGAAATTTAAGTAATAAGTCAGTTGCTGTACTTTACCTCCTGAAGTGGAATAAAAGATCATTTTGGACTTAAGAAGATTTGTTTGAATGGAACTTTATATTTGTTAGTTGATACAGAAAACATTTCTGATTTCTCTGACACATATTCCTTTTTCTTTTTTTCAAATGAAAGAGAGCGATGCCTTGAAAGAACAATGATTGTTCCTATAGTACATTTCAAAGCTTCAAATGAACCCCAACTCACTATCTTTGAGAAGCACAAGGGATTTAGGTAGTACGCTCATTCTCATCTGAAAATTAGTGTCCCTTAGTGAAGATATTGTAACTGCCTGCCTAGGTGACCCTATTTGGCTGCAATGTCAAGTGGATTTGCTCAAGATATGGAAGTTCTTCTGAGCAGAAGGACTGTATCTTTGTTAGAAATATATTTCACCACCAAAGTCACCATTTATAATATTTTGCTTCTTCTGAAAAGATCTGATCTCTTCACATATAAGGAATTGTCCCACATTCATTGTTCCCAAAACAAATTACCTTGGGGAAATATTTTTATATATCTTAATTAGTTGACCTACATTATAGGAACCAGAACATAGTTGTTAATGGAGAGGCAAACTAATTAAATCACCTACAGAGAGGAATAATATGAATAGAGGACTAAAAGTCAAGCAAGAGTTGTTTCTCATCTCAGCTATGCATCTACACTGAAATGATGCAGCTCTGTACACAAATTTGGGCTAGCTTTAGACAACATGGATGCTGCAGACTGGTCCTTTCTGTAGGCCAAAATAACATGCCAAGTAGCTGTGTAAATATTTGTCACCTACCCATATTTGTGAACTACCCATCAGGCCCACCTTGTAATTTTGGTCTTTTAACCTTGCAGCTTTACCACTTCTATTTGATGATAAAGATATATTTAGCTCTGTGATATCTCAGCATTGAGTAATAAACTAGCTAAAAGCAGGTGAATAATATATAGATCAAATTTGCTATTAATGTAACTGCTAGGTGGTATTAGTATTAGGCCATATTTTAGTAGATTGTAGTAGGTTGCTAGTAGATTGTTATCCATACAAGCTACTACACACACATGCTTGTAAAATATCTGCATGTAACTGAGACGTTGCAGGTTAACGGGCTGCTCCCATACTGTGGAGACTTCCATGTAATTTCTTAGCATTGTTGGCTTGCTTGAGATTATGAGTATTTACATATAGGCCAGAGAATTAACTTAATGATTCAAATTTCACTATTCTTCCTTAGAAATATTACCCAATTAAAAGCAAATCTTCTGATTTCTTAGGGCCAGGAAGATCTAGTACAGCTGGATCTTTCATTTATTACAGCAAACTATATTGCATAGAGTACTTAAAGTGAGGACAGGGGAGAGAGAAGTAATTCTTCACTACACTTGACTAAGAATGGATTTGATCTGCTAAATTGAAGTCATTATGGGCACTCAAGTTTCCAGCCAACAAAGGAAGCTCACTGCTTTTTAAAATATAAAAATATAAATATATATACATAGGTATAAAAATTAAATCAAGGTTATTAATATACTCATGTTGAGATTTACTCTCTTATTTGTTTCTAGCTAGTAAGGACTAGAACATACAGTCACAGATTATATTCAAAAGATAAGACCTCTAAAATAAAGCACTCTAAATTTTGCACGTCCTGTTGTTGTAGGAAATTCGCAGGGTCCCTGTGTCCTGGAAGCCATTTCCTTCCTGGATGCTTTTTTCTTAAAAGTTGGAAATAGAGCAGGTAAAAGATCTCTAGATATGTAATAGTTTCTGACTTTTGCAAAAACTATTTAACAGCTTTTTCCTATGCTCAGACTGACTTTTAAGACAGAAACCACTTTCAGTTTACATGCAGTATATTTTTTCCATTCCTTTGCAGACATGGTATAATGATATCCAAATACCAGTTGACCTCATTGAGCAAGAAATCTGATAAAGGCTGACAGTGCTGTGGATTTTCCTGCACAGAGTGGTAAAGCATGATATTTGAAAAAGGGCTTTTTAAATAAAAGCAAAAGTTACAATGGTAAAACCCCAAAACATTCAAACGGACAAGACCAAAAAAAATAAAACCCAAAAGTAGGTTAAAGGAAGCTTACTGGGAACTATTTATACTGAGAATTTATGTTGACTACTAGAGCTAAGGCTCTAAGTAAACCTAAAACTTGCCCACAGCCTCTCTCCAAAATTCTGTGTAATTTCAGGTGGGCATCCTTGCTGAGCTGGTGTGACAGAGAAGGACTTAGGCACATGTGACTCTGCTCCGTACAGATTCCTACATCACCCTAATCTCTTACTCCAGAACACCCCTGTTAGGTGATGCAACTAACATCTCTCACGCCTGTGGCACTCAGTCATCCTCATCCTGTCCCTGCAAGGGCCTTTTGTGCCTTGCAGAGCCATTTTGGATTGGGATAGAGAAGCTGAACACAAAACTATTGTTCACTTCATGCAATTGGCAACACAAATACTATCCTGAAGGGCCCACTGCTGGAGGAAGAGCTCCAGTGGTTTGTGAGATTTTGGAAGGCTGTTTGGGTAGTAGGAGGAATTAGTTTTATTATTAAAATTAATAAGAATTGATTTTACAGACAGCCCTGAGTTTATGTTGGAGAGGGCAGACCAAAGAAGTGCATGTCGCACTTGGAAGGGAGGGGATGGATTTGATGAAGATTCCTAGTTCCTGTGTGGGTTTGTATTTCAGGGTGAGATGCGACCCTAAGGAAACTTCATCCTGCAAAATCTCCCTCTAATAGGACACAGCATTGTGCCAGACTTAAAATCTATGATTCTCCTGCCTGAAGTTTGGTAGATTTCTTGGATATACCCTGCTTTTAAATGTCCTCAAGAATCAGTATTCTGTGGGGCTTGGGGAAATAAACCAGGTGTTAGTTACATGATAATAGGAATGGAACAGGAAAAGAAAATCCTGACAAGCTAAAATGGAATTTATGGGAGCAGCTGGAACACACACTGTGCTTTAGTTAATCTCTTCTTGGCACATTTACATCAGTAAGTTGTGAACTGCCATGTCTGAGGAGCAAACACATCCTTTTTTGTGTGTGTGTCATGCTTTCTCCGCAGTGGTAATCTGGGGCAGAGGACCATACAATCTGCAGCTACCACACTCCACCCAGCAGTGACTGGGAATCACAGCTCTTAGCAACATCCATGTCCACTTACTAAGCTAGACTTTGGACAAGTCTCTCTACCACACCTCTGGAACACAACTTGCAGAATTTAATGATAAACTTACTTAGAGAAAGAGGGAGAGACACTGTCTGTTGGTAGATACTCCAAACTTAGAAAGCAGCTTTAGAGAATTGTAGGATAGATTGCAGCTGGAGAATGTGTTCAAAGGGACACTTCACAGAAAACACCCACAATTGCAGATTGCAAGAAACTGGAAGGATATTACCCAGTATCTGGGTAACAGTATCACCCGTTTCTTACTTTTTCCTCTAAGCAGCTGCTAATGGCCAGTGTCCAAGATAGTGCAATGGGACAGACAGGTTTCTGAGCTCATCCAGGACTGCCGTTCCTCCACTTTTTTCCCTGGAAGAACAGGAAGCTTGGTTTATCAATCTCAGTGACTGTTACAGGTCTTACACAAGCCTTGCCTACATGGGAAATGCCACTTCAGTGTTTGTGGTTAGAATTGAGGCTGGGAGCAGTTGCAATGGTGACTGGAAGAGGTAAGAGTAAGCTGTACCAGGCAGAGCTATTACAGAGGCTGGAGCTCTTGGTGTCCTCTACCCATGCAGCAAGTCTGGCCTGAGAGTACTAGTGGGGGAGGCAGCACAAACAAACTATGCATTTTCACCAAGAATAGCACGCTCACTGGCATATTATTTAGCTCTGATTCAGGTCAGATGCCATAAAGGAAAGATTGTCCATACTAATTTGTTCAACATGGCTATTAACCAAGAAACAGCGTTTGAAGACAGGTTTGCAATAACTAGAAATGCAAATAAAGTATCAGTGCCTTCAAACTAGAGGCTACAGAGAGAGATCAGCAACAGTGTATTGAATAATCTGGATATACACAGGAACTTTGTGGAGCCTGCAGAGGATCTACGTGACAGACAAGTGATGCTATATGGAACAGAATTCCTGTTTAGGCCCATATGAGGAAAGAAGGTCCCTGCTGGATGAAAAAATGTAAGTGAATTTTCAGAAGTAAATATAGCATTCTAAACATGAATATGTCGCAAATCTTCCAAACCTGGTTATTATATTCCCAATTAACGAGCAGCTTGTTAAATGCAGGAAGTAAAGCCAGCAGTGATTTACTGCAGTGAATTGATCAGTGACGGCTCCATCACATCACCAGCTACACAGGACTGAGTGATCTCCCATCTGCTATGTCCTGTCTGCTACTGTCCTGCAAACCATGCAATTATGTAGATCAGCCCAGTGTGGGTGCAAGTCACTGACATCCTGATTAGCCAACACGACATGCTCTTTGTGCTGCTGTAAATGACAATGTGAAGTGCTCAGCACTCCTTCATGAGCTAATTGACGTACAGAAGCTGCATGTTTTTAACTTCAGAGCAGTTTTTAAAAACAGATTTCATTGGAACTGGTGTGAATGTGTATGGGGAAGACAGGTACACTTTGGCAGCTCTGTCTGGAGAATTTTACACCCTGAGAGCCGTGATTGCTCCTATTTTGTTTCAGTGATTTCTTAGCCTGGAGACTGTCACTGACCTGCTCTTTAAAGAGAAAGTGGCATCATGTGAACTGAGGTGGTGTAAAATCATACCAGTGCCTCTCCTTCTCTTTCTCTATCCATCAGCTTGTCAGTGATAAGAGGGCTGAATAACATCTTCTGCTCCTTGGCTTGTGCCTATGCTCCCTGGGATTTCTAGGTGTCCTTCACGTAAATACAGAAAGGCCAAGGACTGTCAACCCCCTATGTCAGAGCAAAGCGAGGTTTTTATGGAAAGATGATATAGCCACAGTTAGGGGAGAAACAATCATAGAAACCTTTATGCTGAGATGGACCAGGGGGTGGGAGAGAGCAGAACTTTACTGAAGTCCTGGATAGGTGTAGCAAGCAGCCATCCAACAGATGATGCAGATTGCCCCCCACTGACTATGTGCTTGCTCAAGTTTTCAATGCTTTTCAAGGGGAGCATACACATTCCTGTGACACAGGGCAAGACAGAAGATACCTCTGATCCTAATCTCCCCGTGTCCCTAAATCAAACCAACCATCCAGCATGTGCATGTGGCCACCTGCATTCCAGGAGCATGCCCAGAGCCAGCAGGCAGCAGACCAACTGCACAGAAAACAAGGTGAGGAATTCCTGGCATTTTTGAAGAATGGTAAAATAATCTTAGTATCCAATAGCAAGCAGGTATGAGAGATAATAGCAGAAATGGCTGCTTATCCCTCTTTGATACTTGATTAAGTGCAAATTTTGTAAGGAAGCATGTGAATGTTGAGAGTGTTTATTTCAGCTTTTCTCTACCTCCCAGATTCTCTGGGAGAAAGGACACAAGGACTCCAGGAAGCCTCCAGAACACTCAAGGAACCACTGTATTGTAACAATAAGATTTTTTTTTTCTCCTGTTCATAATAATTTTCCCAGTTCCCAGAACTATTTGGATCTATAGTAGGAATATGTCTCCTCTTGCTATTCTACACACGTTTCTATCAGCAGCAAGATCTCCCTACACGGCAGCATACATTTACTTCAAAGATCTTCCCAACCCTTTAGGCTGTAATTAGACTTGTAAGTGCTGACGCCAATCTGCCCAACAGGGAAACTTCTCTGAAAACAAAGATTTTGTAAAGGTTGAAAGAGATGATGGCAAACAAGAAATGGCTAGTGGCTTCTTGAAATTTCTCCCGCTGACTGCTCTTTCATTAAGTCTGGTGAAAGAAAACAGTCCTCTGTGCCTAACAATAAAGTTAGGCTGAAAGTTTTCATGAGTCTGGAAATTAGACTGGAAAGACACGCTGTTGCATTTCTACTGTAACACTTATGTCTCAACCACTCACTAAAATCACCTTATGTCAACTGTAATGGAAGTCTGTATTATACTACATTATATTATACTACAGTGTGAAATATGTTACATCTTGCATTTACACACTGTAGGGAAACCTTTGCAATGGATCTTACTTATGCCATGTAAAAGGGGAAATTCATTCCCCCTTTTGGGGTTGTTGAGTCTGGAAAACAGAAGGCTCCGGGGAGACCTTGTTACAACCTCTCGAAATATAAAGGTGGCTTATAAGAAAGAGACATTTACCAAGGCCTGTAGTGACATAAAGAAGACATTTTTTATGATGAGGGTTGTGAGACACTGGAACAGGCTACCCAGAGAAGTTGTGGATGCCCCATCATTAGAAGTGTTCAAATTCGAGTTGGATGGGGCTTTGAGCAACCTGATCTAGTGAAAGATGTCCCTGCCTATGGTAGGGGGGGTTGGACTAGATGATCTTTGGGTCCATTCCAACCCAAACCATTCTATGATTTGTCTCTGCATCCTGTGGAAGCTCTGCATCTTTGGCCAACAGCTAATAAAATCAGGGATCTTAGCTCCTCTCTCCTGCCATAAGCAGCTCTGATAATTACAACAAGCACTTGGACACCAAAGCTTTTAGCAGCACTCCCTGAGCTACTATTATTTTTTACACCATTCCACACCTAAATTTAGCAATTCCCAGACCTAATGTCAGTGCAACTTTGCTATTGCTGATTTAGAATAGGGCTCTGGCACAATATTCTCATTCTGCAAATAGCTTCTAATTCTTTACGCAGGGCAGAAGTGCTATCCTGTTCTACCCACACAACCTGATGATTTAGTTATATATTTAGTTATTTTCATGTTCAGAGTGATGCACAGACTGATTTATGAAGCTCCCCAGTCCTTGTTAGATCAATAACACTGAGGGTAGGCCTGACCCAAATATTAAGATACACTGAATTTAAGGGACTTTTAAATGTAAATCATATCCAAATCTGCAGTTGGAACCTGTCATTTAAGGGTACAAACACCTTCAGGCATAGAGCCACAGGTTGCACACTCCAGGATGTGTTTGCAAAGTGACAGCTGGCTGCTGGTGTGCAGAAGAAGTGATGCCAGATGCTCTGCAGATTTCCTCAGCATGGAAAGCAAACTTTATGTGCATGTTCAGAGGATAAGCAATGAGTTTGGACTGTGTACGTGCTTGGAGACTATTTTGCATGTATACAGAAGTACTCCATGTATATGCGATAGCTAGGGCCATCCCATATTCTTAAACTTGACTCTCTTTCATTTCAGTCCCATAAATGATATCTCAGACTCCCAAACCCTAGAGCTGGTCATTCATGAAGTTAATTCTATCTGAATGCAGGCTCTAGGAAAGCTTACAGTCTCATGAGAATTTAATTCAGAAAGCAGGGATTATGCTGCTTATGTGACATGCCACGTCTGAGTACAAAACCACCAATGCATTGCAATTTTCCAGCTTATTATTCAGTAGTAATAGACAAGAAGGAAAATTAGACACAAGTAACACCACTGTAACTCCTGCCACTGAACACCCATCGCTTCAATATCCATGTTGCTGTGCTTATAAGTGATCACTCTCAAGTCCACATTGACAACCCATTGATAACATTAACATCATGAGCAAGATCTGGGAGGTCATCTGATGAAAAGAGTAAAGCTGTGGTCAGAAAGTCCACGAACAGATATCATACTTCTGTGTTTTCAAAGGGAAGCACTAACATAGACTAACAAGGCCTCTCAGCCCTTGTTGCAAGGTGGACTAGAAAAGTGATGGGTGAATTGGATCCAAAGCAAATCAACCAGAAAATATTCCAAAATTACAGGAAATTCAGTTTCATATCTGATGGGGATCAGTATCAACTGCTTGGATGCAGTTTCTTGATCAGTTTATCCACTCCATAACTATGAAGGAATAAATATGCACTTTCGCATGCTCTCAGTCACTCCATCCTGCTCTCTCCCTTGCATTTGACAGTGATTGTACACCAGCATGGACACTCAGATGAACTGGTGAGCAACATGAGTTGACCCAACTCAAAACTAACCTCACAAAAAGAAAAAAAGTCATACTAGCCGCACAGTTGCTAGCCCTGTACAAGGGATACAAATGGACTACATGGCGTGGGTGTGGGGAGAGAAAGAGGAACAAAGGACAGCAGCAACAGCCCTAAATAAGCTTAGGCTGATTATGAAACCATCATCAGAATAGACTTATGAATCAGATTTCGTTTCATAAAATGACACCAAAGAACATCTGACCAAATCAGCTCCCCATAATAACATTTGAACATAAATTGCAACATATCACAGTAATGTAGTTAATGCATATAAGATACTAAGGAGTGCAGTAGTAAGGACTCTATGAACTTTGGTCAGTTTGCTATAACACCACCTACACAGGCTGCCTACAGCCACTTGTGTAAATGAACTAGAAAGAGTTGACCTCCTTGTGATTTTATCAAAAATGCCCAACTATTTCATACATACAGTCTAACCTCAGAGTCATGTGATTATGAAAGACCATCAGATTTCTCATACAAGAAACATCTCATGGATAGACAGAAAGATTTGAAAATGCAAACTAAAAGGCTCTCAGTTAGAATATGATATAACAAGAGAGCTACGAAGGCCATCTGAAAGTAAAGGCAATGAGAATCCAAAATTATGATTTTTGAATGGAGGGTGCTGGTTTGGCTTATCAAACAGAACTGCGTTTCTGGATTTAAAAAGTCTTTCCGTTGACTAAATACCTCCTCTCATGAACCTTAGGCCCAGGCTCTGTATACTGGGCTGCACTGGACAACACAACAGTTAGGGCACACAGACACTGTTTGATCACGTCAGTCCATTCTGTTGGAATGGATCGACATGATGAAGAAGGCAGCAGCTGGGCCAGAGGCACCTATCACAACCCCTCGGAGAGCCTGTGCGATTTCATCAGGGCTCCACGTAGACTCAAAGGCTCAGAAGCATTAAATGACAGATCTCTGATCCCAACCTCCTTGGAAAAATACATCATTGGTAAGCAGGTTTCTGTGTTACTTTTTCTTTTCTGGAAATAAATGGCCTTAGGGAAACTCCCTCCTACTTTCCTCTCCCACTGGGCAAAAATAGCTAAAAGTACATTGCTCATACCAAAACATAGGAAACAATAACATCAGTCCTTACGAAAATGAACCACTTTGCTCTCTAAACACCTCTGAAGACCTGAGCGTGTGTGTGCTGTACTGAGTGTGATTAACACATAGGGTAGGTGTTTCCTGGAGAAACACACATGTGAGGTGCTTTGTAGAATAGCAAGCTTGATAGTGCTGTTGCCTTTTTTGTTGGTTTAGATACACAACCTGCCATGCACCTCTGTCACGGCTGAGGCCAAGGTGGACAAGATATGGCTGGGATGGGGTGCTAAAGATTTAATTTATAAATAAATAAGGATGATGTTCTAAAAAAACCCTCCCTGACAACATTACTGGGGAAAAGGAAGGGGTGGAGATTTATTTCTAAAGAAGTTCTTATCAACAGAGGATCTGACCCTAACAGAATTTTGGTTTGAAAAAAAAAGAAAGAAGAAAGAAAGAGAGTGAAGGTAGTAAGTCCGTTTTTTTTATTACTGAAAAATAAAATCCCTGAAGTGATACAGATAGAAACTCTCCTACTGTAATTTCAGGTCAGAAGCAGGATGAAGTCTGCTTACTTCACTGACAGAGATGCCTCTTTTAAATTGGGGAAAATTCAGATCAACAAAGATGGGAAATTAGTGAGCACAAATGAAAGGTTGTTGATCCTTTGAGCAGATGTCACTTTTCAGGAGAAAAGCAGACACAACTGTAAGACAAACTCAGTCACACCAAGCTAAGTCTACTTGTAGTACTGGTTAGAAGCAGTTACTTTTGTTCAATAATTTAAATACCTCTGACTTTGCTTTCTATGGACCCAGTTCTTAGAATCATGTAATTATGTCTGAATCGTGTTTCCCCATACACACACCTTAAATTTTAAAGATATCTCCTAATTTGGAAAACGTGACTCCTTGAAGCTGTATTTTCTGGAAACTGCGTTACCAAGACACAGATAACACAGAAATATTTTGGTTTTCATTTTTAAATGTCTTTGGAACATTTGACTTTGGAAGGATCAGAGTTGAGATTTTTTCATGCTTGTGTTTGGCAAGCTGGCCTCCTAAAATCAAAAATATTAAGATAAAATTGCATGCTTATAGTCATATTTGGTTGAAGCATAAGTGAATCATGGTTTGCGTTTTTTTTAAGCTAGTTGTGGAAGGAAGAATCCAGCTGCTATTTTTTTTTCTCTCTGGTTTACCACTTTCAACTGAAAATGAAAACAGGAAAAACTGGTATCACCAGCCAAGAAATTGGTGCTCTAGCGTTTTTTAAATATCTATCATTGAGAGTTTCTCATTCTGAAAGGGACCGTTTTATCACCGATAAAATTCTCAAATGGGATGACACCTAAAAGAAAGAATGAAGAATAAACTTCTGAAAAAAAAATTTGTGAACTAGGGAAGGAATCAGCAATTATCATTTTGGTAAGAAAAATGAATGATGCTTTGTTTATAAGGTTATTTCTACTGTTATTTAAACACTGCTTAGCTAACATGCCAAATTTACACAATGATCTACAAACTTTTCCTGCTAGGGTGAACGGCCAATTGTAAAGAATTCTATTTTGTCTTACTGGAGAATCAAACAGATGAAGAGAAATCTGAGAAGGCTGATATAAAGTGTTTAGTCATATTAAGACATACAACAGGAGAAAGGAGAGATCAAGTGAAAAACTCCCTAGGCCTTGAAGTTTCCCCAAACAAAACGTGTATCATAAAGCAACACATCCTTCCGTGGGATTAACTGCTCAGGTTTTACCCTTGCTCTCCTTTTGCTGGGTGCTCTTGACAACAGTATTCCTAGCTCTGATTTTTTCTCTTGTGTGTAAAAAGAAAACAATTCCTCACCTCCCGAAGATGTTGTCAGATTTATGGTTGCAAAGTGACAAACTGACAGTAATTGTCATGATATGCAATAGTTAAATTTCTATGAAGTCAATGATGAGGTCAGGAATGATTCAGATCAACCACAACCATCTGAAAGAATGGAAGATACACAATGGGCTTGTGTTTGGTATTTACGTTCAGTGAGAAATCTCAGATTCCCAATAGACCATACAAGACACAGCATTATAGTGGCTTTTCAACTTAATTTGGATGATTTTTTTTAACCTAGTTTTTTGTTTTGCAAAAATGGATTTAAAGAAGGCATGTTCATAGCACTTACTTTGGTTTGGTTTTTTAATACTTTCATCTCAGTCTACTGACCACAGAGACTGAGTTATCATTGATGTACTTCAATGAATCAGGCATTCCCCTCAAGATGATGCAAATAAGTCACCAAGGTTTATGAGGAAGGTAAAAGAGAAAAAAAACCCTAAAACCCACTCATCCTTCCTCCCCTCAAGATTTCCAACAAGAGTGAAATAAACAAGTTTCACTGTGACCTACAAACTAACTACCCAACAATAAGATGTTACTTAGCACCTCGGAGACTTAGAGCAGCAATTAGCTAGAATTTTAGTGTGTCCCCCAAGATATTTTTAAGATATAAGTAACTTTGAACGTCTAAGAAACATTACTTTTAGCACTTTGAGTGTCGTGGCAAGACACTTTCCCCACATAGCACACTGCAGCCTCACCCTCACCACCTCCTCGGGAGAGAGGAAGAGAGGAAAAAAAATTGCATCAATCTGGCACACCGGGAGTATGGATAATGCCACAGGCACAGAGTACCGCAGGCGGGCAGGGTGTTTGTAAACAGCGGCGCGTCTGAGAAGCGCCCGGCAATACAGGGCCGAGCCCCGCGAGCCTGCAGGGCTCGGCAGAGGGGGCGGAGAGAAGAGAGGAGGAGGAGGAGGAGGAGGAGGAGGAGGAGGAGCCGATTGGCTCCCCGGGCCGAGGGATCCTATATGCTGCGAGTGAATGAGGCGGCCCCGAGCGCGGGCTGGGCGGCCGGGCGCCGGCTGAGTCCTCCTTCCCCGAGGAAGGAAGGAAGGAAGAAAAAAAAAAAGAAAGAAAGAAGGAAGCAAGCAAGCGGAGGAGAAGGCAGCTCGCTATCCAGTCTTGGTGGTGAGATACGTGACTCTGTGCTGGGTATCGTCCCGTTCCCCCTCCTCCCCCCGCTTTCTAAGTTTGTTCGCTTGCAAAGAGCAGCCGGGTTGTTCGTTCCTCTTTTACATGTAAAGCGAGTAGCTGGGTAATTAAAATCGGCGAAAATATTCTGTTTTCCTAAATGTTTTTTTCTCTGCTCTGTCTGGCTTTAGGGACCGTAGGAGCTGGTCTGTTCAGGGGAGGAGGGTGTCTCACTTCTCCGCGTTTCTGGAATTGCGGTTCCAGGCTTTGGACAAACAAGTTTTCCAACTGCTTTGTTTAAAAGGTTTCTGCTACAGACCGCATCCATTAACTCCGCAGGCGGTTGCCTTGCTCCTGTCTTAAAGAAGGGTTTTGTCAGAGTTTGGGATTTCAAATTTCTGTGATAAACGAGACACAAACTTCATTGCAGCTTTAGTGGCTGTTTTGCGTAGCAGATTCCCCCAAATCTCTTTATCACTGGCAGTCGATTATGTTCTTAAAAAAAAAAAAAAAGGCAGAAAAAGCTCAGAAACTTTGTGGCACTTTCAGGGTCTTTCTCATCCCTTGAGCCGTGGAGGGAAAACTCGCAGCCGCTCGAGCATTGCGATGAAATAACCCATTCAAAGCAGCGCTGTTCCCTCCTCCCGCCCCTTGCTCCGACAGCCCCTCCCGCCTTCCGATTTCTCCAAGTTGTTGGGTTTTTTTTTTTGCTAAAGGAAAAAGGGTTTATGGGGTATTTTTTTTCTTCCTCAACTGTTCCCACCCAAGAAACTCGCGAATCCGGCTCGGAGTTGCTCCGCTCTGCTCCGGGTTGCAACACGGGGACGCACCCCCGAAAGCGTTGGGGCAACGCTCCCGCCCTGGCCTCGTTAGCGCGCTAATTAGCGCCGGGAGCTGCTCGCCCCGGTAGAAGCTGGCACGGAGGCTGCCGGCCGCCCTGGCCTCGGCGGGAGCAGCCCAAACTTATTTTGGGGGACTCGGGAGGAAAAATCTGCTTGAGAAAACGCCTTCGGCGGAAGAGGGAATGTACTGAAGGCGTTCAGAAAGCGAGTTTTTGCTAAGCCTGCTTGTGAAGCTAAAAAAAGCCGCTTTTTTTTGTGTGTGTGTGCGTGTGTCTGTGCTCTCGGCCGGGCTGCGGATGTTCGAACCGTGTGTAGGCTGGCGGCGGCGGCCGGGCGTGCCCGGCTGCCGTTGGGGAGGTGTGCGAGGGGAAGGGCCGCTCCGGTCGGTTCCCTCCTTTGTTCCCCCGAAGGGGCGCCCGCAGCCGCATGGCTGAAAGCTCTTCTCTCTGCCCCTTTCCCCCTTCGCAGGCTGCTCCCGGAGCTCCGCGGATGCCCCGGGGGTTGGGGAGACGGGGGAAGGCGGGGTGGTGGGAAAGCTACCGATGGGTTTGCGGCTGATTTCGGGATTGGCGGCGGTGCCGGGAGGCCGCTCTGCAGCCGCTGGGCGAGGCGCGGCGGCAACAACAATCGGCGGAAACGCGGCGGGGGGGGACCCCAGCCCGCGCCTATGCGAGTTTCCCGGTATTCGCGAGCTTCCTGGGTCTCAAAGGTCTTTGGGAGAGCTCGGGATGCTCTTGAGGCCGCGCCGGGAGGCGGGTGCGGGGCAGAGCCCCGGGCTCGGCCGGGCGGCGGGGGCGGCTGCCCGGAGCTCCGGCTGGGGAGCGGGGCGGCGGGGGCCCGAGGAAAGGGGTGAGTCGCATGGGCTCACCCTAGCTGGAGGGAGCATAGGAAACAGCTGAGTTTTTTAGAAGTAGCTTGGTTAACTGCCTCTGAGTAAGATCTTGGCGTCTCTCTAGAGGTGGGAGACTGGCTTTACTCCAATGTAAGCAACTAAATTAAGTGCAAGGCAGTGATTAAAAAAAAAAAAAAAAAAGCCTGTAACTATTCTGGCTACACAAAGCAGTGGAGAACTCACTCTGTGCTGCTTTCTTGTGCTGCAGCATCCTTATCTAGTGACTGCCGAGGCTTATGCCTGAGGATCTCTTAGAAGTAGTTTTGAAACTACTAGTGAAACTGTTGAAATTTTTGTATGACGCTGTCTTGTTCTCACTTCTCCCCAATTCTTGCATTTCTCCTAGCAGCTGGAAAGGGAAAAGAATGGGGTTAGCAAAGGGATAGATTATTTTTAAAAGGGGAAAATAGTTGTATTCGAAGAGAGGATAAATGCCAGCCTTTTTTTTTTTTTTTTTTTTTTTCCTTGTTGAGCAGGGCAAGAGACATTAAATCACTGTGGATAACAACAGCCATGGAATATTCTCGCAGTAATTCCAGAAGGCTGGACTGTCACATAGAGCTGGGTGTTGCTCTGGTATTATGAGCGTTAATGGTTGTTCTGCACAGAACTAATTCCATAGAAGCCAACCATCTGTGAGATACAGAAGTGCAGCATCTCGGTGAAAATGAAGGCTTTTTCACTGGTAAGGTTTTTTTTTGGGGGTGGGGGGGTGTCTGCTTAGAAATATAATAGCAGTATCTGCTTATTAGTTTTCTTCCAGTGAGTAAATCAAAACCGTATCACTTTCTGCTTTCTCTAAGATCTGAAACTATTGAGAAGCAAACTGGTTGTTCATGCTGCCCAAAGCAGTAGTTGGGACAGTCTCTGACATCTGCCCAAACTGGAGTAGTGAGTGCTGAAGCTAGGAGCGGTCTAATCTCCCTACAGATTAGGGAGAAGCATGTGGAAAACCGTGCAAGTCATCGCTTATCATTTGAAATGCCAGTGGCTTATATGTTCGGTGTTATTCTGCACCTACAGTGTTATGGCATCTAGGATGTGCTAAGCATTGCCTCATCTCCCATGGTTATCAGTCTGTGCCTGAAGAATTGTCTGGGTAATTCTTTAACTTGAAGATGTTGCTTACTAAAAGTACAGAAGTACTGAGGGGGTTTTGTTGTTGGGAAAACTTACTGTGGTTTTGGTGTTACTGTGGTAGGTCTGCTGGGCCTTGGAACTGGCAGAAAGTGGCAGAGCGAACCAGAAAGTGATGGATTAGCATTGCCTACTAGCTCTTCCTTCCATATGGCTTGCGGAGTTTGGTATCAGCTTCCTAGGAAATGCACATCTCGAGTGAGGCTGATTATTCAGCAGACTTCAATAATAACTGATGTTTAAATGCCAGTGGAAAGCAGTGTGGTCCACCTCTGTCAGGTTGGCCAGAAGTGACAGTAGGATTTTCCACTGATACAGGAGACATTGCATATGTGGAATCTTTGCAACATTTGAGAAATTGTGGTCCAGATCCTGAACTGAGGGCTGTGCATTCCTGAGTCTTCAAAGATTGAAATAATAGTCATGGACACTTGAGAGGAGGTTTCTCCTCTTTTTTTAAGTTTTGCAAATAGGACACTTTCCCTTGGCAGCAAGGCGGGGAATGCTATGGAAGGATCTTTGAAAGACGACCCTTGACTTAAGTTCTATAGTCAGTGGGGAAACCACTTCAATGTATGGAAACAGGATGATGAAACAACCCCTTCACTTTGGAATTGCAGCATTTTAGAATGAACCCATACCAGTCCTGACGTTTACCTGTTGCTTGGATGGCTGCATAGTCTGATCTTCAACTTAGATGGAATTGTGGCTTGGAGATGCTGCTGCTATATGCCCAAATTACTCAGAAAATCTAACAGATCACAGGACTGCATAAACAACTGTGGACAGATGACCTTGAAAGAAGGGAATGTTGTAAGCAAAAGCAACTTAGTTTGAAGGACTGTTGAAGAGGGACATATGTCTACATATTGCTAAGACCACAGACTGTAGGAGTTCCCGCCTTGTAGCGCAGAGCAAGTTTGCTTGCTGCAATCCAGTTTCATGAGGGCAAGCTTGACTGGTACCATCTCCAGATTGCTGGATGTAGTCTTAAACTTGAATAAAAAGTGGTTACTAAAAATTCCCAGGAGTGCTGCCATGCTCTGAAGGTACACTGTCACTGTTCAGGTGCAGCAACTCAACCTCACCAACTCAGGCGCAGCAACTTTGAAGTAAAGAACTCGTTTTGTCAACATGGATTATATTGTTGGAGGTGCTTTGAGATATATGAGCAAAGGAAGGGATTTTGCTAGTCCTCTACATTTAGAGCTGAGGCAGCTTGCTTCAAATTGAACTTACTATGGCCCAGTAAGTCACTTTCTGCTTTCATTTCTTCTGCTGCATCCTGCAGCTTTTGTTTCTTCCAGTTCCGCTTCTGGTAAGACCTGAAGAGGCTTGTGCTGATTGACTTAAACTGGCCTTTTGACTTAGGGCAGGAAACTTAATAGCTTTTCTTTAACTGCTACTCATCATACACCACCACAGCACACCCCACCCCCCCCATTAGTTGTGTTTTTCCATGGAATATGAAACAGACTGAGGATGGATGGATGGATGTTCTACTTGACTTGGTTAACTAAAGGAAGATTAGTCTTTCACTTTGCACTGTATACTGGGGTGTGTAATGCATGTGTTTTATCGTTAAGATTAGACAAAGTGCTTTTGCAGCTCTTCCTGTAACTTTCCTGACTTTCCAATAAAATATTTATTCACTATATTTTTAGTAGGAAACCCTTATAGTGGGTAATAGGGGTGACAAAGGTACCATAATTATGACTAATTGTTTTCTGAGGTTCTGGCTGCTTTGTCCGCAAGACCTGAGTTAAGTCCTGTGGTAACTACAAGTACTGACTTTCTATTGCATTGTTGTTAAAGCTCAACTGTCTAGAATGATCAGGCTTCTTCAGTGGATGCCTCTCTTTTCCCTTCTGCCTTAAGTCATCCCTGTCTTGTAAGCTTCTGCTCCCATCTCTCTAGCTTCCTTCTAGAGTCCACAGACTGGTGTTTTGTGGTCTGTCTCCCAGTGAATTCCACTTGTAGGTTCTACTTAACTGTCTTTCACTAAACTGTCCTCACAGCAGTTCTTAATCTGGTGCTGTGTGTATGCTAGTGCTGTATGTAGTTCAGTTACATTCTTGGCCTTACATTAGTCTTGCATAGAAGTGTGTGTGTATATATACATCCATATACAACAGACATGTATTTTTATATATATCAAAATATTATTTCTACTGGCTCTTGATGTTATTAAATAGCGTGACCTACTATCCATTTCTCCTAAGCAGAGACAAGTACTTCTAGTTAAATGCAAATGCAGAAGTTCATTTAATTTACAAAGACTGTAGTCTTGTAAAAGTATCTGAGAGATATCTCACTGCCTATTAAACACGTTGGGAGTGTTTTGCAGCTCCTTTGTTTGACTTTTCTTATCTGATTTGAATCTTGAAGCTAGGCCTGAGGAATTCTTTGCTGTTATGGCCAGTGACTTGTTAGCAGCTCCTGGTGAGGGTAATTCAACCATGGTGAGCTAGAAACTGCAGGATGCTGTTCTTCAGTTGCTTCAGCTGACTGTATTGTCACGTTTCTCATAACTGCATGTGGGGGGTGTTGGTTCTTTTCACTTTTCTGCCATGAGCCTGTGTTGTTCCTGCTCCCCATATTTCATAACAACAAAAAGTAAATGAGTGTCTTCTGTTCAATCCCTGGCCTTGTTGCGTTGCAGAAAAGGCTGTATAAAAGGCCAAAATTCTCCTTGGTTCCCACAGAAGGAGGAGAGCATTAATGGCATTCATCCCACACAGTTTGCATGCAGGCTTTAGCAAAGCTTCAAACTGCTGTTATTCCAGCCAATCTGTGTTATATGCTGGGGTGGTTCTTGATCCACAGATCATAAAATCAGAGATGTTTGTGCCTTTCTGGCTTGCTTGAAACAAACATGGGGACCACTAGCATGTATGTAGGAGCCTTCTGTATTGAATCTGGTTTTAAATTTACAGAGAATCAACAGCTTTTAATGTGAAATATTTGACTGTCTTGAAAACTATTGAAAATGTGAAAACTACATTAAAGCCTTGAAACTTGAAACTTATGTAGTCATATAAAATAACTGAAATAGACCTTAGGTTAACATTTCACTGCTGAACCAAAGGAAAAGGTTAGCTAGCCATATGAATCCAGTTCTCATGGAAGTATTAAAACAGCGGTGACTTCTGTCAGCAGCTGTTGTTGCAAATGCAGAAAACGTGCTCCTCTTTAGTCCTTTTTGGTGGCCAGCTCTTCCAGTACACTTAGCTTTAACAAAACTTTCTTTACTGTTTTCTTTAACCCTCTTCCCAAACTGGCTGACAATCACTCCCCAAGAAGTGGTTATCTTTTGATATAGATAGCTAGCGCTTGATTGGAGAGCATGAACCTAACAGGTTTGGATGATATCTGTTTGTCTGATAGGAGCTTGGCTTTCCTCAAACTACATCTACCTCTTAACATAATGCTTCTAGTATGTTTATTCAGTTTCAACTTTAAAACTATTTGGGGCTTGCTTATGCCAGTGAAGACTGAATGCTTTCAGAATTGTAGTCTGGAAGTTAGGACTTAAGAGAAATGGACAGTCTGGTGCGTTCACTATTTCTAGATAATGATTTGCCTAAAGCTAAGGTGACTCTTTAATTGAATTCAAGGTGCTGTTTATGTAATTGTAAATTCATTAAAAATGTAAGTTCTTGACTTCTGTTGGTGTATCTTGAATGACTAGTACTTCATGCTTCTATAGAAGATGTGTGTGTATATATATACTATATATAGACTTCACTTTTACATTGCATTTACACACGTTGAAACAGTTTTAGCAAATTGGTGCAGAACTACCCCAAATGGGAATTAGTCTCTTAAGAAAATAACTGAAGTGCAAATGCTAAACAAGAAAGAGACTGTGTGGTCAGATAGACTGCTTGCTTGATTCCAATAGATTAATTTCCTATTAATAAAAGAAAACAACCCACTAGGTGACCTTATCCAAGAACCAGACAGGGTCATTAGTAACTCCTCCTTTTCCCTCAGCCTCAAGTAGAATACAACATTTTTCTCTTTCAGCTTAAAGAGTTGCTGGCAGCTATGTACAGCAGTGAACAGGAGGGGGTGAGAATGAACAAGGCATGAATCTGTTTAGGGCCAAGGGAACAGAGTGTGCAATGACTGTCTGTTCTTAAGTGCTTGTAGATCTGTGGGTGTAAGGAAAGCTGAAGTGGCTTAAGCAATATTTGCTCTTAGTGATCTCAAGAGGAGGGCTTTGAAGGGTTGTGGCTATGGCAGCTCCGCTATGTTTGTGGGGGTGATAAGCCCTTAAGGGGTCATCCTAAAGAGGTTCTCTTCCTCACAATTTTTCACTCAGCAGAAAGCTAATCTTTTAAATGTAATTATATATGCAGATGCTTTCTTAGGTATTATAGAAGTATTGTTTTTCTCCATAGAGCTGCTTCTTTTCTAGGCTGATCCTATAGCTGCTTTAAGAGGACTGTCTTAAATTACTATAAGACCTTTGTATATAGGTGTGTGCTTTGCTTGAGGTACAAATCTGTGCATGGGGGATTCAGTCTAGCATTAGACCTTGTGCTTGCTGGGTGCGTATATGTGGTGGGGAAAGCATGGCCTTGAAACTGAAGACCTGGATACTTCCCCAGCAACAGAGCAAATGAGTCTTTACTGTCTAGTATCCCTGTGCATAGGATTGGGACCTGATTTGCTTCTTAATTTCTATAACGTGTCTAAAGAACTGAAAAACAGGCTATGTTCCTGACTGCACGACTTGGGTCGTTGAAGTGGAAGAGTTTTTAACAAAAATGATGTTGGTTCTTACTGACCAGGGATGGGAATCAGCGCTAGTGTTCTGCAGCCCAGCTACCTCAAACTCTTGTGTATGTGGTTTGCAGGTAGACACGTAAACCTGCAGACTTGTCTCCCAGAGCTCTATTTGTAGGTTTGGGAACATAAACTACTGGAGGAAAAGGTTTGATGCAGAAAGGGGTGATCCAGGACTTCTGTCATGCTCAGTTGTGTATAGAGTATAAATGGTGTCTGGATGGTAAGTCAGCATGATACTCAGCTCAAGTTAAAGAGCCATGCTTAAGAGAGAGGCAAGTTTATGCACCTGAGCTGATTTGGAAAGTCTAGATGGGATGATACTGTGCTATGTGGACTCATGAGTTCACATACCTTTGATCTGTGCTAACTTAAATCTGGAAAGGAGAGAACTAGTCTAACAGAACACTTAAAAAATGCCATCAGTTCCTGTACCCTGTAAGTTAACTAGTATTTGAGTTGACTTTTTTAATCCCAGCATATTTTATCATCATTGGTCTAACCGAAAGAAAAAAACAGACAATACTTGGACACAAAAACCCCCCTGCATTCTAATCTACAAATTGAACTTCTCATTTGTCTGTCTTCCTGCCTTAGTGCCCACATGCTAGTGACACATGTAACATCCAAATTTTGACTGTAAATTCTTGCTGCAATATGGGAGATCCATCTGGAGTTTGCTGAATTGGGATCATAGGCTAGAGTATTGTCTGAGGAAGAGGGTTAGACTGAAGAGCAGATGAGAGATTATTTACTCTGGAATGAAAACTTAAAACATGGAACTAGGATAGCAAAGTCTAGCGTGGTTTAGAAATGGCCATGGTACAACAGTGTTGGCCTTCTGTTTAAGTCCTTCATACACTTTCTAACTCACTGTATTTTTTTTTTTTGAAAGTATTCTTACTAGGCAAAAAAAAAAAAGTTTAAAAGTGAGGCCCCATAGAAAGGCAGCTTAAACTCGTGTCCTTGCAATTAGTTGTGTCAGTCTTAAATTTGACTTCCTCTTTTAGTTTGGTGCTAGCATGGAAAAAGTCTGCTTCAGATAGTTGTTCAGCTTGATCTTTAGGTGTGGCCTGTAGACTGGAACAGAAATCACCTTAGGTTTGTGGGGAAAATAGGCAGGAAATAACATCTCTAGATCCAGCTGCAAGTAAGTGTTTGAATAGGCTTAAAACTGGCAGCAGAAAAACTTACTGATTAGATGGGGCTGTAATGTAGCTCTTCAACTTTAACATGCTATGAAACAGGGATTCAGTATTAATGTGTAACTAGAGAATCTGCATTCTCTTGTGTTCCAGTGTTGAGCATTGGATTGGATCCTTAACCGCTTGATATTTTACAATTGCTTTCTCAAGTATGGGGAGAAGTTTCCTTCAACCTTCTGTTTCAGTCAGCCTTCAGCTTAAAGCTTACCATGTGTAATGGGATGTCCTTCTTGCAAGGTTGTCTGAAATACACTTTGGTAAAGAGGTGAATACACTACTTTGGTATAGAAAGCAGTGGCAAGCTAGCCCTTTTTGTAATGCCTTTTGTGGTCCTCACCCACTTTTGCAGGCAATATTCTGAGATAAGTGATATATAGTCACTAGAAAACTCTTTACACCACTCATACAGAAGCTTTCCGGTAAGATTCCAAATACGGACGGAAATGATCTGCTATAAAATTGGGAGGGGAGCTTTCTAGAGGCTATAAAAAGTGCTGACTGAAGTGTCACTCTGAAGCAGAAAGACTAGTGCTGTGCAGATGGTTTTGATACTTCAGCTCTGCCATCCACACCTGACGGGGTAACATTAACAGCTGTAGTCAATGTGCTCTGCCCCTGTGCGGCATGTTTTTGCCTTAGTGCAGGGAGATGAAAGGAATGTGTACCAGTCTGGCATCTTCTTTAAATACTGGCATTGTAAAAGTGAACTTACATAAATGCAGACTGCTGTTCAGTATAGGATTAGAGCTCATCGCTGGCATCTGCCAAAACAGATGCAATGGGTTGTACAATAGGTACCATTGCGGCCTTTGTAGCTGTGTCTTAGAGTTCTGACTTGCCTGCGTGGAAGTTAAGGACTTGGCTTAGTCGCTCTTCTCAGAAAATGAGGGCATGCGGCCTCAATCATGGCACTGCCAGACTCTGAAACTTCAGAATATCATCCTTACTGTCAGTACAAAGAACTGACTATTTTCACCCAATCTGCTGCACACAAAGCAAAGAATTTCATGTTGGTGCTTGTGTGTTTTGCACAAAATTTCTTGAACTAAATGACTCGTTTTGGAGGATTTGGTTCTGGAAAATGCAGTCCTTGCTTCTAGCTTGTATGGGGAAGAGTCTCCAGTAGGTATAGCAGGTTAAAGCAACTGAAAATTGCAGTCTAAATGTAGACTGGTGCTAGAAAGATGCTGTTTCAGGGAACTGTTCCTGATGAAAGCAACTCAGGAAGGCAAGTCTGTCCATCTTGGCAGATGTGTCCATTTAGATTTACTTGTAGCAGCTGGGAAGCTTGCTGCTCCATTTTAGGGGAAACTGAGAAACTACTTTCTTTCCACCCAATAGTTACAGCAAGGGCAAAACCTCTGTAGAAACTAAATCTCTACTGGCAGTTAGCTGTTTCCTGGCACTGTTAAGCATTTACAACCTGTTTCTGGTTCCAGCCCTGAAGGAGTTGAAATGCTTTACTCAGTTGCCATGTAATGCTTTGCTATCCTTTGAACTTCTCTGCCAACGAACACTTCAGAGATTGCCTTGGCGCTCATAAGTGTTACACATCATTGAGAAGCAGCAAGTGGTCACAGCTTTCAATGTCTTATTTTTCTACATGCTGCTGTAGTTATTTCTGATACAAAGCTCCCCTAGAGGAAGCGCTGTATTTCAATGCCCATTTTTTTAATAAGGGCATTGATCTTGACTGAGCAACTTCAGAATCATTTAAGGAGTTCATGTTTTTGAAGGTGTTGGATGTTCACCTTCTCACCTGTCTGTTCAATGTGAGAAGTCCTCAACGCATGCACAAAAAGAATCAGAATGCTGATTCTACCATCCCAGGAAACTGTACCCTGACTGCAAGTTGCAGGAAAACTAAAGAATTTGCAGGCAAAGCCTGCATATGAGATTGCAGAAGATGGGTTAAATGTTCTTGAAACAAATTTTTCAAAGCTACTGTCAGTCATCCCTGCATTAGTGTTCCTTATTGATGTAACATCCATGACCTGACTAAACTTTTCATAGATCTTTATAGCACTAGACTGTTTCTTTTTGTTAATCCCATTGTCGTTGTGACCATATTTTCCTACGGATACCTGTGCTAATTGACTTCCATTTCTCACCAGTTTTGTACAGAACAAGGTGTAACAGTGGAAGTTTTGACATTACTTGAAATTATTTTCTTTTCAGGCTGTGGTGCTTGTGTTCTCTTTCCATCTTGGTGCTTGTGAACTATGTAGGAAGGAAGGCTTAGCTAAGTACTTTACTGCACCTTTTTTCCTTGAAGTGACCTCCTGTCACTATGGCAGGAAATCCTATTAGTGTCAGGGGTGTAACTAGCTCAGTGTTTAGGTTCAGTTTTCTTTCATGATAGAGCTCTTATATAAGAGGAACTTGAAGGTTAGTTTCAGAGCAACTTCTTAATGTATAAGAAGTTCTTCAGATATTGGGGAGTGAAGAAGGAGGACATAGGCCAGGGTAGAGATGACAGATGGCATGACTCATGAAGAAGTCAGCAATGGAAGAATGGTAAGAGGAACCTGGGTTACATAATCTTGTAGCTAAAGCTGTAAGCAGCAATGTCCATTCAGGCTTTGCTCCCATTAACTTCGGCATATACTTTCTTACCCTTTAATTAGTCAATTGGAAGGAAAAAAATCTTGATAAACATGTAATTTTGTGTTTTGATGATTTATTTGATGTCCTAACTTGACTAGGTTTCCTTTGGTCTCTTGGTGTAAGCAGTACATAAATCAGTACTGCTGGAGATGGAAGAGTTCTATTTCATAAGAATTACAACTGTTTAAATTGCTCAGAGACCAAATGTTGCAAAAAAGTTTTAAATTCTACTTAAACAAAACTCTCAAACGTGCCAAAACGTGTTCTTTGAACCCTGTAGCTCCTTTCTAAACAGATTTTAAAAGCTTGAAGAAAAGCCAACCCACTCTTTTCAGGATTGCCTCATTGTTACACTAGGTTTGAAAAATCTGTCTGTATTTAAATCCAGGCAGTGCTAATCTTAGTCCCTGGAGCTTTAACTGCAGCGTGTCTGCTTCTGTCACCTCTGTGGTTGGGCACATTCCTTTAGTGCTGTAGGAGTGGTGTTGCACCTTAGGTCCATGTGACATCTGAAGTTCTCCAGCAGGATGGAGCACCTCTGCAATGTGCCTTCTAACCTGGACATCCCACTCCACTATCAAATAAGCTGATCTGGAGTAGCTCATGTGACAGGACTATCCTGACTGTAGACCAAAAGCCTGTCCTAAGACTCCCAAGTTTTCTGTACTAACACAGAGCCTGGTAGTAGCCTTAGAATTGAAAAGACTGAAAGCTTTAGCAACAATGTGTTACATCTGGTCCTACAAAAGCAGCCCTTGAGTCCTGTTGTGCACTTAGGTTAGGCTCTACATACAGCTTGACCTGAATTAACCACTTGCTGAAACCCTGAAGGAAGTATCAGAAGGTTGCTTTTTGAGGGGAAGAGGTTGAGAAGAGCTGAATTTGGCTTGTTGAGCAACTATATAAGCTCCAGAGCTGTTGCAAGCTGTGGAAGGTCTGTGTGGTGAGGATGAGAGGGCAGGGTTGAGGGAAGAGTGAGTGTAAAGCTGACCCCAGCTGGCAGCAGTAAGCTTTTGGTTGAGCTCAACCATCACATGGAACTGCACCCTTAAGCTTAGTGGCTCTTTGGCACAGCTGAGGACAGGACATGGACATAGAGATCAGCAGCTCTTCAGATGACTTCTGTTTGAAACTAGGTAATGTTTGAGGTGTTCTTTCTTGTAGAGCTTCTGAACTTTCTTTATCCAAGAGTTGTTGATGTGAAAGGGACAGTTGCTACAAGCTGATAGTAAAAAATGGTTCTGTTTAAAATTGTGTTTCCTGGAATATCCTGCACTGCCTGAGAAAGCTACTTGTGATCTTACAGCTGTGTACTGTACCACATGTCAAAATTTGTAGCTGGGAGTTGTGGGGTGTTCTGTCTGGGCAGTCTTAGTTGGCCTCTCTTGGGTTTAGGTTTTTATCAGGGTGGTGGTAGTTGGAAAAAGTCTCCATGTTGTAGTGTCTTCTGTGTGAAAGCCTCTTCATGGCTCTTCTCATGAGGGTCTGTCACTCTGGTGTTTCATGTCTGAGGTGTCTGTGTTTCTTTAGGGTCTGCTTTCTGCCTCTCCTCAGTGGACTTTCCAAAACTGTTCTACTTCTATCCTGAAATTAACTTCATACTGGCTTCTTTCAAATGTTGACTTCTGTTGACATTTAAAGTAGCTCCCTAAGGATCTCCTTTTCCACAGTGGTCACTCTACAAACTATTGAGTTTGCATAACAAACTATGCTAGCTCCCGTTTCATCCCAGAACATACATTGAATGCAAAATACAAATTCAAATGACGGTCATGCTTGTGGTAATACTGAAAGGTTGAATAACAAACCCCTTTAGGAAAGGTAGGATTGCTGCAGGGTGAAAAAAGCTTGCTGTACTTGTAACTGGGTGAAGACCACATGCAGTTGTGAATCTTAAATCTACCGGAAAGGAAGGCAGCTACAGGAACTGTATATGGGTGCTTGGTTCTCCCAGTCTCTCTTCAATCTCAGAGGGGATCTAAAAGCTTCCAAGCCACAAGTAAGGAAATGCACACCAAGAGGCAAAACACCTTAATTATGGTCAGAAAAATGACTGTCAAGCATGGTTTTATCTCTGTTTCACGATGTTTCCTCTTGCTAGGGAGAACACATTGGTGTGTGTTTTCTTTTCTCACTATTAGAAGAATCAGTTGGCACTAAATAGCTCCCATGGTGACTCAACTTGTTTGCCTGTTAAGGGAAGGAGAGCATGACTAAGCTGAAAGGATGTGTTGCAAGTGGGCTATAAGAAGTTCTGACAATGAAAGAGATTCTACTTGTGCATTGGCACCTTCAGTGCAAGACTGGGCTTTTTATGGCTAGTTTTTTCTTCAAGGAAAAGCTTAAGTTTTCTTTCTAGCATCTCTGCTAGGAGTGGGATGATAGGGAGCAGAAAACTTAGTCTATGCACATCTCATCCCCTGCTATCTGCTCCATAATTAAAACTGTTTCCACAGTGACTTCTGTGTGATCTCTGTCACTTTGCATTTGTGATGTTGACTGTTGTCCCCTTTTACCAGATGACATGGGCCATTGCAGACTGTTGCCAAAACATGGTAGCCAAGTCTAATCTAAAAAAGTTGTATTTGGTGACTGGGATTCCTGTGTTTACCAAGGTAAACTTTGCTTTAAGTGGTTAAATAAATTGCCTTGTGCTCCCTTTACTTTTCGAAAAGTCAGCTGCTTTTTTTTTTTTCTCTAAGACTTTGTAAACATCTCGCTTGGGTGAGATGATGCTGCAGCGTTTGTGCTAGCTGGCCAACTTCATGTAAAGTACAGATTTTTCGAAAAGAGCACAAATAAGCATCTAGGTCAGAGGGGAAAGTGAGAACTTACCCTCCCTCTCAGGGAAGTAGTGGGTATCTTCAGACCCCACTCCTCCAAAAGAAGCTATCAAATGTCTAGCTTTCTGTAACACTCCAGCTTGTCTGCATCTCTGTGCTTCATCTGAAACGAGTAAGCTTTGCAATAACATTCTATTGTAAAGTTGCTGAGTTTATAACTCTGAGGTGCATTGTTTAACTTCATGTTTCCAAAATAAAAAGGGTTTAAACTGATACCATAAAAAGCGCTGACTGAGTTTTATTCACCAAACTGCCCATACAGCTTTTCAGTTATGCACTACAATCTGCAAGCCTCAACTGCACCCATCCATGGTTTCCATTTGGAGCAGCCAGTCCCCTTCTTGCAGTAGATAACTACACCACAAAATTGCTCCAAGTTTTCTTATCTCTGTATAGTCTGTTGTGTTCTTATCATGCTATCTAGTTGCAAGACCTGAAATGGGTAAAACCATCTCTCAAAACATCTGTGTTGCACGTTACTTCTAACGTAATAGTGATAGTTTGTGTTCTCTTGCTTCAGGAATTGTGTTTCCGTGCAAGAAGTGCTTAGCTAGTGATGTGCCATTCCTTATGGCACTAGTCCTACGTTTCTGGCATGACAGAGAGCTCACTCTGTTCTTGGGTTTTTACACAATGATCAGGTAGCTGCTCTGTCAGGCTGTTCTTGTTTAGTACACAGGAGGGAGAACTCTGGCTACAAGAACTGAATTTTACAAACTGCAGGGCAAGAAGGCTGGCATTGGGTGGCTTTTTGTGCTTTGGATTCTTTTCTTCGTTAAACCCTAGTGGGTAGCAGAGATGGTAGCCCTGCAGCGTTAGCTGTTTGGTCATAACAGGTGTAGCTGTGATAGAGGTGTGCCTAATGGAACCGTCTGTCTGTGGTCCTGTCTGGGGTAGCTTGCTGCATAACCTGCCTCTTAACCTTAGCTTGGGTTACAAGCAATCCTTGTCTGTACCATCTGCTAAAAAGTAGAGGTCCTAAGCTGATAAGTGGGATGTTTGGTAATGGGTACCACTGGAGCATGGTTGTACTGGTGGCACTTTTCAGCCAACCACAGGCTGGCTGTGGAAGCCAAACAGCTGCTTCCCTTCAACAAGCCCACCTGTAGGAGAGCAGGGCCACCCTGGGGCTCCCAGGGCAGGGAAGGTGCAGGATGGGGCCCTTGCAGTGCTACCAGGGCTGGGGGAGGAAGGCCCAGTGTGGGCAAGGGGATGACATGGAGGTGGTGCCTTCCCTCAGGGCAGAGGTGGTAGCCCTGTGAGGAGCCAGGGCCGGGGCGGGGGGGGACACTGTGCTGAGGCGTGGGCGGCCCTGCCTAACCTCTGGCCCCACAGCCCTCAGTGAGACTGGAGTGAGGGCTGCCATGCTCATCTCCTTTCCAGTAGGCCCTGAGGCCTTCTCTGAGAGCTTGGTCGAGGGGAGGTGGTGGTGACGGGAGGGTGGCAGCGCAGGGGACTGGGGGTGGTGGTGAGGGGAGGGTGGCAGCACAGGGGACAAGGGGGTGGTGGTGAGGGGAGGGTGGCAGCGCAGGGGACCTGCGGTGGCTGTGAGGGAGGCAAGGCCTGGGGGCAGCTCTGGTGGTTGTGGGGGCGTGGTGCTCCCACACCTCGGAGCAGTTGCAGGGCTCTGTGTGGGTCTTGCTCTTTAACAGGCTGCCCAAAGACAGCTTGTAAACTGGGTTGTTTGTAGGGTGTGGCTTCCCTGCTAGCTGAAAAGAATTTAAACAACATGTTGTCATCTGTTGGTTAACGGCAGTGGGTTTTTCTAAGAAAGAGTTTCTTGTGTCAGAACTGAAGCCTCTGTGTCAGGTTCCCCTTCTCCTTCACTAGCCTCCTGCAAGCTTGCTTGGGCTGCTGACCACCTCTAACTTGCTGCTAGTGTTTTGGGGGGGTGTAGGTGGGTGGTGATGGGGAGTGTCTGAGTAGTCAACTCATTTGCATGACTAAACCTATAAACCAGATGTGTTAATAACAGCTCACTAAAACTTTTCTCCTCTCCCCACCCCTTACAATTGGTAGGTATTCATCTTCATGAAGGAAAGAAACACGTGAGAAGATCTGATTTAGAACTGTGGTGTTCACTTCAAGATGCCCCAAAGGGAAAATACTCATCTGCAAGTCTCATCTTTCAAAACTGTCTGCATTCTTTCAATCAAAGAAAAACGTTTTTTGAGAAAGATGACTTGTGAAATCTGTGAACAAAGCTGGCTTTACAGGGATACTGAATGAAAGACAACATGCCTTACAATGGACACTTATCTTGAAGGGGTGACACTGTGCTCTTAAAGTAAAACACAGGTGCTGTAAAAACACTGATCCTGAACAGGAATAAGGATTATAGAAACTGCATCAGAATGTTTGTTAGTCCCAGAAGAGTCAGAAAATGCCGTTTTTTGCACATAATTGTCGTTTGCTTCATAGTGTGTCTCATGATTTTTTGTGGACCATTTGATAATCACATTGTGAACCATATGAAGTCCTATTCATACAGATACCTCATAAATAGCTACCATTTTGTGAATGACAGCCTGTCTATCAACAGGGATAACTTGGACAGAGTATCAAGCTACCAGTACTTGATCAACCACAGAGAGAAATGTCAGCAGCAGGATGTCCTTCTCCTATTGTTTGTGAAGACTTCTCCCGAAAACCGTCATCGGAGGGATGCAATTAGACAAACCTGGGGTAATGAGAAGTATGTTCGTTCGCAACTTAATGCCAATATTAAAACTCTTTTTGCTTTAGGACGACCAACAGATCATCTGCAGCAAATACAGCTGCAAAGACAACTTCAGCTGGAAGACCGGAAATACAATGATTTGATTCAGCAAGACTTCTTGGATACTTTTCACAATCTTACTCTTAAATTGCTTTTGCAGTTCAGCTGGGTGAATGCCTACTGTCCTCATGCCAGGTTCATTATGTCTGCAGATGATGATATATTTATCCATATGCCAAATCTTGTTGCTTATCTCCAAAGTCTAGCACAAATGGGTGTTCAAGATCTCTGGATTGGTCGTGTCCATCGCGGATCCCCTCCCATAAGAGACAAGAGTAGCAAATACTATGTTCCATATGAAATGTACCAGTGGCCCTCTTATCCTGACTACACAGCAGGAGCTGCATATGTAATATCAAATGATGTAGCAGCTAAAGTATATGAGGCTTCATTGACTCTCAATACAAGTCTTTATATAGATGATGTTTTCATGGGTCTCTGTGCCAATAAAATGGGAATTGTACCACAATATCATGTTTTCTTTTCTGGGGAAGGAAAGGCTCCCTATCATCCCTGCATTTATAACAAAATGATGACATCTCACGGACACGTAGATGATCTTCACCAGCTCTGGAAGCAGGCTACAGATCCCAAAGTTAAAAAGTTTTCTTCAGGGATTTGGGGTAGAATATACTGCAAACTAGTCAATATTGTGCTTCTCTGTAAACTGTACTATGAGGACACCTATCCTTGTTCAGCTGCATTTTCTTAATACTTGAATATCTGTGCTGAAGATCCACTGAGCCAAAACAGAGCAACAATTTTTAGCTGTTTATTCAAAATATGTGTAAACGTGGAAAGAGGTAAAACTTAAATGTGAATAGTTGCGGGTGGGAGAGAAAGATGGTCCCCAATTCTGTTCAGAAACTTATTGGAATAGCTTTCCTATTGTACTGCAACTTTTTACATTGTAGCCTGTTTTTTTACACTCTTCAAGGGATGCAAGTCTGGATTAAATGAACTATAATGGACTTGACTTTGAAATGCTTGGTGAAAACATCTGTTACTTTGAACTTGTCAGTAAGTCTTAAGCTTTTTTTAAAAAAGCTATGTGAACTAAGGCATGTGATGATAGAAAATCTGCTATATCAAAATGGAGCAGACCTTTCAAAACATAAGGAAAATAGAACTTCTGTCATGATGAATAAGACTATTGCAGTAGTTTAAGGCAATGTAAATTGGTTACAAATATTCACCATTTCTCAGTGCTTCATAGAAAGTAAGTCTGGACCTGCACAATTGACAAACAGTGAGGGCTAGAAGTGAAGATGTGCTACAGTTTTTTTCTCAAAGCTCCCTAGATCTCTGAAATAGTGAAACAGTGTTTGAGTGCCTTCTGACTTGGTTGTTTTAAGTAACAAAGGAGCTCCCTTTAGATCAGGACTGAACTTGAAAGGATAAAAATCAAATATTACTCATGTAACTGGTTTTGCTAATCGTTCTCTGCCTTCTGAAAACTGAAGCAGTATATTTTAACAGTCAAATCTCTAATAAGCAAATAAGCTAAATGAGTTTTGTTGTAGCAATGCTTCTGCTTTCCAGTATTCATGGTTCTAAAGGTGAAAAGCTAGCAAAAGTCCCTGAGAATGTTACTTATAGCTATAAGCTGTTAAAGACTTTAAAAAGCAAAATTTCATGCTTGTACTAACAAAGAGGAACGGTATTTTCTGCACAAAGTTTGACTTCACAGTGAAGGGATAGGGAGATGGTAATCCACAAACAGTACACAAATCAAAATCACTAAAATATTTCTCCTGAAGTCTTAAGCACAAGATTGTCTTTAAAATTTCAGGGTGGTTTGTGTCCACAAAACCCTGTGTCTTGAATATATTTCAATGTTAATATCACCCACAGGAGGAAAAAAACACCTGTGCATTATGAATCAGGATAGAACTAAGTGATGCTCGAACTTGAGCCATTATGAGTTGTACTGTCTTGCTGTAAAATATCGTAGAGAACCAAAGTTCTAGGATGTCTGCAGTCTCTTCTTGTATAGCTCACTAATGGTGTTTTCACAGACTCTCAGGACAGATATTTTACTTGCTAATTGCCAAAGCTGCGGTAGTTCTTCCTGGAGTGGGGACACAGCCCACACAAGGTACAGTCAAATGTTGCTTGTGAACTGATTTGATGCTGGAACAAGTTCTAGTGTGGATAGTGTCAGAAAACTACTTCTGAAGGCTTGAATGAGTCAAGTTGGTCAGCAGAGGAATAACAATGCAAAAGCTCACAAATTATCAAGCATCTGTTGGAAGTGTGCTAATTACAGGAGCAATACTACTTGCTTTCTGTCTAAGACTAGCCTTTTTCTTCTGCCTGAAGTTTCTTGCTCTGTGCAGCAGTGAGGTACTTGATCTGTATCTTCTGACTTTACTGTGGAACAGCTATGCAGGACTTAGCAGTTTTAAGCAACAAGTAGTAAACTTGTTTAGATAATTGCAACTGCTCTTGGAGCTGTGCTACAGGTTTGAATGGCTAATGGTATATGTTAGCAGAGACAGAATCTAGGAGTGAGCTTGCTGACTGTTCTCTAAGCTGCCAGTTCAGGTGGATGGTAGGTAGCTACTGGAATTAAGTGAAGTATGTAACTTTCTGTAATTGGTTTTCCAGAAGGAAAAGAATATAAAGAGCCCACAAATAAATCACTTATCAGTGTCAGAATGATTGAAGAATATAACAGCTATAGTTTAGAAAGAACAAATCCAGTTCCTGTTCTTGCCTAAACAGGTCGATTGCAGTACAGAGGATGTATGTTCTTTAAAAGAAAAAAAAAAAAAAAACAACAAACACAAAACAAAACAAAGCACAAGACAGCCCTAGATCTATGTAACTTGTTGGCTTATAGAGAAATAAATGCACATACAGAGGAAGTAAGATTCTGTACTGAAGGAAAGCTCTCCATCAGCTCTGACCTGTTGTGAGCCATTTAAATCAACAAGCTGCACAGCAAACTTGCGCTACTAGAAAAAGCCACCGTGTTCACTGTAGGGAAAGAGGGTCTTCATACGCAGTGTGCAACCGAAATGTAGTATTAAGACTACAATTTTTCCAGTATAACTATGTTGGGATTTATTGTTTTCACTCATACAAGCAAAGGTAAAATAAGTATTAAGTAGCTTAAACTTCCATAGGGTAATGACCTAGCTAACATCTATAACACTGCTTAAATGTAGTTTGCCATTATCTGAAAGTCACTTTCGACCATTTAAATACTTTGTTTTACAGCTGGTTTGAGTTTTGTGTGGATTGTTTCTTAATCTTAGAAGGGCCTTGATGTTTGTAGTATGCATTTTTCTTTCGCTGCAGTGAAAAGAAGTTGATTGTTGAATAAAAAGGAAAGCATGAAGGCACTCCTTCCAAAAAATGGAGAAGCTAGAAAACTTACTATTTTCTGGTTCTAAATACTGACTTAGGATTTGTACACCTTTATCTGGAACCTTTTTTTAACAATAGTCTCGGTGCTCCAATGCAGGGCTGTCAGGTTTTAATTCTACAAATAAAACTGTATCAGCCTGAATGGTCACTCCTCATTGCGTTTGACATTGTTGCACAGCATGTTTAATGCTAAAATTGTTTTTACCTGTTTGTTTGGTTTGCATCAGTTTCCCTTTGATATTACTAATTTTTATACAAAGTATTCAATATTTATTCTTAAACTTTGCTCTGTACCACAAAAAGACAATTGTTTTGTAAAACTTGTTTTGAATAAACAGACTTATTTCTTTAAAAAAAAAAAAAAAACAAAACAACACAACAAAGGTGGTAAATATGTTGTTGCTTTCTTTGTAACTGACAGGCTCAGCTCTGATGCTTTTAAATGCTATTCTGAGTCCCCTGTTCTGAGAGAACTTTAAACTGCTTCCCCCCTTTCCCCTGCTTCCTTTCTATTCTACTTTGAACCCAAACCTTTTGTGGAACAAAAGGCAAAACTGGTGTTCCCAAGAAAGGAGACAGCTCAAAAATTTGCTTACCAACCTTCTAGGTCTAAAGTTGTTTAAAACTGCCAAATATTAGAAGCTTAACCTGTAGTTAATATTAACTTCCAAATTTGTATGTTCTCTTTAGGCAATCATTCCCCAAGAGATCTGTATCTATCTATATAACTTCTATTTCAGATCACACTTTGCACCTTTTGAAAACTAGCTGATGGTTTGGAGACCAGTCATAGTCTTTTCATAGGGTTATAATTAAATTCACATAGTAGTAAGTGGCATTTTTGTGTGTGTCTCCAGTTTGTCTAGGATAATGTATCAAACTAGTATTTATAGAAAGGTAGTCTTTTGCATCAAGTAACTTCAGTGTATACCTGTGTGAGAGAGAGGCATAACGTAAGTGTAAATTATCTAAACCACACTGAAGAAGAGAACAAAGGAAATGAAGTCAGTGAGGACTGTGGGGTTTGCCTTGTTGCAGGGGGGGTTTTGGTGGTTTGTTTTGTTTTTAATTGCTCCTGTTGGCCTAGAAACAGTGCAGTTCAATGAAATTAAAGTGGGGTTTTGTGGTACTTGTTGTTAAACTAAATGACTCTAAGTATTTGGTGTTTTAGAATACATCAGTAATAGTCTCTTTCTCAAGACTTTGCAGTAAGGGAGAAGAGATTATTGCTTGCATTTAAAAAACCAGAAGCTTCTCAGAGGCATATCATCAAATATGAATATCCTGAACACAATGAGATGATCTTTAATACTGCTTTTTTTTGTGAATATATGCAAGGCTTATTCTAATAACTTATTTTCTCATGTCATATAATTAATGCTTCTAAGAAAAAAATTGCAACCCAAAAGAAAAGATAAATCTTGCTTGCTTTTCCAGCTGATAGACTGTGTATAAATGCATGGCTATAAGCATTTCAGTGACTTGATTATAGCTAATTATTTATTAATCTTAGTGAATTTCAAAGAAGTTGTAGAGACTGTACTATAAATGCAGTTATTTGCATTCTAAGAAACAAAAAAATGATACTGGCTCATGTGCAGCCTTACCTCCTCCTTGTTGACAAGTTCTCATCACTTTCACTCATCACCAGGACTCTGCTAGATCCTCCTTGACTAGCTTCATGCATCACTTCAATCTGAATAAAAAGGACACATTAAAAGTGAAAATCCTTAATTGATGATGCTTTTATTTAGAGAACTTTAAAAGGATAAAAACCAGATCCTACCTAGTCTAGTAAGTCACTGGACAAGTTAAAATAATTGAATTCTAGATGTCCATTTTGTAAATCAAGAATACCTCCTCTATTTTTCTACTTCTTTGCTCAGCATTGACATGGGAGGCATTCTTGACTCCAGGCAGTGTCTTAATTCACTTTCTATGGTGGAAGAACATAATCTCCTTATGTAGATAATTACAGGTGTGACAGTCCGTTCCTTAGACTTTGAAATACTATTTTTTTTTTTTGTTTCCTGCCTGAAGCTAGTCCAAAGACTTCACATTTTCAGAGTTCTTTGTACAGTGCCCTATGGAGAAGTCTAGGGAACAGGTCTTGTGCCTCTGAGAAGTGTCTTTGTACTAGTGGCAGTATGATGTAAGACAGCGCATACTCTCGAATACCGAGCACAGTGTGTATGTGCAAGGGCTGTCCCCAGGTTGAAATGGACTGGGGCTTTTTACGTAATATTTTGGTAAACATTAACCTACTTCCTTGTCCAGTCTTGCGGAGTTGGATCATTTCAAGTGTGCTCCAGGCAAGTTTAAGGAGGCTTTTCCTCCTTTTGCCTGCAGCTTTAAAAGTACCAAGCACTGCTTGGGCTTCCTCAAAGGCAATCTCTTCAAATTCAGTAAAACAACTCGGCTGCTGAGTTTGCAGTTAATCCAAGCCAATATCTAAACTCCAGTAGAGTCTTTTAAGTTCCTGAGCACTTTCATTTTTAAGGGCTGATTCTAGGGAAAACAGTCTGTCTTATAGTCTACACAGCTAAATTACTTAGCTGGTTGGTGATGATGATGATGGAATCCATTAATAAACTCTCCTCACCTGAACTATTATCAGCACAAATAAAATACAAACAAATTTTATAGCCACAATGGGAAGGAAGGAGAGGGGGCATAATTTGCACTGTAGTCTTGAAAAGTAGATTTAAAAATGAATGAATGGATGTTTTTATAAAGCCTGTACCATGTTGTTGCATGTACCTAACTGTGTGGGAGGAATGCAACTGATTACCAGCATTACTGATGACAATAAGACTAACTCCAAAGTTAGTTCTGTGAGTTTAGACAAAGGTGAGACCAGCTGTATGTTCCTGCTGATAACTAGATTTTATTCTGTGCTTCTTGCTGAAGTTGTAGGCTGTTTTGGCCGTATCAGAAAATGGACTGAATTTAATTTTTGCTTTTCAGCTTTAGGGAAATACCGGTCAAATGTATGAGCAAGTCAAGGTTATGGATAGCAGAAGAGTTGGGTTTAAGTAGTTTGCATTATATCAAAAGTTAAAATTAAATCATAGAGTTGTGCCAGGTAGACAATTGATACATTTTTAGCTTTTTGTGCCTCAGGGTAACACTATTTCTCCCCTTCTCCCCCCTAAATATTCCCATTCGCCCCCCCGCCCCCCAAAAAAACAAAACAAACAAAACCCCAAAACCACTAGTTCTGATCTGTGTGGAATTTCTGCGCCAACAGGATTAAATTGGTTTTGGATATTTAGGCCGAAGTAGCACATCCATGTGTGGCTGTTACTGGTGTGAGAAGTGCTAATGTCAGAGTTTCGTTCTGTGAATTACTCATTTAAAAATTGGAAAGTCCAAAATGCTTCTTTTAAGAATACCTTCAATAATAATGGACTAAACTGGAAAACATCCAGAGAACTTCCATCATAAAATGTGATCTCTGTTACTGGCTATGTTATCATATAGCACTCACCTTTAAAATAACTAATGAACGATGAAAAAGTTAACAACTGCAACTGCAGGGGCTAGTCTCCTTTCCCTTGTATATAACCTATTTTAGGTTGGGTATTTCTTTCCCCTAGACATGTACTGACAAAGCTTATTCCCTTCCTCTTCTGCCTGCAAACTGATGAACAGTGTGAAATGGGCTACTTGCTGTTTTCGTCACACTTTCACGAGGCAGCCAAATCAAGATCATACCTTTCTCCCACACTACCCAGCTTCTTTTGCTATTCTTTTCTGAATATTAGTTGTATTATTTCCCCCAACACAGTCAGGGCCCTTTCTTATTTTTTTCATTCTCAAAACATACCTTAAATTGCATTTTTTTTTTACCATTCTAATGATATGCTGCCCTAAAGAGCTGATAATATGAATCTTAATGCAGGGAAGATGAAAGAAAATTATGGCAAAGGGATGTTATTATTTAAAAGGTGGTTTAATGCAGTGCATTAAACTTAATGGCACTGCATAAGTTTGATTTTTGTCTTATTTTTGGTAAACTTGTAACTAAAGGGGATGCTGGCAAAGTTACAAAACACTTGCGCACAGGCCAGTCAAAATACAACTTCAGTGGTATTCCTCTCTCTTTCACAGGGGTGTTTACATGGTCTAAACCTAAACATTTCAAATAAGAGAAATGTGGCATTACTTGAATTTAACAGCAGAAAAAAGAAGTCTGGTCTCTGGCTATTTCAGCCAGCTAGGGCAAATGAAATTGTAGTTACAGGAATTGCAGATGAATGAAGTTTCTGGATCCTTCTGTTTCCAGTCTTAAAATACTCAAAGAGGACCAAATGGCTGTCTTGATAGCTTGTTATCCCAGACAGTCTCTACAGCTCAAACAAACGACTCTGCTGTAAGGGCAGGGATTTTAAATGCTGTAAGGCTTGTGAATAGGGAGGAAAGGATAAGGATGTCCAAAAAGTCCTAAACAGAATCTTGCTGCAGAAACAATAATGCAACAAATCTTATCATAGAGACATAAAAGCAAAATACGTTTCCCTGAACTTTACTTGCCCATGCATCAACAGGTAACAGTGGAATTTTTCTTTGTTTTTTTGTTGCTTGCTTTGTTGGTTTGTTGATTTTTAAGTATTATATGTCTAGTCTTTCCCCCTTTGCATTGAATTTATAACTTTGTAAAACCCTGAATATAACACAACTGTAGAGGAGCTGGAATAAGATTTCAGTTTTAGAAACAAAATAGTTCATATGCTATAAGGAAGGACAGGCACTTTGGATGAACTTTATTGTATTATTGTTGGACATACCCTCCACCTTGCATCCTTTGAAAGTGATTTCTACTTCAGTGTAACTTGTTTTTCCATGTACATAAGCATAAATCTTTTTTAACATTATCATCTGAGTAACTTTCAAACTGCAATGTGACGTGTAAAAAAAATGCTTAGCAGAGAATTAACTTGTAATTGTTCAATTTTTTAAGTCCAAGTATAAATATATATAAACATATATTATATTGTTTTGAGTTCTCTCACAATATGGGATGTCCGCAAAATGCAGATACTCCTACCTTAATTCCACCTTTAGTCTTCTTAATGTTTTTCTTTTTTGATAACTCTACTTCAGAAATGGTCTTTGGAGGGCAGGAAATTTCTGTGGACCTCCTGTTGGTAGCTGAAGGAGTCAAAAAGAAAGTAACATGAGAAAATGTGTGCTAGAAGTTGAAATCCTACTTCCTAATAAAAGCAATGAGCAAAGATCCTGTCACATCAGTGGTAACTGAGAGCTTGTTTAGAGAACTGAATTGTGGCTGGAGTGGTGAAGGACCAACTGGCACAAGGGATGGGCTATGTTGTTTGGTGCTCCTCTGTGTCTCAAATTGGCACCTACAGCTCCACGCTGTAATGACTACTTTGGTTTGGCTTCCTCTCTGGCAAACATCTTTAGGGTAGCTCAGGTAAATGTTAGCCACCTGTATCAACAGTTGGGTAATTTTCACTTGCATAGTTTTTCAGCTCAGGTGTTGTTCCTTGTGTGGGTTCCCAAAGAAAGAAAATTTTGGTTCTAGTAATGGTTTGCTAATGTCTGATTATAAAGGATTGTTCCCTGTGAGGTTTCATCACATGAACAAGTCTCAAAAGAGTAATCATACAGGTGTTCAACAAGTCACTGTGACCATGTATGTAATGACAGTGTATCTGAGGAAATTATTTCAGAATATGCTCTGTCATGTCAAGTTTGTTGGGCCTTGCAAGCTCTGTAAACCACAGCTGACTGTGAGCCATCTAATGCTACTAGAGAATCATCCTTAACCACTTATCCTGAGACTGCTGTTCAAAGAAAAAGTTTAGAATGAGCTGTGAGAAGATGAATCACACATGTGGCTTGAGTAGAAAATAATCTCTCTGTTGCAGTTTGTATCTTTGTTTTAAATTGATAATGAGTTCACTGTGCATGTTATATAAGTACAAGGCAAACAGTGCTCTCCTTTTTATTAGTTGCCGAATTGATACAGGAGACCATGCATGTCATGGTAAAACCAAATATGAATACCAGATGAAATGATGAAAGAATCTGGGTCAGGCAACAAAGAACAAAATTGTTGCAATTCTGAGATTAGGTCCTTTTTAGTTTTATTCTGGGAAGACTTTCTAATTGAACAAGAACTTTTCAAAAAATAAAAGCTGGTGTTTGCAAATGCATCCAGTAACATTCTGTTTAAGATGGTTTCACCAAGTTTAATGTTTTGAGGTATTGAGACTCCTGGTTGTCACAAATAAGTTTATTTTTCTTCTCTGGGAGAAGCTGAGGGATGCGATAAAAAAGATGCAGACATCTTTGAGTGGGGAGGACATTAACAAATTTTCAAATGCCCTTGTTATTAAATTCTTCTAATGTAGTAAAAAAAAAAAAAAGAAAAAAACAGAAACACCCCAAATTATACACAGTTAAAAAGACAACATATCAGTTTCATAGACAACAATAACAAGCTGTCATTTCTTCTACCCTGTGTCTTTTCAACTGCTTTATCATGCAGTTGGGAAGAGAATTAATTAAAGCAGCTTCTCTCCAACTCATTCCTAGATCTTCCTGTTTTTATTCCATGCTGAATGACATGAAGACTTGGCAATGTCCATTTCATGCCTATTGCTTCCTCACAATGACTCCATATTAGAAAGTTTCTTCAAAAATAACTGCAAAGTCTGGCAGCCACCAGCAGCTATAATTGACCAGTAGCAGATTCTTATGGTTCCCAGGACTGAGCTGAAATGCAAATGTCTACTCAATTTGGTTCTTCAATCACTCTCTTTCAGAATATACGGCAGGGGATTTGTTTTGATTTTCAGCACTACTTTCAGCAGATGCCTTTTTCCCATCCCAAAGAAAGCTTTTCATGAAGTTGTAGTTCTTCTCGCAAAGGTATTGTTATTTCACCCAAAAAATGGTGTACTGACATTTTGAAAACAAGAGGGGGAAAAAAAAAAGGCAAGATGCCGCAAATATAAGTTATTTGTCCTTATTGTCAAAAAGTTCTTCGTACCTTTCTAATCAGCAGGTAGTATGATTTCTACCATTGGCAAAACCAGAATACCAACCTTCATCAACTATTTGATAAATTTTCAAACAGGCCCTTTAATGTTTTTCCCCATGAATCCCTGAGTAAAGTCGTTACAAGCATCAACAAATTCACTCTTTTCCCTACTAATGCATCCTGAAGATTCTATTTAGCCTTAAATTCTCATCTACCGCAGTCTTGACAAGATACAGGCTGTGATCATACCTATCACACTGAACAATATTATCTCCTGGAGCTTCTCCCAACTATATCCTATTTATACCTTGAAAAATCAGCATAAAAAAAAATATCTCAGACTTGATCACAAAAATCCTGATTCAATTAAAGAAAACCAAGACATTGTTTCATGCTCTTCCCCAGGCACTTACCAGGCACTCCTGAATACCCCAGATATGCTGCCAATGTCTAGTTACCCTATCTAAATTTGAGTTCAGTCCATTGGATTGCTCTACAAAGCTAATTCCCAAGTTTTATATATGCTGGATATGTTATTAAAAGGAATGGAAGCAAAGGAAATAACTTTAGGAAACATGAGAACTTTTGTTTAAAATAGCATGGTCAGCAATACCAAGGTGTTTGACCTGTTCATTAATCAGAAAACTTTCTAGCTTGAAGGGATGGTTAATAGTGGTGTGAAAATCCTGGCTGAAAGCAGTTGGCAGAAAACGTGGAAATCAGTTATGATTTTGATGTCTGGATCACAATTTAAAAACTGGGACAGCTCCAGGTGATCCAGGAAAGAGAGCACTGCACAGTTTAAGTGAAAGATGGCACATTCACAGAAAGCCCAAGTGCAGATGCTCCTTGATCCGGCAGCAAATTACTCAGGTCAAGTTTACTAGTTTAGTCTTGGTTTCATCAGTATGACATATTTCAGAAAGAAGGAGGCAGATACAAGATAAGCAAGCAGTCAAATCCAACTGCTTGTATTTCAGGGGTGAATTTGATTCAGATTGACACAGCAAACTTTCCCCTTCCAGTTTGACCCAGAAATGAATTGAAAACAGGAAGCAATCTGGTTTTGGTTACGCTCCAGAGTATTTTTAAGTTACTGACTGGCCCATATTCAGAGACTGCTGCATGTCACTACATTTAAGTAGTTTCTGGAGTAATTTAGAAAGAAACAGCCAAAATACCTGCCAATTATTATTGCACTAATTACTGTGGAACTAGAAGTATTTTATAAGGAAACTCCCTTAAAAAATTCAGTACAGTTGGCTGTTTCAAGGTCATTACTGTACTGTACTGCTGAGGAAGCTGAAAGTAATAGTGTTCAACTATCTACTCAAAGAACAAAGGCACAGGAACAAAGGGAAACTGTAAATATCTATAAACAGTCTAAGGTCTGCGTGGTTTCAAGATTGTTTTCATCCTATTGTTCCACAGTACTCCCCTGGATAATGAGTAATGAAGATTTCATGTTGAACTCATTAATATTTTAAATCGCTTGATGCAGCTTTTAAAGCAAATATTGTTGAAAGGCATTGTATGCAGAGGTAAACTTTCTATTGCAGGCATATTTACAGTAAAGCAGAGTTTGGGTCTATCAATCACTTGCATTCACCTGGAGCACCACTGTACTTCTCCTATGAGGCTTTACTACTGCTTACTATTTTTTAATGATCAAGTTGCATGATAACTATGGAATTACTGTTTTATTACCTGGCCTACATCAAGTGGTAATGAGGTCTGTGCTGTCCCTAAAGCTGCTAGGAAAGGACATAGACTCATGTGCTCAATGTTCCTTTGCAGTCTCTCTACCACACCATGATTGAAAAAAATTCATTGAGGACAACGTGCTGTGCTGCCTGTGGGGAAAGGCTATGCTTTCACCCATTTCCCCACCCTGCTCCTGCATGGCAGGGCACAGGCACCATGTCTCAGGAGTTTATTTCTCACAAAGTGGGGGGGGCTGCATGAAAAAGTGAGGCACAAACAGAACTGTGTGCAGCTCCTAGGTGCTCAGAGACAGCTGAAGTAGTCCACCAGGGTAACTGGCCTCAAGTTTTCTCCTGCTAGTGTAACTCATTAGCTAGCAAGAGACACAGACTGTAGTCAAGGGTTATGACACACACTCAGCACTTGCAAGACATTCAAAGCCCCCCCTCAAATAAGTACCATGCTTATGTTCAGGTCTTGTGTGAATTTCCCAACCACATGCTTCCCCAAATGTTTTCTGTGGGAGAGTTCGTGCATTCTCACTAACCACCTACAGATAAATCAGAAAGTCCTTTGGCAAGAACAGGCATGGAAACAACTAGTCTGCTAAACTGTTTATTGGGGCTTGCAGCTCATGCTGTCCCACAGGAACATGAGTTTGAAGATAATTAATGACTTAATAGTGGTTTTGAATGCTGGTGATGACAAAACCAGCATGCTTAGGCAGCTAAAGAAACACCAGAGCATCTAAGATTTATCATTTAATGACTTAATACTTTTCCATTCTTAGGCAATATAATCTAGAGTACTTTGCTCTAGCAAAATTGCTGTCGAGGCCCCTGAAAATCTGCCCATATAAGCAGCATAGGGTGAGGCTCCTGTATGTGGAATATTATTCTGTAAGGAGACGTACTACTTGGTTTCCTCAGACTTGCCCAACTGTGAGCCGCAAAATTGAAAGCATCTTTTCCTTTCCTCTACTTCGTTTATAGAAATATCTTGAACTATAGAAACTGATGGTTTCCCAAAACCATTAATGAAAATCACATGCACCATCTTTTCTGAGTCAGCTCATCTTCTCCTGCACACATCCCCAGACTCTTGCAAGGTGTTCTTTTATCCTCTGTCCAGATGTTATTACTGAGTGAGTGTTACGCATTAGTGACTGCGAGGAATGCTGGAATGGATCCAATGAGCAGTCGTACACATTTAACCGAGATGGAACCAGTTTAATTTTTATTATTTAAAGAACTGAAAAGGCTCCAGCTGTGTTCCCACATACGAATTTCATGTTCCAAGTTGGCCCTCTAAGATGCTTGTAGGGTGAGTCATGGATTTTGTATGCACAATGTGCTGTTAAACATGTTATTTGCTTAATAAGCTCACAGAAATTTTGACATCTCTGCTCCTGTATTTTACATTTATGTTGCACAGAAGTCCCTAAGTGAATATTTTATAGCATTTAGAAGACAGGAGATGCCAGAAGCAAAGCTACACATGCAACCCTCATTTTGCCCCTTTTCTGCTAAGGCATCTTCCTTCGTTCACACCCTCTAAGAATCCTTGCCTCATTCAGTGCATGAAATCAAAACCCACTAAATTCATGAGCAGCTATTCACTATTTTGATTTATCTGTATTTCTCAGTGGGGGCCCAGAGCCTTACTATCCATATGCTATTTCAATCCCTGCTCTGAAAATAATTGTCTTTTTTCTAATGGTCTTTTTTACAATTCAAGTGCTTTATAAGTATTTCCTGAGTTGTTTTCACAACATTTCTCAGAGGTAACAGGCTGTTATCAACCACACTGAGATCTCCAAGTTCCATAGATAAAGATCAAAAGAGAATACACTACTCTGGGAGACCAATGTGACATTTTTAGGACTGAATTTTCTGGTTACTGAGTATTATATGTCACTCCACATGTTCAGGAGCACATGCTCCACCCAGCAATTCTGATTTCAGTCTTTCACTGCTCTTTCAATGTGGATTGCTTTATGGAATTGCAGAAGTTATTAAAAACAAAACCCCTCAAATTGCACTAAGTTGAATCACAATAACACCCACGTGGGTTTTTAACAGGGTTGAAACCTTTAAACCTACTGCACAGCAGCAGTAAGTAGTTACAGTTTCAGGGGTGACTCCAGAACAGTTGAAACCCATCTAAACTGGGTCTGCTACAGTTCTCCCTTTCCTCCCAACCTCTGGCCACACACTTCTGTCTCCTTTTTTGTCAGCACTTCTGTTTATGGAACTGGATGAGGAGGAGCTAACCTAGCCAAAATAAAGCAAAAAAACCCTCCACAGCAACATTTTTCAGTTCCCTCCTTTGTTCCCACTAGTTACCTGACTGTAAGTACTGAGGGAAAGCAGAGTCACAAACACATTGCTGTGCTGAGCAAAGAGGAGAGGAGAAAGGGAGACTATGACAGTCCTGCATTAAGAAGGGCTTAAGCTGCTGCAAGATCATACTGTAAGGGAAGAAGCAGTGCAGGGGATAAGAAACTATTTTGTCTCTGAGTTCCAAAGATTTTTGCTGACAACAGAAGAAATGAGGCTATAGGAGCCAAACTGTAGCAAGTTCATACCTAATGAACTTGTACAAGCTGAGATTTTTTTTTCCCCCCAAGTGCTTATAATTCTGCCAAATCTGGACACTTTAGGAAGGGACAAAACTATTTTGTACTGCCATGTTCCAGCTCATGCCACAAAGGTAACTAAAACAAGACAATTTTCCTAGCCTTGTTCACTGAGGTGGGCAAACCATTTTTTACTGAAGTTTTCCAAGAAAGTGTCAGGCTGAAGATAGCCTTTGGGAAAGTTTCATTTCAAAGAGTGAGAGTTTGGGAGAATTACAAGCAAATGAAAATAGAGAAATGCTAACTATAGTCATCCCTAGTATCTTATATTATCATTTACAGCTCTGTGGCTCATCCTACTGTGCCTGACAGCCTATGGGCAATACTAGCCTGTGTGGTTTGACTTTGTGGACCTGTTCCCACTCACTCCAGTTAACGAGTTTGTACAGAAAGACACTCCACAAATACATAGTCAAATCATCAAAAATGATGCCCTCAGAAGTGAACTAGAGCAAAGACACTTCCCCATCAAGTGCCAGTTCTTTCCTCTCAACACACACAAGGACAAGTTTAGCCATTAGCAGTATTGGAGCAGCTTCTGCTGTGAGAAAACAGAGTTCTTGAAATAGGGTGTCATATATACTATGTATATTTTCAAGGTATTTATTATAAAAGGATCAGCAGAGGGTTTTCTGTGTTTTCTGGGTTGATCTGTGAATAATATTTAAGCAGATTGCCACAGCTAAAATGTGCACCAAGTCCAGCTGGCACTTTTGAGCATCATGATAATTCCAGTACTAGTTTTTCAATGTTGAACAGGCCAGTCCCTGAAAAATTTACAAGTTCATTTGTGAAACCGAAAGCTTCAAGGAAAAATGGGATTAATTTAAAATTTTACTTCAAAATTTCCAGACCCATAGAAAAGCATTGGGTAAGGGAGAGTTTGCAGTGCAGCTCTGAGCTGCCTTTCTGGATCTTCACTAAGCTAAGACTTTGCCGAGAGTCACCAGAGACCAGGAGGACATAGACATAAGAAACAGTCAGAGTCATTTCACTGATAAAAATCTGCCCTTTCTCTCATACATGGTATCAGCTCTGCCTGAATGCACCTCTCTATATGTCCATGTAAAATGAAGAGTCTCACAGTTACAATGAAGTTACTGTCTCCTGGGCATTGGAACAGGATGCCCAGAGAAGTGGTGGAGTCACCATCCCTGAAGGTATTTAAAAGACGTGTAGATGTGGTGCTTAGGGACATGGTTTAGTGGTGGACTTGGCAGTGTTAGGTTAATGGTTGGACTTTATGATCTTAAAGGTCCTTTCCAACCAAAAGTATTCTATGATTCTATGATTTCATGCCTGAGCCTTCTCATCTGTTAAGATTTTTGCATCAGCACACCGAACTGGATTGAATTTTCCCTACCTCTCCTTGTTAGGGAAATGGAGAGTCAGCAAGTGAAAACAAAACAAAATCTATTCTGGAACAAATGCAACTTTTTTTCCTTTCACAGACAACCATTGCAATGCTGCTGCGGTATTGTTACATCTGCTGCCTGGGGACAAAAGCCTTTCTGCTTACCACATTTTATTGCCTTTGCCTGCCTTTATATGTACACAGCATAGGAACATTGTATTTTCCTGTTGCCATATTCTATTTTGCAAGCTTTTAGAAATATTCAGGTATGTCCTGGGTAACAAATAACAATGAGTTACAGTATCTATTTCAAGAAGGTGCTCTTAGCCGCTTTCATTTTTCCAAGATGGTGCTCAATAAATTCTCCCCATAAATAAATGCTGATTCTGCATTGATCCTGTGAATGTGAAGAAAGGGTACAGAGGAAAGTCCAAAAGAGGGTAGCTTCCAGAAGAACAGAATTTCACAGTCTCATTTTCAAGGCTTGGAATAGGACTCAGTGTCCCTGTTTCTATTCTCAGCCACATTTCAGACTCAGACTGTGAAACCCCTTGGTGAATCACTCAGTTTATCTGTGCTTCATTTTTCTTTCTGAAAAAAAAAGAGAGGTTAAAATACTTACCAGTAGTTGCCAAGTGCTTTTGCATTCTGAGGGAAAGGGCACTCAGGAAATTCAAAGTATAACTCTTTGTAGTGGACAATTGGATAATACCCAAAGGATGCCATTACACAGCATATGTAAATACACATGTACTGTTCATGGCAGTTAAAGTAACTGTTTTTGAAACCCAGGATAAGCTGTAGATAGTCAGAGACTTCCATTTCTTTGTACGGAGGTTCTCTAGGTCGATCATCTTCATGCATAAAGAATCTGAATGAGATGCTATAGTCTACTTAATCGATGTCTGAACGGGACTGGGTTGCACTTTGCATCTCCTCAGAGAACAACTGGAGTAACGTTTTAAAATAAATTTCATCTACCTGTTAATTTGCAACAGGACATCGGGGCTAATCGTCACACAGTTATCCTGTATTGTGTTGTGTAACACTGAACTGCAAGGCAAGGGTCAGAGCAAGGGAGCATCTCATGATTTGCTGTGAAAGAGCTGATAATATTGGATTGGCTGTATGAACAAGAATCAAAAAACTTAAAGCATTGTCATTTATATACTAGTGACTATTTTTTAAGGTTCTATCTATACCAAAATTTTAATTACAAAAATCTGCAAGTGCTCTAAAATGACAGGAAAGAACTTCAAGAAACACAAATACGGACACTGCGTGCATAAACGGAAATGCAAGACTAGCTTTCAGCCTGAAGATGCACTTTCACAATAGGTGAAAGCCATTCTAAAACTGTACTACCGCTAACAGGGACTAACTAGCTCTGACCTACTGACCCCATAACCCCATTTTTCTGCAACTTCCTTTGCTTCAGCACTCGTGACCACGCAGTGAACGATCTGATCAATTTTAAGTTAGTGCTGCTTTGAGAAGGTGATCGGGCTATGTGATCTCCAGAGCTCCCTACATTTTTCTAACTCATGCAATGGAAACTAACTACTACATTTTTGCAGTCAGTTTATTCGAGTTTTCAAGGTGAACCACAGCTCATATATAGTCATATAGCTAATTGACTGCCAACAACAGTGCAAGAGGGGAACATATTGCTGGAGGATGTGTGGGTAGCAGAGCAGAACCTCTTCAAAAGCATTGTGGTCTCAGCTTGCCTTAAGCCGATAGTGAAGCTGAAACTTGAGGTAGCAGCTATATGCTAAGAACACAGCTAGCATGGTTTTGGGGAAAAAAGTACAGATGTCAAACCAGCATGGTAACCAGAAGATGATCTTCCTTGGTGAGAAAGGATGAGTGTTGGGCAGCACAGGAGAACAACAGGGACATTTGTGTGACATTGTGATAGTAAGCCTGGAAAGCAAAATGGTCAGGCTACTGGCTGTCTTAATCCTCCTAAGAAAGCAAAGTTTATTTTTTGATTCACCCTTGTTTGTACATTTGCAGTGACCGATATTTCACATTCGTTTTTAACAGGTGGGCCTACAAAGCTGACACTGAACATGAAATGCAAGTTTTCATTCTGATAACAAAAATTAAACATGACTGTGCGGACAAAACATTGGTGTGTGTCTGAAAGCATCTGTTCACGTCCTACCTACTACTGCTGGTCTGGTAATCTTTGGTGATGCTCGCTTTGGGGAAGATTCAGGATGTGGGGCAACAGGTTGTACTGGCCGGGTCTGTTTGGCTGCCAGCTTCTTCAGACTTACTTGCCTCTTGTCAAACATTTCTTGTACATCTTCTAGTTTTTGTAGAATTCTTTGGGCATTGGCCTAGACAAAGAAAAGGCAAACAACAGATGGTAGTCAGTGCTGGACTGAGCAAGTTAAGAAAGGACTTCTGTTACCCAGACTCAGACTAGAGCTGAAGATCATACTGTGCTGCAGTTTAATGCAACCCAGCCCATGCAGTCTGCACAGATCTCAGTTTCACTGAGTAGGACGTGGTGACTCATGCAGCTATCTAGCACTACTCTGAAGAAAATCATATCTGTGTTCCATGACTACTCATCTGAGTAAAACTTATTGCCCCAAATGCTCACCTCTGTGCCCTACTGGGAAAGGGAAAGGGGCATTTTTGAGCAGACTCAAATATATAGCTCAGTAGACTCTGATGTACAATGCAATTGGTAATTTTGAAATTCTAAGTGAGTACATGCACATCTGAGGGGTTTTACCTTTATTTCGGGCGTGAGGATCATGTCAAACTGATTGTAGAATTCCTTTGGATTAGAGAGCTGGTGTTCTTTAGCTGTTACCAGGAACTTCTCAATTTCAACGAGTGCAGTTTCAGCTCCCTCTTGTGACTGGCACTTGTCCACAGCTTGGGAAGCCAAGAGGTAGATTCCAGCTTCACACCATTGGCTTGCCTTTAAAGAAAAATGGAACAAGAAGGACTCTGTCATCACTGACAGTCCATGTTGTGAAGTGTTGCTTCCACTCCATGAAATACAGATTTGCCCTAACGTGTCACTAAAGGGCATGAATGTTACCCAACAGTTCCTGGCCACAAGTCACCCCACCCAGATAAGCAGAACAATAGCAAGTTCAGTTCAGCTCTCATGGGCTAGATGATCCAGTAACATGTAAAATAATAACATTCTGAGCAGAGAGGAGAAGTGTTACTGTGGTTGCTTCAAATCAAATCTGTCAGCTGTACTACCTCATTTTGATGTTCAGTCACACAGTTCTCCAAAAAACGAAACGAATATTTGAACCATATCAAAACTCACCCAAACTTCTTAGGCCTATAAAAGTCAGTTAAAAACACTCCAAAGCAGGCTTTCACTGTAAAATTTTGTTAATTCCTGTTTCAGATGAGGCTGGAATAACATGCAGACATTCTCAAAGCATTTAGCTTGCTACTCTAGCTAGATCAGAGAAAGTGAAAACAACTGAACATGCAGAAAATTGTTCCTTTTTAAATACTGGAATATATTTGGTTCTCATTTCAAATTCAGGCCTAGCTCAATCTTTTGTTAGTTTCATTTCCTACTTTTCATCATCTTAAGACCATAATTACGGGAAGATACTGCTCCAATTTTTATAGTAACAGTTTCTTAATGAAATGGAGAAAAAAGGAATAAATACTTTTTCTCTTCATCCAAATTACCTGAGCTTATAAACACATTCATTTTCAATAGAACCTTACCAGGGCTGTTATATGAGAAGGTTCACTCACCTTATCTAATTGCTTATGCAGCTCAAGAGACTTTCCCAAAATATCATACTTTTTCTTGGTCTCATTGGTAAAGTCATCACAAATACGCCTGAGTTCAACACACTTTGGTCTAATGGAGTCAACTGCATAATGGTTGTTTTGGATGAGCTGTTCGCCATGGAGAGCTAGAGACTGAGCCTTCTCCAAAGGTTCCTGTGAAATTAATGAGAAAAAAATGTAAAGTTGGATCTTAAAATGACATGCATAATAAAGATAATCCATCTCTGTAATCCCTGCTGTAGCCTGGAGGTAAAGGTTTGGGATATTAATCTAGATGGTATGTCTTACTTTACGTTTACATTGAAGACCAACTTCATTGTCAGTGAGTATATTGAAACACAAAAGGTTCCATCTGAACATCAGGAAACGCTTTTTTACTGTGAGAGTGACTGAGCACTGGATCACGTTGCCCAGAAAGGTTGCAGGGTCTCCATCCTTGAAGATATTAAAAAGCCGTGTGGACAACCTGCCCTCCTGGACAACCTGCTCTGGGTGGCCCTGCTTGAGCAGGGGCATGGAACAAGATAACCTCCGAAGGTGCCTTCCATCCTTAATCATTCTGTGATAACTGTGATTCTGTGAGTATATGCCACCTTCTTTCTCACATACTTTCTCACATACTTTCTTTGCAGGGAAAAAAGGTTTTTTTCCCTGCAAAGTTCCCAATAATCAAAAAAGCTTGTATTTTTTTCTACTCACTAACCGTCAGGTTTATAATGCTTTAGTTTATTTTTGACTCCAAGATATATTTTGGAAAATTCTTGAGATCCTACTGACTGAGTACAATTCATAAGCTTAGTCACAATAGGATGAAATTAGAGGTGGCTAACAGGAATAGAGCACACATCAATATGTTATGTGATGTGGACAATGGAAGGGAAATGCATGTTACTATAACTTTTATTCCTTTAGGCTTCTGCAGAAGAGCTATGCAGAGATCATATATTTCTAAATCTTAATCCTATTCTTAAAAAAGATCATAGAGTCATAGAATGGTTTCGGTTGGAAGGGACCTTAAAGATCATCGAGTTCCAACTCCCCTGCCATGGGCAGGGACACCTTTCCACTAGACCAGGTTGCTCAAAGCCCCTTCCAGCCTGGCCTTGAATGCTTCCAGGGAGGGGGCATTGTCAACTTTTCCATTTGTTCATGTGCGTCCTTCTCTGAGTCAACTTACTCGTTTGTTCAATGCTTTCTAATAATACTAAATGTGATGTATATCACAGCTGATGGAATTACAAAGTCCAAATGTCTAGAAAAGAAAGGTCTTTATTGGAAGGCGTGGGTGTTCCTCACACTGCTATGAGTCTGAACAGAGTGGTCTTAACAGGTTACCTTGCCCAGGTGACGTTTAAGTATTCCAAGCTTTTTAGATTCCAATGAGGACCCTAACCTTTCCTGGTTCAAAATACAGATTTTTGAACTGGGTTCTAGCTTTCCAAGTAATGAACTAGAACTACTGGGTCTGAACAACTCTGGCTTCTGGAAATTCGGATCTGAGTTTTGCAATTTAAAACAATGACTCATGAGAAGAGAGTAAGCGTGATGTAAGGACAGTGACAGAGAGGAGTCTAGAAGATCATGTCTATAGCAGCTAGAATACTATATTGAGTGCAAACCTGTCCTTTCTCTTCCAGTTGTTTCTGTTCCCTTAGGAGATGCTCTACTCGAGTCACACTGTCTCCAATGTCAGCAAAACCTGCTTGGGCTTTCGTGAGATTATCCAATAACAGTTTTACCTAAAACAACAAAAAAAACATAAACCAAAAAAAAACCAACAAAAAACCCCACCCTGAACCCCATCACAAGATACTCCTAAAATGATAACAAACCTATGGCTTCTAAATATTCACCTACATCTTTTAGAAGAGACTGCATCTCAAGATTAGTCTTCCAGCTCATTCCAAAATGGAAAAGCCAAGGAATAAAGCAACAATCAACTATTCTTCAGGGAGCTGCCCTGCTTCTCACTATTTATTTAAGCGCACACAGTTTTGAAGACCTGTAACTCCAGAGTCTATATTACTCCAGAATCTGTATTACTCCAGCCTCTGGGCTGACAGCTGGGCTTGCTGAACTGTATTCTGTTGACTCTGGTGGGATTGGCAACTTACCACCACAGAAGTGACATTTGGTAACATCACACATAAATGCAAAATGATCTATCAAGAAGTTGGTGTTTCACACTTTGGCCTAACAGGCTTGCACTTTCCTCACTGTGCCTTATTCAAATGTTGTAAGATATATGATAGCTGTCAGGAATTTAATTTTTGAATATCTATTTCCTATTTTATAATGAAGGGCTTCTCTCCCAGCCTCCCTTTTGGATTGCCAGTATACTCTAAGTATGGGTAAAATTTGACCTTATTTACCAAAGAAGGCTAGACAGAATGAATAAATGAAATACCTCTCTAAAATCATGTTCAAAGTGTCGAAGCTGCAGGCATTGTTCTAGTTTTAGGTGATGCTTGGTCCAAAATTGATCAAAAGCCTTTTCTGTTTCATCCAGCTGAGCCAACAATCTGTTAACAAATCAGAATGAAAAGAATGAACTTATTTCCTATACTTCATTTCTTCTGAGTTGCACCAATTGATGGCAGAAAGCAGAGTAGGGAATTGGTGGGGAGCCTACACCCATGTAAGAAGGCTCTGTGTCAACTTTTCCTTAAGCAAGGGAATGAAATTTACAGTGGGACAGGCAGGACTGTGACTGATGAGTGACAACCACATGTATGCACTGTGACAGTTGCAGTCCTGCCTCCTGACCTGCAACAGGAACACAGAGCTGTTCCATGTGCTGGCAGCCAAAAGCAGCTGTCTCTCCCTAGCTTCCACCCAATTATTCAAAGATAATTCACCCCAGGCTAATGCAGATTGAATAGGATATAATTATTATTTTAAGGAATGTTTAAAGCAGAACTCTACAACTTGTTCATTTTCTTCACCCATCAGAAATAGGCAAGGACCAAATGATTTTTCCCAGTCCATTGAAAACAACAGATTAGAAGCTCCTAGTGCCTCCCATGGACATTGTTTCACTTGTGTAAATGATGTTTCATTGTGTAAATGATGAAACATTTATTTGCAAAGAAATAGTATCACAGTGTCACACATCTTGAGTAAAGTGTCTAACACCAGACTAGTGAGTCAGGCTCACAGTCTCTCAATGATCTATTAATTATATCACAAAGTAGAACAGTTTAAACAGAAAAAAATGAAAACAAAGTCTTCTCTGAATATCCTATATTCTAATAGATGGGCACTCTTTGGGCAGGCAGGAGACCAGGCCTGATCTCCTACAAGCCCAGTGAGTGCTAGAATCATCAAGTTATTGGGGAAACACCAATAGCTCACTCCTATTCCTCTCAAAAACAAAGTTCTGGTTTCAATCTATCCCTGAAAAACGTGGGTTTAATCAAAGCTAGTTGTTGAATTCAAGATGAATTTGCAAATTCATTTGGGATGACTGTTTAAAGGATTTTAAAGTATTCAGTGAAAAATATCAGCTCAGCTTTACTTTTGGCAGCTTTTGGCAGTGAATGCAGACACGTTGAAACACTAGCATGACATTTCTCTTTCCACTGCATCACATGGCACAGCAGAAACTTCTACATGGAACTAAAAGCTTTATGTTAATAACTAGCATTGCAGGCAGGAAGAGGGGTTTCCCCCTCTCTCTCTCTCTGCAGCTGTGAAGGGCTATGTTTCAGAGTATCATCATCATCTGTTCCTCCCCCAGCATTGCCACAGACATGCACAAGCACATACCCTCTCATCTCACATGGATTCAGATGCCACTTTCTAACCAGGCATAAAAGTTTGGAGGATGCATGTTATGGGGAAAGTAAGTCCCACATCAAATCTTCAACCAGGTGGTTGAATTACCAAGAAATTACCAAAAATTACCAAGAAATTCAGGACTTGTTTGAATTTGCCTTGACAGTTTAATCAAGTAACTTCCTCAAAGCTATTCCCTTCTCCAAGTTACCTGTCTAATAAATCCTGAAGAGCTGAACCAGTAGGAATTTATAACCTGCATATTTAAATAATTTAAATTACACTTGCATTTCTTAGGAATAAATTAGCAACTTGCACAAGGTAATCTAGCTTCACTGACCTTTCTACTGTTGCCACATTTTCCAGTTCATCTGGACTGAGTTTGCTGTTGGCGCTTCGGGTGACTGGCTCCCTAATGCATGTCAGTAGGGTGGCCCCCTGCTTCACAGCTAGTTTCAGCTCATCCTGAGGGAAAAAAACAAGCCAGAGAAATTGTATGTACTTATTTTAACAATGCTGACATTTCTTAGATGGACAACATCATAATGCTAAAGGAGGATTCTTTCGTAGATATTTAATACTTGGAACAAAATATAAATGCTTACCAAAGATGATATGTCTTTGTAGAAATGCAGAGACTACATCTATTCGCTTTGAATAGTAGATATATTTCTGAGAAAAGGAATAGTATATAACTTCTAGGCAGACTGCATTTCTGACCAGACAACTTGCAGAATAAATTATTGTACCACAAATTGAATGTGTGCCACAGATTGTTCAGTGAGCTGAGAGACTGTGCTGACACATTGCACTTCTTAATGGAATTTCCCTAAACAACATTGTGACATGCTGAGCCACAGTAGGTCAGCTATCAAGGAGTCATTCACAGAAGGAGGTGTCTTCCCAGCATGAAAGATGAGCAATGAATAGGACAATGAGGCTCAAACATTAACATGTCAGCTGAGGAGTCCCCACATCACTGCACACTTCTTGCACAAAACTTGTTCTTGTGCTAATATAGCTTAAGTAGTATTTTTTCTCTTGTGTTTAACCTAAGGAGTTTGTTGGCAGCAGCAATGTTTTCTTCTGAGCCTTACTCTGCAAAGCTAAGCTTGCCCCAACTTTTTTTTAAAAACCAAAACAACAGCAATCATCTAGTTAGACCATTCTGTCTATTCCTGGATTATCCTCACAGATGTTCTCTACATCTGCTCCAGTGTGAGTTCATCCTTTTTGATGAACTCTTCATCAGGAGCCTATGCTATTCCAGATGTGATCACATCACACTCTCTCATACAGTAGAAGTGACATTTCCCTGTTCTATCATTTCTGAAGCTGTAAAAAGTCTTTTTTCATAGTTGAATCAAATTGACCTCCTGAACCCAGGTTTCTCTTCTCTTCAGTAGTTTCCAGGCAATGGCCTCCCAAATGATGGCAGAAAATTTTGTTAAATCAAAAATCATATATTACGCTGATGGAGCTGTCAACATTCACCTTCAGTTTGCTATGCTGGTCAGTGTGTGTGGAGAGGAGCTCCTCTGTGCACTGCACATCGTTTGGAAGTTCAGTCTCTGCTAGGTCTGTTCCAAAGGTCTGTAGCATCTGTGCTGTTGTTTTAACTGTCATTGCAAAGTTTTCAATAGCCTGGAAAAGCAAAAGCATAAAGTCACAAACTGGTTATTTACCATTAACTCTTTAACTATGCTTACTCCTTCAGGCACCCTGTGCTGCAAGTATTACACACCTGTAAAGCTGGCCATGTTGCCCTTTTTTGGGTGGATATGCTAAAAGTTACAAATTAAATCCTGTGTCACAAATTATCTTTTCACAGGCCTACAAGTATTATCATCTCCATGAACCAGCTGGAGAACTCCCAGAGCTTAACATACATAGCGAAACCACAGAGGACATCAACTTCAAAGCCAGGACTGGAACTTCAGATCCTCTGCCCATGCTTGCTGGGAAATTCTGCTGTGTTTGAAATTTTAATTAAGGTTTTATTTAAGTTGAGGAGTCTCCGAAAGTATATAGGGCAAAGTCTTTATACATTTATATTTATACAGCCATTGTTCACTCAGCAGCAAACTGTCTTCCCCCTGACTTCTGAAAATGTACATCTCCATCCTGCCTGTCTTTACTAAGATGCATTCCAGTCACTCCCTCCCATCTGTTCATATTAGCACACAAATACAAGAACAACTTACTCCAAATACAGTTAAAATGCATAAATTCATTGGAGCATTGCTGTTTCTTTATCACTGGGATACACCAACACAAAATTTGTCAGAAATCCGCAGTTTTGCTCAAGGAGGGGGAAGTGAGGAAGGCTTAAAAAAGAATACTGCCTTTTCAGAGTACAATATATTGTTCAGCATTGTGAGATGTGATTAAAACCTTTGTATCTAATAGCAAGTACCTGCATGGGATGTTTTTTCATGATCATGCCCCAGTTTCTTTAGGGACTGTATTGTCCTGTATAGCTCTTTATTCTTTACACTTTTTGATCTAAACCACCCAATGGTTTGAGTCAGTCAACAGCACTAGGGATGATCTTACACTCAGTCAAACACTACACTTAGTTGTTGCAAGTTGCATTCCCTTCTCCAGCAATGATGGGAATTCCTCATTTGCAACGATGACAATTAAAATTATGCTGTATGCTCAGTGAAAAACAAACTGGAGGTAGATCATCATTCAAAAGGTGCAGTGAGAAATTACATTCCACATATGTGACCTGAAACATGCCCCAGATGAGGCAATGCTAGCAGGGTTCATAGCCTTCCTCCCTTTTTCCCATACATTCATGCCTGCTTTCAACATAAGCAGTACAGACCCATATATGCTCTGGTTTAGTGCTTAGCAGCTGTAGCCTGCTGTTCTCAGCACTGAAACTACTGGATTAAAGTTGGCTGAAATGTCACACTTCTGACTGCAACACAGATAGAGCCATCCATGACCAAAGGGCATTTACTAAAAGCCAAAAATGTATTCTGTGGGGAAGAAAGCTCATAGGCTCCTACCATTCAAGATACGAAAGCAGAAACAAAGAACGATGCAGCAAGATTGCTGTGTCACTACTGTTTAGCAGCAACAGTTTAAAGCTGTTTTAGAAAAAAAAGCACTGTCAGTACAAGATATTAGAACACTAAGGGAAGCAGCAAAGGGCATGAAGACAGGCTGAAAGTCAGGCAGTTTCAAGGTGCCGTGGAGGCTTCCACTTCCCTGATGGCCTCTTTATCCAGCAGAGATTCCTTGTCTGACTGCACCACGCACCATGAGCTTATCAGTGTTTCACTTAGTAGCATGCTTGTCCCCACCCTCTCCTGTGTGTGAGCAATAAATTGTTTCATATACCTAAGTTATGTCTGTGGGGATTTTTTAAAGTCTCTGTGCTTGGTAAAAGTGTTTCAAACAAATTTAACCAAAAGATCTGAGGATTATATAGCTACTCTCACCTCAAATCTTGGCTCACTTTTATTTGCATATTTTACCAAACTATATGTTCATGCTTTATGTAAACTCCTGTCATTAATAAACAATACAGCCTTTCTTGTACCTCTTTTTACTCCCCTTCCTCATTTTTTCAAGCCTTTAGCTGTTTGAAAGCTCACATAGATGATTCCTTCAGACTCACCTCTCCTGCAAGGACAGTTTCATATTTTTGATACTTTTAACATGTAAGCCTGTTCACCTATCTCAATCCTAACCTCACTGTAGTCAACACAGCTATAAATGTAGCAAACCAATGTTAGAGGAAATTCAGATTCTGTGTTTGCATATTTAGAAGGCTGAAATATTTGGTAGTTCTCAAGAAGAGTAAAATTTAATTGTATAAGGACAGTAAAGCACAGAAAATGATAGCAGGAAAGTGACAAAAGTGATTTCACTTAAAACAAAGCTACCTCAGAAAAGCTCTTTCCAAGCGTTAGACCTCATCTGCAGGTCAGCAACAACAGACTCAAACCCAAGGCTGCTCAGAACACCGCAAAACAGTGGGGCTACTTAGGTGTGAGCTCTAACATACCAGTCTTGCAAGCAGACCCACAAAGACAGATGCAAACGTTGCATACAGTCTCTGAGAAATTAATTCCTTTTCTAGGATCAAGACACAGCTTTGCCCCTTTTTGCTTAGATAGGATGAGACAATATTTTGGCTGCTGACGTGCCAGAGTTTGGGGTCTGGTTTTTGTGAATGATCACCTTTTCTAGGCACCATAATGAATTGTTTACATTGTTTTGAAGCAGCCACTGAGATGCGTTAACCAATCCAAAAAGGGAACAAACAAACCTGTAACAAGTTTCCTCAAAGGCAACAGAATAAAAAGTCTTTCTGCCTTCCTACAATTAACTGTTCTTCAGTTACTCAGAATAAGACCCAGCTGGAGCACATGTTTACACAGCAGAGAAATGAAAACAATGGGAAATAAAATCTAGTGTCTTGAGTATTTTTCTTCTCTTAAAAACATGGACATAATTAATCATTGAAGTGAGAATCTTGGCCTTTGATTCAGTAAAGTGCTAGAGCATATGTTCAACTTCAGCCATGAGCTGAGAAAGCCTATTAATCTCATCAATTATTCAAAAAGCTAAGAACGTGCCAAAGGGCCTTGCTGAGTAAGAATACAATGACACTGTTAGGCCCTAGTCCAGGTCAGCAGTAAGATACAGATTACTACTTCTGTTGCAGACTTTTGGGGAATTTACCTTTCTCTCTTTGAGTCATGGATTTCCTCTTTCCATGAGTCCCTAGCAGAATCTGTAGGCTGAAATGCAGCTGAAGAGTTATTACTTAATTGTTGCTCTGCATTCATCATCTGAACAATTCTAGGTTTGGACACATGTAAGAACAACACCAACACTCACAGTTCTGTGATGTATCCACTGACTGTGGCCGTACTCCAAGGTTCCTCCCAGCTCCCGAGTCAGCTGACTTTTGTCAATATAGCCATGGAGATCGGAGACAGAATTTAACATGATGATCTGAAACAAATCCAAACACAATGGACAGAGAAATAACGAGCCCTTTCAATCATTGTTCCTCAGATCTGGGTCTGCCTTAAACATATATGACCAAACTGCAGTTCCACCACAGGCAGTAAGTTCTCATTATGTATTTGTTCATGCAATGGGCACAGTTTATATCCAGTAGATTTTGCCTTCTCAACATGTACTTGGCCATTCTTGAACTAACCATAATTTGACATCATCTTGCTCCTTGCTATGCTGAGGATACAGTCATTTTGCATATGTGTCAAGAGCAAAAGTATGTTATTTATAATGTTCACACAAACTTCCATCAAATAATTTCAATATTTTCTAGATAACTGTTATTTACAGAGAAATGGAGGAGCAGGCAGGTTAAACAGCTTCCTCAACAACAACCACTTGATCCAGGGAAGTGCTGAAATGAGACCATTGAGAATAAGATTTTCCTTTCAGTTGCATCATTTTTATGGCGCTGTATGCCCACTGAGTTCACTAGTATTGTTCCATTTTAAACCGTAATGAAATAGAAAGGAGAGACAAACCTAACTCCATTTTCTTACTTTAGAGTCTCCTTACCACTAGACCTCCTTAACGAAAGCAAAAGCAGGTTTGCATTCAGCTTCAGGTAAGCAGTATTACCTTTTGGCTACCACTGTAAATCTGGCAACACAAGTGGCTACACAAATAACATACGTGTATCTAATTACACCTTGTTGTTCTAGCAGCTAGAAAATACACCATGATTTCAGCAACAGAAAAACAAGATGTTAAGCATGACTAGAAATTTTAAGCCTTAGACTTTAATATATGTCAAATGTATTACTTCAGTCTGCTGTTTAAAGAAAGGATAACTGGCTATGCCTGTTAGAAGACTCCAAGGGAGCATAGTAAGGACACTTGCAAGCACTGTGGACAATGAGATTAGCACAGAGGTATGGAGGCAAGGGGATGTATGTTCTAGGTGACAGTGCTCTAGGAGAAGCCTTGAGAACAAACCTGAACCAGTTTTTAACTGATGTTTGTTACAGAATCGTTCTAGAATAATTCAGGTTGGCAGGAACCTCAGGTCTCTAGTCCAACTTCCTTTTCAAAGCTGGGTCAGCTGTGAGATTAAACCACATTGCTCAGGGCTTTATCCACCTGGGTCTTAAAAACCTCCATGGATTGAGACTGTACAACTTCTTTAGGCAGTCTGGTCCACTGCCTGATTATCTCTGTAGTGAGCAAGTTTATCCTTAGATCAAGTCAGAACTGCCCTTTTTCCATTTTATGTCAGTTACCTCTTGTCCTACAGAGCATGCACAACTTGGCTGTCATGCACATGACAGTTGCACAATGGCTGTCATGACCTTGACATTTGCACAACAACTGTCATGCACTTTTCTTTTAGGAAGATGTTTGTTTTAACCTAATACACTCAGCATGAGCCACAAAGCAAATATATTAATATTTCCAGCTATGGTGCTACACAACAGGGCACGGGTCTTCACCCTTCAGGCATCTCTGCAGGAGAAAGCCTAGGAGCAATCCAACATCCATCTAAGAAACCAATCTTACAGAGCATTAGCATCTCCCATACTTCTTGCCAGACTGAAGACAGCCACATTCAGAAAGCTAGAGAATACAAGAGTAGCAGTTTAGAAGAGGAGGGCCTGCATAAGCAGGTCAGCATGGAACACAGAGCTGCAGTGGGGTTGCTTCATGATGGGTTAGGCCATTTGAAAGAAGTCACAGTCTACAAAGGTCAAAGAAGTGCCTGCCATGGACAGATTATTCAGCCTTTGGTGTGCGCTATGAATATGCTTTAATTCCCTTCCCATGATGGGAGCTTCCTCAGGTAAATCTCTGGGTATTCCTTTTGAATTCTCAGATTTTCTCTCAGATGAACCCTGGGTTATCTCCAATATTCCTGTGTCTTGCTCCTGGGTAATGATATTTAATCAAATAACTATCCCAATAGAGATTTGCCTCAGGAGGTTTTATTAACCACATTCATATGTCAATAAGTCGTATAAATCCTGCATTTCTTTATTGTGTCTCGTTTATTATTTCAGCCTCTATTTCCTGCTCCTGTTTGATCTTCTGGCTTCTACTCAATCCAGTGTTGATTTAACCCAGCAAATCTATTTTCCTGAATATATTTGCAATCTGATAGCTCAGATAAGCTGTTTAACAAACATTTCCTTAACAAACGCGCACCTTATTCCTGAAGCCCCTTTTGAATGCTTATGTCCTGGTGCTGACTTGCTTATAGTTGCGATAGGAAATGCAACCCATCCATGGCCCAGTTATGACATTAATGTTGTCATCGTGCCTAACGCACAACATTAACAAACAACCTGCAAACAATTTAAAGGATGATGTTGGTATTAAAGATAGGTACCGATACCTAACTCCTTGAGTAAGGCTGTCTCCCATTGGACAAGAACTCTATGTCCCTGTTCTCACGCTTGGCATGTAGGATGCTATTTTCAACAGGGGCAAACCGATGCTGTTCCCAGTAACCTACCCATTCTGAAACTGGGCTACACAGGGGCATGCCCAGATGATCTTTTTAGGATGGGCTGCAAACACAGCTGAAAGGCCCCTTCAGAGAGCATGGCAGACCCCAGGAACTTAGGACACCTTTAGGACAACCCTAAGCAACTTACAATAGCATCAGGCATATGTGGACAGCCTATACATAAATCTGACAGGTTGTCTGCAGATATTTGAGCAGGAGGCAGGCAGATCTAGCAGCAAGCATATCATGCTCTTAGTTTTTGTAAGACTGTTCTCTAAGAGCTCTGTGGACATACCCAAGATGGCTTAAAATTTGAATGCCCAAGAAGACCCCAAACTAATCTCATATCTTGATTTTCCTGCCTGTAAGAAAGGTAAGTTACTATTTAATACTTGATGCAGTGCTTGACCCCTGCCTAGAATTAACCTCTCTTCCAACTTTGACAGTTTCAAGTAGCATTTGAAATGCAACACTGGCGTCAAACAGATTGCTAAAAGTATAGAAGATGCTGAATTGCTAGAAAATGCTAGTCCTTGATGAAGTCATCTCTTCCCGGGCTGCAGTCACTGGTACTACAGTTGCTATGGTAACAGATTGTGGCTTGTTAAATACAGGAACATCCATTTTTCAAGGCAAAATAAAATTAAAAGATTTTGTTTTGTAATCAAACATACATTTTTACATCAATTTTGCATTTTAATTACCAAAAAGCCACCCTTGCCAAACTACAATCAATGTTACCATTTAATCCACAATAACCAAATGAATATTCATGGTTCCTTTTCTGTATGCATTGTAATAAATGGGCTGCTGTCTCTTACTTCAGCAGAAGCATAAAGTGTCTTAAACACCTGAACTTTAAACCTAGGCATTGACAGCTAGAATTTGTTGGAGGAGAGCCATGGGTCTTTTGCAAAACAATATAAAACCACAAGCAAAATCCAAAGCAGTCATATGAAATCACTCTCCTAAAGTCATTGTGGAACACAGTATGAGTCTGTTCCAGGATGAAATACCATTAACAATCATCATTCAAGTTTATTTATAAAACACTTTGAAACCACATGCAAACATGCAGCTAGGAACAACTCCCAAAAGAGCTCTCATAGAATAATCTGAAACTTAAACTCTTTCAGGATTGATAATCTGCTTCAAATCACATTCTCATCAACCCACAGCATAGGCCAAGTGCATATAAAAAGAAGTAAAAAACAAACTTTGAATCTTGAGGGCATGGGGATCATAAGAGGCATTAAGAATACGTAGTGCTATGCAAGCACTTAACAGGGGCACTGTCAGATTGTCAGCAGTCATATGGATAATACATAAAATAGTGCGGAATTCGGCCCTAGCCTTTCACTGCTCTGTAGTCCTAGACAATTATGTTTGTCACTAGAGAGAGAAGACCTATCTGTGCCTACACCAGGGGAACAGCTCCACTGAGTTAAGATGTCAATACTTAAAACCAACTTCATTTTATAGCTGCACTGACTTCCACGTGGGAACATGTCCATTAAATACTGTGAAGTATCCATGGGTAATTAACTCTTTGGCATTACTGTTATATACACCATACAGATCCAGATCAAAGTCCCCAATTGCCACTTGCAATCAAATTTCAGTTACTGGGTTATGAGAAATTGCTGACACCTAAGAACTGCAGACATGGAGATAAAGAAAACACAAAGACCAAAAAAAAAAAAATGCATGCTTACCGGTACCTTCATTTTAAAGTCATCCCGATAGAGTTTAATGCCAATGTCAGCGATTGTCCTTTGGATAAAGCGGGAGGGTCTCAGGACAAACACCAGCTGCAGGTTTCCTGGAAATGCTCCCTGCAAGAAATATAGAACTATTAGAAGCCACAACTCTGCCTTACAGGAAGGCCAAGGGAATTTTCAGCCAACTGTTTCCTAAAGGGGGCAAAGCAGGTAGGACTTATTAAACCTTGCTCAGTCCAGCTGCTCATAGTATCAGCTGGTCCATTCAGCATGTGCTCATTGTCCCAATCTCCAAAGCCAACAGAAAGACCGGCCCATGGATTTTACTGCCCAGCCATACATTGCTTTCTGATATGGATTTGGCACAGAGCTCTAAAGTTTCTGTGCTAATGCCTTCCTCCTCCAGATCTGAACGGCATCAAGCCCCCTTTGCACTACCACACCATAGGTTTTTCCATTTTTTTAGGCTGCAGCCACTAGAGGGCAAAACTAGCTACCCACGTTGGACTTGGTGAAAGAAGCTGGTGGCACAGATGAATTCCCCAGGCTGACCTACCTTCTCACTCTGGAAAGGGTTTTTAATCTTTTTAACCTCACATGTTTTTCCCCTCACACAGGCACTCAACATATTCATCAGACATGGCCCTGTCTCCAACACCCAGCCTACGTCTCTCACGCACACCTCTGAGCTCATCAAGCATAAAAAAAAAAAAAAACAATTTCTAGAAGAGAACTGAGAATGAAAAGCAATTATGTCTAAATTCCTTGAAAGAACTTAAAGTCACCTTGGTCACCCTTCCATCCTACACCTCTGTGTATAAGCGCTTGCTCTTCACACAGCACGTGTTCCTGGTAATAGATGTATAAAATCAGCTGCTTTTATTAGCACTGAAAATCAGTGCTTAGCTCTTACTTTTGCAAATGAGATATAATAAGCTATTAAGAGTTTCTGACAGAGAACACTTACTACCACGCAAACACAAGTCTCTTGGGATCTGTTTCTTTCATAAGCAGGCCACATCATCACTCCTCAGTGCACAGCAGGTTACCTCTGTTATACTCTTCTAGGAACCAACTTCAAATTACTAGAATTTATATTGCAGTCAACCCAGCAAACAAGGAACTTGTCCTAATTCAGCAGTAAACAAAGCTGTGTAATTTGTTACTGCAGCTTCCTCCCTCTCTTATTTAACACTCATGAGCTTCAGGGCAGGGGAGAATCTGCATCCACAGCCAGAAAATGGGAGCTAAAAATGAGTCCTCAAGACTGTATCCTATCCTGAAGGTTCAGCACATAATTTTAATTTCTAGAAGATAAGTAACGAAAGCAAGGACTTACTGCTATCCGTGTCAGGGATGCCTTGACTGCACTCCATTTGTCCCGTCGTCTGTCTATGATGATGATGAATCCGATGCTGGCAGCCTCCAGACTGCAAAATAGATGAAATAAGTACACTGGGTTACATGGTGACACTCCCGTTCCAAGGAAGTGTATTGCAGCAAAACACAGCCTCTCTCAGATCACCCTCTAAGCCAATTATGAAAATGCAACGTACAGTGAAAGAATGAATATTTGGCTGAAATTCACATGAAAATGAAAACCGACAAATTTTCTCTCTCCAGCGTAAGGTTAGCAGCTTGCACAAAACATGAATATTTTATCTGCTAAATCTCTCAGCTGCTATGCTACTCTGCTGCCAAATCTAGTGATATGAATAGTTCAGGATCACGAATTACACTGCTGTATTAAAGGCAAAAACCTCAGATCTAGTTTTCTCTGCAAAATAACTCAAGTTATTAGAGACTCCACTTCAGTCTTCTTTCTCCAAGTATGCTCACATCTGACAGGGGCACTTAGCTCCAGGGAGTCAGTATCTCCCTACTGTCACCACCTTGCCTGCGTACACAATGCCCCAGGAATTCTGGTGGACAAAGCAGGAACTGAAGGGTTATATCTTGCCAACTACAAGCTGCTTCTAGGGTTGCAAGTCATTCAAAGGTATCCTTATAACATACTGGCTAGAATAACAGTTACTGTTCCTTCTCAGTACTCTTCAAGGAGGAACTATGAGGCACTGATTTGATGCTCTGTAGACCTCAAATATCCCATCCTCCCTCTCTCTCCCCCACTTTGATGTGCAGGGCTTCAGTGAGACTGCTCTACTCTCTGCCTTCCAAGAATGCTCAGAGTTGGAGAGAAGTCCTTGGAAGCTAATAAGCACACACTGAGGAAAATCTCCAGAAACTTCATTATAACAGAATGACTCAGTCATCTCTGGACAAACCAGAGGCAGCCAGAAAGAGTATAAATGTTGTCATAATTAAAGGACACACTGCAATCAAACATCTAATTACAGATTAAGATCAAGAGAAATTGTATAAAATATTTCCTTGACCCCTTTTCCATTGTTCCTACAAGAGGCATTCCAAGAACACCATTTTCATGGGTCATTTTGTGCAAACTCTTGTCAATAATCCACTGAAGAGCACCAACAATACCAAGTCTGAGCTTCTGCTGCAGCTCTGCAGGATCAAGAACAGTAACTTGGAAGACAAAGTGTTGTGCAAATCTGGGATACCATGCAAGTGTTCCTAATAGTTCATGCTGGTACTAGGAAAACTCGCTGAATTTCCCACGTCAATATTTTTTACAGCATTCCTCTGAGAGTTACAAAATTCAATGACAATAGATGACCTTTCCTCTTAAGTAGTGCAACATGCAGCTCTTTATGCAGGACAGAAAATGTGTTTGCAGCAGTGCCTCTCAAGCACAGGGAAGATAATTCACCAGCTTCTCTTTTTATATATATACAAATATATACATATCCTTCAATAGTCCGACAAGTGTTTCAAGGAAAAAAATGCCCAGCGTTCTGTCTATGGTTTTGCTCTGCATGTTACGAAAATAAGGTTCAGAGGAAGGCAACAAAGAAATTGTGTGTATTGCAGATTGTTACAGAAAGGGTATGAGAAACTAAACATAAAAGTCTCAACCTGGGGTCTTCCTAACCTACCCAAAAATCTGCATTGGTTTTATCAAACTGCTTCTGCTGATCGTGACCAAAAATAGCTTTGGAAATCTGGTAGGCATGAAAGGCCTGGGGAAATCAGCCTCAGCCTCCAGACCACCAGGTAGCATCCCTGTGGAGGGGCTGCCTGTCCTGCCTAATGGAGACAATTAGGATGAGGTCAGGCTTTTTCTCTCTGCCTTGACAACTGACGTTGCTGCATTATAGGTGGTGTGCCAGGAATTCTGGTTACATCTCAAACAGAGAAAGCTGGGGTAAACTTCCTGATAGTTTGGGAAATCAAAATAAGCACAAAGCCATGTGTCATTTTCCTCCTTTGCATGTGATACATGTCCAAAAAATTCTTTTTTGTTTAGTAATTTGCCAAGAAATGTTTAGGTCACTACAGAAAGAAAACAACTGCTAGAAATTGTAGGGTGCAAATGCATTTAGGAGTCAAAAGGGACAGGACAGGACAGGACAGGAAAGGAGGTTTTTTGTTTCTCTGTTCCCATTTAATCCCCCCAGCACAGCATCTCACTCCAGGTGAACCCCCACTCCTCTGCATCAGAGCTGCATCCACACTGGGCACGGTAGTCTCCCAATCCCTGTGCCAACAGCCACCCCAGTTACTCCATTTACTGCAGATGAACCTGGAAAGTACAAGCCCCCAATCCTCCAGCTAATACAACCACCACCCCAACAGGCAAAAAAGCCATTGAGAAGCTGTCAAACAGAAACACACTCTAAAAACCAGACTGATGTGGGTTGCACCCAGTTCCCTGGCCTAGGGAACAGGAGAACATCCAGTCAACACTGACTGCTGTCTGACCATCCAGTCCACAGAAAATTGGCTTGTTAAAGACAGGATCATACTCATTAACAAATACTTGAAGTCTCCTACATACTATCCAGCAGTTCAGACTAATCCAGAATAAAGTTTTTAAACATTTGATACTGATAATACTAACAGTTGTCACAATCCAGTGCTCCCAAAAACAATCCCAGCACCCTCGCTGGCCTCTTGTTAAAGCACAGACTCAAGCATGCTCTGGCCCATACAGGTGGGGGTTAGCTCTTCTGTTCACAGTTCTTCAAATGACCAGAGAAATGAGCAATCACAAGATGCATGTCCCACTTAGGTTTCTTTGCTCTTGCAGGGAACAGGATTTGATCCAAATATCTGGTTAACCAGAACAAATACAAAAAATGCTTGTTGTGACTAATTATTTCAAGAGATCAATGTTACAATTCAATATCCGTGTTGCTTACAGTGTGTTATTGAAACCAGTCTATTGTTTAGAACTAAGTTTTTAGTAATATGGTGAGATACGAAGAAGGAATTAAGTCAATGTAATTCTCCTTTCAACAGTTACCTGTTTAGATGACCTTGGAAAAGGATGTCTCTTTAATACGCTTTATATATTTTTGACAGACATGTTAATTTTTGAGAACCATGTTAAAGTGGCAGGAAAATGGGAATGACACAATCTGAATCAAATGGATCACCAAAATATGGCCTCTACTCCAAAGAACCAGAGAATATATATTGTAATCAGCAGTTAATTATGTACTCAGCTCAGGCTCATGCAACCAATTTGTAGCTGCTGAGTATCTCTCAGACAATAATTGGACACATAGAATCAGGTTCAAATTTGATACAGTTCCATTGAAACCAGCGATTTATAACAAAATGACCAAAGTAGGTGGGTTAGCTGAAGTTAACAAAATGCTGATGTTGGTCTAAAGAAATATATCATTCAACTAATATCAGGTTAATAAAAGTGAGAAAAATCTGTTCTTCACAAAATTTATGCTGTAGCCAAACCACAATTAACTTATATCCATAACCACCATATTCACACAAGCTGACTGCACATAGAAATTGCCTTGTTTTGCCCATCCACCTGGTTTGAGAGATCGACTAAAGGCTTTCTAAAAGGAGTGTACCTGGAGCACTGGAGGCCTAAAAGAATTTAGAATCAGACTCTTATAATCACACCTTGGTGAGCAAACTGCAATGGAAGTAACTGACAAGACAGCATCTGCCAAAAGCAACAAGTACAACTGTGATTTAAACAAACACCATAGAATTTGTGCCAAGTAAAACTTGCCTCTGTGCCTCAGAACTAACTCTTAAGTCCCATTTTAAAAAGTCCCTCAGAAGTCACTTAAAAATGGACCTTTGGTGTTTTTTGCAGTAATGTCCATGATCGAGTAGTTATTTTTTCCAGATGTTCTTCTGCATGGGGATTTGCAACAGCATAAAAGCATCCGGGCATCAGATGCAACAACAAAAATTAAATTAATAGATAAAAGTAACAAGAGTTTATGAAATACAGACAGAGACAAGAAAATGGAAGAGAGAAGCAGCAAAGGAATTTTCTCATGAAATTAGGCTTGGTGAGAATGGTCATAGGGGTGAGGAGAGCTCGGAATAGTGAACATATGGAAATAAGAACATTGCTTATCAGTTGCCACTGCAAATCACGGTGTTGCAGGCTAGTTAAAGAGACAGACTGAGGAAATGAACGATTAAATAGATACTTATATATTACTTGGATTTAAATATGAGAAAAGAGGAAAGGAAAGCAAAATATCATTAAGTGTGCAGTCTAGCTATGGTGGGGCACTACTGGCAGCTCTCTCCCTCCAAGACCAAGTGTTTGGACATCAGAAAACTCAAAATGGACCTGTAACCCTGACACAAAGGCTAGACCTCAGCCTTCTGCAATGTTATTCCCTGCTTTTCACCTTGATGTTCAGGATAGTATCAATCGTCTTCACTGAGATAAGCCGATGATATTTGTATGTTTCGTATTTTGTTTGGGTTTTTTTAAATTAGATAGGGCTGATTTAAGATCTAAATTTAGCCAGGGAAACAGAGAGAGTGTCAGCAAGTGATTCTATTTCAGTCAGCATACTGAAAGGAAAGGCCATACCAAGGTCTGAATGTCATTCAGCGCTAAGGGATGCACGCAGACAGACAGCCGTGGGAAGCAGCCTAGCCAAGATGGCAGCATCAGTGCAAGTGGATGTACAGCTGAGAAATCCCACTTGTGTGTGTATCCAGAGGAAGAAAGTTTGTTTAAAACAAACACTCACACAGACTCTATCAATGTTTACTCAGTGTCAGTACTGTAATATCTCTACCCTCATTATGGAAATGCATTGGGGTTTCTCCAGTTCTCTGAAAAGAGGGATTTGAAGACAATCCTGCACAGCACACAAACATCAAGCTTACCTCCAAATAAAATTCTGGCATATTTGCCTGGATCTACAGATGTCTGGCACAGAGGTTCCCTTTTCTTGAATGAAATATGTGCAATCAGTGGAGCTGTTCCATCCTCAGCTCTGAATTCAGGTTAGCCCTTGAACACTGATTTGAGGAGGCCAGGAGATGTCGAATTTTCTGACCTCTTGCGGAAGGAGAGAAGGGCATCTGTTTATCAAAGTAGTTCACCCACATCAATTGGAAGAGAAGGGAATTCTGGCCACGGAATAAAGCAAGTAAAAAAGGGCTTTCTGGAGCTATCTATCGTAAGTGTGCATGCATACAGGTATGCCTGTGCATACACCATGTTACTCAAGGTTTGTGGATGTGTATGTATGTAGACTCCTTTGGGGAGCACTCTCATGAGCAGTTGTTGAACCAGAGGGAAAATTAATCAGATTACAAAAGGCTCACTGGGCTGATCTTCCATCCTGGAGAGCAGTTCATGTTTTAAAGCCCAGAAGTGCAAGGTTTACTTAGAGCCCACCCCAAAATACCATGGTATGCCACAGCTGGTAAAGCAAGTTTACTCAGCAATATCAAAGACAAGTGCATGCCTGTGCATCTGAACAACAACATTTGCTGTCTATCTTTATCTTTTCAATGTTTTGTCATATGGGCACAGAAGATCAATCATTTCAGAGGGACTTAGAAAGTTACTAGCTCACTGAATGATGTCATCTGTGATCACAGATCTTATCTCCACAACTAGCATGAACCTTATGCTACAGGATACACAGAAACAGACACTACAAAAGACATATTCTCTCTACATTTGCCTGAAAAATGATGCTGATTTCTTCGGTTAACTGAGCTATGAACAAGGAAATATCTTCTATGATAAACAGGGTGAACTGCTTTTCAAACTATACCTCATTTTACCTGATTCATGGCCATATCCTTTGTAACTCTACAAGAGTTAGAGGCTATTCTCTTCTCTTAGTCACCTTGTTTGATACCTGCACATCTTCCTTGAGAATTAAAATAAAAGGTGAACTACTAGCAATGAAATAACATGTACAGGAACGCTGTTGTAACATAATACACACAATAGTACACAGTACAGTAGCGCTGATGAAAGTAACAAACGCAGTCCCTTTACTGCTTGCTGAGATGTATGACAGAGACACTCTCTGTGCATGGACCAGCCAACTGCAGATTAACAAGGCTCTGCTGCACCCAAACAGGTCCACTACTTATGTCACATTAAGACTGTACTTCATATAACTCTGTCATAAATCACATAACTAAAGCTTGCTGCTCAAGTTCTTCCTCTTCTAAATTAATACCTTTGTCTCTCACCATCTACATAAAGGGTGGCAAATTTCAAACAGTGACTCAAGAGATGCGGGCAATTTTTCTAAAAGTACTGCAACAAAGACTAGCAAACTCTCTGGAAAACTCACATCCCTACAGCGTGATCTATGATTGAACCTAAGAGTCAAACCAATGTACTGGTATGCAGAAAATGTGAATTCAAATCCCAGTCTGTCACTAACCTTGAACAGGTCATTTAAATCAAACTGAGGAGTCACTTACTCAACCCAAGTCTTGGTGAGCCTGTCTGTAGTGTAAGATATTACTTACACATACCTCATCATCTGTAAAATAGGCATATTGCAGCTCTCCTGACTTACAAAGTTTTGAAACTTAATTCATCATTCTTTGCACATTGCTCTGGCATTCCTCAAGGGAAGAGAAAACACAAAACTGATAAACTGAATCAAAGCAAATGTCCATCTAGCCCAATATGCTGTCTACAGTGTTGGTAGGTTGCAGATACTGAGGCAAAAGCAGAAGGAAAGTGAGACGGACAATCTTTCTCTGGGTGTGTTCTCTCAAGTCCCAGCATTAAGGAATATATGGAATTCTTCAGCCAGAGTTTGTATCTGAGCCATTGTGTTCAGCTGCCATTGACGGAGCTATCCTTCCTGAATTTGGCTACTTTCTTTTGAACCCGTCTGTACTTTTGGCTTTCACATAGGCTGAAGAAGCATAAAGCGTTTCTGTCTATCGTGTTGACAATGTAACGTGCTAGTTCCCCAACGTGTGACAACAATACTGTGAATCGGCCACCAGCATACCAAATACAAAGAACTGGCAAACTAGTTTTGTGTTTTTCTCAGCTGCTATTGCTGTTTTATTAACCCTGAAGCTGGTCATCCTCCCAGTCCTGAAGCTAGTGAAGAAATACATAAGATGGTTTCTCCTGGCAGAACAAAAGCCCTACAGAGAAGAGTGAAACAATGAAGCTGTTAAATTCACAGTGTGTGGTTTCTCTAAGCTTGCTTTGGCATGGGGAATACATGTAGGTGGAGCTGGAAAACTTCTTACTCAGACTTGAAGGAGGCACGTTTTCCCCTCATCATCCTCTAAGCACCTTTATACACAAGACCACAGGAAATAATAAATCCCTTCTGTGCTTCTAACTAGCACAAACAGCCATGGTCCACAGACAGGATCAGGGGACTGAAAAAATATTAAGCTCTCTTTTTGGATAAACAAAAAGTAATTCAGCAGACATGCCTTAGGGCATTTCCTCAGAGCAGTGGAAGCGAGTTTGTTTCACTCTCCTTGCACAGCTGCAGGCAAACAGCAAGGAAAACATCGTGGCTGTGGTGCAATCTCCCAATAAACGAAGCATCAGAAAGCACGTGGTGCTTGCCAGAATCCTGTCAACAGGGCACCTAGCTTGCTTTCTCAGAAAAGAGAAAGCTTGCACAGAAAAATGCACTCAGAGAATAAGCATTAACAGGACCTACATAAGCTTGGCTCCTTCCAAAGCTTGGCTCCTTCCAGATGCAACCCTTCCCTTGTTACCCAGTGCCCCTGCGAGTTTTCAACAAATGGCCCCTTTTAGCTCCCTTTTGATCTGCTATCTTTACTACTGCTGTTCAGATCTACACCTCCTCCCACCCAGTTCAAGCCCTGAACAGAAAACCTGTCCTGTGTGAAGACTGCTTTGCTATGCAAATGACCTAAGTGGCTCCTAGGGCCTCCTGTACATAGGAAAGTTTCATACTGACTGGATGGATGCAGAGTCACAGGTACATCCTGGTAGCACCACTAAAAGCAGTGAGCCACTGAGGAAGTAAAGCTCTCTAAGAAATCAACAGACATTTGTGCTTAGCCTCACCTGGGAATGCTGGTTAGATATGTGACCACATTCAGAAAATCTTCATCGGGTATGTCACTGAATCCTGCAAATTCTGGAAAGGTTATAATGGGTGCCCCATCCTTCCCTCTTCCTCCTGCAAGAGAGAGTTTGTAAAGATTAGAGGGTGATTTTATGCCTTTGGACAGACTGGTCAGTACTCAAATGGGAAACACTGGCACATCCCTCATTGAAAAGCACCCAGATCCAGTACATATGTGATCGGCTTCCCATTTGATATTATAACTCATTGTAGTTTCATTACCTCAGTTTACTCCAGCTGAGATTCTAGCCTCTGTTGTTTATTCTCAGCTTTTTCATGAACCTTCTGCATAATTCTGATTAAGCGTTTTCTTTGGGTTTTGTTTCCCATTTCGAAATAACTTCTTGTGATAATATTACATTTCCCTACGTAGAGGTACAACACTCTCTGATTCCTTCTAGGCATTAAAGGAAATGAAGTAATAGAGCATACAAGCTTTGAATACACACACGTAACCCATGACACAAGCCTAGGACCAATCCAGTCTTAGGTCTTTCCTTAACAAAAAAACGCTCAAAGTGCACAGAGTATTTAAACAATGAGTTTTGCTCGTCTTGTTTATTTGCATCAAACCTCCGTTAAATACAAAAGGAAGGTCATAAGCAGCAAGGTCAAGAAGAGTCCCCATCTGAGGGACTCCCTGATCCAAACAGCAGTATTCAAACTCTGGTGGAGCTACAGGAAGCAGGGAGCAGAGTCCCTCAAAAGTCCCTTATCACAGTCCTCTTGACACAATGCTCAGCTCTAGGAGATGTTGTAGAACACAGCACAAACGCTGTTTACTTGCGGGACCAGTCTTAACTTGGTTCTGCTAATAACTTTGGGCGTCACTCAAACCACACAGACGTTAACAGGATTTTTCCCACCAACTTGGGGTTGTTGTGAGAGGGAGACAGAAAACTACTTTCCTCAAGGAAAATATCTAATAAATTATCCCATTAGGAGCATGGGAGGAAAGAGAGACTCAGGGAAAAAACATGAGTCCTCATTCTTCAAAAGTACCCTGTAAATCCCCATAAATGAACCCTATTTCCAGGCTGCTCCCATAGACCTTTGCCTTTCCCTGCTGATAACCACAGCTGATGCCACAAACCAGTTGCTACTGCTCCTGTTTTAGTGGTCATTGCAGAGAGGTGCTCCAGTGATTTCTAGCTATTTCCATGTAGAGTGGTCAGCCCCTTGCTAGTCCTGATTGTGCCTCTGCCCAACCCTCCCAAACTCCGTTGGATTATTTAAGGTCCCTTCTGTGCTTTCCAGCCATGGAGAGCTGGGACACTGAGGAACACAATGTTTGCATAAAGTAAAAGTGAGAGCTCTAGAAAACAGGAATTTTGAACAAGGAAACTCTTTTCCTTCTTGATATCTGGTAATGTGATGGCTTTGTCAGGACACCACCTTTAGCCCCTATTTTCCTTTCTGAAGGTTAATTATTGCTTTAATTACATCTGAAAATGACTCAGTTATGTTAGATCACAGAATCACAGATCATCCACTAAACTCATGCTGCTAGGGAGAAAACAGGCTTACAGAGATTCAAAAGGCTATCAGTATTCCTTCTTTGCATTTTTGGCTATCATTCACACTGCACCGCATTGGTTTTCAAAAGCTGAGCAGAGCCACGGCCTCCACATTGACCTCCACATAGGCCTTGGGATAACGCCAAATGCTGATGCATGGCAGCTTGATCTCAGGGCCCTCTAGCTGCACTATCTGCAGACTATGCTGTCATGCAAATTTAGTCAGACTTTTCCCAGACCGTTTGCTGCACTCTAGAAACCAGGAACTCCAACCAGCAGGCACCCAGGATGGTTTGTTACAGATTCTTAGTGACATCTCCTGGACACAAGCAGTAACGGCCAGGAAAATGAAATAAGCTTGTCTGCTTCTTGCAGAGTTCAATTCATGCCAAGGTATTTCATAGATGGTACCTCGTATGCATTCACATGGTTCCTGGGCACCACGCTTTCCCATTCACATATTTCAGCTACGTGAAGATACTCTAAATGGGGGAAATGTAGTAACCTGAAATACTTTGGTTTAAAGCAGCAATATTTGCCCCTGGAGGATAAGATAAAGATTCCCCTGAATCGCTTCCTTCAACACCTGATAGTTTACCTGCAGTTATACTCAAGATTTCTCTAAACTACAAGTTTCACATGGCACTTCTAATGCTCCTGCTGACCAGGGTCCTTGTGTCCCTTGTTTTCTCTTTCTCTTGCATCCACATTCATACACGTGCTCTTCTTCCTCTGGCCTCTTTTCCCCAAGCTAGATGAGGCAGGCTGATGACACACTGTATGTATGTGGATGTGTGTTTTTGTCATAGGATCTTCTCCTATAAAAAGCCATCCAAGGAATGAATGTCTGCTAGCAACAAATCTAGAAAGACACTTAGGAGCAGCCTCAGACTGAGCATTCAACTTAAGAGCCAGGAGCTCCTTGCCTCTGAGTAGGCCATACATCCTTAACAGCTCTTAGGCTCAATCTCATTCTCCACGATGAAGGTAGCACTTACTGCTGCAACCAAGACAGAAGAACGCTCAGAAGGTTCTTGAATACAGCTATATTTCAGACAAGGAAATAAACGAGGAAACCCTCAGTTCCTGCCATACCATGAAATTAGGGTGAAGTTTGAGACAGTTTTGTGATCAGAAGTTGTTAAGTACTATGACAAGGAGAAAGCAGGAATGGCTGAACGTTGGGTGACAACTAATAACACAAATATGTTAGGAATGGGTTGTTCCTGCCCATATCTGAACCTTGAGCAGTAGTTGGGTTACAGGGGAAAACGATCCGTATCCATTTATCCATATATCTAGCAAGATATATGGATAGATATATCCAAGGCAAGGTAACAGCAGTGGATGTTAAGGGATATAAGGGAAGTTCCCCTTATATACCAAGGGTGTCTGGAAAACTCTCCTCCGGATGAGAGCGCAGTTCCATACATGTAATGTTAATGCCATTTTTTTTCATGACATTAAACCAGGATTTGCTGCAGTATGCAAATTTCCACAGAATGTGAATTGCCAAGCTGCAGCCCTTTTTTTCCTAGGCCATCAAACTTGCTTTCCAGGGAGTTGCCACTAGATTTCTTCCAGTCCCTGAAATACTTTAACTGTCTGCTCAATGTCTTGGAAGGGCAGAGAGCACAAACTGAAAACCAACAGGGAGAGTCTTCAGTCAGTTCCACAGCCTTAAGGACTAAGTGCGTGGAATTTGGCCCCAACGACTCTCTGTATACGATCCTTGTACTTGCTGGGACTGTTCATAACCCCCATGTTCCTGCGTATCACTTGCAAAAACAGTCAATTGCTGCACAGAAAATTTTACAATCCATCATAAGTAAGCCAGACAGGGACAGAACAAGATCCAGCAGCTCCACAGGAGGTCAAAAGAAAAAAATAGTCCTCAAGGAAAAAAAAAAAAAAAAAAGACGACATTTTAAGTAGAAAACGAGGGCAGGAGGAGGGAGACAGAAAAGAAGTGCTGAACAGGGTGAGCCACATGAACACAGCACAGAGCTGAGAGGGTTACATTAGGGCTAGCTGAGGCACATCTGCTCTATTCAGCAGTGTCTGTGCAGGAAGATAATGGGGCCCAAGGACTGCAGGGAGCAAAGGAGCTTGAAAAGCCAAAGCAACATGAGGCACAAGCTGAGATAAAAGGCCTCATGGGAGAAGCAAGCAATAACTTGAGTTTAGTGCAGTCAGAAGGAGAAACAAAGATACACTGAAAAATAGAAATCGGGAGCATGGCCATGCCTGTCAGCTGTCTTCATGCAATGCACAGGCCTCTGTCTCGCTGACTTGCAGCTCCTCCAGGCGCCATTAGATGCCACTCTGCAGCACTCTGCAAGGGACGCACCCACCTCCAACACCTTCTGGCAGCTCCAAGTGCTGGTGCCAGTCCAGGGAAAGAGCAGCGGGTGGCAGTGGCCGTTGCAAGCAGCAGCCACAAGAGCTGGAGGTTCAGCTGGCAGGAGGGGAGGCTCAGGGCTATCCCCTGGCTGAACTAACATGAGGCTCACTCCTGACCCTGCCTTAAGGGAGCCAGGCCATCTCTGGCAGTCTCCCATGGGTCACTGCTCCTCTGTCAGACCCCAAGCTGCTCTGTCACAGCTAGCCCCAGTTTTGCCTGGAGAGGAAACTCAACCAGATTTTGTCTACCATCTCCTGATGCAGACCTGAGCTCCCCAGCCAGGCAGCACCCAAAAACACAACACACACTGCCACTCTGATTCAGCACCATCAGTTTCCTTCAAGAGGTTAGTCTCCTTTCTGCTCTCTACGTCTGCAGAGAGCAAGCTGCCTTGCATCCAGCCCAAACTCATTGTGTCAAATATACGGACATACTGCTGCTTGGGGAAGGAAGTGCATTCCAATTAAAGAGCTTGACGTATGATCAGAGGTAAGTTATCAGCAAGCAGTTAAATCATTTGCATTCAGGGTCACACACAGAGACGCATCGAACTCAACTTGAAGCACAAATGAAGCAGACAGACAGCTTCAGCAGGAGTTGGATAAGAAGGCGGCTGGACTGCCTGGAAAAAGGCAAGACTTAAGAGGAAAAGATTACAGTCAGCTTGACGTTCTGCCTGGTTCGCCGCTCAGAATGACAGCATCCCTTTCCTCCGCTTCCTGGGCACTTTCCTTATTTTCCACCCCAGCTTCTTGCTCAACTTTTCCTCCTGTCTTGTGGCCCAACTGTAAAGGGAGAGGAAGAACCTGAGTGACAGGACAGAAGTACAGAGTGAATGTGGAAGGGAAAGAAAAGCAGGAGAGATGGTGCACAAGCTGCATGAGGGTAGGACAAGACGTGGTAATGGGACCATCACTCACTCTTATGTGTGCCAATTTCCCAAGTCCCAGGACACAAAGCAGCATTCATATTTGCTCCTATTAGACAGGCTTTCCAGCTGCCAATGCAGCCTGGCTAGCTGTTGCAGTGAAGACGGGGCCAGAGTTCAGCAGTGGCAACAAAACAGCTGAAGTATTTGGGGGAGAATGGGATATGGCAGCAGAGAAAATTTAATTTTGCTTTGCAGTGTAAAGGGTGTGATTGACAAATGAGGTGTGACTGCTGAATTCTGAGAGCTCTCTCAGTTACAGTTACATGTTGGTATGACTGATGTAAAAGCAGCAAGCAATCACAACTGCAGGCGAAGTTCCTGGACACGATGGGGATCCTAGGAAATTTCCCACTGCACAGTTCTAGCCCACCTATGCCTCCTGTCCAGGGACCAGAGATATCCATGGTTTAGACACTCAGGGGCTACATTTAAGTCCTGTTGCATAGCCAGCAGCTCTTCTTGTAACACCAATAGCTAGATTTGTAAAGTAACATCTAACCAGAGTTTACCAAATATGCTGAATCCCTTGGGAAAAAAAAAAAAAAAGAAAAAAAAAGAAAAAGCAAACCACAAACAGGCTATGGGCAGGAGAAGTTCCAAAAGTCTGTCTGAAAGTTTACAGTGCACACCTCCCCAAGCCTGCCAGACACCAACTCATCAGTTAGTATTGGAAAGTTTTCTTTCAAATTTTGCTGACACGTGCAGACTAACTGCTTGGGTCTGCCCACATGCAGAGAACTCCCTTAGTCAGAGCAGACCTGAGTATAATTCATCTTCTGGGTCAGACAGTTGAAGGGTTCAGTCATATCTTGGCTGAAGTTTCACTGCCTGGGTCAGCTTTTGCTTTTTCCGTGCTCTCTTGTTTTGCTTTTCCATGTTGATTAAGGGTTGTGAATGCTGAATTTCTCATTAAAGTTAAATCATGCTTCCTGGGTCTAGATTTTTACACAAGCTCCAAACTGTCCTTTTGGCAAGGTCAGGCCAGGTTTTCCAAAAGGCTCAGTTTAAACAGGAAGCAGATGGTCAAATACCCCCCGGCTTTGGAAATTAAATAAACTGGCTTCTGAATCAGTTACCGTTTTCAGATATAGTCTCCCATCCACTGAAGTCCATTGACTTAACAGGATCAGAACACAAAGAAAATGGATCTTTGCTAATACACTTTGTGACATTTTGTCTAATAAATTCGTGATTTAGTAACAGGATCCATTATTGCTGCAAATGGCAGATCGGGCTCTTTGACAGAGTAATTACAGATAAGAACGGGTTGTGAAGCTGAAGATAAAAAGGGAGGGGGTAGTAGTAGTTACAAGAGCAGATTGGTACAGTGGGTTATTGTCCAGCAGGACAGGAACAGTATTTTACCAGTGATTCTCCATTCTTCAGTAAAAACTGGTGTGTGTTAGAATAGCCAGGTTTTCAGTAGTACCCGACTTTGTGATCTAGTTCCCTTAACAGTGACAGGAAACACACAAACATAGTTGTCCACTCCTATGTTGTCACAGCTGTAGTCCCATAACTGGGAGTTTTCAGGGGAAGGAAAGAGGCAGTAGTGGTTTCAAAACTAGAATTTAACCACAAAAACCAGCATTCCCACCAGATCTCACAAGCTAAACATGGCTAGAGCAGCATGTGGAAAAAGAGATGACCAAAGTAGAACTACGTGATTAAGGACATCGTCACATTACACTGCAGCCTTTTCCATGTCCACAGCAGACCAGGGAAGGCTTGGGAGAGTTTCCCTGTTCCTGTCATGGACAGTACAGTCTTGGTTAGTCTGGTAGCTAGAGGGCCAGGACAAACAGGAGACTGCCAGTACCTAATACATTCATTATAACTAGACCCTGACACAATCAAACACCAAACTCGCTAGACTTGTTACATAATTCCTACCATCTGCTCAGAGACTGAAAGACAGTCAGATCCTCTTCTAAGGAGTTTGTAGACAGCAATAGTAAAGTGTTTCTAACGAGTAATATCCAGATAAAACAAAGAGCCTTTGACTTCAATCCTTCTACTCTTTCTTTTCTGCTTTACTGCAAGGGAATATTACCGTTTCACTACATCTGCCTCAGCTACAAGCTGTTAATAAAAATTTGATATTAACCAAATAAATGTTCATTTATAACAAACTCTGCAACAGTAAACAAGTTACTTTCATTGTCACTGGACAAATGGATTGGGGGTCCACAGGACTGAACAGGAGAGCTCAGAGCTAGAGGCTGTACAGTAGCACAAACCAGACTCACTGCTAACATCCTCCGAGCTCTGCATACGCATGCATGGAAGAGGTGGCTAGCTGCCCTCTGGAGGCTGCAGCCTACAGAGTGAAAGAAAGAACCCCAACTAGAATACATCAGCATATACCATTTTTATGAAGTTGTTCAGAAAAACATATTATATGCCCAAAACACTCCACAAGTAAGATGGGAGCATCTTTTACTGCCCATGGTGATGGGGCCAAAGAGCAGAGGGTTTTTTTTTTCAGACAGTGGGTATCGAGCTGGAACGTATCAGCATGGAAAACCAGGAAATATGCTAAGATTTTCAGTCTCCATGTAGGCAAACACCGACGCACCAAATTATTTGTTGTTGCCTGTGCCTAATGAAAAGCAGCATGCTTCAAGGAAAAGCTGCAGAGCTGGTTGGGAAAAAAAAAATCTAAATCAAATGAGGTCATTTATGTGTGAATTACTTTAATAAGTTAAATGAGGCAGGACAGTGCTCAGATCTGTTTTCATTGGATGAAAAAAAAAAAAAATCAATCTTTTGCTAGAAGAAAAAGAAAGTTACACTTATTTAGAGAAATGCATTTTGAAAAGTATAGTCATTTCTGGCTTGTACCTAAACCTCAGTTTGCAAGGGGTAATTAAGGGGCAGTATGACCCTTTACCTATGACCCACCAGTGGCCACCAACAGAATAAGATACTGGGCTAAAGGGACCTCCGAGCAGATGATTTTATGTTCACGATCTTCTTCACAGGCTGCCATGGGGATTTTGGAGTCGAGGCACCCAGGTTTCCAAATTTAGCTGTAAACTTCAGACTGAAATCAACTTAGAAACTATGAACTATACTGCCCTGTTTCTTATTAGGATACTGTTTCTGGACTGTACCAAGGAGATTTTAGATAAGCCTGAAATTCTTCAAATGGGGTTTGTTATGTATGCAGATGGGGGCATGAAAGACCTTTTCATTCACTTTTGGTATTTGTTATTAGCACTTGTACGCGGATGAACCAGTTTTTTTGCCGATCCCTAACAAACAAGGCCCTCAGCCCTGCCTTCTATGAAGAGTTATATCCAAAGTCTTTAAGCACTTTAAGTTTAATCTTATTTAAACATCTTTCTCATCACTTCCAAGAATAAAATAATTAGACCAAATGTGAAGAGATGAATTTGCTAAAATAGGAGGTGAGAATACAGGCACTGCTGAAATTATGAGTCCATAAAGAAATATGAAAACGCTTTTTAATATTTACCCTTGACATTTCCGTACCATGTTCAATGTTCTACCTGGAACTGGAAATGGGTTTTTCTTCCTGTTTAGTAAACCACTTTCCACAAGTTGCTCATTACATGCCATATATGGCTTTTATTAATGGTCTCAAATGTTGCAAGGTAATTGGGTTTAAGAAAAGCAGTCCTCCACATTTTACTGGTTAGGCATTGCACATGAGCCATTGAATTCTCAACATGCATGATCTTCTTTACACTGATATAAGTATTTTCAGGCATTCATATATCAGATAAATCAAAAGCCTTGAAAACAATGTTGGGTTCAGCAGCTCTGCATGGCTGGTGAGCAGAAAAAGCAAGCAGAGCATTCTAGAGAGACCAGCTGATAAGTGTTTTCTTGCTTACAAAGAGTAGACAAGCATCCCAGTTGTGATCTGACTGAAGTTAACATCAAGACCCAAAAGGAGTTGAACAGTGATTAGATTCCCTGTTCCCTTCCTTGTATTTAGAATAAAGTCAGTTTAGCACTCATAAAAGGGATCTGAGTGGCATTCCTGAAGCAGTTCTTTTAAGTGAGGGTTGGTTTCAAACTTGACAACAGCCCCCAGGTTAAGAGACTGTCATCTCCCACCCATCAGTCACTATTTTTTTTGTGTTAAGCAGTTAGCACAAAGGGAAAGGGGTGCCCAGCTCTCCCTGACTACCTCATGCTTCCGAGACCTTGTTGTGGCATTTGTGCATTGAAATCCCTGGCAGCTGGGTGTGGAGCACTTAACAATAATACCAAGTTACTCACTATCCTCTCCAGTTTGGCATGGCAGTGCTATAGTAAGCACATGGTACGCAGGCGAATGCCTGGACAGCCAAAGGAGAATACTGCAACATTACCCCACAAAAATTCTCTTTGGATAGATGCTACACCAGCATTTCCTAGTTACCCTTCACTGAGCATGATGGTGCAATGCAAAAATGTTTGCGCAATTTCATGCAGTTGCTGACACTGTTCTGCATGGAGGTCTGTGTTTATTAGGAATTCTAGGAAGATGTGACCCTGAGATGCTTTACTGCAGATGAGAAGGCAGCTAGTTCCATCTCTGCTCAGTCACTATTCTCTGCCAGATGCAAAACAGTTCGTTATTGAACTTATGAAATTGCCACAAGATGCTACCTAGAAACCTCCAAAATCAAGTTTTAATACTCAGAGCCCCATAAAGAATTCTGAGTAACTTAAGATTTGGATTTTATTTGGCAGCTTGGAGTGTACTTAAAAACGTGAAGATGCAGCAAGGATTGGGCCTGCTGAGTTGATCATTTGCAGAGCTGGGTCTGTGTGCCCAGTGTTCCTCTCCACCATGCAGAGAGGCACAGGCTGTCCAAGAGTACCTTATTATGACCATCTCAGTATTTTGAGCAAATTCATGATACTTCACTGTGTGTCTATGGGGAAGAAGGAAAGCAAATTCTTAATTTCCTTATTTGCATAACAGGCGGAAACAGAGACAAAAGGACTTGCCAGAGGCCGTACAGTCAACAGCAGAGGCCATTTTAGGAGCCAGATAAGGATTTCTCTTCTACAATATCCGAAATAAGTGTATTAAATAATTTGGCAAATATTTCAATATCAGCTGTTTATTCGGGGCAGGAACTGCATCACTTTGTGTGATTGCAAACTTCAGGAAAACAAAGGAATAAGTAATAATCAAATCTTGAAAAGATTAGAACCTTACACTTTAGAAATGAATCACTTCTAAAACAAAGGCCAATGAGGAAGAGGGGGAAGGTCATGAACAGCTCCCTGATAGACTAAAATCTTTTCCCACAAACAAGATGCTTGGACATTGTGCAAAGATATGTACAGAAAGATTTGTTTAATTTCTTACCCTCTAAACCTCTTCTCCCCACCCCACTGCGGAGAGCATGGAAAATTAACTTGCCTTAAGAAAAACAAGCATAGCAAGTTGGCATTTATCAGTTGCACACTGTGAATGTCTCATTGTAACCGCACTTTTCATTAGCAATATAAAAATACTATTGCAACTGCTGTACAGAGCTGAACGGTGACAGTCAGCATGACAGATTCCAAGAGAATCCCAGAGCGTGATTACCAGCAACTTCTTACCTGACAAGATAGCAAATTGCCTGTGGAGCTGCTCTATTATATCCACTGCAACCAGCGGCCGTATCTCCTGCTGCATGATTTCATCTGCACAAGTGAAAACAGAAACCTTCAGTGAGTTAATAAAACCTTAATGACAATTTTTCTATCCTTCAACTACCCAGCAAAACAAAGATGACACTCAAAGGAAAAAAGCCTGGCTTGACTATTGTCTCAGAAGTTATGACTGTCATGGAGAAGTTTATGATACTTACAGAGTCTCATCTTCAGCCTACTTACTTTATCTATCACCTTGTGATTTCAGAGAGAGCTTTTCATAAACCAGCTTCAGTAGATTTGCCAGAGCGTGTCACAGGTTTTCTCAAGCTGACAGCCTGCTCCTTACTACTTCATGTTCCATATTAAGCCACTGCATTTGGCCTCCCACATAAAGCAGCTTTTCAGTCTTTGAAACAGTAAATTCTATTTCAGACACAGTGCCATGTTCCACCCTGAACTCCCTGGTCTCTGCTTGAGGACTTTGTGTAACCAGCTAATCCAGAACAGTTTCCTTTGCTGATGCTTTTTCCGCTACAAGCAAATACACAGCAAAAGGAGGAAATAAGGGGCTGTGAGGCTTGCTTCTTGTGAAAACAAAGCCTGTTCTTTTGAAGTAAACACTGAAAACTTAAAAAATAACTTGGCAAGCAGCTGGGGAAAAATCACCACAATTTTTGTGTGTGATCTATACAGTGACCAGCAACTATAATCTCACCTTGAGATAATTTGATCTCTTTCTGTAACAGGTGCACTCAATTGTTCTCCCCATTCTTCACCCCAGGCTAGACCAGCAACATTTACTGGGGAATATCTGCCAGCGCAACTGGCAGGATCAAGGTTTATCTTACAATAGCACCTATTGTAATTAGGCTTTTAGCCACTGTACAACTACAGAACAACCACCAGTCCTGGCTTTGTACAGCTCACCTCTAACTGCCCAGACAACAGGTGGAAGGAAGGAAGCTGGGTCCAGATAGACACAGATCAGAGTAAAGGCAGGTAGTTGCCCCACCAGTTGCCTTCACTGATGTCAATGCAATGCAGGCACTGAAATACTTTGGTGCACCTGGTTTTCAACAAACTCCAGAAATCAAGAGGGAGGTCAGAGCAGTTAGAAATTAGCTTTTCTCCTGCATCCTAGTCCGCTGCCCAAAATACCATCTCCGCCTTACTTTCAGACATCCACTCTGATCCTCTCCAGAACTAGGGATTCTAGGTTTTAAATGACAATGTCACTTGGAAAATTTTCTGTTCATTTTCAAACACTTCACTAATGCCTTGAGACAAAGTAACCAAAGAGCTTGTGTCATTGCCCTGTCCTAGACATTGACACACCATATGGAAAGAAGTTGCATAGATTTTGGCTGATGCACAAACAAGCCAATAATTCCAAGCAATTGAAAAAAAAAAATCTCAAGGAAGCTGATTCTGCAAATCCTTCCTTTGAGCTAAAAAGTGGAAAAGTCAAGCTAGAATGAGTGATGTTTTCAATGTGGGACCTTCATTTCCGTCCTGTTTATGCAGCCCACTATCAGCTTCTCTGATTCTTGACATTGCAGGTGGCTAAGAGCAAAAAGAAAAGCAGACTAATGAATCACAGCTGAAGAGGTTGGTTTCAGTGATGTTCATAGAATTTACTGTAATTTCAGTCTACTGCTATGGTCATGTATTTACACTGTTGCACGGAGTTAGCAGAGCTAAGGCTTAGCTTTGGACACAGACTAGTTTATTTTCACTCTGAGCAGAGGTATACTGCTCCAAGTAACCAAGCTGGGTGCCTGCAGAGCACTGAGCCCTGCAGTTATAGCCCAAGAGCCCTGCATGTCAGTGTGAGCTATGCTCATGTATTCGAATGTGTGATTCCTACTCACCAAATGTAGTTTATACTGCCTTTCTTATCATCTAAATGGAGCCCAAGAGTTGTCCAAGATCTGAGTCTGACTGTGCCAGGTACAGCGTATATGTATAAAAGAGACCAGTGAGACTAGAGATCTAAAGTGGTGGTGGCTGCAGGTAGGGAAGAGAACAACTTGTTTCAAAAAGCATTGTGGGACAACTTAGATTTGTGGCCTATTCTCTCAGTCAAAACCTCAATACGCAGTAGAGATCACAACATACCAGAAGGTAGATACAGCCTTTGTAGGAAAACTACCATATCCTCTCTCCACCCCAAGGCACCAGAACTGCAACAATGAAAACCACATCCCAACACAGCTTCGCAACACAGGCTCATGACTTAACTTCCAGAGATAAGCCTGTCAAAACCAAGAGTTTGCCTTTGCTTGGGATAGCAAGAAGACTTGAAAAGCTCTGTTGCTCTTGGCTGACTGACTTACTCATCCCTCTGCGGTAACAAACCTGCCAGTACAATAGCTTGCTTTTGATGTTTGCCAGTATGAAGGCATCATTAATACCAACCAGTCTTGAGCAAAACAAATTCCCCCCGTCCTCTTCATACAGCTGCTTTATTAGCTTGATCTAAAACTAGCTTGGTTTCAGGCTTCTAAATACCCTTTTTCTACTAAAAGAATTTTGTGGTGTAAGGATAAGATGAATAATAGAAACAAGAGCTGCAGAGTGCCAGTTAGTTCTCATCAAGTCCCCTGCCTGAGCAAGACGAGCCACATGGGATTTGCTGTAAAACCCACACTCAGCAGGAGACATTCAGATGATGAGAAAGGCGGTATCAAATACACTTGGTGACTAGGAATCACACATTCCATGAGTGAGTACAGCTCACACACAGACACGCTGGGAAAAGAAACTGTAGCAGAAGAAACTAGCAGGAGACTGAGAAAATCTGAAGAAACAAGGAAGGAGCCTCGTGAGCCCAAATGGCAAATCAGATCATGTGGCTATGAAATGTCAGTAGCTGTAGCCAACAGCACACAAGGTCACATTTGCACTCTTGCATCTTCCTCTAGGACAGTCCTTAAAGGTAGTTACTCTCCAATATTGATGAATCCGTAACACCATCACATCACAGAGCTTGCAATAGAAGTCCCAGACCTTGGAAACATGATTACCTGAGACTGCTGAAGGAAGTTTTAAATCTTTGACTAAAAGAAAAGCTGAAAAAAATCTTAAAAGCAAACCAAAAGACACAGGCCTGGGTTTGTTTTAATGCCAAGACATTTTGCCTAGCATTAGTGAGCATTAATCTGCTCATATCTTCCACTAACTTTATCCCAGGAGGCTCTGTAGCCTTCCTGGTCTGCGTACTGCAACCCACAAGCCTGCAGGAAGTGGTGTTCAGCCTCTTGGGCACAAGCAATGTACCATTTTCCTGTGGAACAGATAGCCCAGCTGAGAAAACCCTGCTTCAGGATGACATGAGCTGGTATTGAGCTAACAGCTGCAGGTTCATAGACTACTTCAGAAAAACTTATTGATGATAGGCATGTTTTAATTCACTACATGGGGACACAAGAGTCAATGGGAAAGTTTTAGGAAGCTGATAAGCCACAGGAGCTTGGCAACAACTGTCTTGCTTCATTGCACCTTCCTAATACCTGCAGAAGAGATTGGGCAAACCCTGGTCACTTCAGAGCAGTCCTGGCCTCTGATAAAAAGTCTGTATAGCCATGCAACTAAAGATCATATCAAAATATACACCAGCCAAGTGGCTGGAACATGGTTATCTTGGCAACCTTGACTCAGCCATTTCCTAGCTTCTGTGTTATTATTCTTGTGGTCTTAACTTTTTTTTTTTTTTAATTGAAGAGGCAGTTACACATAGCTTCTCAAATTTAAAAAAGAAAAAGCTTAATTGATCAAACAGTATTATGTGAAATGATGCCAATTCCCTACACAGGTCACCAATGTTGCACATACCATGCAGTTCTTCTTTACTTGAGCTAATTGAATGTGCCAGGGCAATTACAATGTGAATAAGGATGTGATACTAGAGGAAAAAAAATGAAACTAGTCAGTTCACATACTCTTGGTTCTCCTCGTAAACTGCTATAAATTCAGTTCCTAGCAGAGACCAGTTTCACTGCAGAAGAATTAGGCCTTACACTTCTGCTTCCCAAGGTTTTCTACCAAGGAGGAGAAAAAGAAAAGCAATTTCTATAGCCATCTGTTTGACACAGCTTCTCCTCCCTCCCAGATCTCTAGGGAGGCTAGCTGCAACTGCGCTATCTTATCTTCAAGGGGAAAGCCATTCAGTTACGTTTCATAATTCCTCACTCAAAAATGAAACATGCTTGGTCTTCCCCCCCCCCCCCACACACTTGCCTATTTTATTTCTCATCACAGCTGTACGTATTCCTGCAGCAGGTCTGGAGCACAGCCCATCGACTGCCACCTTCAGAGCTGTGCCAAGAGTGGCTGATTAAAAGCAACAATTAATATAATCTTGTTCCTTCCTCTCTTCTCTGAGCAGAGAGAAACTAGTTTACATGATAATGGCAACTAACGGTTTCCAACGGTGTTGGAAAGATGACCTGCTGGAGTGAAAGATTGGACTGCGCCAAACAGATTGACACAGCAGTGCCTGTTGGGCCATGAAAGACAACCAAAGGCAACCAGCCATAACAGGACACTGGGATTTCTTTGTTTTTTAGTGACTGAATGCTACAACTGCCTGGCCTTCTGTTGACTAGAAGAGGGGGTTGCTTCAATCCCCTATCTGAAGTCACTAATCTTGGCATAATGGGTTACAAATTTCCAGAGCAAAGTTCATCTTTTCTTAATGACAGCCTAATATGTAATTCCCAGGGAAAGAAGACAGCTGGGAGCGAAATGAAATCTTTGCTAAAATCATAGAGTAGGTCGGCCTATTTCTACTCTGTGCAAGCTCAGTCAAAAATGACCCTCAAAGCATTCAAATAAAAATTGTGGATTTAAGGAAAAATCAGATTGCTGATGTGATAGAAAATAGTCAGATAGGGTTCAGCATAAGGCCAGAGATTTCATTTTAAGAGCATGAAAGGACATCTAGTGTTATGTGTTCTTGTTCTTCTTAAAAAGTACCATAAGGCAACACACAAATCCAGATTTTAAAAGATGCAAAGTACCTGCAGTTCAAATGTTCTCCCAAGTCCTGTGTCTGCTTGCCATGAACAATAGTTAGCTAAGAGTCTAGCAGAGCTAAATTAGATTTCAAGAATTAAACACACTAAGGAGACAAATTTGCACATCTTCGCTGACAAAGTTCAAGCAGGCTAAAGGATTGGAAAATATTCTGTCCCACCAGAATTCCCAATGCAAACCCTTAAGCAAAACATTTCCCTTCCTGAAGGCCAAAAAGAAATTCAAAGTTATTACATCAGAGAAAGAAGCTCTTGATTTCGGTTTCTTTTTTTTTTTTTTTTTTAATTCTGTATATTTTTCTTTCTCACCATTTGTGCCCTTTGTTTACTTTTTTTAAAAGGTTTGTTTATTCTTTCAGCCCAGACACAGAAACAGAAGGATCAGTTACTGATACAAGCTACAGATTGTTTGCTTTAGAGAGAAACTAAAAATCCAGTTACAAACAGAAAGGAAATCCCCTCCTTTCTCTTATTCTTCTGCATATTCCCACCACCTCTTTTTTTGCTAATCCATGTTAAGTCAACTGAAAACGAAGCCAGGAAAAAAGTTGTTGTAAATAAAGTGAAGCAATCTGCTTCTTATCTGGATTAGTTCTCTGCAAAGGAGCTTGAAGGGTACAAGTGCTAAGGTGTGGGGTGGGTAATGGCAGGACCAGGACTACCTCTTCCAGCAAAGAATCACACTTCGATCATCTTAGAGAAAAGCCAGGCATCAAGGAGGCAGAGACACTGGGGAGAATTAGAATTTCCAGTTATTTGCAGGTCAACATTGTCACCACATAAAAGGGAAATTTCCAGCTTACCCTCGAGACCACACCAACCATTAGCAAACTGCAAGGACTTTTCAAGGACTTGCTTGCAGTGACTTTCAAGTCACAGAGTCCAGCATGCTCCTCCTTTGCAGTGGAAATGCAAGTGAACCACAGTCATTTTGGATCCAAACTTGAACTTCCCCAGGATTTAAATCCAGGCTTTCAGGTGGTTGCTAATTCAGCAGACCCCTCAGGCATGTGCTTAAGGCAAAGTTAAGTCCGTGTGCAGCTGCACTGAAACTAGAGGAAATGTACATATGCTTGGAGTCCTGTTTTGTTGAACATTTAAATATTTATTAATCTAAAATGATAGTGGGCAGACAGGAAGTTCAGATACAGAATTAAAATGTGAGCCCAGGGAACCCCAAGACTCAGAAGTAGTGAGGCTGACAGCTCTCAGTCAGGCCTATCTATAGCTTAAAAATCAATTATTCACTTCTGTGTCAAACTGAAGAATAGGTTGTTACCAACCCAGGCAGGACGGGTCCCTGCTACTATTATATGCAGTTCTGCTACTACTTACGTGCACCCTCTAGGGTTTATTTCAGCTCTCTAAGCTGACTTCAAAAGATTTTGGTATAGACTTCCTTGGGTGAGGAAACAGATTTTGCCACTTTTTCCATTTAACCGGTTATTGAAAAACAGTCTTTTGATGTTCTTGTTTGGCTGGGATTTTTTTGGTTGTTTTTAAAGGAAATGTCTTTAAGTTGATTGGTGGATCAAAAAAATCAAAATCTTTCTCCTACATAAGTAAACTGGAAAGAAAGTTAAAATAAGCCAATATTTTGGTTTACTTTTGGTACATTCTACAAAAACACATTGGTATGTACAAATGTATATCTATATTCACACTTCGAGGATTTCGACAACTACTTGTTGTCAGAATGCGCCATACATTTATGCACACATCTAAGAATCCTTGATTAATAATCCCCATAAAAGCTAAATTGTACAAACTAATATAAAATTCTTAAAGCATGTACTCTCTTTTCAGTTTAGGTGACTTCATATCTCATCCTGTTATGAAGACACTTTTTATAATGTTTCTGTAAAATCATAAGAGATAGATAAGGAATGATTAACAAATCTTCACTACACATTATGAACTATCCATAATCAGCAAAGAGCTAAAGAAACATGCCATTCCACATCATTTGCTCAGCAAAATTATTTTTTTTTTTGAAACAGATATTGCTTGATTTCACAGAGCATATGCTGGGATATTATAGGGGGGGATATTATATCCTGCTCTCCACAAAGCAGAAACTTCTCTAATAAAAGGCATTAAAGGTCAAGATCTAATCTCAGCAACAACTTCAAAAAATTAATCCAGATTTACAGCAGCACGGCACAGCCCCTTGCCTAGTCCCTCCATAGTAAGAACTTCCTGATGGTTTCTAATGTTTACCAGAGAAAAGTTAGTTCATCTTCTTCCCAAAATCTGTGCTTCACGACAATGCTGGATTGCTAGAACGCAAATTCCTGCTTAGAGAACAGAATGCAACAAAGGAAGGTTTCACATTTCCACACTGTCATGTTAAAATCCATCATGAATAACAAAAACCGCATGTGGCAAACTGCAAAGTTAAAATACACCCACTACAATACTGGGACACTAAGCTAATCAAGATATATGGCAGACTGTACGGCAGACTTCATTCCTTCCTCTCCAGAGCTCGCCAGCAGACAGTTTCACAGCCGAAACATTATCTTAGAAAAACCCCAGCCACTGGCTCTGCTCTGAACTATTGCCTCCAGCAAAATCATTTCAGAGCCTATTCACATAATTTTTGAGGGACATCTCGGCTCAGGAGCTGAAGGGCTCTTCTCTTGCTCACTCCTGAACAGAGGCCAGTTAGCTCAAAAATATTTCCCTGGTTACTGCCATTGGAGACAAACAGTGAGCCACAGCAGCCATCGCTGCTGCCAGCAGCACTCTGCACATATATCTCAGTAACAGGACAAATACTGCTCACAGCTGACCTCTCTGCCCAAAGAGACCCAGCCACCCCTCCAGCAACCTTCTCCAAGCTGTCACCACCATTTCAGTTCAGACACCCATTAGAAAAAGCAACAGAAACACACTGCAAAGAGCGATGCCTCCCCTTTAGACCCACACACACTCACAAGCATGTGCCCTCCCTTGTGTCGCAGGCTGGCTTCTCTGCAGTCCCGCTGTGGTAGTGAGTTCACACGAGGCAAAGGGGAGGGATGGAGAGAGGCAGACTTCTGTGGAAGCAGTCCTGGATCTAACCAACGGTGCAACAAAGAGCTGACGCTCTCCTGGAGGAGACTGCACAAATTGCTTAGTAACTGCTTCGACGCAAACCACAGCAGAGACCTCCGACATGCACCATACCCAGGCTTTAACCCTCCCCAAGGTACAGCTGGCTTCTTCCCTCCCAGACAGCTCTCCACTCAGACCCTTAGACACTTTGGAGGCATTCACAGCTTAGCACAAACAACTAAAGGTACATCTTGACAAGAGACAAAACAGATTCACTTGCTCGGACTAAGGCATGGAAAGGGCTTTCATTAAAATAACTTTAAATAGTAGAGTATTCAGGGCCAAGGGAAACCAAGAGCGCTGCTGTGAATAGCTGTCTTGGAGTACTGTCCCAAGGGCACACCCACACACCAAAGGATAGTTCTATCATTTAAAGACAAAGGGGAAGACTCCACAAGACGCAGGAATTTGGTTGGAAACAGGATGCCAGCTCTTGGACAGGGTAGTAATCAGTTCTACGCATCCAGATCAACAAATTCTTTAGGTCACAAGTTTGCAAGGTGCATGAAGTTTGTACATACGTGCTTTCATGTTGGTGTGACAATGGTAACATGGCATCTAGAGCTGTCTGAAGCAATACTGGGTCATCACTTCAGCACTAGGTTTATTGATAAATTTGTCCCTTTCCTATCACAAACCCCAGCAGCTCAGTAAATTTAGATACAAGTCACTCTTTACCTAGGGTACAGCAAAGCTGCTGTCTCCTAGGATGCATGACGCAGTAGTAACATCTTGTTTCTTCTACTTGTTCTGCCATCAGTCAGGCTCAAAAAAGACTAGTGTCATTCATTTTATAGATAGGGAAATTGAGGCACACAAGAGGAATCCAGGTCACCAGCCAACCTCAGTTTCCCCCACCTGTAAAATGAGGAGCAGACCAAAGTTGTCTACACAGGTGACGGGAGTGGATCTGACTTTAGGATAACACACCCACCGTTTCCATCCTTCCCCCATCCAGTGAACCAACACAAATTATCACAATGTTTAGAGTATAGCATGAGAAAAATAACAGGATTTTATCTGTAGTTACAGATAAGTGCTAAATCAAAGCAGAGCATCACCATACTAGGTACAAGACACGTATGAGAGCTTCAGGCACCTGTAGTGTTACAGACACTATCAGGTGGATAAAGGTAGGCTAGGAGAGCAGCAAGATGCATAGTAAGTTTTTACATTGCACTTTCTTTCCCCAGCCTCTCCTAAACTGCTAAACAAATGAATTTACCAGCTGTAGTATGTGTGTAACGTTACTCTCTGCTGCCTATACTGATATAAATGTTCACATGTAACCAATTTACAATCAAAAGCTGTCTCCCATTCCAGACACGTTTTGCTCTCCAGACCGGGGGCTGTGGGTGGGAGATTCAGCTCCAGTTCTGCTTGCATGCAGTGAATTGGCACTTAGTGCCATGGTCTAGTTGACAGGGTGGTGTAAGGGCAACGGTTGGACTCGATGATCCCTGAGGTCTCTTCCAACCTGATTGATTCTGTGATTCTGTGACAACCGCCCAGTTTGGCACCTATACATAGCTGATCACCGGTGGGAGCCCAAAAGAGGCATCAGAGTCAGGGCACAGCCGAGTTCCCCAGGCAAGGGCTGCTGTAGTGCTCTGCCCTCTCCCGGGCAGCGTTCGTAACCTTCCTGCAGAGACGACTCCTCTCCAGGAGCACAAGTAGGAGAAGTTCCAAAGCATTATGGACAAGTGTCACGCCGATGTAAGTGGCTGATAAATGTGCCAGATGATTACAATCTAAAAATCATTTGAACCCTGTGTGTAGAGATGTTGCAGAAGTAGCAGACCCAGCTGTGGAATCAGAAGACTAAATGCTACTCTGCAAGTGAACATAAATGGCTAACCTACACTGACTCCTGAGACAAGGAGAGGAATGAACTCAACATAGAAGGGGCATCAAGAAACTCCTCTGAGTCCTCTACACGTTCAAAGGAAAGCTCATCAGGCAGCACTTTCAGTTTCATAAATTACATTTACAAGTGTCAGACATTTTTTTCATTTGCATAATTAGTAAAGGTAATTTCAGTGTGCAACTGTAAAATGTCTTTGCCAAGTTCTAAAGGCTTAGTTGTGCCTCTCTCAGTAGAACTATATTTTGTACTACCCAAATATTGTCCCACCAGCATACAGCATATGGAATAGAGTAATACTGATGTTTCAGGGTTTGTTGCTGGTAAGCATCTGCAGTACATATTGAAGTTTACTTTAAAAAAAAAAAAAAAAAAAAAAAATCAAGGACCTGATCCTCAGTTGCTGTAACACATCCCAGCTTCATTGAAATAACTTGCACCATCTGAGCATCTGACCCCACATGTTCATGTGTTCACACCTATGGGTATGGCTCTCCAAAAGCATAAGAAACAGCTCATTCCCAAGTACCTCTAACTAACTCAGAGATCATCTTCCCAGAGTCTTTCACTGCAGCACCAGGGGGGACCACTAGGTTCATTGTGTTTGACTTGTTGAACACACAAGAAGTTCACAGAAATTGGATTAAACCAGCATTTTAGAAAGCTCTTTAATCTTACATTAAAGACGCCAGGCAACTGCAAATCCACAGCTTCCCCTGGAGCTGGCCTAACACAAAGAAATTGGCTTGTGTTTCAAAGCTCTCACTTTAATTTCCAGCCTATTGATTCTTATTGTGGTTTTGACTTAAAAATTTGATAGTTGCCCCCAATTTTATCATTCCTCTGGCTGATCTCCCTTCTTGAGTCTAGTGGTAAAGCCAACAGAAAATGGAACAAAGTATCCCATTCCTTTACCTCTTCCTGTCTCACCTCAGCTTTTCCCAATGCTAGCAGAGGATGACCTTACTAATTAACAGTATCCTAATTTCATAACCAGATCTTCAGTCACGTAGACCCTTGCTCCTTAGAGGCTCTCACAGCAGCATACTGTATCAAGGTGGTGACTCAAGAGTTTAGATAAATAGCCTGAACTCAGCAATCCTCAATTTAATGACTCACAGGAACAGGTTCTGAATATGAATAAAGTTGCTGAGACATCCTGGCTTAGAAAAAGGTGAAAAAATAAATGTTTTGTCAATAATTCTTGTCTGTTGTAAAAGCCTGGAGGATATTTTTTGCCCTTGAGAAATGGAATGAACTAATAGGATGAGAAATTTGTGCAACAAGACACCTGGCATAGCCCAAATATTCATATATAGGAAGCTGGGCTGCTACAACCAAGCTTTATTTAGAATTCTTTTATACTTGAGCACCAGTAATTCTACTAGATAATGTCCAAGTGGTGAAGGAGGAGAGTCGATGACTTAGAAACTTCACTGGGCAGGCTAATCCACAGCAAGATTCAGATAATAAAGAAGCAGCGCAATTTGTACAACATATTAACACAGCAGAAGTAGGTCTTTAAGTGGGGCCTGAAGCAGCAGAACTGGCTGAAATTGGAGAATAAGCTCCATGGGCATAACCAGGGTGAGAGGTCTGCACAGACACTCTCCAACCTCCCAGTCCATTCAGCACCATTTTCCCTCGAGATCTTCTCCCCAGACAGTTTACACTACAATTTAGGCGATACAAGAAAAAAGCAAACTGAGCTATTATCTTGTGATAAAAAGTCCCACGAGTTAACAAAACATTACCAATTACAGCAAACTGTCTATCCGTGTTTAATGCTTTTCCATTTCACTGAGTTTTCTTGTTCTGGTATCGTGGGAGGAAAGGAAAAACATAAATACCCAGAAGGCCTCTTTTATAACTTGCCCTCTGAGAATTTGTTCTCTTGATCTTCTCAGTACTACTTATCTCTCAAAACTCTTTTTAAATGGAAATCAAGCTATGCCTTCCCTATTTTCATCACCATTCTCTGGACTTTTCTGATTAGGTAAACAGGGTTCAGTGTTGTTCAACAGCAGCAAAGCAGGCTGCATATCAATGGGAACAGGTGAAGAGAGACATAAGCATCTAAGATAAGGATCTTTTCTTAGAAAAACCTCTATGGAAAACAGCATATTTTATTCCAGCTATTTTCTTTGCAGTGAGAGACAGCTGAAATAATTTATCCCAGGTTCCCTAGGTAGCATTTTACATTGAAGAGGAGAATAGATACTGAATGTAAATAAAACAAGAAAAATTCTGAGCAATGCATGAGGAGACACTGTGACCGAGTCTCAAGGGGTTTAGAAAAACCTTCCACTTACACTGCAGATTTCAGTCTTCACACGAAACAGTCACTTCCCCCGATAACCAGCACCTTTGCAGAAAGGTCGACCATGGGAAAGGAAAGCATTTCTCATTTATTTCACTATTGAAGATGGAGAAGCTCCAAAAAGTTCAAGAAATTTTAGCCTGATCTCATTCAGATGGGATTTCCTTCTGGAGATAGTACCATAGAAGCCATTTTCTATCTTTAAATCCTTAACTGCTCTAAAACCATTTCCAATACTTCAGTCCCTTTTCCTCCCTGAACACATAGATCTGAAGAACTGCTCCTTATTTCCAGCAGTAAGAGAGATACAGCAGTAAGACTGAGAACAAGTACCCATGACTGCTGGACAGACAGACCTGTGGCATTCCTCTGTCCTACAGAAAGACAAAATCAGAAACACTCTGTGAGCATAAGAGACAAGTCCCCGTCCTACTGGCAAGAAGGATCTTTCCTGGTTTTGCAGCAACAGCAAAGTCCTGAACAGCATCAGTGATGAACTGCGTACTCCTTGGTGTCTGCAGATTCATTACCCTGTTTTACACACCCATCAGCCTTGAGGACAGATAAACCCCACACATTTATTCACTTAAAGATACATAATCTGCATGCAGTCTCAAGCTCCACAGCATGCAGAAACATAGTCTAACCAGTCAATGTTCATCCATCCATGTTAAGCCCCAGCAGCTGTGTGGTCCCATTGGAGGACTGGAACATCACAACAAGGCAGGCTAATTAAGAGCATCTGGGGACAGAGTGGGGCATTTTGGCAGGAGGTATCCTCAAGCATAAAAGATGTGAACCAGCAGCTGGGTGACATGAATAGTTATGTCAGTGCTGAAGAGACTCGTAAGCCACTGTCCAAGAATGATGTATTTCATGACAAGAGGCTATGCTTTGCTTTTAAGCTTCACTATCTCTTTTGTGAGGAACTGAGAGCATTACAAGGAGGATCAGCTCTGGACTGCAGTCCCTGCCACATTTCTTGCCTGGCTTTCTGGGGGCTCCTTCCCCTTTGTTGTCAGTTATAGCACCTTGAAGCTGCAGCTCCTAGAGAGTCTCAGGGTCACATACTGGTACTCAAAATAGCACCATTTGTACATCAGACCCCAGAGGGGACCTCAGCACCTGTAGGCCAGCTCATACAGCAAGGTCCTTCCTCTGCCTGTTGCAGCGAGCCAGGGCTGTGGAGCTCTGAGCAGTCATCACGTGGCCAGACGGAAACTGCTCTTCAACTGGCCCCTCACAGCAACACTTTCTGTTTGTAAGCATTCACTATTTTCATCTCTTTACATGAACAGGAGACTACAACCACACTTTTAACCACTCATCAAAACCAATCACATTGATTCAAAAGAAGCCTTGAACTTGCATGATCCAGGAACTGGATTCGCTTGGCACAGTGCTGCTTGCTATGGGGTACTGCTGAGCAAAGGTAGGTCACCTGCCGGCCACCGCAGGCCTGACTGCGACTACATGGCCTCTATTTCTGCTCTAGTTACCTGTGTGCCTTCCATCTTTTCTCGTTATGATATTTAGTACAAGAGATAAAATTGCCACAGAATATTCACAGGGCTCCCCAGATGTGGTCTGTATGTGAAAAATGCTTCATACTTTGGAGTGCCTGAAGTACTGAGTAAGCACTAGCAAATTAGCCCTCAACAACACTCCAGCGGGATCTTTACATTGCAGAAAGGGTACCCCGTAAGTGAGAGTCAAGTCAGAACATGCCACAGAGGTCCCTGATCCTGCATTGCCACTTTGTTCGGACAGAGCCAGCCTGAGAAAAAGGCACACATCCACCCCTAGAGTTTGTCAACGAGTCTTTGCTAGTAGCAAAAGGCTAGCAAGATGGGGCAAGCAGAGCCCAAGTTCTGTGGGACAGATCATCTTTCTTGCCCTGTGTTTATGCAGCTCCTACTGCAAGGGGAAACTCGTCTCATCTTCAAAGGATAGTCATAGCTACATCATCAGGATTTATGGAGGCAGGTAATTCCTACTGGTTCTACTTTACAGATAAGAAAACTAAGGCCAAGACAAGAGATGAGTACAGGGTCAGAGTCAGTTCAGAGCAGGAGAAAAGAACCCAGGCAGTGGTGGTGTTATAAATTCCTGTGCCAACTTGCCAGCTCCTTAGCCCCCTTCTAACATGATCCATGATCACCACATGCAGAGTTGTCACTGGTGCATTCTCACAGCTCACACAGCTCTAATGCATGCACCTGAAGGCACCTCGTCCCTAGCATTAATCTAATTTCTACCCCTCCTGCAGCCTCATTGGTAGAATTTAAAACAAAAGCAGCAAAGATGCTTTCTGCCTCACAAAACGGCAACAGGCTCAGACTAGCTGACACACTATCTGTTCTCTAGCAGAAAATTATTTTCCAAGGGATTTCTGCCCATAATACTATGCCAGGTCATCTCTCAACATGAGAGGCAGGGAAGGTGTTTCCCTGGGAACAGTAACCATGGCAAAGCTCTTACCAGTGTCTTCCCCTCTCTGCCTACAGGAAGAAAAAGGACAGCAGATGCCTGAGCTGTGCCTCCAGCAGGCCCACGAGCCCTCAGGGCCATAAGCAACCTGGAAACACCTGATCAAAGATTCAGGAAGGAACTTCAATTAATTCTGTTCTGCCTTTTACTCAGATACCAGACATTTCTGCCATGCTATGCTGAACTCGGAATGCCTCATTGCAAAGAGTGCAACTGGAAACATCAGTGTTATCGAAAGGTCAGCCAAATACAACAACGCATAGGTAGGCACTGACCCCAAAAATCAGCACGGATAGCTGGCCAACAGAAGCAGAGGTACAATGGACTGGCTTTTCAGTTTTCAAACCCCGGCATTGTGCATTAGAGCCCTATTAAAGAAAGCATCTGCAAATCCCAATTTGTAAGCAGTAGCTGCCAGCCGATGACCTGCTTCTGGTCCACCTCTTTTTCTGCAGAATATTCTCGATTTACCAGATCAAATGCAACTCTCTTTGCTGAAGAGCTAATTAAATCATAATAAACAATTCAACTTGAAAGTACAATCATGTTGAATGCTTTTGGGGATCTTTTTGTCACGTACTAGTGAACAGGTTATAAATTTCTGGATTTGAGGTTTGCGAAGTATCTATTTAAGTTAACAGAGCAAATGAAACCAAAGGGCTCCTTGGTTAATCTTTCTCTCAAATGACACATAAAGTGTTCTAATTTAATCTAATAAAGTGAATCTAATAAAGTGATTCAGCAATCTTGATTTGTGACTAAACAGTCAGTCTAGATTTCAACTACCATCACTCCACTTCAGAGTTAACATGAATTAGCACAAATTACCAGGACACCGGCATCTTATGCTCGCAACTCACTCAGAGGGGATTACTGCCCTGTAGCCAGACTGACTCACACAGAGCACAAAAAGCTTGATAGTCCAAGTTTCTGAGTACAGTGAAATCAGAATCTTTACAGTGAGAAAGATATTGATCTTCTATATAGTCATTCAGGAGCACAGGGTGACAGGGTCAGCTGGGTCACGATACCCACTGCCTCATCTCCTTACATTCATTTCAAAAAGGTATTTTACATGCACAGCAAATACCTGCTCCAGACATATGAAGAAACCTCAGTGTCTAACACCTGAGTGAAATAAGCATTTATTCGGAATGAGTCTAGCATTCATTTTAACCTCCTCTAGGGCAAATCACTGCAGATATTCCAGAAATATACAGCCAAGTCAAATGATGCACTCATACGCGAGTTAATATCCAAATCCAGCCCGTTGTCTTTATTTACCACTGAATCTTCAGAGAAAGCGTTAGAAAAATAATCTCTCTTTGCAAATCTCCTAGGCATGCAATGCAGCTACCACTAACGGAAGATGCGATTTCTTTTAAAGATGCTGCACGTACCTTTCTTTGCCATGCACTCCAGTCTAATGCATCCTCCTATAAAATCGTGATAAGATTTCATTTCCCCTTCTGTTATCCGGACAGCAGTGAAAGGTGGATTCCTGGGCACCTGTTGTCCACATTTCTGACACCGAGAAGCCATTGCCACAGCTCAGGAGACTCTTGTCAGGAATCTGCTCTCTGTTTGCTGGAATCCAGCCTGATTCTTCAGCCGTCAGTCCAGGCTGGTGACTTTATCCCACTTAGTTCATTCAAGGTCACTCTCGCCAGCAGGATGTTCGCCATTGCAATTGGCTAAGACTTTTATAGGCTTACTGACTGTGTTTGTTTCTCCCTCCTTGCTTTCAATATCAGTTTACTTTATTCTCTCATTCAGAATGAAAGCTGTGAACCTCAGCACAGCCCATGCCCTGAATGGCTTCCTTATCATTAATTTAAAGCTATCTTATAAGCGACAATGAAGAGAGAAGATCCCAGAAGCACGTTGCAAGATCACAGAATGTCTCTTCAAGAGCATGCCAGATATGTTCACAAAGAATTTTTCTTTAAGAAAAGGTTTTTCTTCGTGATTTTTGGTCCCTTTTGGGCTTATGATTTTATGATTCTTCATCACTGAGAATGGATTTTTTTTACTTCTGCATTTCAGCTTGGATGGTGCAAGGAGACTGCTCTGCAGAGCTGCTCAACCAATTACTCATATGTCTGGCAGTGGTACTGGGAGGCTGCAACTGCACAGAAAAGCCCTCTGCTGCTGTGCACGGTCCCTGCTCATAAGATCTGATAATCTAAATGAACAGAGTAGCAAATGGAGGACAAAAGGGAAATATTGCTGGCAGACATGCTCTGATAGCTGTGCAACCCCTGACCCAAATTTTTTTAAAAAAGAAGTTGGACCCATCAGACTGACACCAAAATGAGAGATCTGAAACGTACATTTAGAAATCTCTCTTTGAAGGTGCTGGATATTTAAGTTGACTTTTTTCCCTTTTAACAATTACTGTAATACAAATCACTGATCAGAGTCTTGTGAAGAAACTAGTTCTTGGGGAACTGAGTGCAGAGAGCACTCAACCCTGATGTAGTGAAATAAAAAGGAGCCTTCCCTGGGGTTGGAAGGGACTGCACAGGAGATGCATGAACAGGCACAAGGCCAGCACTGGTGACAGTGCAAAGAATACAGTGAGCACCTAATGAATCAGGGCTGAGCTGCAACCCAGAGCTCAACTGCAGGGACCTGAGCACAGAACAAGCTTTCTGCAAGGATCTTACATGCAGGCCAGGAGAGTCTTCACCTTCCTCTGCCTCAAGCACTACCACCTGTTGGCACTTCACATAGTTGCACCCAGTGCTGTTCAGCTCATGGCCCTCTCAGATCAGAGCTGATCCCTAGATACGGAGTGGGAAAGGAGAAGCCTTAATACTAATCAGAGAATGAACTAGATGTCCAGGAGAAAAAAGCCTCACATGATGCCATTACTAAAATGGTGAATAACTAGATGGAGAGGCATGAACGCCTGTAAGCTGATGCCTACAGAAGTCAATTCAGCCCTACTTCTTCCCCATTCCACAAACTACTGCAGCTTCTCCCCTGCTGCTCTGCTGCTCTGCTGCTCCCCAGCCACAGTGAGCTGTTTCAGCTCCCTAACCCAGCACACACAAACTGACCATGCAGTAAAACAGCTACCAGACCTGGGAAGTAGCGAGTCTCAGGACCTCTCCTTTTGATGAAAGGAAGCTATCACAGAATCACAGAATCAACCAGGTTGGAAGAGACCTCAGGGATCATCGAGTCCAACCGCTGCCCCTACACCACCCTGTCAACTAGACCATGGCACTAAGTAGGGGATGTCCACTCTTAAAGTAAAAGATTTGCTCTCCCTTCCCCACCAAATTTGCTGCATGGCATGAAGCTGGTCACCCTCCTGCTCTTTGCCTTTGCCAAAACCCTGACTGCAAAGTGAGGACAATGGCATACTGAGCTGTTGGGTGACCTGATTCATTAGCATTTGTAAAATATTTATTAGAGCTTCTATAGAGTAATCCCCAGGGGACCGTAATATTTTGCAGATAGGCAGAGCAGTGGCACAGGAGGCAGAATTAATTTGTAGAAAACTGTCATGATGAGATAAGAAAACTTGAAACATAACCCAGCAGTTTTATCTTAAAGCCTTTCTTCCATCCTTTTTTCTCTCATTACAGGGGCTCAAGGTGTCCTTCCATACACAGGCAAACATGACGTACCTTGGAAAATAAGCTTTTCTGACAAAAGAAGTGTCTGACACACACAGAATAATTGCACTTCAACCTTGCACATATATAGATATACAATGGGGAAGAATCCCTCATTTCTGACAGTACACTTCTCTCTGCCAACCTCCCTTGCATATGCTGTTCCCACAGCTATCGACGTGGCTTAGCAACAGGAGGATCTGAGAGACGCTCTGTTCCAAGGGGGAGACTTGATGCTGGAAGAGTGATGCAAGAAGAAATCTGCCCTAGGTGTGAGCTTCTGAAGCACAGGTAGCCACAGCACACACCAGGAAAACTATCTAAAATCATCTAAGTAAGTCTCAGTCTTTCTCTAGGAAACACTGATCCATTACAATGGTAAATACACATCTCTGATGCCTGAGGTACCACTGCCATCACCCAGCTCCAGACAAAAAAATAAGCTGACTGTAGCTGCTACACATTTAGCAACAGGGCACGTGAGGTTTACCTCAGGGACTGAGAGCTGTGCTGCAAGGACTAGGATGGATTGACAGGAGGATCTGTTTATTCGTCTGTAAGTTTCATTTGATTTACATTTCACTAGCAGCTGGCCTAGCTTCTCCTGACACCTATCAGAAACCCCTGACATGGGAGCACTAAGAGACCTGCACTGTTTCCTACCACAAAAACTACCTCTTCTGTACTGCACTGGATGCATCTGCACAGGAGCTGCTGCAAGGGCTGGCTTGCAGGCATACTTTTATGTAACATGTTACCAAACATGCACTCAGCATGGATAACTGATTCTTCACAATTTCCCTTCACAATTCCAGTCATATCAGTCTGACTGAAAGCAAGTGGCTGTTCTTTGCATGCAGAAGAGCATAGTGGAAGGAGCAGGTGCAGAAAATGGCAAGCATGCTTCCTTGGGTCTTCTCCATCACACAGAATGGAAGGGAGTTACTTTCCTGCTGCTCCAGACAATCATAGAAAGATGTTTGGAAAAGCTAAGGAAGAGGACATTTTCTGCTCATGAATTGCCAGCATTGCCTAGCAACATCATCTGGGTTGGTCTGTCAATGAATAAGCAAGTAAATGTAAGAAAGTGTAATCAGAAATGAAAAAAAAACCAACCACCCAGATATCCTCAGATGCCATTAACCAAAATAGCCTGATGAACTGCATTGGTTCCTAGTTTCATTAGAAATACTTGGAATTGGAGCTTGCTGGAAGGTGCTTGCTGTCACTACTGCATGGCCAGAGGATTGCCACAAATTTAAAGTCAACTCAGTTAAACCAGTTTAAGCCCTATATCTCTTCTTGTGAAATGATATGCTTCTGCCCCAAAAAGCAGTGCTTCAATGGTTGGTGTCACTGTTAAGTAGGAAATGTGCAATAAACACACTGGATCTCAATGATGCTGGGAACAATAGATGTAATTTCCTGTGAAGAGTCAAGAATTGAGTTTGGAAACAGCATTTATGTGCCAGAGGAAGGAAGGAGAGAAGTCCACTTCTGCTGCAGGTGTAAATGAGGCAGCTAGAAAATACTGTAAAACACTCCTTGTTTGCAACTTACCCCACACAGTCATTAAAACAATTGAGGGGAATCAGACATCCCTTTTCCAACAGAGCCTTGTAAGAACCATGAAGGAAGTTTAGTAGATGAGACTCAGAAATTGCCTCTCCTATCTACCAATGACTAAAAAAAATTAAAAAAAAAATACCGAACAGTGAGGTCAGCAAGAGATATCTTAGTTATTCATGAAGACCAGCAGCTCCCCTCACCTATGTATAGTATTCAACAAGGCTGAGAAATAAGTAATCTAAATCCAATGCTGCCATGAGATTGATATACACAGAAGCTAAGAAAAAAAAAATCTGTATTTCATTCCTGAAACCTCAGCTTCACATTTTTCTATGTTTTATGTGATGTTTTATCTGAAGTTTGAACCGTTCTTTGATAGCTATGCTGAAACACACTATTCCTTTTGCATATACCTCCGTGACTTACTTTCTGCCTTCCCCACCATCCAGATCATGAATCTGATAAGCCATAAGGCATTTCAGCAGCTTGACATGAAGTTTTATTTTCAGAGCACACTTAGTGCTGTTACAGGTAACATCCATTCCACTGTTCAGCTAGGAAACTGAAACTGGTCTTTTCTATTAACTTCCATTAATTTTCTTCCAACTAATAAAAAGCAGACCAGTATTCCCTCCCCCTCCTTTTTTAATAAAGGGCTACATCCCAGGCATTGTTTTAAGCCCCAAGGAGTTAACAGAATGAGCAGAGGAAAAGATCTCTGCTCTTGAAATTACTTTTAGCATACAGCACTCTTACAATTACAGCATGCAGTTACTGCACTAGAAGGCACTAATTCCAGTGCCATATGGCTTCAGAATCTTATTACACTGATCTGCTTAGAGTGATTTCCTAACTGACGCGCAAAACATTTTTGGTCACCTTCAGCAGTGGGAAACAAGAACTCAACCACTGTTGGTGCACATTCACTCCCACACGAGCTGCCAAAAGCAGGAGTGAGTATAGCAAAGATCAGAAGACAACCTAGCCAAAGAACTTTCGTTGCCATCTCAAAGCTATACAGCATCCAGGGCTAATCAAGGATCATTAGCATCATTATTTAAAAAATAATAAAAAAAAAAAAGGCAAACCAGTGCCATCACCGCTGGATTGGAGAAGCTGCCCAGGAGATCAGGAGATTAGTGGAATCTTCATAGGCCAAGCAGTGGGTAGGACTTGCTGCTGCACCTGCAGGGTTTATTTTATCTAGCTCTCTTGACCTCTGCAGCTAAGTGCACATCAGCAAGAACAGAAGGCATTTCTGCCCTGCTAGGCATCTGCTTAGTAAGATCAACAAACAGATTCCCAAAGTTACCAATCCATAACTGGCACAGGGGCAAGGAGCAGCTAGATCCAGGTTTAGGCTTGGATGCAAAGTTATTCCGGTCTTGATCATGAAAATGTCTAAGGACCCAAGTGAGGCTAAGAGCCTTTCTGTGCAACACATACCCAAAACAGCTCTTGGCTTAAAGAGTCAGGGGAATAAAATGAAAGACAAGTAAATGCAAAAGGAACAGATGAGATAGATACTGGGTAACCCAGAGAAGGCTGTGATCCATGAAACTGGGCATATCAGGCCACCGTTCTCCCACGCTCCTACACACCATGATCACCTTACCACCAAAGCAGCATGCACTGCGAAAGGTGGATGCACAGGCACAGCCTTTGTGCCGTTGCCCTCCAGCAGCAGCATGAGGAGAAGAAAGTCTCTGGGTGTTAAGAAGGCAACATGTTTTCCTCCTCTCTGTACTCCACCACTGACACACTGAGTCACCTTCAGTGTGACAGGAACCCTGACACTTGCTAGCATCCAGAGCACTGCACTGTTCCTCTTTCTCTCCCCCATCACCTTTTTCTCCCTGGAACCAACCACTGGAGCACTGGCAGTGTAGAACAGCTGCTGGATTCATGCAGCCAAGACCACCAGCACGGCTGCTTTCCCTGAGAAGCAGCTGTGCACATTCCCTGACAGAAGCAGCATTTTTTTGTTGTTGCAATTCATAACTTAAAGCAGATAAAGGAGAACCAGAAAGACACAGGGATAAAAATAGGATCTGTAAGAATCACAAGGGCTGTTGATACTCGGGGCTTTTGGACACGTGCCAAATGTTAGCTGAACAGGAAGAAACAGCTTCTCACTTTACAAAGTACAGTAAAGGCATTTCCAGTGGTTTATTGCCATCTCTCAAACACTCAACATCAGTTACTACGTAGGGTGGGACACTGGGCTTTAGGGACTACTGATTTTTTTTCCTGTTTGTATATCTGCACTGAGGTTCACTCAGTTACTCTGAGAAGTCCACAGGAAAAAGGAGCTCGTATCTAGACTTTTCTGAATACCAAGGCTTTGACTGATTGGGCTTTCTCAGCTGGCAGATGATACACATCAAACGCTTTCCTTTCACATTCCCTAGGGTAACGCTTGCATCCTTCTAGGTAACTGAGGATAAAATCAGTCAAAGAGAAGTTACTCCCTCTGGCCTAGCAACTCTGAAGTACAGGTTCTTATTTTTTCCCACACCAGGGCTGCTGTCAGAAACCAGAGGTCTGTTCTGAAGGACCTGCCCACAAGGCAGTTTCTCAGTGCTGGGCACCTGCAAATGAGACGCTGCAGCACTTTCCTCTGTGTGCACCCACAAGTGCAATCACACGGGGCAGCTGGACACTTGCACACACCTACACTCAGGCAGCAGGAATTTGTCCTGCTCAATGCCTGATGCTGCAGAGCTCTTCCTTCCTTACATCCACCCACAGCCTGAACCCCTGAGCTGTTCCCAGTTTATTCTCTCCAGCTTTGTATCTAAGCCATCAGCTATAATGGATTTAACGTTCTAGAAAGACAATCTACAGGGTGATTTCCCAAGTTACACCAAAGCCTGGTGTGTAGCAGAAAAATAAAGACGGATAACCTGCTAGCATGTGTGTCAGTGTGCATCACATGTACACTTCATTTACCTCTCCCCACCGAGAGCACTGCATCAAGCACCAGAGCACAGCAAGGCCAAGACATTGCCTCACCACACACAACCACACTCCCAGCCCTCTTCCTCTCCTCCCCAACAAGCACAATTACTGGTTTCCATCATCCTAATCTGTCTTGATTCTGTAATGTCTAATAGTAGGGTAAATTAATGATTGGCTGTCTCACAACCTATTTTCACAAGATTTACAGGAAGCCAAGAGTTTCAATACTTTTTCAAAAGCAGACAAGAGCTGCTAAAATTATGTGGAAAAGGGCCAGCTGGGATAGACAGACAAAGCGTGAGCATAAAAGCCTCATTTCCTTTCCTAGCAAGCCTAGAATTATCCAGGGACCATATATACTAGCAGGCAACTAGGCCCACACAGTGAAAAAAAGATGTCTGTAAGTCAGCTTCAGGTGTAGAAACAGTACAGAGCTGCATATGAGATAACTTGTCCTACAAGAGGCAGTGCGAGGGTTTCTCTGCAACATTACACTAATGCACAAAGACCTTCCCTGTCAACTCAAGTGTCCTGCTATCAGGACATGCAGTGTTCACACGTTGGGATGTGCTGAACACTGTATGCACAAGGCTAGACTATCAGCCAACATAAAATAAGGACAGTGCTTTGACTTCGGCAGCGCTGTGGACTTCAATTGCCTAAAGCTGAGTGGTGCAGTGTTCTGATGAGATAAGAAATTGCTCTTTAGTCTGTCAGGAAACCCCACTGCAAATGCTTTCTGCTGACCAGCACAGATTAACTCGATAAAATGTATCTAAATCCCACATCCGTTTATGGACCTTAGTCCCAATAGGCATAAATCCACTTCATAGAATATAGCATTAAATAATGCTTTGTACTTCTCCAGTGATTCCCAGCTGAGCACTTTGGCACCACAGAGAGATTGTTACTCCCATGAAATAGACAATTTCCCATTTAATTGCCAATAAAATATACAGTATAAGAATTTTTTTTTTTTTTGAGTATGCATCTGAGAACCATTTGAATAAGGCTCAGAGTGGGGGAGCAGGAATAATTTCACCTAAAGTTTTGCCCCACAAGAGCCAAAATTTGAGGAGGAATGTGCTAAAAGCAGATATCCATACATCTCCCACTGGCTTGAGAGCCCTTCAAATTCATTTATATTGAGGGGAATCTTTAAATGCAAAGATGTTCTCCTCAAAGAAGCAACAGCAAAATAGTTTGAAAGCAGCATGTTCGCTATTAGGACTATGCTGTTGTCAAGAATGAACCATGTCAGACTTAACATACAAGACTGTTGACATGACCTCAAAGTGGACAGGAGCATATGGATCAAGTGGCATGCCATCCTCCTAATTGCTCCCAAATATAGGTCTATCTAAACTGGGCTTCTGATTCTCTGAGGCACCAAAGACCCATGCTTGCATTGGTACCACCTGGAGTTAGAGGTGTCCAGTCCTCATTTCAAAGATCTATAGCAAGATTGACGTAGATCAGCACAATCTCTCCTGGACCTGCAAACTAGAAATATCTGCCAGCACTGTCTCAGTAGCAGAGCACCCTTTTTAGCCAGCTGTACTTAGAGAATGGCTCCAAAGATACTGACAGAGGCATGCTGCATATGGACAGCAAGAAGGATGAACCATGCATTATCAGTACATTTCCACCAAAAGAAATAGATTTGAGTAGATGACACGTCTGCTGGAGTCTGCTTTAAGAGGGATTCCAGCTCCCAGTGCATCTGCTGCTGCACCAGTGCAGACAGTTGGCAGAGATATCTCTTACTGGGAGGACTTTTGTGCCATCTGACCCCCCCACCCTAGCAGAGAGCAACACCATAGGCAGCCTTCAAGCACCACCCTGCTCACCTAGCCAATCCTTCTAGACAGCATTGAAAGCCAGCTATAGCACCCAGGAGAACATGTTAGAGCCATCCTCCATCCAGCCTATCACTCAAATTAATTCTTCAGTGATATAAAGACACTCAGAGTAAACAGCCTCTTCTCTTCCTTCTCAAATGCTGCTTCCTCTTAAGATGCTATAACATCTGAACAGTCTCTACCTTTCCTTTCACCTCCTGTAGCCCTGAAGGCTCTGAGAGCTCTAGGTTAACAACTGACTCCACAAAATTACTATCTACAGTCACCCTGACTGAAAGAGAATCTAATTGCTTAATGTGCTGGTAAATAAACCATAATTGTTGCTTGCCTCCCTAGGCTCTGGAATACCCATGGGATCTCTTGCAAGTAATTATAGTTTTTTCTTTTTCAAGTCTCTGAGCCACAGGAGCTGATAACATTGGACCCAGATCAGGCTTCTGGCCTGTCCATGCAACACATGAATTTCCAGCCACTCACCTGGCCTCCAGGTCTCCCATGTAGCCTTCCAGCATCCCACTCAGCCTTCCAGCTTCCTAACAGCCTTAAGTCCTCTCATACAGCCTTGCAGCTTCCCACACAGCACACAAGCTTCAATCCCCAGATCAGCCTTTCACACAGCCTTTGGGTCACTTACACAGCTTTCCAACCTCACCTCCCATGCACCATACAGCCTTCCATCCTCTCTTCTACGTTTCCTTCTACACCTGATAATCTACCTTCTTGTTTCATTTCTTCCAGCTAGTATCTCTTTTACAGCTCTTTTAGAACAGGCCCTGTAGCCAGTCTCCACACCACTATTAGTGATAACACCTGCTCCTAATTGGTGCCTGCTTTCAGGTGGGGAAATAATAGTTTTTACTCGTTAACCCTTTCTTTGCTGCTCCTCTGTAGCATAAATTCACATAATTCTACACAGTATTTTCTTGTCTCTTGTTTTATATATACTTGCTTCAAGAATAGCAATCAACTGTACAAAAAATAAAGCAATATATTTAATTGTGTCAGAAGCATTATAAGAACCCACCAATGAACTTTAAAATCTCAATACAAATAATGAAACATAAGGAAAAAAATCTTCACCTGGGAACTGAATCCCAAGGTATTCATACAATTTGTTAAAGATCAATTGCAATTACTGCAGTAAAGCTGGAAAATAAACAGGGACATACCTAGAAATGTCCCTTTCTTGGCTGCAGCCTTGAACATGGCACATAGAGTGTTTCTCAACCTTATTTTATATCATTTGTAGCTATCTCCATCTTTTCAACACTGTATTTTAAAATAGCATCTTGCTCATTAAGGTTTTGCAGTTGTTGTTTGTGTCAGGCTAATTACTACTACGTATGCTTTCAGAGGCAGCAGGTCTGATAGCGAAGGCTGCTGAACTGAAACTACTACGAGTGAGCTAATTGGTTGAAATAAAACCAAAACACTTAAAAGGAGTTTTAAAATCAGTCTCAGTGACTGATCTCAAATATCACCACTGGACATGGCAGGTATTTTAGAGCATGTAGGCTGCACTGAGAATTTTGCATTTGGCAGCAGCATGTAGTCAGGGTCCTGAGTGCACTAATTCGCCTTAGCTGCCAGAGCATTCTCACCTGAGGCTCCCACCAACACACCCTCCACACGATGCTCCAGCTACTCCAACCCCCAGTCCCTCTTTCCCTTATTCTGCAGATAATGCTGTTTTCAGCTCCTTTCTCTGCTGTTCCTGACCTGCAGTTTAGACTTACTAGATTAATTTAGACCCAATGTGTCACGTGACTCTGTTACCATCTCTGCTCAGGTATTGGGGGACTGCTTTCTGGGGGGTGAGTATGATCATAGAAATGCCAGCCTTATTTGCCTGTAAGGTATATTCCTAGCCTTTGTGTTTCCTGGCAGATGTTTAAGACTTTTAATAACTTTAATAGTGTTCAATTAAGTTATCAGACTCATAACAGATTCTCACACTTGCTGAAAGAGAAGCTGCCACAAGACTAGGCTCTTTCTTATATTTCCTAAAGATTAAAATGAAGGGATGTGCTTACTCCTAAATAAGAAAATAGGTTTTATGTAAAACTTAGACTATGGTTTCTAAAGAGATCAAGGATTACATATGTGTAGTCAAGTAATGCTCTTCTATGGTCTATCCTAATTTGGATGAAAAGTTTAAACAGAGAACTTGTGTACCCCAATTTTCAAAGGTTCGGCACCCACCTCACAGGCTTCTTGGCTCTGGGGACCATGACTTTCTTTGAATTCGTGCTGTCTGGGTAATTTGCACTTTGATGCTATTGTAGCATGAACAGGGAGCTGGCCTTGCTGCTATGGGGTTTGGCAGGGAAGTGGTTACACCCTCCTGTGCCCTCTAGTGGTCCCTCAGCAAAGGAGCCAGAGATGGGGGCCACCTGGATCTTGGTGGACGGGACTCAGCATCAACAGAAAGTGACTCCTGGGTGTCAAACTCTGTAGTGACACTCTCGTGGAGAAGGGGCTTGAGGGAGTGAGGCTTTGGATGACTGCTTGTTTCATGTCTCTTCCTTCCCATGGCTGGACCGGGAAAACCTTGCATGGTGGTGGCACTCTGGGTCCGAAGGGGAGAGTGGGACAGGCAGAGTGTGGCCTGTACAGAGCTGCTATTGCAGATGCTGGGGTAGAACGGGCACAGAATATCACTGACAAACTCGTCTTTGCTTCTGTCCAAACAGAATACTGCTCCTCAAAGTGCACTTGGCTGCTAGCTTTCTTTTTCCCATTCAAGATACAGCTATGCACAAGGCTCCACTGTATAGCGAGAGTGTAATTCTTTCAACATGATCCAAAATGACAGTTGCACAGTGCTGAAACTGCATTCTCCCCTAGCTGAAAACAAAGCCAGAAAGTAGGATTTTTACAAGCTAAAAAAAAAAAAACAACAAAAAGTTTACCTCAAACTGAACTGTGACTTCAAAGTCTGCTCTGAAGCCTCTCCTGGCTTCTGCAATGTGGAAGGGAAAAAGTTACTAGATGTTGATAACAGTGCAAATATATGAGACAGGTGAAAGGGTAAGAGTAGCTTTGAATCTCTCTTCTAAAAAATTAGGAATTTTGTTTTCACAAAATAAGCTGATCACCATAACAAGAATTAATCAGATTTTCCCAGCAATCTTCCTGTACCAACTACTGGCATGTAATTGCTGGGAGCTTTCTGATTCGTTATGCACCTGATTACAGGGTCGTACTAAGGCCATAGTTATTTCTGTTTGAAATATCCTTTTCTCTGAATACTGCAAGATCAATAGTACGGCTCCTATGTATGTCATCAGCTTTGGCTTTCATGCTGCAAACACCAGTATCGATCACTTCAGAAATTAAGCCTTGGCTTTAGAGACCTCTGAACCAAAGTGTAATGGGTAACAGTGAACTTCAGACTCAAAAGGGGGAAATATTTATAGTTATCCTTTGTTATGTGAAGGATTATTGATTGATAACAAGAGGCAAACCCTCCTGATAGTAATTTTAGCCACAGCAATTCTATTAGAATATGAACTCCATATCAAAAAAAAATGCATTAAGTTTTAAGGTTGTAACATATATAATTAACAGACAACATATCCAAACTTTGCACATCCAAATCATCTTATTTCTACTTAATCATTGTTACTAGAGCTGCATGTGTTTGCTGCAGTTCTTTCCCTAGTACCTGTCTGTCAGCACTTGCACATCCTCAGAAAGTCCTAACTAGAGATATTGCAATAATAATAATTGGAGATGCCAGTAACTGTGGGCTAATCCTCTACCTATGTATAATTAAAATATGGCTGCTACCTTAAAGTCTCAGAATTTAAAGGCAACAATCACTCTCCTGAAATACTGAAAGATACCATCTCCAGTTTTAGATTTTTCTTCACCTCTCCATGTTCCAGTATCTTGAAGTGGTTCTCCAGTGTTAACTGGGAGTAACTCCTATAAAATCTCTGGAGCTCAAGGCATGTATTGAAACAGAAGAGTCAGATCCTGTCAGCAGCTGTTGCCAGGCAGACCAAAATGCTGTACATTAGTATTGTTTGGCTTGTATTTATGTCTTGGAACTGCAGATAACTGCTCTTGTATCCAGGGCCAGCTGTAGAGAATTCATTGCCCAAGGGAAACTGGAAATCATACAGCTCACAGTCATGCAGAGAAAGCAATAGCTAAACAGTTTGCAGCCCCTCATATCTCGTTGCCCTAGGCAACAGCCTGCGCTGCGGAAGTGGCAGATCCAGCCTTTCTCACCTGAAGTCTGTAACATATGGTGTTAATATATGGACTGGTACTATGAAAGCCCTACTGTAGTACCATTGGGGTGCTCACATATTAGGTGATAGGGTGGGTGCATAAACAGCCTCAGGATAAGAGCTGCTGGTTTCCATCCAAGATCTTTGAGACACAGATGGAGATAACGGAAAGCACAGAGATTATAGCCTGCACTCACAGACATGGGACATCTGACTCAAGATCCTCTCAGCTTGGCTTTCCTTGAGCTCTTACTCGAACTGACCCAAGATCCCCAAACGAACTCAGGGCAATTCTGACAGCAGGTCATAAGTCTCAACTCCCAAGGCAGTGCCTGCACTGTGCTGCCTCTTAAACCTGTTTGCAGCAGGGGCTACAGCTGGGTCAGCTACAGCTGAGTACACTCAGACAAAAATATCTGGTCCTGCTGAGTCCCAAGTGCCAGCAGTTCTCCATTTATTCACACAGAAATAGAGAGCTCTTTGCACCTTTCTGGATCAGAGCCACTCTGCTGTAATATTGATGAGAGATCATTTCCCATCACCTCTTTGCAATGTTTCAAAGGATTTTGGCTTCTGCAGCAATTTAACCTTTACTCCCATGTTTGAGTAATCCAGGTCAGGAATCAATGACTTTTAAAATCAAAAGCCGGACTAACATCCCAAAAAGGACCTTTGTATCTCTGTTTAAGCTTCCAGAGAGTCAGCTTTGCACTCACTGTAATGGTCCTGCACTTACTGCAATGGAGTCCTCAGAGAATTTCATCTCTCTTGCATTCATGTAGCTCTGGAATCAGGGAAGCTCTGCCAATGCGAAGGAGGGCTGGGCTGGCTGCCTTGAGGTGCCAAACAAGCCCCTATGTCCTCAAATCAGGAGGGCACTAGATGGTAGTACCTTATACCAGAGCTAAACCATGGGTGCAGTCCATCTTTGAGGCAGGCAGGGTAATGATATTGCAATGAGTGTCAGCGCATCTCTATGAAGGCATAATTGGTGCTTTGGCTGTGCTTGTTTAGCTCTTGACTGCCTAAAGGATTCAGGACTCAAATTTCACAACAGCAGTGATTTTTGGAACAGTGCATTTTCAAGAACACTCCAATGCATAGCAGGTGCAAAGCTGTTTTTGAGCTATTGTGTGTGTTGTTCTGGTAAACAAAATAGACAATCATTTCATGACAGCATGGATTTTTGATCCTGGTAGCCTGTCTTTTCTTTGGCTATATCATCTGGGATATTGTTCTGTACTGTCAGGTCCCTCCAATGGCTGGAAAAGATGCAGACAGAACACAGTAGCTTTGTAAGCTAAATCCTAGGGCCCACTGCAGTTCGGGATTGTCTGTCTCAGTTCAGTGCTTCATTCTCTACTACACTGCAAGGAATATTCTAATAGAAAACAGGATGAAGGACTATTCATTAATGCTGAATTATTTGCAGGCCTCTGTTGAAAAGGCATCAGCCTTCTGTAATGCTGCACTGCAAATGACAAGAAGTGAGTGCACACAAATGTAACGTATTTCACCCTTGAACAAATGCTCTTGCTTCAGACTTATACCAGCCTGAGTTCACGTGCCTGACATGACTTTCTTCCAGTACATGAGCTCAGTCATTCCTCAGAGGCAGTTATGTCTTTGGACTCACAGATATTATCTATGTTGTGCTTACATGACAGTGGAGCTTGACAATACTGTGATCTCAGCCTTGTCCCCTACACATCTGTCCCTGTGCCAAAGTGGAGCCTCCTGTCCTTTCCTCCACTAAACTCACAAGCTTTTCTTTACAGTGTTTCTGCTCTCAGAGCAGTACCTCCTTCCATGCCATGATTTATCACTTGAGGTATTTACAAGTGATATTTTTCCATCTATGCATGTAAGAGTTGGCTGTTTCTTCACCCTCTCTCCCTCCTGTTCCTTGGTTTAAATTCTGTCTGTGTCTGCTGCACTGGTTAGTGTGAGTCACCAAAGCTGACTGACTAATAATGATCCATGTGCCATGTTATCCCTTTCACAACATTCTCCACCATTTTCTCATGTGAGTAGGAGCAGGCAGCTTTGTAGAGAACTCTGATTTCTCCCAGTCACTGACCCACTGACCACCTGGGGAAATCCAGATGTTACTGTGCTAAACTCTGAATTGAGGTACGAGAGGCTCAGTCAGTGAGCTACAACACATCAGCATTAACACAAAACTTGTATGTTTTTTCTTCTCCCAAATGCTTGAACACAAGCCCAGCACTGAAACACAGGAGAAAATATACAAATGGGGCTAGTATCAGGTACCACACGCTGTGCTGTCAAAATGATTTTAGCAGTCATCCAAGCCTCATCCAGAAAGGTTCATCCTAGACTGAATGCTGAGTCATTCCTCAGGGAGCTAAGAGAGGCCTCAAACATGGTGCAGAAGAACGGAGAAAAGAGTAACAGCAATGAAACTGCTTAGCTTATTCTCTACTCATTGAGACAGTCTGGTGCTGCAAGTACCTTCCCAAGTGCTGAACCTGTTTCCCGCAGAGAGGTGTCCTCTCAGGAGATCTCTTGGATTCAGACACCATACAGAAGGCGAGAAAAGGAATTAAATAAAAGATGAGGCAAGAGGTGGAAAAAGGCTCTTGTATTTAACGAGCTGCCAGGAATTGTGATAGATGTCAGCTCAGTTTAATTTCCAGTGAGGCCATCTGAGCTTTCCTCTGCCACAGAGATAGGAACAGACGGGAGCTCCTCTCTTCCTCCTTTTGGCCCTATTTGCTTTTTAATCTTGGGACTTAGTAGTGCAGAACGGTCACAACTGGCAACCCTGTTAGCAAGTAATGACTTCTGTCAGCACCAAGAGCTTTCATTGTGCCTGACCCAGAGACCTCACATAGGAGGAAACCTCCTATACTTGCCTTCCCCTGGAGAGTCCCCCCACGTCCTCCTTCCAGGTAGCCCTGGACTTGCTCTGGAGTATTTAAGACAAAAGGGGGAAATGCCACAGTCTTAGTAGCTCATTGAATGATGCTGTAAGAAGTCATTTTCCCCTGCTTGTGACCTAAGCTACCTCATTCTTCTTTTTTTAAACTATTATTTAATAACCAACTCTCCTCCCCCTCCCTCCGCAAAAAAAACTAAAACAAAACAAACTAACAAAACCCAACAGAAAACCACCACGTAGTGTTTGCAAATGCTCACTCTGGAAGTTGGAAGTTCCTGCTTTCTGCTATATTAATACTGCCATAGGGGCTAACACCATCTGAAATAAAGTTCTGAGACAGAGGTGGGTTCAGGAAAGCCATGAGAAGAGCTGACCCAAACAGCAGACTTATAGACTTGCTTGCAACAGAAACGTGCATCTTAGAATAATTTGTTTGAGTCCCAAATACTTTCCAGGCACTGACAGACAAACTACAGAGCCCAGTAGAGCTTTCTAAGGACGCACAGGACCCAGTGCCCAGCGCGCATAGCTGTGGAAGGGACCACCAGCACTACCAGCAAAACTCAGATTCTGCCACCTGACTTTCCTTCAGTAATTTCCTCACATGTTAAACATTCCTCCGTGCATTCACTCCAAGAAACAAACACCTCCAAGCCATTACTAAGATAGGCTGGAAAGTAAAGGACAGAGGGAGACTGCTGTGATTTAACAGTAGCAATGTGGAGACTTTCGAAACAAACAGTGACCTAGTGATTGACAGATTGGATCACACCTCAGTTCCATCCAGCCTAGCATCCTGTCTCCAACAGTTGCCATCACAAAATGTGTAACTAGAAAGTGTGAAAACCCTGCAGCAAGCAGATGGTGGACGGTAGCTACTCCTATTCCCTTTTCTCCCCAGCATCCTGGTCTCCTACTGGCTGTAAAATGAAAGCTCAGGGTTTAACAGCCGGTTTTGGGGAGGATAACAATAAATGAGAAAACAGCTAGGGCTGTAAGCAGCCTTTCAGTTCTGTGGGCCTCTGCATGGCTCTGCTTACTGCATGCTGCTGTAAGAGAAAATATTAATGGCAACATCCAGATATTGCAGGATTTTTCTAACTTTCTCTTGAATTCTGTTAAGGATGGTGGAGTCAGAGTGACATCCCACATGAGAAAGTATTCAGCTAAAGTAAAAGACTGAGTGTAGATGAGAAACACCTCCAAGCTGTTCTTTCCTGAAACAGAAGCAACCTTTGTGCAGACTACTGTTTCCTCTGGTTGCGGGAAGCTCTTTAATCACCTCTGTCTCCCTAAACACGAGGCCAAACTATCACATAAATATTTTGCCTTAAGACAAAGACAAACTAGTGTTCCAGATCCTCAACTCATAACAATTTCTTATGGTCTTTATTTCTGATTGTGACTCCATGAACCAGGTTAGAATGTGGGCTTTAAACAACTTGTAATATTCTACGTTTTGGAGAATGCACTAGGCACATCTTCACATTTTTCAGGGATTTCTGTGAGAGCTTGATTTCCACTTTTTATAGGCACAAACTTTGCAGCATTAGCAAAACACTTCTAAATAGTTCCTTATTAAACAGTTCCCAGTGAAAGAGCTGCACAGAATAAGCCATATAGAATGGGGTAAAATTAATAACCACAATCTAGGAACAAAAATGTAAACAAGTAGCTTTTTTAAGCTGTGAAACTAAAAAAGATAAATTGTTATTACCTCTCCTTTCCCCCGTTCCACTTTCCCATGTGGATTCTCTGAGATCTGATAGAATGAGCTTATTAGTCTTCTCTTCACTAATTGCATCTTTCTCTTCTCTTCAGTCACTATTTTCATATTTTGCGTGAACTTAATATTTTATGACCTTTGTGACTTCACAAATTTGGTAAAAACTGGCCAACAGTTCAAAAGCTTTATTGAGGTACAGAGAGAAAAATGGAGATAATATGATTACAGAAGGTCAATTTTTTAATAGAGGTAGGCTAATGGGGAAAGGAACTCCAAACTACCACTTCTCGTTAGCATGAGATCCCAAGCAAATTTAGCAGTTTTCTATTGTCCTATTTCGTTGAGAATGCAGTGAAAGATGCACATCCCATGCCTGTATCTTACTTTTGGGTAAGGAAACCTGATGTGCTGTGGCTGGTTGAAAAGACCAGTCACCCCTAGCTGCTTAGCAGGAAACTGAAAGTAGGACAGAGCTATAGAATCAGCGGTTCAAAAAGAGTTCCTGAAATGCGTGAATGCTCTAAAACAAAGGGAAGAATTTTCTGTTGCAGGCAGGGGAATTTCCATTGCCTTGATTTAAGCCTTTGCATAGAAGTAGCTGAAGGCCTATTTGATATGCTACCTTGAAAGATAATTTCTTTAAAAAATCTCTTTTGAGTGTCCTTGCTGCACACAGAAACAGATCAGAAACATTGCAATTGTCTATCTAGCTGTGACATAGTAGATTATTTGTGGCTTTGCAGCATAAAACAGATTCTGTGACTTGTGATGCTAAGCCATTGGCCTCGGACAAGAGCCAGCTTGGGCTATTCCATTCTGCTGACCTAAATTCCTCTCAAACAGTCACGTGGGTGCAGTATCATCCTTCACTTCCTGTCCCAAATTGTAGCACAGCTTGTCTTCACAGATACAGAGCGGTTAAACCAAGAGTGGTAGGAACTGACTCACCGTGGTTAACAGATAGGAATTTTAAGTGATTGTTTAAGTCCTGAGATGTCCATCCTAAACCAAGTTCTGCCACTGACTTCCCTTTTCATCTCCATCAAGTTGCTTAAATTCTTTTTTCTGTTCATAAAATGGCAGATTGGGCAAATAAGAGTGTGTAAAACCAGATGAAAGCTGACATGAATGTATGTTTTTTTCTTGTATATATCTTTTGTGCAATGTACTGCTTTCTGCAATTTCACATCAGTGCCTCCCCTACCAGGGATGCCGACAGACAGCTCATCTGGATCCAGTTGTCATCTGAAGATGTGAGGAGCTCTTACAACTTAATTGGAAGTTAAGGGGAGCCTCTAAGAAAACCCTGCCTCTAGTGTGCTGCAGAATTCTCTACTGGTAATAGAGAGGAGCCAAGCTCTGCTGTTTCCTTTTGAGACAGCTGACGTCAGTTCTGGCAGCTCCATCTTATTATAAAATCATTTTAAGAATAAAAATCTGTGGAAAATGGGGCACTGGGTGGAGGTGCTTGTGTGCGTAACTGTGCCGAGAACATTGCCCACACATAGCAAAGCTGGCATCAGACTTCTGGGAACCAACTGCCAAGTGTGGGTGGGTAGCGAGTGCACAAAAGCATATTCTGGTGGGCTTCGCAAGCTGGAAGAGCTGTACTATTCCCACATGCAAACAATCCTGCTGTCAGCACCAGGCATGTCACCCAGCAAAGCTCTTCTTCCCTCCCCATCACAGAAGAGCTGCCGCTTGCCCAAAGGACACAGTTTTTCCAAGAGAGATGAGTGTTTCCCCAACACCTCCCAACAATCAAGTTTAATGAAAGTAGGTTAAATTAAAAAAAGAATCTTGACGCAGTTTTGGTAACAAGATTGGGTAACATTTTGTGCTAAATCTTGGATAGCAAGCAGAAAGACTGCTAGCATTCACAAACTACTCCTGTCCTAGACACCCGTGGTGGCCCCATTACCTCACCCGCATCAGGGCAATCGGGACTAATCCCAGACAGGCTGAGGGAGCACAGGGCTATTTAAGAGATCTAATTTGATCCCCTATTGTTTGACACTGTGTAAAGTTGTGGCTACAGGATGCATGGTACCAGAAAAGTACCAAGTTAAGAGAGCTACTGTGGAGTAGGTAGATAACTTCAATGCTTTGATTTTAACATGGGTGAAGAAGGTAGCTGTATGTATGAAGTCTGTAGCAGGGTAAGAGGCTTTTTTTACAAGCACATGAACTGTTTAACACAACATGAGTCAGCTAATGAGGGATCAAAGCTTCTGCCCAGGACAGATAAGTTGCGCTCCAGGCAATTAACTATGTTTGTGACACTCTTATTGACACATTCAAAATAAACTGGTGTGTCATCTACTTCACACAGACCAAAATGATCCCACAAAGGTTTTATTGCAAATATAAAGGTCTTTCTTTTTAATGGTCCCATGAAGTTCTGGTTTGGCTTTTTGCAAATTTTGTGAATAAGTTTCTTCCCTCCTGCTATTGGGTGAGCTGAGAGCTGTGCTCCCAACCAAGAGTTGGCTACAGGTTGAATGCCATCAGTCCGAGTGGTAATTTGAGGGTGATAGATGCTGTAAAAATAAACACTATAAAGCATGTTCATGGTGAGGGATCCCCTTAGTTTCCTAAGGATGAGAGCCCTTTCACTTGCTTGAGCTGTAAAGATTCCCACTGAACTTTCAAGAGACCCTTGCAGCTGCCCAGGAATTACTGTTTCAACAAGCTACTGCTGATTCAGCTAAGGCAACTCATGTTACAAGGTGTGATTCATAAACATGGTGCACCATCAGTGGGTTTGGAAGAAATGTTCTTCCTCTACCAATAACAAATTTTTTTAACATTACTCGCTTCCATTTTTGTACAGCTGCTTTTTTCCAGACATGATTTGATAAAAAATGAGCACTGTCTACAAAAAGGCAAGCAGACTCCACAAGTAGGGTCTGATTTCTAGGTCTTGAATGGCTGGGAAAATGGTGGGATTATCCTTCCCTCTTGGAAGCTGGTGAACTAGACTCTTGCCTCTGTGTGAAATGGAAAAAAAAACAAGATCTGTAAGCTTCGTTCTTCTCCCTAGGACTGACCTGCTGGTTGACCTCCAGGAAACCAGTGAGACTCTCTAGCCTCAGCCACGTGACCCACAAACCTCTCTATTTGTCAGGGAACAGGGGAAAGGTTCATCAACATCTTTCTAGTGTCCAGAATGATTTCCTACATTGCTAAATGCTAACAGAATGCTACGTTACCTCTAAAAATCCCTCCTGACATCATGGAGGGTCCTCAATCTGGATGATAGGGACCTGTACTGAGTCTAACAGGAAAACCAGGAGATGCACAAATCTCTTTGGCTGCTTTGAAATAGTCTTCTTAAAAAAAATTAAATGTGCCTCATATTGAATCTCAAATCTTCATAATAAAAATATGAATTCATGTGATTTTGTGTCAATCTGAATTTATACAGTCGTAAAGCAACTCGTGTTGGCATTACTGGGTCAAAGAGGCTGATGCTGCAAGCTCTCCCAGCAGTCATACTCTCTCTCCCATACCACACCCCTGATGGGGTTACCTGCAGCACCAAGACTGACCCCTGGAGAAGAGCTTGGAGAGTTTAAATCTGCTTTTGTGCTATTTCTTAGGCAAGCTACCAATTGCATTTGCTTTCTTAAACTTAGTTCAGCTGCTACAGCTAATATCAAACCCAAGAAGAATTTTTGTCTAAAATCTTAATTGGCTCCAGAAGCCACATTTTGGTCACACTCTCTTTCATACACAAATCGAGCAAAGTCAATGGCAAAGGCATTTCAGGAACCTGTACATCATCTTTACAACCCACAGTCCATTATAAACACTGACAACTATAAAATTTGTTCCCATGCAATTCAACTAAAAGTGTTCTCTTTACATGATGCAACACAGCCACAATCTGCTTTAACTCAATTGTATGTAACAAAAAAGAGTCCCAAAAGCTTTTGTGAGTTGATATTGTAATCACCAGCATCTCCTACTGTCTTGCTAGTTTCAGGTTATTTGGTTCTTTGTAGTTTGGTCACCAATGCCAGCAAGTGGGTAGGCAGCTTAGACTTATAAGGATGCCAATGCATAGTATAGGGCCTTACCTGTATTCACTAGCATTTGAAGGTTAGCAAACAGTAAAATCAAGCCTGACATGAAGAAGAGCTTTTGGGATCCTGTCCTACCATGTTCCAGAACCCTGGAAACAGCAATGTCAATAAAAAAGACTCTGAGAATGGGCTGCTATTCCAGTATCACAAGCAAATGCAAAGCACATTAGCACTGCTGTTGCTCTGTCATCCTTCCATCGTCCCCTTTTCTCTACCACCTCCCTGCAAGAAGGACTGTGCTTGGGTATTTTATACAGATCAGTTCACAGGTAGGACACACTCTGCTCTTATTGTTTCTGCTTTTCAGAGAACTGCATGCTTGAAAAACAAACCAAACCATCAATAAAAGGCTGTCTAATTGCACAAAGCCATGGGTTTGCAATCTGCTGATGGCTCCTATTTCATGCACAGGTGTGATTGTCACACAAAGGCTTCCTGCCTGTACAGAGCATCAGCACCTCCTGGGGGAACAGGGCCCCCAAATCTACACAAATGTAGTGAGAATAAAAATAAAGATGTCTTACCCACATGGGTGATAACCGTAGTCAGTCGCTGGGTGAGCTCCTGATGTGACATCTCTTCTTCTTTTAACCAAAAAAGCATTTCACACAGGGAACTGCACAGCATCCAAAAAAAGATGCACCCAGAGTGGGAGGCTGCACTCTCACTGCCTCGCTCGCACACAAAGCAAGGACCACTCCCACGGCACGGCCCTTCCAGCTCTCACATCTTCTGCCGGCTGCTCACCTCTTCCAATTTGCTGCCGTCCACGCATGGACCTAGGAAAGCTCCTTCCGAAAGGGGATTTTACCCCCCTTGACAACAGGAAGGTAGCAGGAGGGGGGAAATAAAAAAAAGGAAAAAGCAGCAGGCGAGTTGATTGCTTATGGCTTTTTTCTCCCTTCTCCCGCGGATGAGGCAAAGGATAAAGAGACAAACCAGCAGGCAGATACCTTCCTCCAGGGAGAATTTTGGATGGTGATGCCGTGAGTCAGGGAAAAATCCTGGAGGTAGGAATGGCATCGGGAGGAGTGGAGCTGGCAGGAGAGCTGTAACAGCAGCAGCTGCTCTGTGACGCTATCTTCACCAGTGTGCCTGGGAGTCGAGAACAACCCGCCCGCAGCCTCCGGTGCTCCCCCTTGGCCCCTGGGGCCCAGATGCCTTGTAGGTTGTCTGCAAACGGAACCCCGCGATGTCCCCAGAGACCCTTCTCCCACCCCCTCTAAAAGCCTTTGCCTGAAAAACAACGCTGCTGCATACATGGAGGGGGAGGGAGTCAGTGGGCTTTTTAGGGATGTTGTGGCCAGAGGCTTTGTTGCCCTCCTGCATGGACAGGATCCCTGGGATCCTGGTGTGACTGAGCCCACAGGACCCTCTCCAGCTCCACGTGTACAAGAAGCGTGAATTAATTAGCCCTGGGTGCTGGGCAGATGTCACCTGTGGTCATGGCCACAGAGCTCAGCTGTGCCTGCAGGCAGGCAGGCACTGGTGGACATCAGTGGGCCAAAGCAGATCTGTGGGGAGCAGCTGCCCCTGGGTGCCAGGGACACAGCTGAGCTTTGCACGGATGCAGGGCTGCCATAGGGCAACTGGCTGCTGAGCTATGGGTAAAGCCCTCCCGGCTACAGACACCAGCTGGGATCTGAGAAGAGGAAAAGTGAGGCAGGCAAGAAAGTGAGAAAGGGCAGGGCATGCCAGAGACTTGTACATCTCCCTTCCCTCTTTGCACCTCCTCCTTTGAAGCCTACCTGAAGCTCAATGCAAGGTACTTCTAGAAACAGGGAAAATGCACTACACATCTAGAAATAAAGAAATAAAATAGAGAAGGGTGCAGCTGCCTGCAAGATTTGCTCTATTCCTGCAGAGCTCTAATTCCAGATTTCCCTACCCATCCATAGGATTTTGCTCAGGTCCACCTTTCCAGACATGCCAAAGAACATAACATAATGTATACAAAAAGCTGGAGCTGTAAAATACCCCTGTGGGCTCATCGGATCTTATACAGCACAATTAGTGTGTCAGTCCTAGTGTTGCAAAAGGTTTTATCTACCTCTGTGATGGGAAAATCCTATAATCAGCTGGCTGACCTACAAGCCAGTCTGAGTATCTGTGCTGTTGTCCTCATTTTTGGATGATTGACCAACTGTGCTGAGAGGTTTCTTGCATACTTCTGTTGAGCTAGTTTAACAGCAAGTCTGCCTGAAAACAAGTGAGGAGGATGACGTGAGAGCCACCCACCTGCCAACATTTTGGGATTAAAGCAAAAGCCATTTTTTTCTGAGATCCTCTTTTTACTGCGCATCTGGGCAGTAAAGTTCAAACTGTAAAGACCTTGACTAACATTAAAGGGATTCTCTCAACCAGGGAAGAGATGCCATCATCAGGAAAAAAGAGCATATGGGGAGCAGACTGCCACCCAGACATAATCTTTGGAGGGGTCTGAAAGATCTGGGATGCTTTAATTTGCTCTCGGAGGGTCACAGATTGCAGGTAGGAACACGGGACTAGAACAGTCATTGTGTTTCCAGACACTTAACAGATTTTTTCTTTTTTCTTTTTTTTTTTTTTTCCTGCAGGCAGAGACACTATAACACCATTCATAAATGAATTAAACTCCACCGAAAAATGGTGTAGATGGTTTGCTCTCACTACTCCTACAGCAAGGCTGTTTAAGAACACCAAGGATAGCTAAGAGCCTTTGTCTTATTTCTAGCTAAATTTATTCTCAGTTATTTTAAGACCATATGCTCCTATACTAACATTGTTATTCAGCACCAGTAACTGCAGACACGTGTATATTTGCTATTTTAAGATCCTTTTTCTCTTATTATTTGTTCTTCCTATATTAGTCTGCTTTCCAGTTTCCCACCACACCTTCAATAACTTTTGAGCCTGTTGGTCAATTGCAATCCAATTCAGGAGACAGACATTAGTTCTTACAGGTTCACTGAAAATTAACAAGGTGTAAAAAGCCTGAAAGGGAAAAGGGTGCAGTAGGGACTGAATGATTACTTTGTAGCTGCTCCCTGCCCAGCTTATACTGTGGGGTGGGTTACATAGGATTCAGCTGGAGATGAGGGCACTGTCCTGTGATGTGAGTTTTAACGAACAAAAGGGGGAAACTGGGGTTGTTTTGGTGGAAAGGTTTAGGCTGCAGCCAAGGGATAGCAAATTCCACTAGTTTTACCAGTCACAGGATGATTTCTTTACACTGCCATGATTCAGTGGTGCCTGCGTTAAAAAAGGCTGCGGTTCATAGTGTGTATTGCTATTACAAAGTCCCAAATGGAAAAGCCACAGGGACTCAACTCAGAAATACTGCAAAAGCACTGGTGATCCACAGCTCAAGACCCAAGTTGAGAGGGGGAAAAGCAGGAGCCTGGACTATAGAGATCTCTTGGAGACAGAGAGAAATGAAAGCCCTGTGCCTGTCACTCAAGGAGTGGCTCAAAGATGCTGAAGCAACTTAGTCCATCACTGTGAGGGTTACAATTTCCAGCACTGTGAATATTTGTGAAATTGAGCCAGCACTTTTACTACAAATACAAACTTCCCCTCTGAAGGATAAAAGCCCTTGCTGATATACATGTGTTAGAGACAGAGGATGATGATTTACATTTCAGGCACGAGCCAGGGTCTCACCAGAAAGCAGGGCCAGGGGCTGTACAAACACTGCCATTCCACTATTAAAATGATGGCCAACAGGCAAAAGAATTTGATTTCTCCATAGAGTGACAGCCTGACAAATCACCAGCCATTTATTAGATCCTGAATCAAACAGCTGAGGCCGAAGCATTGTCAGCAATTTTAACAAACAGTAAATTGCACACGACAAACAAAAAATGTTTACAAGCTCCTATGGCCTGGCCAGAAGGAAGGGGAAACTCTCACAGCAGAAAATATACAGAGATTAACCTAATCTTTCCTTCTTTTTGATTTTATGTAGCTATATATCTCTTGTGTCACTGAAAACCATTCAGCCAATTGAGATTGAAGGGCTATTAAAGATCAAAATGAGATCCATCCATGAAACTAGCCTATCTTCTTCACTGTATTGATTATCCCCATTTTCTCAGTCCTACATAACATTTATAGGCTCACTCATCTCTTAGTTTTTCAGGAAAATCTCTTTCCAGAACAAGATCACAACCTTCTGGTGTACAGAGTGCATCTGAAGACACTTTCATGCCAGAAAAAAGGCAGGCTGACGGAACCACAAAAGAGAATCCCTTTCCCAATGTTGTTCTTTTGCGAACAAGCTACTTTGATACTCTACCTCTTCTTCCCTTAACTGTTGTATGTAGACTGTCTGATCCCCATATCAAAAGCTGGGGCTCTGTTACTGGCTGGGAAGAACTGTAACACTGTTGGGACAATCAGGAAAGGTAATTACACCACTACCAGTTCTGACTGGGTGTGGCAGTACTTCAGATCTGCAGTACATTTCCATTAGTAGAAGACACTGGAAATGAGTCAGATACTTCTTTGATGCACACCTACAAAGAAGGCACACGGAGTGCCATTTCCTTTCTGTAACATCAGTCGTGTAGTAAAGGAAAACACCACTCTATACTTCAAGTTTTCTTACTTTTATTCTTTTTGGAACACTTCAGTCAACAGTGCTCTTGCTTAGCTTTTAAGAGGGTTGCAGTGCTAGTGTTTCTCTGGCTGTTCTCAGCTTTCCACTGTCCTCTCAGTCAGCTTCTGTGACAAGTCTGTGTTTCTCTGCCGAAACTTGCACACAGACTTTTCCTCCCGCACACACCTCCCCCAGCAATGCCTAGGTCTCTGCCTTCACACGTAGTCTCTTAGCTAAGCTTTGCAAAGCCTGACCTACTTTGCCTCAGATGCTATTTCAGCTACTTTATTTGAAAAGGAGCACAGCTGCTTCTAACACCCATTCTGAAGGAAAAGAGGCTGCTGAAGACACTAGTTTTAGCAAAGCTCTCTGCTCCTCTCCCTTTCCTTGTTGCCTATCATAAACCTTTTTTCACTGTCATTTACATCCATCATTCACTGTCTGTGCTCCAGAGCAGCTGTCCTGATCACAGACTGGGGCCATAGCCCATCTGTGAGTAGCACCATTAATATATCCTTAGGGAAGAGTATATGAAACAGGCCACTTAAAGAGAGAGTCCCTCTCCAGTATTCCCCTCTCACATTGCAGCCATCTGTAGTTCATGGACTTTTTGAGCTTAAGTTTGCATTTGCCTGATCACATTTAATACTCCATTTCTTCATGAATCTGGCTAGTTATTTTTTAAATCTGTCACAGTTTAAAGCTGGGCTGGGTTTAGGCCAAACCAGGACAATCTATTTATAATTCTGACATCCATAAAGTTTGGTAGTAATTAAATTTGCAATTTAAATATGCATTGTGTGAAAAAAAAAAACCTTTTGGTTTTAAATCTGAAGCCTGATAGTTCAATTTCAGGTATCTAGTTCCTGCACCTTGAGAAGTCATCTTAGCCATGACTTTATATACAGCAATCATATCCCTCAGTCACTTTCCTGACCTGAGCCGAATGCTGTCCTAGTTACTATCTCTTCATTAAAAAAAAGCCAATTCATACCTTTCAACATTCTTGCCATCTTGCTTTGAACCTTCTCCTGTTTACGCAGCTTGGACAGTGAAAACTGCCAGTTTCAGCCTGCTCTGTGTTGCTTACATAATTCTGACAGAAGTCTTCCAATGCTGAAAGTTATTAGATAAATGTTTGCTGTTAAACTTTTAGGAAAATCAATATATACCTATTTCTATTGCATTCATTTCTTTCAACGCTTTCTAGCATCTTTCCTCTTTTAAAACAAAGCCTGAATTTTGGACAAAGCTGTTGGACAGTGATCCTGTACTTTTTGGGGTCAGCTTACTTCCTAAACTCTATGTAGTTTATTTCAAGGAAGCCACTTGTCCACTTTCAGTGTCATACAAAAACCCAAGCTCATTCCCCAGGAGGCATTAATGTCAACTGGCTGAAGGTCTAGATTGAAGGATGCATGGGCAGTCCCCCACGGCAGAAGGCAGAGTAACTTATAGATGTCCTCCCCCTAATCAATTCTTCTGTCCTGCCACTGTCCGTAACCTCTGACACATTGGTTTTCCACCAGGTGAGCTCTTGAACCCTCATTCCGTGGTTGTACACCTGCAAATGCTGGCATAAGGAGACTGGGAAGGAAGGGGACTGGGCTACTTAGATCAGCTCAAGCTGCCAAAAAATTGCCCTGCCACCAAAAGATGCAGCCTTCACCTCCCTACCCATCCCACCACACGCTCCCATTTCTACCTCCTGTTTGCTGTAGCAGTAGTTCAATGTATGGGACCATTTCACTGAGTTGCTGAATCTACTTATATTGGTGAAACTAGACCTGAGGTACTTGGAAGATACTAGGGCTCAAGTGTGGCTGGAGGATCTGGCTCTGATGAGAATGAAGGCGGCTGCCTTCAATCAGTATCAGTAATGAGGCATCTGCCACTGGGGTACTATGGGTTTTAAATATCAACACATCATGGGTTGTATAGCTTTATAAATTAAAATAAATAGTCTTAAATAGTCTTACATAAGAACAAATCCAGCATGCACCAAATGATTAGCATCTTGAAGCTAAACTGGCCTTTCTATGCATTAGACCCGCAGTTTCTGTGGGCCACATTTGAGGAGCACTGATGAGGCTAGTCTTTGCAATGGGAAAGACTAGGGTCACACAAATGAGAGGGCATTATAACTGTCTGCGTTTGATCTGTTGGACCTTGATATGGTGAATGAATGCAATACAGTAGAATAAAGCAAGCATAATTTTCAGTTGTCGTATATCTGAGGGGAAGGGAGAGAAAAACAGGGAGCAAGAGAGACAAGCTTGGGTTTGATTAGTCCTTTCTGGAATTTTTAAATTTTGTTAAGGTAATGAAACAAAAAGTTGTGTTATGAAGTTAAGTTAATGTCGCAGACAGGGTGTTCCATTGCTGAACTGAACCTGAGGCTCATACATAGTTGATAAAATGCTCAAATGACAGGTATATTTGAAGTGGCCCCATTCGGGAGAGTGGATTGAATAGAGCCACCAAATAGAATGAAGCTTCAAAAATACAACAAAGCTTTACACGGTTTCAGAAAGAAAGCTAATCAGTTCTAGCTGCTTATATTTCCTTACCATTTCCAAGTTACCATGACTTGGAAGTACCAAATATAATCACAGTAAGAAAAAAAATATAGCATTGCATTTTCATCTAGAACAAAACAACTGCAGTAATTATATGTGTGGGCATTTCTTGCTGCTAAGGCTACAATCTGGATTTCATGCTTCAACAGCAGAATGCCAGATGAGAGGAAACAGCTTATTTAAAATTGCCCAGACAAGGATTACAGGCTTGTCTCACTGACAGAATGATGTATTTTCGGCCCAAATTCTTTCCTGCATCTCCTTTTCCAAAGACCGTTCATTTGTTGCCATAGAGGCCATTTCCAATCACAATTTTCCCTTGCACAGGTTCTGTTCTGGGTGATCACTACCTCGGCTGCCCAGGCCGCTCCGGCTGTGCCTCATGCCTAAGCGTAACCAAGAGGGAATAGTACGGCAGAACATCTGCAACCACACAGTATACAACTGCTCTTTGCAGAATTGCTTTATTTTTTTAATCCACAAAACTGGTACATAATTGGGAGGGTAAGCTGTAGCTACCCAGTGCATGAAAATGTGGGCATGCATCACGGCTGCCAAATCTACTAGGATGCCTTTTTGTCCTTTAAAGGGAATTGTCACATCAATCACACCCTTCATTTTTTTTTCCTGGCTTTGCTATAGTGGAGATTATTAGAAGTAATGGGAAAACAAAAAGGACTCACTTTCGCTTCACTGGTAGCTTTTGCATAGATAACCCCCGCGCCTGTACACCTGGGGGAGCTGCTCGCATGGCAACAGCAAGGGCCGGAGAAGGTTTGAGCAGTGATGACTGTACAATCGCAAATCGCCAGCGGCAGCTGGAGCAGGACAGGGCCGGGACAGACTCCGGCTTTTGTGGGTTTCACTCCCAGAGACCCCCAAGACACACCTCAGCCGCCAAGCGAGGGGAGACGCAACAGCTCCCACCTCCTGAGAGGAGAGGCCCCTCCTCCGCTCGCTTTCGGCGCTGCTTTTGTACGGCGCTTTTTTTCTTTTTTTTAAAACTTGTTGGGGAAGGGGCGTTTGGGCGGGGTGGCGATGAGGGGCCGCCAGCCGCCCGGCACCCCGCCGGACCCGCCCTGAGGGGAAGCGCGGCCACGGCGCCCTGAGGGAGCTCCCGCCCCGCCGCGCCCCGCCCTGAGGGGCCCTCCCGCTCCGCGCCCAGAGCGCGCGCACCCTCCCCTCGCTCCCCCCGCCCACTGCAGAAACCGGAGCATGCGCAGCGCTGCTAGCGGGCGCCGCGCGGCGCTTGGCTCTAAGGCGGTGCGTCAGCGCCCGCCTCCGCGGCGGTGCCGAGCTCTGTGATTGGCCATCGGCAGGCGGAAGTGGTCCCGCCCCCGGCCTGTCGCGGGTTGGCGGGAAGTGCTGAGGGGGCCTGTGGTGCGGTGTTCGTCCGTCCGTGCGCCGCCGCGGTGTGCGGGCCGTGCTCGGCATAACGGCTGGGCTGGGGCGTGAGGTGAAGGTGACGGCCGGGTCCAGTCCAGTGTAGTTCAGTTCAGTTCAGTTCAGTCCAGCCCAGCCGAAGCTATGCAGGCCTTCCTCAAAGGCCCGTCTTCCATCAGCACCAAGCCCCCCGCTGCCAAGGAGAAGGGCGCAGCCGGCGCAGCGGGGAGCAGCGGGGAGGGCAAGAGGCTCAAACCCATCCCCTGGGTGGAGAAATAGTAAGGGCTGTTCTGGGGCATGGGGTGGCTGGCCGGGGTGGCAGTGGCTGGTCGTGGGAGGGGTTCGGCTCTTGAGGGGGTTTGTGGAAGTTGGATTGGGTGCATAGCAAAGAGGGTTACAGCTGTAAGTGTTTCCACCTGGGAGAAGAGCTTTAACTTTTTCAGCTGCAGGGGAAAACCAGCGCTGTGAACTACTATAACAGCCCTTTGTTGGTGTTACTGAGCAGAAAATGCCTCCATTGCCTCTGTCAAGTGGTGCAGTTTCATTGCTGTGGCTTGGTGCAAAAGTGCATTAAATGCTTCATTTTTGAAAAGTCTTTATCAGCTCACAAAGTGGTAAGATACTGCAGTCTGCAGTACAGTTCTGCTTCTAAAAACAGCTCAGGCTGGTGTTTACAATAGAAATAGACAAACAGCTTCCTCAGAAATGAGATCACTTCAGTGATACAGACCAGAGGCAATAGACAGATTTCCTGTTGTGATTTTGACCTCAACTACAAAATTTGCTTTAATTCTTCAGTACCTGATGTAATCAGAAAGGGAAATGTTGTTTTTCTCAATTTCAGTTTTCTTCTGAAACTTCGTTAGCTAATAAATAGCATTTAATGTCTTTCTACTTAGTCGCCCCAAAAATGTGGATGAAGTTGCCTTCCAGGATGAAGTTGTTGCTGTGCTGAAAAAGTCCTTGGAAGGTGCTGATGTGAGTATAATGATAACATTGACCCAATGGGTATGTTTGGGCAGAAATTTTAGCCAGTGGTAATGAAAACTTCTCTTTTCTAACTCAGCAATGATCATTTTTACAGTGGAACTTTACAAACAAGCTAAGTGGCTTCCTCGTAGTACATTGTGATATATGTGTAAAAATTGTGATGTTTCCAGACCTCTAAACATTGTAAAATTGTCAGCTCTGGGGTGCAGTTTTGGAATTTTTCTGGAAAAGCTTAATTGGTAAACAACTTCTTAATAGTTTCAAATCTGGAAAGGCTTTTGTTGTCTCTACACTACTATTCAGCTAGTACTTTTCACATTCATGTTTAAGAGGAGAGGGGAAATTTTTCTTTCCTAGAAAATCTGGATTGCCAGTCATTCCTAAGCACTTCTAGTGATCTATCAGTGCTTCTCTGAAACTGCTAAACATTAAAACAAATCTATTGTTTGCTAATGAGGGAAGTTTAAGTTATAAGTGCGAGGTCTACTACTTAGATAGTGATCCCCAAACTTTTTGGGTTAAAGTTTCCAAGTAAGTCTCTTTGGCTTTAAAAACCTGAGTATGACAGTTGCACTAACTTCACTGCAGTGTTGGCATCTGTGACCTAAGAATATAAAGAGGATGAGCAGAGCATTTTCAGTTGCCTTTGTTTACACTTGCATTTGCTTTTGGATAAAAATTTGGTAAATATTCAGTATGAATGATGGTTATTTCCTCCAAACCAGGTGATGGGGAGATGGAGGGACTGAAGGGAGAAATAAAGTAGGTAGCCAAGAGATGGCTGTGCTTTCTTACAATTCCTTCCTTTGTACATGCTGAGACTTTCTTTTGCTCCACGTTTCACCTAGAAGGGTCATTCTCGTGCTCCAAAAGCTGTTTCTGTTCTCATGAACTGCTAATGCCAGCTGAAGTTGTTGGTAAGGATGTTCTGAAAATGACATTTGTGATATGGCTGGCTGCTCACCAAGAGCTAAAAGGAACAATTTAGGCTTTTCAGAGTTTTATGCAAGAAGCCTTCCACTTGTAGTGTGCTCTGATGTGCAAGTACGTGTACAGAGTCTTCGGTATTTGAAAATTTTATCTTAAGACAATTTGCTCTGCAGTTCTGGTTTTGACTAAGGAGTCTATTTCTATCTGAAAATATTAATTTAATCAGAACTTGCAAAAGCAGAAGTACCTTATTTGTTTGAGCATAGGGAGCCAAAATGAAGCTGGTATGACAGAACTGGGAAAGACTTGTATAATTTCTTTCTTTAGTTCATGTTTCCAGATTGAATTTACTTTGAGAATGCTGTTGTAATGTGACCTTGTCATGTAATGTTGTACCCGCAGAAATCTGGGTTTCAACAGCAATGCTGCTATATTATAGTATTTGTACAGTTGAGGTAATTAGTAAGGAACTATTACCAGCTAAGGAGAAATGAGGTGCTGCCACCTATTCTGTCTGAACATATCAGTCATGTAACGTCACTTAGGTGATGGGTTATGAAGTTCTATTTTGAGCAACAGCTATTTAAAACCTTCCAGCTTCTGGATCGGCAATGTGTCTTGTATTATGACCCTAGTACTCTTGTGCTGACTTTTTGCCTCCTGAGTTGAAAAGACAAATTTTAACTTCTGCTTATGGTTACAGGCTTTGTATTTTGCCATAGCTGCCCAAACTCAGCAAGGCTGCCCAAAATCATGGAAATACTTCAAAATATTTGATGCTTTTAAAATCTGGACATTTTTGTTAGTTCTTGAAAAAGTTCTGTCAAAAAGGCAGAAGTGTAATTTAAACTCAGAGGTGGCTGGTACTTACTTCATAAGTTCTTATTGAATTTGGAGATCTGGTGAGATCAAAGAAACAGCTGTGACAACGCTGGCGGTTTGTGTCATGTCCTTTATTTAAACCTTAGTGTTGAAAATGGAGAGCTAGTCCTTTGTCGGTTGGCCTGTGTTTGTGGGCCTTGTTTTGGGAGCTGCTAAATGGAGCAGGACTTTTAAGTCCCTGATGTATCTCCATCTGTAATAGGAAGCATCTGCCTTGTTATAAACTGGGGAGACCAGAGTCCAGGTGGTTTTTAACTAGAGAAGTTGATTTCTTTCTGCCAGGACTATTGATTTGTTGTTGCTTTTTGCAAAGAAACTGACAAGTGTCATAGTATTCTTTAATTTTCATTCACTTGATGACTGAAAAGAGAGTCAGGTGTAGGGTTATCATTGCAATTTACATCTTCACTTGTACTGAAACTTCTAGAAAAGGAGTTGGGGTTTGCACTATATGCGGTAACTTTCCCACAAGCAGGGCAATGCCTGCAGGTAGCCTGCTTACCCCTGGCCAGCATGGAAAAATGGATAACGAGATCAGGTTGCAGTCTGTTTAAAAATACTGCCACAGTTACATAAAGGATTAGGCTGTGCTTGGTGAAAAAGCAGTGTAAATGCTGGTGATAACCTCAGAGAGAAACAAGCATAAATGAGGTTGAAACAGAAACAGTAGTAAAGTATGGGTTTAATGGAATTAGGGAACAGATTCTTATTAAAACTTTTTACCTGCTAATGCTTGTTTTGAGAACTGGTAGAGTGTGAATTAGCAGAGAGGCATGAAATTACGGATCTCCACGAAAATGTCTACCCTTGTAGTGTGCTAATTTAACATGGTTGTTGGTGAATTTTCAGCTGTCATTCAGTAAACATTTCCTCTCCCTGAAGCCTTCCTAAAATATATAGGGGGATAATAATGTTGTGGTATCTAATTAAACTTGAAAAAACGTTTGGTAGTACTGGATGCTGTTTACTTTTTAGTAACTAGGGAAACAAGTAACGAATGATTGGCAGAAAGAGCAGGCAAAACTTGAACTGGATTTATTTACTATAAATGATTGAAGGTTAACATTCTTCTATCTGTACTTTTACAGTACATACACAGTTGAATCTTTGTGTCTTATCTTAGTTGTTAAAATGGGATGCTTGTTACCAAACTGGTCTGTCTATTTCATTTTCTGATTATGGATTGTGTACTCCTGCATTTTACTCTGCTCTTTGGATGTCTTTCGTTTTACTGTTCCCATTCGGTCTGCATTACTTGCTATATTCAGCATAAAATTCTCTAATCTAATTTTAGTGACTCTCTTTAAAAATAGAACATTTATTAAGGGCTGGAAATCAAGTCAGACTGAGAGGTTTGTCTTTTTGCTGTTGATTGGAGAGGACTCTTGGATTTTTGTTCTAAGAGTGTAGAACTGGAACATCCCCTGCTGCCAAAGGCAGCAGTCTTGAAGCGCACCCTGATAAATTGTAAGAGGGATTACTTGAAATAGTAGTATAGAAAGCTATTACTTCTGTGCTAAAGCTTCTCGATTTCAGCCAAAATTTAGTCGTAACTAATTTGGTTTATGCCAACTTTGTTCTTTGTCCCTGTGTTGCTCTGATATATTTATGGAGAACAGTCATGTTCCCTCTCAGCTTTTGTTTTGCTGAGCTAAATCATTTTCTTTAAAAAAGTCACTTCTCATAAGATAGGCTCTTTACTCCTTTAATCACCTTCCCAGTTTGGATTCATCATCCTTGTCTAAGGATGATCTGAACTGTGTGTAGCTTTCCACATGAAGTCTTATTAGCCCCGTGTTAGTATTATCATTTTCCATCTGTATTGAAAGTACACGCCCTAGGACCACAGTGTTACACAGGCTTATACTGTTCCTCTGACTGACGGACAAAACAAAGTCAGCTTTTATTTTATTCCAGCTGATGAATTCCAGACATCTAGCAGATATTTAGTTATATTCTCAAATTGTGTGATTTTATGCTTTGTGCTGCTAAATGTCATCCTATAATTATTACTGCATTCTTTGCTGTGCTGCTGTGATCTTCCTGTGTCAGCATATTTCTTTAATGCATTCCTGTTTTTCATGCTGAGGTTATTAATTAAATTATTTGAAAGATCAGCTAACCTAATCTCTTTAAGAAATGCCACTGGTCTCCTCCTTTCAAAAAACCTTGGATGGATGTAGAAATTTGCCAGTGCTATGCATTCCAGGCAGTCGCTGCAAGCATCTATGTGATTAGTGTTAGGCTATGTCTGCATTGCACGCACTGCAATATAGTGCAGGCATTCACGAGCTACCTTGTGCTTACTGCAGTGGAGTTAATGGCAGCACAGAATTCTCAGTGTGGCTTGAAAAGGCGGTCTGGGGAGTCGGGAAAGGACGGAATAGTTAACCTGTGACAGATTTTGTCACGGCTGCACTGCTAGTAGTATCCAGGCTGTTTGAAGGGCATCCTTGCATAAATGTGCATGTCACTGCAGTCATGCCAGTTACTTCTGTAGGCTTTAGTGATCTCAGACATGACCTGGAGGGAATATGTCAAAATAAAATATATATTGAAGTATCAGTTTTGATAGAACTTGTGATGGTGCCACGAAATAACAGCTTGTTCATGCTGTGTTATAAACAGCCACTGTTTGTCCTCCTTTAGAGCACAATGTGCCATGACCTAGAAGTGAAAGACTTGATATTATTTACCAGGAGGAGTAGATAGTTTCTGTTCTATTAGGTGCTCAGATTTTCAGTAGGTTTTCCTGTTTGTGGTTTATTTGCTTTTCTTAAAATGGTGCCTTGCTGTTTCAGCTTCCCAATCTGTTGTTCTATGGCCCACCTGGAACTGGAAAGACTTCCACTATTTTAGCAGCTGCTAGAGAACTCTATGGGTAAGCTGGAATCAAGTTGCTTTGGTGTAATCTACTACCACGTCTTCTAATCACGTGACAGAGTGCCACTGGTCATTGCCTGTTCTTATGTAGGTGCTAGGTCTTTTTCAGGAATATCTTCACGTTCTGTTTCAGCTCTAATTCTCTTTCTCATTTGTCCTGTCACAAGACGTTGATTTCTGTTACCAATATAGACTTACAACACTTGAGACTAGCAGCCATGTAACCCTATAGCAAAGAGTATGAAAATAAATGGCTTGCATGTGCCTTACTGAACTTTGTAAAGGAATTCCAATTTTAATGGTATATTCAGTAAGTTGTTAGGTACACATAGATCTCAAAGCACTTCATAAAGTGTCTCAGTTGTGATCTTTCCATTACGTACCATTGAATTGTGTCTGGAAGTAATGTTGGGAGTCAGACTAAAATTCAGCATGTGTGCGTTCATCCGCTCACTTGTAACTCTTGGGAGTTTTTAAGTAGTAAATTCAGTGACCCATAAGCAAAAGATGGATGAGAAGGTGGTTTGATGTTATGAGCAAATCTAATGTTGACTTTAGTCCCTTCACCCCCCATCGTCATCTTTAATTTTTGGCTTGTGTTGGTTTTTGGAAAGAACCACTTCTAGTTTAATAGTAGGAAGACAACTACACATTGTGTGTCCATTTGAATTCCCAGAACTTAAAATCCACTGTATTAATTTTTTTTTTTTAATCAGAGGTGCTGCTGCATAGTACTGCTGCTCAATACTGACGGTGTTATACCTTCCACATGTTTCTTTCTGGTAGTATTGCAATGCCAGAGTGCTGCCAGTGACTGTATCTGGGCATTTTACTTGTTCTTCCATATTGCTCGCAGCATATAAGTAGAAGGGCAAATAATATAGTGCTCTGAACTTAGAAAGCCAACTTCCTACTTTTTTTTTTTCTTGGATAACTGATGTAATTTTACACTTGAATGTTTTCTGCAGTCTGGGAGGCAATTGTAAAAGAAACTAATGGAAATTCATACCTAACATTTAATGATCTCAATTTAACTATCTTTTAACAAAGTATGCTCTTTAGTAATGCTGGCAAAAATAATACCTGCCATTTGAAAAGGCCAGAAGGACTATTGATATACTTTATAATGTATCATTACAAGAGTTAGCAGCTAAGATGTTGTAATAAAAATTTTGCAGACCTGAATTATTCCGGCAAAGAGTCCTTGAGTTAAACGCTTCTGATGAGCGTGGAATACAAGTGATTCGAGAAAAAGTGAAGGCTTTTGCTCAGCTAACTGCATCTGGAAGCCGTTCAGAGTAAGTGCTGGATCAAAGATGGACTTTCTTGCTTAAGGCAAAGCATATGGTTGCTTTTGTTTAGGTTAACTTTATAATTCTAATGTAAAAGATGGGTCAGCATTGCCCAGAAGTTTGCAACACAGGCAGTGCTTTGGGTAAGCTTTGACTTCACGCAATTTTGTGTTGAGAGCTTGAATACCTGGGAGGAACTTTTGCTAGTGCTCTTGGAGTTAGGGAGAGGCAAACAGGGAAAACCCCAAAAGATGAAGCCTTCTGGTTTTGATGATATGCTGTTGCCTTTGCAAATGTTGTCTGACTACCACAGAAAAGCTTCTTTGGGTAAATTGTGGTGGAAGTTACTTCTCTAGTACCTCTGACCTGCAGCATCTCATACAAGGTGGATGCTAGTTTCTGAGATGCTAACAAGATTCTGGTGTTAGGTGGTGAGAAGCCCTGTGCAGAGGAAGCCGTATGTGTGGAAAAAAAAGAGATTGTGGAAAGTAGCAGGAAGAAACTGCATGCCAGGACTGTCTGGCAAGAATTGGTTGGGTACTGAAAGTAGTCTGTTGCAGTGTTCTTTAAAGTTCAGGGAATAAGGAAGCCTGTAAAAAGAAGAGCTGCATTAGTTATTAAAAGAAGAAACTTAAAGCAAAAGTACGTATTTCAGAGGACTTTTGCAGTCTTCAAGTGTTAGTCTTTCTATGGGAACGCAGTCCCTCCCTTTATTAGAAATACTAGTCCTTTATCTAAAAATAATCAAAAAGACTGAACCTCTGAATATGTTCTATTTATTGGGTATAAATACTTAAGTAAAAGATGACTTGCTATTTGCAGTAACTTTTTTTTTTTTAACTTGGTCTATATATTGCGTATCTCCTGGATAACACATTTCTTATTTTTCAGTGGTAAAGCTTGTCCTCCTTTTAAAATTGTAATTCTGGATGAAGCAGACTCAATGACTTCAGCAGCACAGGCAGCCTTAAGACGCACAATGGAAAAAGAATCGAAAACAACACGTTTCTGCCTTATTTGTAACTACATCAGCAGGTACATGTGGAATTTGTTGCTTATTTAGACTTGTTGCTCTTCCTATTCTGTACTTTTTTTTCCTCCCTTCTTCATAGAGAGGCTGATATCTAGTTTTCATAGTTTTGAGTTAATAGAGATGTAACTGTGTGAATGCAAGACTGAAGACAATGTTTAGGTATCAACTTCTATTTTTTATGGTGTTGCAGTTTTAAGGTTATGTCGCCCTTTTCTGCCTTGATAACTTTGTCTGTATGAACTTGACCCATGCATTCACTGAGCAAGTACTTACCTTCCTTTCTTTCAGAATAATTGAACCTTTAACATCTCGATGCTCCAAATTCCGCTTCAAGCCTTTGTCAGACAAAATCCAACAGCAGAGGCTATTGGACGTTTCTGAGAAGGAACATGTGAAAATCAGTAGTGAGGTAACTTCATGGTTGCCGTGGAATTTTATTGCTTAATCCAGTCCATAATTACATTACAGTGCAAGGGGCTCAGTCAGCATACTTTTCCAGACTGCTCAATTGTATTAAATATAATATATAAACTCATTTAGATATTATTCTCCTTCCATAGATGGGATGAATTCTAAGAGTCTTCCTAAAACCAGAGAAATGTCCACCAGAGAAAACTGAAGCAAAACTGTAGGGCTTTTTGTTCTGTGTATGCTTGCATTAAACCGTGCTTCATTCTGAAATTGCTGGCACACATTTATGTTAGTAGAGAGGTTACTTTGTAACTCGTGTATTGTGCCCATCTGTGACAATCTGCTTTAGCCATTACTTGATGTTCTAAAATCAATGTGCTAAGAAAGTGTACTGGATTTTAATTAAGAGTGAACTTATAACTTGGCATTTTCTGACATTTTTCAGGCAGTATCTTACCTTGTTAAAGTGTCAGAAGGGGACTTAAGAAAAGCAATTACTTTTCTTCAAAGTGCCACTCGCCTCATGGGTGGGAAAGAGATCACAGAGAAGATAGTCACTGAAATCGCAGGGGTAAGCTATGCTTTACAGTTGCTCCTGTAATTAGTCTGAAAAGCATTTGTGTAGTAAGTGTACTTGCTACCTTTATCTACCTTTGTTCAAAGTTTGATTAAAAAACTGTTTTATACTCATTAGTATTGCAATATGGTACTGATACATTATCCACCAGAGTTTTAAAGACTGCCTCATGCAGTGCATTTATTACATAGCAAGTTACTAGCAACTTATTCTGTAAGTCAAGGAAAACTGTAAAATAGTCTTATAATTCAAACTGAAGTTGAAATATTCTGCCCATGAATGCAAAATGTATTGCTTTTTGTGGGACAGTAGACTCTAGAACATTTTTGGCACTTTTTTTTATATATATATGTGTGTGTGTGTATTTATATGTGTGTGTGTATATAAGTATAGATCATTGCAAAATATAGTTTGGAAACATCACAGGGAATGACTTTCAGTAGCAGCTTATTTGCGACTTAACGTTCACAGTGACAGTATGTCCTCAAGGATATGTGTAGGATCTTGGTTTTTAACAAAACAGCAGTGATTTCTTCTAGAATGAGATAGATAATACTGACAGGGACAAGAGAAACCTCAGAGGAAATGCATTTAATAAAACTTATGTGAAGGGGTTCCTATAGCAACAAAACACTTACCCTCTAAAGCAAGAGATGTGAGATTAGGAGCTGAGGAGCTGAAAAATAAATAGCCTTTAATGATGGACACACTTCCCTTGAAGGTGCTATGGTCGTAGCTAATTGTAAGGTTTTCACTTTGATGGAACCAGAGGCAATTGCTACTGTACAGTTTTAAACAATTTTCTCAGTGAACTCATTCAGTTTTGTGTTATCTAGCTGTAGAAAAGAGATGGATTTCACTTACAGATATCTGTAAATCACAGTTTCTAAGAAACCTGGCAGAAGTTGACTGTAATGGTAGGAAAGAGAAGCAGGAAATTCCATTATTGAATAATTCTTGTTTAAACCAAAGGAACCCAACTTTACATCTTCATAGAGACTTCCAGGTTCTTGGTTGTATGTAACTTTTGTGACCCTGGAGTGACCTTAGTACAAAAGATTAATAAAAGCTTTGAAACCGAACTGTCCAGACACAAAACTGACAGGAATAACAATGAGTAGGGGGGAGATGTGGGCAGTGCTTCCCTGCTCAGAGCTAAATAACGGCATCTGTCAACTTTTTTTTCTTCTGATTTATTGTCTGATCTTGTTGCATTGGGCTTTTTGTGTATGTCCCTGGTGCGTCACTGGAGAGAAAACCGATTTGCTGTTTTGCTTGGGCGTAGAATGGTACAGAAAGCATTCGCTGATCTAAATGTTGAAGTAGGTCCTTCACTTAGTCAGTGTCCTGAATAAGCAATTGTGTGTTGGATTTTTGAAGGTGACTTTGACAATTCACTGTCATTATATAGTTTTTCTTTTAATATCACCAATATAGGACAAACATTACAGTCAAGCTCTCACTGTCTTATATACTTGCTTGAAAGTGGTTGGGTGTGTAGAGGAATGGAATGCTAAAATGGCAATTTCCTTCATAAATAGTTTGTATCTGTACTATGAGCATCAACTTCAATTTTCAGTTTACACAGTGGAAATTAAGAAATGTGACTTCTTGTTACAGGTCATCCCTAAAGAAACAACTGATGAACTGCTGTCTGTCTGCCAGAGTGGTTCATTTGAGAAACTGGAAACACTGGCAAAGGTAAAGTCCTCCTGGTGCTCTAGCCTGGCTATTTGTCTAGGCCCCTGCCCTGCGAATTCTTTGTGGCTGGGCTGCAGCTGAAGAACGTTTGGCCTCAGGTCAGTTAGGGTGCACATTTCAGGAAGCGTGTCTTTTACCAGTTAGTACTCTGATCTCTTCCTACTGAAGAACAACTGTTAAAGCTGCAAATAAGATCCCCAACCAGTGTGACTCCAGCTTTCTCCTGAGTTGAACTGATGACATGTGGAGCTGTTGGGCTGAATTAGGCAGTGTAGGAATTCCCAGCGAGGCACTTGGCTCAGGCCTTTAGAACTGCGTCTTCAATGGACTGGACTAGTCTCTGGACTAGTCACCTTCTTGGTTACATAGAAGCTGTGTTAGATGAGAAGTACCTGAATAAAGCTGTAATAAGTCTTCAGTTTTAAAATATTTCATGTTAATCTTACAGTACACTAGTGAGTAAGTTTGTCTTACAAACTGCAGTGACTTAAAATAGATCTTCCTGGAGAAGGCACAAGTTACTGCTTTACAGAGGAGGATTTATTTTCTTTAATACAGAAAAGGTTTTTACTGTCTTTGAAGAATGGGAAATTCCTCATCTCAGGAGTTTAAAGGAGGCTCAGAGAGTCTTGAACTGGATTTTAAATCAAGTAGTAGTCCTTGACAGAGGGGAGCACGCCATAGTGCCATTCTCCCTTCCAGTGAAATGTTCTGTGCCTGTATGAAAAGAGCCAGTATTGGTTGGCCTCCTCCTTTTTACTTGGCTGAGCCTCATCAGGTAGTTCTGGCAGGAGCTCTGGTTTTGAGTCTGGATTTATTCTCCTGTAAGCTTGCAGCAAATCTTAGAATTGTTGTGCCAGGATTTGTGCAGGTGTCACTGCTTACACTTCCACATTTACTTACTGTGATGTCTAATGTGTGTTGATCTTTAGAGGTGATCATACTGGTTTTCTAAATCCTTAGAGCTGGTATAGTCTGTCATCAAACCACAATCTAATCTAATGTAGTAGTTTGGAACTGTTCTCCAGTTTGTAGAGTAGATACTTCATGGTGGGGGTTTGTTTCAAATACTAATGCTCAATATGCAGTTGACACAATTTGAGTGTGTACTTCTGTAAAGCACAGGTGTACATATTGCTGTACAGAAAAATAAGGTTGCACCAACTCTTTCTATTTTCATAAACTTCTCTCTGCCTAAATGGCTTCATGGAATACTGTTCTCAATATTTGCTGGTTATGTAACTGGGCACTACCAATTTAAAAAAAAAAAAAAGCAGCTATCTTTAGTTGCCATGGTTTGTATTTTATTAAAAAAGTTTTGGCCTCTGTATGTCTGAGGCTGCAACTAGCAGATGAAGAAAATAAATCAAAGTAGGTGGCACTTTAAAATGTGATAGCTGTGAAACTGCCACGTGATGCTATGGATGCTAAGCTTTCCTAATTTTAGATTAAGGTTGGACAGGTTCAGTGGAGGTTGTTAAATGCTTAAAATGTCTCTAGCTCACAAAAGCCCCAAGATATAAATTGTCAGAAGCTGGAAGAATATTTGGGCAAAATTATTTCATGTTAATATTCTGCTCTCTGCCTGCCATGCTCTTGCAGTCTTTTCTAGGTGCTCTCTTCAGGTCACTGTCGGGCAGGATGCTGGACTATAGACCAACCACTGACTCGTCCTCTAAAATTTAAAAGTTCTGTAATAAATTTCAGTAGAGTCTTTCAGTTCGGACAGAATTTTTCAGATTGGTTTTCCAATTTGTGTGTTTCTGCTGCTGAATTATTTCCATTTTCCTCCCTCCCTGACACAGAATCTCATAAATGAAGGGTACGCAGTTGCTCAGCTGGTAAACCAGCTGCATGATACTGTTGTTGAGAGTGAAGATTACAGTGACAAGCAGAAATCTGCCATAGTCGAGAAACTTGCGGTAAGTCTGTAGCTTGAATTAAAAAAACCCACATTAATCTCCACTGATTAATTGTTGTTGACTCACTCTTTCTCCCGGGAAGTATACATAAGGATTTATTTTGATTTTTAGTTCTGAATGTTTCTTGGTAGAACCTAAATTTTTGTTCTGAGAAATTTCATGAGAAGGAATTGAAATCCAGTTAAGTGAATTATTAGCCATATTATGTTGTTCTAATGGTGCTCAAGCAAGAGGTTTGTGGGTTGGTTGTTTCTTTTTAATATAAATTGAGAGGGGAAAATTAAGGCAAGCTTTTAGGTCTGCACTTAAACAACTTGGGAACTGCAAAACCAAGTTTTTGTTCTGGTGTGTAAAATATACCTTTTTGGAAAAAGAGTTAATTGAACTTGCTGAATTTTGACCAAGAAGACGACAGCTGTGGTGGTTTTGCTAATTCACTGAAGAAAGGCAGGTAGTGGTGATGACCTGCAGAGTGGTGCTCCTAGCAGTTAACTGCATCCCTTCCTCTATGTAACAGTTGTATCTTGGGCTCCTCAAGAATATGGAGGCCGGAGAGGTGATGATTCCCAGCTGGGCAGGATGGGTATGATGTGATGTGTGACTGCTGGAGAAGTCATGGCCAGTTAAAGAGAGTGGGCACACTTCATCTTGGTGTTCTCAGCTCTAACCTTAAGAGACAGCTGCCTTGAGCACTCCCATTTTAAGAGGGTTTTACCTTCTCTTTTCTATTTGCAGGAAGTAGACAAATGCTTGGCAGATGGTGCTGATGAATACTTGCAGCTGATGAGTCTCTGTGCCCTTGTGATGCAGCAGCTAACACAGAACACTTAACAGCTCCTCCAGCAGTGGCCAGCAGCAGAGTAGAGCAGCTTTTTGTTTCATGGGTGGCTGAGGTTTGGAGTGTGGGGCCCTGTGTACTTTTGTACTGGTTTTTGCAATAAAAGGACTGCTCAGCAGTCAGAAAAGCTCATGCTGGGATACTTGGAATTTTTTTACACTAGGTTAAGGAGCTCTCTGGCTGCTGAGGGGCCAGTAACACTCCTGCTTTGCAGTGCTTCATGGTGGACTTACACATGGAAAGGTAAATGCATCAAAAATGAGTGTACACCTACTGTACTTCATCAGCTGAAAGGTTAGAAAGTTGTTCCTCCTTTCAGCCTGTGGTGCTTGAAGTATTGACTCGGCAAAACAATTGTATCTTTACTGAACATGAGGCTTCAGGATGAACCCAGCTCCTGAGGGGGCATGTCCCATGCCACCTCCATCTTGTAGCAGGTCCTTTAGGATTAAATGCTGCAGAAAGCACTTTCTAGTAACCATATTGCAACACTTTTGTGTAGTTTGAGTGAAATAAGGAAAAATGGTGAAAGGGGTCAGAGCATGTTCTAAAGTTGTTTAGATTCTCCTGAGTCTCATTCTATTCCTGGACCCCAAACACAATTTTAAAGCTGTATAAAGAACACAGCTTGTAGTGGTGGATGAGCACTCCCAGCATAGCTGCTACTTCGAAGGCCCTGGTGGAGTGTTTAGGTGAAAGGTGAATTCCCTGAAGGCAGTAAAGGCCTTGGGCTGGCAAGGGTTTTTTTTAATCAAGTCAGTACTAATTATTAAGTGAGCCATTTTGCACTCTGATGTGAGAGGTCGAGCAGGGAGGTCCCCCTCTACCTTACTGAGGAGGTCCCCCTCTACCTTACTGAAGAGCTCCCACCCCACAGTTGCTCTCAACCCTCCCCTATAAGACACCCCTCTAACCAAGAAGCAACTGTTTACAATTTAAGTGAATATAGAAGTATTTTATTGAACATTCAAACTTCATTAAGACATGTGCAATATGGCAAATTTTACTGGGTTTAACCCTAACTAAGACAATAGTATGATTGCTTGCTTGCTGGGGTTTAGCAACAGGGTCCAGATCACACTTACCACTAATTAAATACTTTATTGAATAAATACATATGAAACAAAAATGCATTTTAATGCTTTATAAAAGTTTAGAGATTTTGAAAGGCCTTTCCAATTCAGTCTGAAGTGTAAGTACATACAATAAAGGAAGGTAGGCTAGTTTAACATAATTGGCTGACTTTATACAGCACTTGTATCTTTTAGTCCATAAGTAAATTATTAAATGATAAAGAACATCTAATACAACCACTTCTATGGAACTAGGAAATAAATTTCTAATAAAGAAAAAATTTACAGACCCCATGACTTTCCACCCAACCCCAACAGTCTAACCCTAAAGTGGATAAAGCCAGTGGCTTTCCCCACAAGAACTCACGACAAAAAGTCGCTTTGCTTGTCAACAATCTATATTTCTGATCCGTTATGAGCATTGAGACAAGATTCAATAAATCCCCAAAGAAAGAAGCACGATGCACGTGAATCGCCTATTCAGCAACAGCGAGCACTGCATTCAGAACCACCTCATCCCAGGGATTAAATGAGATCAGCCACATTCATGGGCATCTCATCCACTGTAGTATTGTAGAAAGTCTCAATGTCTCGCAGGATCCTCTTGTCCTCTTCCGTGACAAAATTGATAGCCACACCTTTTCTGCCAAAGCGACCACCCCGGCCAATTCTGCACAAAAAGCAGGAAAAACGAGCAGTTAGTGCCAACAGTACATGAGTGTCTGTCCCATGCAGAGTAGCAGAGCAGAAAAGGTTACTCTCTTGGCTGCAAAGCAAGGTCTGTGTTTAATGGTTGGTACTGCAGTATGAAGTCCTCGCTCACCCTCCCTCCCCTCTGTTCAACTAACACGCCCAACACCACGTGCATCCATCCTGAGCACGTGGCATGCAGAAGACAAGCTATTGTTCCAAAATCAGACTGTTCCACAGCACAGGGACACAACTGGAGAGTTACAATTCAATGTAACTGTTTCCAGTGGGAACACTTCAGGGTTTGGTGTTTTGTTTGTTTTTTTTTTTTTTTTAAACAGAAAATCCAAGCTCGACATTTTTGTGTAAGCCCAGGTCAGTCACTAACACAGCACAGCACAGTTCAGTCCCACCCACCCTCCGTTCTGCCCTCCTGCAGGCTGCACAACAGAGCACCTCGTCAGCAAGAGCTAAACACACAAAATGGCTCACAGAACCCAGTGAGTCATCGTGACAAAAGAGATGCACAAATACCCCCTCACTCTCTATTCAAACTGTGCCGCTTACAAATCCACCTCCTAAATTACGTCAGTGCTCTTTCTAGGCACCATCTTGTGTCATCAGCTGCTGCTATCAACTCCTGTATTTTTTTTACATCAAGTAACAAAGCACAGTTGACTTAACTGAGGACCTAGAAGCAGTTACCTAAACCCAGGGAAACAAAACTCAAATTACTCCCAGAAGACACACACCACAGAGGAAAGAATCCCACTGCAAGAGAAGCCACCAGGAGCAAACAAGGCGCACAGAACATGCCCACAGCTGGACCTCCAGGAGCCAAGGCTGTCCTACACAGGTTTGCCGAGATTACTATGGTCTATAGTCACTGAGCAGCAGCTGCAGATGAGCGAGGGCCTACAGACCAAGCTAACAGTGCTAGTGCTGTCAGAACACTCTGCCAGGAACAGCTTTTGTAACCCTACTCCACAACCTACACAAGGCAGCAGTTCAGTGGCTGGCAGTTTCTCTGGATCTCAGCAAGGAATGATTAGCCATCACTGAACTCATCACACATCTAGGTTTTCCCACTGCTTTGTTTTACTGTCTGAAAGTTCTGCTCCTCCCTTGTTTCAGAACCACAGCTATGCAAGTTAGGGCTTTTCTAAAGCAAAACCACAGGCAGTTTATTTCCTGCTAGCTTCTCAGCAGTTACTGGATGGATGGATAGCTCCCCCTGTAGTGGTAGAGACTAAAGGGACAAACAGGCAAGGGTTGTGCCAATTTCTGCAGAGGACGTGACAGTCGGTGTAGCACACCAACAAGAGGACAAAGCCAACTAACCTGTGAATGTAGTTCTCACGATTGGTCGGCAGGTCATAATTTATCACCAGTGACACTTGCTGCACATCAATGCCACGAGCCTGAAAAAAAGCCATACAGATCCTTTAATGCAAGTCACAGGCTTTTAGACTAAATTATTTATCCCGTGCTTTTGTTGGCCACATGGTTAGTGATGAACTACAACTGTGTAGTCCATAGTGGAGCGTAGTCTTTACTCTTCCAAGAAGCTCCAAACAGTTCAGGCTACAAGAACCTTCACTAAATTATGAAGCTTTTGGCACCAGATCAAAACAGAGACGTGTTCACAGTGTAAGATAATACTAACCAGCAAGTCAGTAGTGATCAGGACACGGCTTGATCCTGATCTGAACTCTCTCATAATAACATCCCGTTCCTTCTGATCCATGTCACCATGCTGCAGAGTTAAAAGTTACAGTTACTACAGTTCCAATACTCCAGACTGTAACAGCCTTTAAAAAAAAACCAGTGATGTATGAAACCCAGCGTCCCTACCTGCCGTAGAACAAAGCAGGCTGGGATAGAAGGAAGCAATTTTCTTTAAGCAGGGGGAACGATAATACAGCACTGCACAGCTATATTATAACTTTCCTGCTTTTTTGCCACTCAAAAGTAGCTCATTGTTTTCCACCATTTACACGTGTCATTTCGGCAGTTACGTGACACCATCAGTTCTTACCAGAGCTGAGACTGTGAAGTCCCTGGCATGCATTTTCTCTGTAAGCCAGTCTACTTTTCTCCTTGTATTCAGGAAAATAACAGCCTGTGTAATGGTCAGTGTCTCATACAAATCACAGAGAGTATCCAGCTTCCACTCCTGAATAAAGCAAAGATCAGGAATTACATCATGCCACTGACTGTTCAGTACATAACAAGAATCCCAAACAAGGAATAAAACACAAAAGCAACAGGCAATTAAGCACACTCTAGTGTGCAATTATGTTCAATATGACCTGGAAAGTTGGAACAAGACATCCAAGTTTCTGCAAAAACTGTTGCACCAAATCTTAAGACACAGGACACTGGACATTAAGAAAGAGGTCCACCCCAGTCATTTCTGACCCAGTGCATAGTTTTTCTTCTTCTTGCATGTACTCTACTAGCATTATTACAGAAACCAAAGCTCAGCCTTGGTTTCTGTAATTTTAGCACAGTGCTTTAACAAGAAGGCAAGAGAACTTAAACTGGACTGTTCCAGCCAGAGCAAGTGCAGCAGATACCAACCTCTCTTTCAACATTAATGTAGAATTGCTTGATACCCTCCAGAGTCAGTTCTTCCTTCTTCACCAGAATACGTATGGGATCTCTCATGAACTTTTTGGTCACCTCCAACACATCCATTGGCATTGTGGCTGATAGCAACACAACCTAGAATGCATTACTCTGTTAGCATGTGCCTGGAACACCCATTTTGATTTAGACAATTCATCAGCAGTTCTCAGCTACACCACAATCAGATCTGCATCCATCAATTTAACCATGTAAAAGGCTTTTTACCTGGATGTTTGTGCTCAATTTTTGAAAGATCTCGTAAATTTGATCCTTAAATCCACGGCTCAACATTTCATCAGCTTCATCCAGAACAAACATTTTGATCCATTTAGGTGCTATTAAAAATAAAAAAAGGAGTCTCTCATGAAGTTTCAGAAGTACACTAAATACTTTTATTAATGTCCCTCTCCTTTAGGATGAAGCTTTCTTACACAACCCTCTACAATGACAGCAAATGCATTACTTAAGCTCTTACTGCGTGTGACATTGGTACTAAAAATTTATTATCAAGAGCAAAATTAAATTAATACTTACAAAGGTAGCGTCTGTTTAACATATCAAACACACGCCCTGGAGTGCCGACCACAATGTGTGGAGCCTCAGCCTGGAGCTTTTGCATTTCATTGCGAACATTGGTACCACCAATACAAGCATGGCATGTTGCTCCCATGTAGTCTCCAAGGGCCAGAATTACCTTTTGAATCTAAAATAAAATGTTTCCATTAGTAGTAGTTCCTGGTACGCTAAAGATTAAGCCCTGTTACCATTGGTGCTTAAGACTTCAGAAGCTAACAGAGCAAACAAGGATTATGCAGCTCTAACGGTTAGAAAAGCTAATGATTTTGGCCAACTGCTTGTTATTGAAGTCGCTCACTACAGAGCTTAAGCCAGAGGGGCACTTAAGTTAAATTTTTGTCCTTACAAGTTGGAACTGAAGTGACCACCATGCATCTGCTATTAAGTTAAAAAGCAGGGCCTCCAGAAGAGAACTCAGGTTTTGAGCTGCTAAGGCCTGCATGTTAAGCAGTTCCAGAAAGTTCATAAGAGACTGTACAAGTGCATTGCTACATGCCAGGCTTTGAAACAAGTGTCACCTCACCAAGTGTTCTACTCATCAGAGTAGAATAAAGCCTAAATATTCTGATCAGAGGCTCTTGTTCCACTGATCTGCTTTTCTTTTTTTCTTAGATTTCTTTCCTGATTTAGTTTGTTTAGTTTTACCTTCAAGAATAATCTTCACTATAGCACTGGCATCTCAGTATATTTTAGTTGAAAAAGACAGGAAGTTGTATGTAACTTATTTTCTACTCTGAGATCTGTTCAGCATTTCATCTTAAGACCCCACATTACTGATATACATTCACCCTAAAAATTAAGTATCCTGGAAGTTTTGTTAAACACTCCCACTTAGTAAAGCAGTATACCAAGCCCTGAAGGTGAAGTAGACATGCAGTAAGATTCAGTCAGGAAAACATCACAGAAATACAACAATGAAGTGACCACATGCGCACTGCTGTTTTCATGTTGCACAACTGCACACAAGTTCAAATAGCTTCCAAAAAGTATGTTTTGTTTCCACTCAGAACACTGTGTTTTAATAACACGTATTTTGGTTTTGTGCTGAAGATGGTCCCTCAGAACTATACACAGCATAGCAGCTGGCTCCTGCAACCCTGCCCAGCACATCCTCCGTGTGCATCAACTCAACTTTTCAAGCAGGCAGAGAACTTGTGGGACAGAAGCCAGTTTATATGTTATGTATCAGTTTATAAAAAGGGTTCTGCATGGATATTAGTTACAGCCCCTTAAGAAGTCTGTTTATTGTCTCACAGTTGTGAAACCTGAAACCTATGCAACACACAAGCAGCTTTTTTTTTTTTTAACTACACTATCAATACCTGTTGAGCCAGTTCTCTGGTAGGGGCCAATACTAGTGCTTGGGTCTCCTTGAGATCAATCTCCAACTGCTGCAGGATGGAAATAGCAAATGTGGCTGTCTTGCCAGTACCTGACTGAGCTTGGGCAATCACATCATACCCTAAAAAAAGCAGGATACACATTTACTGCTCCCACACAGGTCATTCATGTTTTCAGTTTTATTTTATTCCCTTTGAAATAAGTGATCAGTATTAAGAGTTCTCTCCATTTCAGGTCAGTCCCGAAAGATGGTGTACCATCATATCACTTGTTCAACAAGGATTAAAAATAGGTATCATTGCACGCTAATAAAGCGGTGTATGCATTTTACAACACTTTCCTAATTATCTGATGTTGATACCAACAAACGAATGACCTGCATACCTTTGATGCATGGAATAATAGCTCTCTGCTGAATAGCTGAAGGCTTCTCAAAACCATAAGCATAAATGCCCCTTAGAAGGGATTCTTTTAAATTCATATCATCAAAATTGTCAACAATCTCATTCCAGTTGCTCTGTAATAAAGAAAAAAAACATAAGAAATATTAAATCCAACACTTATCTCCAGCAGTGATTAAATTCTCAAGTCAGTTCGCATGTGCTCACCTCAATGACACCATCGGGGTCCATTCCCTCTGGGCCGCCATGGTCTCTGTCACCAAAGAAAACAAGCTGTTAGCACAGCAGCAACTAACACGCAGAAGCAGGTTGACACCTTGGCAGCCAAAAGCTGTATCTGGAACCCGTGACAGATCATTCCAGCAGCTGCGCTGGTATTTTGCCAACGGAGAAAACTCCTACCCTCTCCCCCCTGGCCTGGGTGTCACTGAGCCGAGCTCTCAGTGTGACCCATCATCCAGAGCCTTCAACCCAGTGAAGAAAAACCCGCCAGGTAAATACGGCTCAATGGCAGATGAACGGCCTGGCCTGGAAGGAAAACGGGCGGTCGAGGCCCGGCCCGCACAGCGCCCCCCTCACGGGAGGCGCCTGCCCGAGGCGGGGCGCGGGGCCCCGCAGCCGCGGGGAGGGAACGGGGCCGCGGCTGCCGCTGCGCGCTCTGAGCCGGAGCTCGGCTGCGGCGGGGGAAGGGGGGGGGGGGGCGGCCTCCCGGCTCCCGCCCCGCCCCAGCGCCGGGCAACTCTCGCGAGAGCTCCACCCCCGGGATTGCGCAAACGGCGCCGTGCGCGCAGGCGGAGGAAGGCGCCGGGCGATCGCCCAGGGGCCCGCGCCCCTCCCCCTCCCCACACAAAATGGTCTCGCCCTCCGCCGGGCCCACAAAGCCGGGGCGAACCAACGGCGGAGAGCGGGCGGGGGGAGGATTTTCAGAAAAAAAAAATCCTGAAGGCGCTCGGATATTTTAGTTACAGCTTCACTCCGCGGGCACGATGAAATTAAAAATAGCCCTTTTTTAGGGGTGGGGGTTGCTAAGAAAATCAACAATGAGAAAGCGAACACCGAGGAATGGAATAAAGCCTCGCTGAACGCCGAGGAAGGGGAGAGACGGGGCCGAAAGGTCTAGAACCGGGAGGGGCCGGGGCACGAGGCGCCGCCGAACCGCAGCGCCCAGCCGCCCTCAGCGCGCAGGCACCCCCACACACCCCCAACCTCGCTCCTTCCCCTCTCCCTGGCCGCCTCCGCCCAACCCACCGAGCCCCGCTGCGGGGAAAGGGCCCGAGGCCTCCGCACGCCGCGCCGTACCTGCTATAATCCGCGGAGCCGCCTGACATGTTTCGAATACCAGCTCTGTCCTCAACTGAAAAGGCAAAGCCTCCGCCGCGTCCGCCTTATATATCTCCGCCGCTGCCGGACTCGTTTCGCTCTACTCTGCGCATGGATATACACCTCACGTCAGAGCGAAAAAAGCACGAATCCCCCCGGATTGAGCCCCCTTCCCAAGAGCCTCCCCTCGCTCCACTCTTTGGGATACCCTGGAGGGGTTTTCTGAGCCATTCGGGGCCACTCGGTCAGGGGAATATGGAACTACTTTTTTCCTCAGAGCGCGGAAGGATATTGCACCATTGTTGGCGTGACTGTGCCTCGCTCCTTCCTCTCGCTCTGTCGCCCCCCCCCCCCCCCTCCCCTCTCCTCGCTCCTGGGCACGGGGTTTCCCGCTCCAGCCCCTGCTGCAGCGCGGGGGAGGGGGAGCGCGGCAGGAAGGGGCCTGGGCCTGGCGGGGCGCGGGGGCAGCGGCCGGGCTGCGAGGGGCACCGAGCGGGCCATGCGTCTGGGGCGGGCAGAGCGGCTCCCTGTCATGGCTGCGTTCCCGCCGCCATGTCGGTTATATTTAAAGCCCCGGTGTCTGGAGTTGGGGAAGAAAGCGTTTTCCTCGGGCGGGGCAGGCGGCCGGGCCCGGGCTCCTGGGCCGCGGGGCTCGCATCCTCCTCCCCACACACAGAAATGGCTCCCTGCAGGGCAAAGCGCCCTGAATTCTCCCTCCTCACCTGGTGAAGGGCAGGAAGGGGCTAGGTCCGGGGTGGGTGAGCGGGAAAGATGATGGCGCCTGAGGGGGCTGGGGGTGGCCTCGCTTCCGGGGTCCGCGTGGTGCTGCTCGCTCGGCCCCGGCCCCCCTTCTGCCCCGACCCCCCTCGGCCCCGGCCAGCACAAGCGCGGCGGGTCTGTGACGGAGCGGCGGGTCTGTGACGGACCGGCCGGGCCCGGCGGTCCCGGGGCCGGCCGGGTCTGAGGCAGCAGCGGGCTGAATCACGCGAATTCGTCACGGGGTGCTAAAGGTGGATGGTTTCTAAAGGGGCTGAAGGCGTATTTGGAGAGTGTTTGCAGGCGTTGGGCAGGATGTTCCTCAGCGCGCTGCTGGGAACACGGTGCTGTGATGCGCTGCAGTTCACAGCGCAGCGATGTCCGCGAAAAAAATCTGTCGAGGCTGATGTAAAGGTTAGTGCGATCCGAAGTAAAGCAGTGAGGAAAATGTCACTGTAAACCGATTCAACGAAATGATCAGTGATCACACCCATTGCATTCGTACTGTTGTAGAAAAAAAAAAATCGATCATTTTAATGCTCTTCTCAGGTTTTACAATAATCCCTTCATCAATATGTGGGCAAATAATATAAATTGTAAGCAATAATTTGTGCCAACTTTAATGGGTTTATGTGTGTCACTTCTCAAACTTGTTTCCATAGTGATTATATATGAACAAATGGAGGCAGTGCTTGAAAACCTCAACCCTTTACTTGTCTAGAATATTGTAATTTGTCTAGAACCATCTAGAGTATCCGTAAAGGGAATCTCTGAGAGTCTAAATATGCATTAGCTCTTCCTACGGTAGCATCTGCTGGGCAATGTTGTCTGTAGAAATAATGCAACACTTATCAATATCCCAGCTAAATTATATAAATGCAGCTCCTCTGTTGACCCACCCTAATGCTCTCAAGTTTTGTCCACCCATGCTGGGTCGAAAATCTTGAGAATGCTGCTTGTAGTTGCAGTTCAGACAGCCCCGCAACAGTAACGGGGCCTTTTTAAATGAATGACAGCAGTTTGTGTGGCCCCATAAACCTCTGGTTGTAAACAAAACAGGATGGGCTGAAGAAAGAACACGAACACAGGTTCGGGCTGGCACGGTTAGATTTCCCATTAAAAATTACTTTGGGTCTAAATGGAAGAAATAATACTATTGGATGTTTGTTTTTATTAAGGATATTGAACATTTATTAAGAAAGCTGTAGACTGTATGTACTTGCTATTTAAGTATTGCAATTAGGTCTTAATATCTTTGCAAAGCTGAGTGGAAAAGATTTCCATACGTGGGAATTTCAGGAAGGTAAGCCATCATTTTCCACAGGCTTGAAATGTCTTTTTAAAAAGCATTTGTCAGCTCAGAAACAGATATCTAGTTTATCTTTTCCTGTAAAGAAATTAGTGTAATTTGAGATTACCTGTGTGTTCAAACCACTTTCAAAGTTCGGTTTCGACAAAAGTAGTTTTTAACTAACAAGGCTTTCCTAGCTTTCTTTAAGGGTAGTTATAGGAGGAACTGTTCCCATCATTCTGACGTGCTGCAATTCCTGGTTTACTCCACTTGACCAAACTTCATCCTGTTCCAAAAAATAAAAACCCTCAGAAAATGTTTTTTTACTATTAACTTCAATCAGGGACAATCTGAAAAATTGATTTTGTTATTTACTGTCTGTGATAACATAATCTGGGAGTCTGTCTGTCAGATGCCAAGGTTTCTTTCTGCAGATGTTGGGCAGCTATGGAGCCAAGCAGTGCTACCTGCCCCCAGAGCGCCTGATCACTGGCCTTTATAGAGGAACTTGAAACTTCCACATCTCTGAGGATTTTGTACATCTGTGATTTACTTGATGCTTGAATATAAAGAAAAGTCTGTGGGCGTATTGGTATCTCCTGTCATGTGGTCGTGGCAGAGTTTGGCAGAGTATGACAGATCTGATTAGTTGTCTGCGTTATTTGCTCTGGTTCATCGTTATTTTAATCCGTGGCTATTTAATCAGTCCCCAGTCAGGTGGCCTCTCGTCAGATGCTTTCTGTTTGCCTTAAGTGTTGTATGACTGGAATTATGAAATTATGTTTTATGAAACAAATCATCAGTTCCCATGTTAAATAAATTCATGTGGATGTTCCACATCAAGGGATATCAGGAAAGGAATCCAGTGTTTCCTCCAGTGAAAATCCTTGACTTGTTTCACCAAATGAAAAGAGAAAAGAAATTTTGTTTCATTAACTTGGGATAAGCAAAGAGTTGGAAACACTGAATCAGTCCTGTCTTTTTGTGAAACAATATAGCAGAAATCCAGGACTGTCCTAGCAATGCCCCTAACTGCACTGGAGGCAAAGTCTTTGACATTTTGTACACTCTAAAACCTGTGTACCTGAATATTGAGTTTGAGGAATATCTCTGGTTATAGCAGGGCAAAGAGCTATTTCGTTTGTGATCTCCTATCCAATTGGTGTATTTTTACACTGGGGGTAGCCATCCTCTGCCTGGGTTTCTTTGTGTTCTGAACATAAAGCATCTCAGTGAGAGGTATCGAAAGGTCTTGGATCGACAGTGGGATTTGTTATAGCCCCTTGACTATAAGTCTTATTAAGCTTTCTAGAGCAGTCTCAGTGGAAAACTTGCTCCTCAAGGACAGTGTTTATGTTATCATCAGGCAGAAGAGATACCAAAAAGATACTAAATAGTATGTCTGTGCTACTAAAGATATGATCCAAGGCCACACTGATATGTGCACACTTTATACTTCAGTAGATGTCTCCCCAAAATACAATCCTGGTGAATCATGAGCTCTTTAGTGAGAGTGAACATAATTATACATTTATTAACAGGGGGTAACAGATGGACTAGCTGGTTTAGCAGCTGGGTTTCCAGTCATTATTCACGCAGATTGAAGTAAAGAATGATGTATCTAAAGAAAGCAGTAGGAGCTGACACCTCGTGAAACTGAGCTCTGGTTGAGCAATCCCTGCTCATCAATGTTCTGGCAAAGGCCATGTCACAGTTTGCATTAGGAAATCTCAGAAATCTCCTTTTAGAAACCTCGTACCATGATTTGAATTTACCATGAAACTGTCATGTACTTCACAGGAAACCTGGAAGATCCGAGTTCCTCTCCTGCATTTGCAAGTCTGATGCTCGAGTATGTGCTATGTATTATTTGATTGCCACAACTAGCAGGGCAAAGAAAGTAATTGTAAACAGACAGTTTATTCACAGTAGGTCACATGAAGTATCAAGATGATTTGTTAGGGTGTTGTTAGCAAGAAGTAATGTTTTCCAATTCATCATTCCCAGAGGATCCTGCCTAAACAAAAGCTTGCTTCCTCAGACATAGGAGTGGATAGGAAAGATTCTGGAAAATCTCCAGGGGAGAGAGAAAGTCCAAATTCCAGGAGTCCCATGCTTGTTATTTAGATATAGTCACAGGGTTTCATTAATGCTAATTTATGCTTTTTTTGCCATTCTGCTGAAATTATAATCTAAACAAACTGAATAATAAGGATTTATAAGATGCAGTGTTTTTAATGCACTGGGAAAGCTTGCTTTGCATTCTTTAGTATCTCAGTGCAATTTGAAATCCATGTTATTACGACTTTAGTACATTCAGCCTCTAGGCTTGCTTTGTCATCCTTTTTTAAAGTTATTTTACAACTTCGTTATGCTTTGACAGATATTTCTACTCTCTGTAACTGTAATCAGACTTCTGTTGTGAAATCGCAATGACGTCCTCGTGGAGTCAATTAAAAGCACATCCAGACACAGAATTTTCTCTCCCCGTAGAAGTTTTGTCTCACTGAATAGTTGTGTGCTAAGCCAATAAGGAACATTTTCAAAAATGCTTAAATGATTTAGGAGCCAAGCACTGTAGAAAGCCAGTGGGATTTAAGCTGCTTTAGTTAATTTAGTTGTCCCACATGCTCAGTCTATTCAAGATATTCAGTCTTGCACAGAGGATGTGGGGTGGATAGGACCTTTTGCTGACCAGCTGACTCAGTTGTCTGAAATGTATGCATGGTGGTTTGTGGCTTGTGCTCCCTAATTGCTTCGAGCATGGCTCTCCAAGGAGTGTTCCTGCTTCAGTTTTGCTTCTTAGCTTAAGTTCTCTCATTCCTAGTAAGATTTTTTTTTTTCTTGGTGATATTCATTTGTTAAACTGTTTAAGACTAATTTACTTGTTGTTTTTTAGAGAAACAGCAAAGTTGTGTGAATTCTATATTTCAGGTTATTAATCCATTAATTCATCTCTCAGAGTTTGCAGCTTAAATTCAGACTTGTAGTGACCTTAGTGCCTTCAGAGGTCTGAAGTTATCTGTTACATATTTCTTATTCTGGAATAATGAAGTTCTCTATGAATTTTTAAGGAAGATGTTTTCTCTTTTATACAGTAGGAAAGTTCTTGTAACCTGCTGCTGAAAGGAAGTAGCAGAAATGTTCTGGGGCCTCAGAGGAACCTGGGATTCTCAGCCCTGTCTCAGAGGGTCAAAAATCTAAAGAACTAAGGGAAGTTAAATACTTCTTATTTTTGTAATAGTTACATACAGTTTCATCCAGTGGCTTTTGAACCCGGGAAAAATTTCCCATTTACTTCAGTTAGCATTACATTGGGATTCTAATAAAAAAAATAGTGTTAATTTTAGAAAATGAGTATTTTCTTTCTTAGAGGAACTATGTAAATTACTGTTAATTCTTTAAATGAGTATAAAGTAAGAAAACTATCATATGGGATTGCTTATGGTGGTCTTGTAATTTTAGTAACTATTCTGGTAGTAAGAAGAATGTTGGCACAATAAAATCCCAACCCAAAGACTTGAAACAGAAATATACTTTTCTTTCTATGATTTTCTTAGTTCACTCTGCATGCTATAAAACTCGATAGTTATAGTTTTGGGTCTTGAATGTTCTCCTTGATTGAGTGATTAGATTCTTTCGTGCAGTTTTTAAGGCTTGTAGTCAGGCCCAGGACATGGAGTCAGCTTAGCTCTGTTTTCTGTTGTGTTAAAGACTCTCAATATGACCACAGACATGTAATTTTAGCACTAAAGTTGAACAGATGATATTTATTAGAGACTTGCCATTGACTTTTATTGGGATGAGAGCTCTTTCTGCACTTCAGTTTTCTCCTCTGTAAAGTAGCAGGCGATAGTATTTGCCTCAGAGGTTACGTGTGGGCAAATGCTCGAAAGATGGGGAGATAGGTAACGTTAGGAGGCTTAGAAATCTTTGATAGAAGTTGCATGCGTACTTTCAGGGTAGAGTTTGTTCTTTCTATTACAAAAGTAAAGAAAGACAGAGAGTTTAAGCAGGTGGCAGCTGCTGATAACATCCTGACAGAGTACTGTGGTTACATTTATTTTTTAAGTCAATTGGGAGACTTCTGCACTACCATGAAACACTGCGTGCCATATATTTCTGTGAGACCGTCTGAAAAGAGCGTTTTTCCAATTCTAAGAGAAAGCCTATGAGCCTACGCATTCTTTTGAAGAAAACATTTTACCTTCTGATGTTGGTTAACCATCTATGTAAGTTATTTATTCTCATGGTTATTCAATTTGGAATCCACTGATGATGCTTGAGGTTTTTAATTGCTGAGCTGATTTCAGTTGTTTAATTTTTGGAATAGCCACTGCAGGCAGACTTATACTCTGTATTTTGTTTTGAGTACCTTTCCTCATTGATGAAAAAGTTGAATATTATGTTCTTTGGAGGAGGAACTAATGCACATGAACTAAGCCAAGAAGAAAACACCAAAAAAGCCAAGCAGTTCTTTGATTTTACAGGGGTATATTCACAGGACCAGAGTTCGTGGTAAAAAAATAGTAATTGAAAGTATGTTGTAGATATGCTTACCTTGATAGATGCTCTGTGTCCTGACTGATGAGACCACGTCACATGACTGTCCTTCCCCATCCAAATTGCATGTTTAGACACCAGAACAATCACTCTGTGCTTTTCAGAGTTTGTGTACAGTGCTATGAGTTATGAGGGCCCATCTCAGACTAGTGACAACAAAATGGCTAGGTTTTATCAACTGTTACAGCATGGCAAAGAAAGCCTTGGTGTGAGTGTCTTGCAGGCCTTTATTGTCACAGTATTTAAAATGTGTACATCCCTGAACAGCAAGAGTAAGATATCATAGAAATTACTTCATTGTTCCTTAACAGAAGCTCTTTCTGTCCGTATCCAGCCTTGCGTGTTAACTGAAGTCTCTTCCTCCTTCTCTAGCCAAGCATTTTAACGTCCAAAACAGTATTTTGCAGTTTATAGAGCTTGTTACAACATGTAAATGTTAACAATAAGGATAAATACTTTGTCATTAATAAAATGAGCTATGTAGTCAGAAGTGTTGCCTCAAGGTAAATCTTAATTTCTACAAATTGAAAGTTTTCTATGGAGCTTTACTTTTTGTAAGAAAATCGAGTCTGTTCATTTCTGCAGGTAACTATAGCTGAGATTCCCTGAGTCATGCTTCTGTCACTGATACTGGCTTAATATGAAATTACGGATGAGTAGTTTCATATTTGTGCCCTTGTTTCACCTGCCTGTAAACCAGAAATTATAATCTCCTGTCTTTGAAGGATCTCTTAGACTGTAAACTGTTTAAGGCAGGGACTGATTGCTCTATGTGCTGTGCTTCAGCCTACAAAGCAGTCAGTTCTGGGTGGGAAGCTGAGGTTCTACCTGGGTAAAAGTTCAAAAAATTAATCAAGATAAACATTGCGACTTGTTTAATAATTTTATTTGTTTTGTTAATCCTTCTGAGATTTTTTGAATGGAAAATGTAAATATTGCAAGGCTTTCTCTTTAACAGTATTACAGATGCGTGCTGTTGTCATGACTGGGTCTGAAATGTGTGCCTGTGAACCTGAAGCTGCCAAGTAGGCTGCTAAGAAACTGTTTTGTAACTGTTCTGCTCTGTTGTTTGTGGTTTCTTTTTAGTGTTATGAAGCCTCTGTAGGCCAGTCCTTAGTCCCAATTGTTTGTGCTTTAACCCATCCCAGAATGCTATTATATATTATTTTGTATGCTAATTGAATACCACCAAATGAGACAAAAATGAACATATAAGGTGCAGGATAGTAAGGAATTCATTCTTGTCCTCTCAGGTTGCACCCAGGAACAGCTGCCACCATTTTCCCGGAGTCCACTGATGCGAGCAGGCATGGACATCCACTGACGCAAGCACAGACAGGATGCAGGTGATCACATTATTTCGGACAGGAGTAACTGTGGCATTGCTTGTGCTAATCCAGGGCATGCAGTTTAACACATCATGTCACAGCAATTGGCAGTGGCCGGAAACCTTCATTCTTTACACAGCAGGAGGCAGAAATGAGAGATCATGCTGGATTACAGAAATATATTGATTCATTTATTTCATACATGTGATTAGATTATAATTTACTGCCGATTTTTTGCAATAAATAAATAAAGAAAATATATGGACCTCTATTCAAAGTAGTTTTGTCTTGTGTTAGGCACTTTGAGAGTTTCTGGTAAGAATTGTTTCCGAGTCTTAAGGAGTTGTTTATTTACTATCACAGTCAACATTTATTTGTAGCTCGTTCTTCTGATTAAAAGCAGCAAAGCCAGGAAAATCCTAATTTCTAAGCAGGCAGATACTATAGTATTTGGTAACCACCCAGTTACTGGTATTTTTCCCTTGCTTGCTCTTTTGTCCTCTGTAGCTTGCGTTACCATTTCTAAATATATTCTGATATAGACTTTGCCATTGGTTACGAGACTACAAGATGTTGTATGACGTTATGCCTTTCATTTCAGCAGGAATTTAACAAACAAACCACTGATTTCATTTATGTGTTAATAATGAATAAAGACTCAGTCAAACAATGCCAAGACACTTAGAGTTTCAGCACTTCATTTGGATGTGGTATTTTGTGTATCAAGCTGAGAGTTTTCTTTTTTTCACCTTTCTGTTCAAGAAAGCTGAGTATCATAAAGATGATTTTACAGTATATTACAGAAAAGGAGTTCTCTGATTTCCTTTGCTATTACTCATTTGCATTACTAACATTTGGCTCTTCTGGGAATACAGCTTTGTACCCCCAGGAGCACATTCTTTTTCTGAAATCACACTGGAATTGTGTTTGTTAATTCACAACACATTAGAATTGTCTTTGCTAATTTACTGAGCAAACTGTGTATCTTTATGCAGAAGGAAAGAGAGAAAAGTGAGAACTGGAAAGGACTGCTGCCTCAGAGCTGCTGTTGCCATAGAGCTGCTAATGAGGAAAAAAACTGCAGCATGGATTTCTCCTGCTGCTGAAGGTAAGATGAGGGCACAGCAAAGACTGTAGGAGGGGGAGGGGAGGCAGAGGGAGGGAGAAGAGGAAGAAAGTCTGCATCCTTGCTGTCTAAAAAAGGAAATTCAGTTTCAGTGTTCATGAGCAGAACTGCTGGTGCAGAAGAACAAAGCTATCTCAGTTGTTTAGGGTAGCAACAGTGATGAGCCAGCAAGCGCACTCCCATGCTTTCAGGAGGAAATACTGCAAAGAAAGGAGGGAGAAGAGTGGCTTTATAATTTAGAAAACACTGCTGCTTCAAGATAGCTGCTTTTTGATACTACTTTGGCATTAATATTTTTCCCCTGGGTAGAGACAGCTGTGAAAAAACTCAGTGGGCAGATAAGCAAGAAGAAAAAGTGGTGCTAAAAAAATTCAGCATAATCTTCAGCTGCTGAAATCTGTGTATTAAAATGTGTCAGTTTTTACATTCAGCTGTGCAGTGCTGTGAAACCTTTCATAATGCAAGTGAAATTATGGGGTTTTGTGGTAAGATTGTTATGATAAATTGATCTGTTATCAACCTTTTATCAATGATCTTTCATCTTCCTTTATCTAAGTAGTTGTCTTTTGAGTGAAAATGTATAATAAATAACAGAAAAGTAAATATTAGATACTCAAGAATACTGACTACAGAACTGACGTTAGACGTGCCTTCTGTGGAATCTCTTTCGTGGGGTGAGCTTTGTAGATTAAAGACTCTTCGTGATCATTGCAGAACTATCTGCAAAACACTCATCCAAAAGCTGCTGCTGCTGTTTCTACATCTGTCTAGCATGTTACATATTGCAGCTTTTTACTATCCTTCACCTGCTCCCTCTCTCCTTTTGGCTCTTTCTGAGACAACCAAACCCACCTGCCCTGCGGAGCAAACCCAGCACACCTGCCATGCTTGCATAGTGGGGCTTAAAGAGAGTGAAACAACCTTTAGAGGCAAGTGATAACACTGTCTCAGCAATGTTGGTAGTAGTATATTGATATTGCTTAACCAGCTTATTGCTGTATTATTGAGTGTGCTTGGATAGAACAGCCCTTCCTCACAATTTCTTGTTTTGCACTTTATCAATATTTATCAGATGGTGTTTGACTGTTACTCCTGGAGTCTATTTGAAGATTGATTCAGAGTGAATTTCTCCTATAGTGGCCTGTTAGCTTGATTGAGAATCAGCAGTTCAGGCTGTAAATCAATACAAGTATATTAGTGGTTCAGAATTTTTTTAGCATTACAGTCTCTCGCTGTGAAATTGTTACTCTTTGAGATTGTAGCGCTTAGCTCATACATGCCATTTCCCAGTCATGAATGGCACTGGGCCAGATATATTGATCGTGAATACATCAGTTGCCATTTCAAAGGTATGTTATGAGGAACTGGATGTGTAAGTGTATTTTTACTAGTCAGGCTTATTTTGTGATTCAGACTAATTTTGTCAGACTCATTAGCTGCAGACAGTTTTTCTGTGGTCTTCAGAACCATTTTTATTTACTGTAGGCCCCAATGCAGTCAGTGGTTGATGACATCCTGTTAAGATATGTATGGGTCCCTTGAGCACCAGTTCCCAAAGGATCTCAAAATATAAGAGCTATTTTGAGGGTTAATGCTGCCCATAATAACCTTTTTCTGCTTCCAAGGAGGTGTTGCACAGCTCAATGTCCATCTCAGCCTCTTCCAAGTAGTATCAATTTTCTACACCATAGGCTTTGGCTGAGTGCTCTAAGGCCTGATTTTTAGAAATGCTGAGTACCTGCAATGCCATCTAAAGTTAATGGGAGCACAGGCTTCTCAGCACAATTTAAAACCAGGTGTGTATGCTCAAACAAATAGTTTTAGTTTAGTAGTCACAAGACTGCTTAAGTGATCAGTCTGAATTCTAGATACCTTCTGGAACTGTGGGGTTTTTTTTTTAAACAAAGAATATTGCCAATACTTCATTGATTGCTGGGAAGTTGAGGCATGTCCCGTTATATCCCTTGATTTTTATTAATTTTGTGAGCGTTACTGCTCTCTTAGTTAATATACAGCTAGTAGAACAGCTGGCACATAGAATCATAGAATCATAGAATGGTTTGGGTTGGAAGTGACCTTAAAGATCATCCACTTCTAACCCCCCTGCCACAGGCAGGGACACCTTTCCACTAGGCCAGGTTGCTCAAAGCCTCATCCAACCTGGCCTTAAACACTTCCAGGGAGGGGGCATCCACAGCTTCTCTGGGCAACATATGAATGAAGAGAATTCAGCTATTAATAGATTTACTTCTCTGTGATGTTTTATGGCATTAATCTTTTTTTCTGTTGGATTGAATGGCAAGGAATTAACTTCTGCTGACATGCTTAAGGGTTAGAATAAGAAATAAGACAATGTTCCTTATTGTTCAAATTTCTTTACATGTGTCTGGTGGATTTTTCAAGGTATTGAACTATACTGTTTTGGGCATGTAGGTCAAAGTCTTTCTTTAAAGATGCTATAGATCCCCCTGTTCTGTTGATGAGCATTATGTTCCCCCCTTGAAATCAATAATCCTCCATTCTTGTCTACCCCAACTGAGTTTTTTATAGTAATCTAAGTTTCAGTTAAAAATATGTCCTCCCTAGATAAAAGGTACATCCTCATTCTTTCCATGCCTTAATCACTTTTGTTTGTTCACTCCCTTGTTTTTTGCTCACACAATTATTTTTTTCTTTTCAAGCCAAGAGGTCTGTTAGGGCTCCTGTAATAAGTACGTCCAGTGGAAGATGGAGAGTCATGCACTGAATTTGTATAGTGACTTCTCATAAAAGATATTTTGGGTTCAGGCTCTTCAGTTTTAAAACAAATATATTTCTTTGGCATGACTCCGGATTCTGTGGGGAATTCTGATTCCCTGTGACTCACTTTGAACTGAAACAGCAAGGTGAATAGTTTGCTGTATGAAACTAGTATTTTAATGCCTGATCTTCAACTTGCAGATCAGCACTATCAGTATTCATGGCAGAAGAGAAAAGTATCGCTATCAAGTTTATAATCCCTGTTACTCCATACTGACAGGAGTTACTCCTTCAGAGCTTGTGTTTGGGTTTTCACTGAACAGCAGATTGAAACCAGTTCAGGAACAGCAGTAATACTAGTATCTATTGTAGTAGGATGCCTTACCCAATTAGGAAAACCTTCACTCTTTCCTCCTTAAAGCAGCCTTCCTCTTATTTTAGAACTCAGTAGAAACATTGTGTTATTAATTACATTTTACCAAATGAACTTCACTTAAAGCTTAATTAAAACTGTGGAAACTGAATTATACTAATATAGTCTTGTAAACACAGCAGAATTAGGAGTTGTGTGAACTGAAAATATCAATCCCCGTTGTTTTTTTAGGAATATTTGAGGAATTTGTACATCAGATTTGGTACAGCTCTGTCTGTACAACAATGGCCGTGCAGTGTTGTCATTTCTAATTTTGTGGCCACTTAGACCCATTTTATTCTCAGAGCTGGTATTCCTAAATTGGGAGCAATTATCTTGTTGGCTGAGAGACCTGAGAAAACAAGGAAAGAAATGGGTTCTTACATCTTATCAAACGCCAGAGTTCATCATTAATTCTCCCCATTTACTGTTATCAGGTGCCTGCACATCTCTCTCCCACGGTTAGTTACACTGTGTGAACACGGCGTTAGAGAATGATTGGAATGGCCGAATGTGATTAAAAGGTCATGTCTAAATTATAGCAAAAATCCAGCAGGCTGTCCATAATAAAGCCGAGGAATTTTTTGTATGTCAGTTAAAATAAGTATTTTGTCTTATTGTCACAGATGCAATGAACAAGAGAGAGAGCACATTAAATCCAGACAGCTGCAGAACAGCCATCAGGTGGCTCTGGATCTCAGCAGTATCATGAACAGAAGTTTAATTCGGACGTATTTTCATACGCCAGACTCCTAGATCCGATTAGCTGTACCAGTAAGAATGCAATTTTTCTGGTGCAGGACTAGCTATTGTTTTTTATGTTCATGAAACTACACTTAGAGCATTATTTATACACCTTGCTCATAATAAGTAACTGGCAAACTTTTAATGCTCTATTGATAGAGCTTAATATTTAAAACAGATTGCACAGACGTGGTGTTTTTGTCTGCAGCGTTGCTAACCCAGAAGAAACGCTGAATGTTAAGGCTGCTAAACCTTCCTGGCAATCACAAACCCCTAATTTGGAGATCATCAAAACCCTGTGGCAAAAAATCTGCCACCTTCTGGCCAAGGAGAAAAGAGCTCGTGTAGCACTGCGGTGCACAGGGTAGAGCACTCCGGGGTGATTCCAGCAAGAGAAGAAACAGGTAGCTCTGCAGAGCTCCTCAGCAGCAGATCTGAAACACGCCTGGTCAGTAGTTTTCTGACAGCATATTTTTCCATCAGAAAGTGCTGGTTTGTTATAATTAAAACTTTCTGTGGGAACATGTCAATGAGAAATTGAAATGTTCCGTTCTAAAAATACCAGAACATTCTGTTTCAAAATTTTTAGACTGGAACACTTTGATTTTTATTCCAGAATGATTTTTTTAAAGTACTTATTTTTGTACATTATAAAAATAAGGAGTCAAAATTGTCATCTTTGTATTAAACATTAATGAGACCTCACATCATCACTATAGCACATGGTTAAATTCAAGGCAGTCAAGAATCTAGGAGTCTTGTCTTTTATTACCCTGCTCTGACCACTCAGTCTATGTCTCACTACTTGTGGTCACGTATGTGTGCTCTGTAAGGGAGAATATGTCAAGGGTGTGACTATCTTTTCATTCAGATGAGGGAGGTTGGAGATAGGAAGAAAACTGTTTTTCTCATCTTTGCATCTTTATTTCTTTTATTGTAATTTTGCATGAATTACTTAAATTGTTACAGTAATTTAGAGAAAAACTGTTTTGATATACTCCTTTTAATAATACAGCATACACAAAGAGTTCCCAGTTATAGCCAAAATCATACCAGTCAATATTCAGAAAAAAAGAAAAGAAGCAAACAACTAAGTTAACTCTCAAGGCTTTCCTTTGCCTAGCTTTGTAAGTTCAGTGCTTGTCATGTGCTAAAAAGAAAAGACAAACTTTGCATTTTATCCTGCAAGGAAAGGGATGAAAGAAAAAAAGGCAGGACTTGATTAATGATAGATCCAGGAGTTATTATTTTTATAACTTTCCTTAAAATGGGGCTCCAGCTAAGTTGTGTGACTTCTTAAAGATTGGTAACTTTGTTTTCAGAAAGAAACGGAGTACTGTAGTAGATTATCTATCTACCTACCTGTCTAATATATGCCTATATGGCAGCCAATTACACTGTTAAAAAAATGTTTAGATGCACATAACCAGGCTGAATTTATACTCACAAGGACATTTTCTAGTTTTGGACTTCATGACTTCTTAAATATCATTTTAATGTAGCTTTTAATGCAGTTAGAAAAAATGAAGAAAAAGAAATTGCACGTGCAAAATCATAGTGATTCTCTCTCAACATGGATTATCATCAGGACTGAGTTCTTTTGATCACAGTGTGGTCATCTGCCATGTGAGCTGGGGAAGTAACTGAATGCAGAAAGTTGTTTACACCTGTAGGGACCAGGCACTGGAAAGGGGAAGTGTGCCTATGCTGTCAGGGAATGTTTAGATTCAGGAAGTACGAGTTCAGTTCTGTGATGTGTAGGGGTTGTCCTGTCATGATTGGAGAGACCCTCCTGCATAGGTCTTTTGCTTTTTGTTTTTGCCCATATCTCCCCTCTCCAGTTCCTGTCTTTATTTGCTCCTTGGCCATGCTACCTCCACCATGTCACTTCTCCATCCCGTTCACTCTGTTCCCATTTTTGCCACAGTTGCTGTTTTCTTTTGTTCTTTTCACACCGTCCATATCGTTCCACCTTGCCTCTGTCCTTTCCACTTCTGTGTCTTCAGACATTTCCTTGTAGCTATCTTCTCTTTCAAGATCCTCCTGGACCTTTTGTGCCAATGACCCCCTGATCCTGTTGATCTATCTATTTTGCATTCCCTAAGTAGTCTTCATCTATCTAGTTCTTCCTCACCCATGAGGTGATGGCAGTAGAAGCACAGTACGCAAAAGGAGGACACATTCCTAGCTGTTGAGTATATAGTCTTGGTGCCACAGCAATCCCAGCAGTTGGGATGAACAATTTCAGAGAATATCCTTTCCGTCTCTGCAGCTGTGTTGGAGGATACTTATACTGTGGTTTCAAGCAATGTGGTCTTTTACAAAAAAATTGGTGAAGTGTTACCATTTGTAGCACCTTACCCTTTCAATAACTTTTTACAGGACCGAGTAGTGGTTCAAAGTGCTGAACTGATCTGGCATTAAAGTATTTATTTATTGCTGGGTGTTTTTTCAGCTGAATGAGTTATCGGATGCATACAGAGGGAAAACATATTTTAATTTGCCAGAAATATTTGGTGCTTTTCAGCTAATGTATCCCACTGAAAACTCAACCTTTTGTAGATACCCAGAATAGAAAATTCAGTCCAGTCTCCAAATTACGCACAACCTAATAATGGAAGAAGGCAGAGAAATTTTAAGTAACTAACTCAAGTGTTTGCAATTTTGTCATCTGATCTGTAATATTTGTGCACCTCTGCCATATGAAAATCAACTGTGTAGTTAACATAATACGCATAGGGAATAATAGAGCTGCTTTATGTAGGATACTCTCAGCTGTCCCTGTTATGTCATTCAACAGAACAGCCTGCTAGTGATAGACTGGTGGTAATATTAATTTGTTTAAAGAAATTGACAGGTAAAGTATGTTCCTTTATTTTATTTTGTTCTTTAAAAGATTCACTCCAGTAAATTAGTGAAATATTATTTCAGATATCTAAGAAAGGCATCTGTGCTCTATATTGGCTTGCTTTTGTCTTATTCATATTTGGTTGAGATTCTTCATGTAATCTGTGAAATTCTTTGGGCCATTATTTTAAACATGATACAGTGAGATTTGATGCAGTGGATTCACTTTGTGCTTACAGCAACTTGAAGCAGATGAGATACAATTTTAATTTCTGCAGCAGAAGGCTATTGACTTGCCTGGTCCCTGTACTAGACTGGTTCTGAATCACTGGTTCCATTGCCTGATTTACATCTTTGCAAATATATGCAAATACAGAGTATTTCCATATGGTCTTAGGTCTGCAGAAGTGCTGGTGACCTGCTTGAGTATCTTAGCTAAAAGAATAGGAGCTTTTGCCTCTTCATATTTTATAAATTTCAAAAGGCAGTATTTTTCTTATTTTTCTATGTATAATTTCTGAAAAGGATCCTTCAATGTCTGAATTATAGTAAAGCATCTGCGAGATCAAGGTCTTTGTTTTGGGGAGGCGATGAGTTTTCTGTTGCTGGATTGATGTTTTCTGTTGCAGAAGGCAAGAGATCCTCATTTGTGAACTCTCTGGGAAAGCTAGAAGGAGCTGGAAGATCCATAATTTGTTTCCATGGTTTTCCTGGACATCTGGGGAGAGGAGATTCTGGGCGATCTGGCAACCCATTAAATAAAGAAGTGTCAGGAAGAATTAGTGGTTCTGCAGGTGTACTGGTTTCCTTTCTTGCAACCCCTGGGTTAACTAGCTCTGATGCCGTTTCAGCACTGGATGATGGGAGGGTTTCATTTTGATTAAAAACCCTTTCATTGGACTCCTCAGAAGATTTGGGGTTTGGATGTTTATGTTTACCATTTTTACTGTGCTTTTTATGCCCACACCCATGGCCAGTTCTGTGCCCACAAACAGTTTCATGCCTATGCCTTTTGTGAGACTTATGATCCTTTTTATGTCCATGCCCGTGTTTATGCCCGTGTTTATGCCCGTGTTTACGCTTAGGTTCACCTTCACCTTCTGGTTCCTGTCCACCATCTTTTGTCGTTTCTTTGCCAGGTCCTTGCTTTTCTTCTTCATTTTTATCAGAGCATGAAATTTCATTTGGCTGGTCTAGCGCAGCAAAGCTTCGGAAAGGTGTGAATCCAGGAGGCCTTCTTAGAAATACAGCCTAAAAAACATTGCAATAATAGCAATACTTGTTACATGAACAATAGTTTCAGATTTGGGAAAATCAGAAGTTTGCTCGTTGCAGTACGAGTCATTTAGCAAAAAAATGTTATCAGATTTTTAAAGTAAACTAAATAATAATCTTTTCTACCTGTGATAAGCATGGAAACATAAACATCCTCCCAAATAACTCTGGAATATTTTAGCAGTTATATGTTAAAGGAACAATTTATATATCACTGAAATTCTGCCAGTTTAACATGGGAATGATACTATAGATAGGAAAATGTGTACTGGTTTTAATTTATGAACAATACAGTTGATTCTAGGACTAAATGTCCCTGTTAGAGTATAATGCTCTGATGTATAAGACCAATTCATGCTAAAGGCTAACACATCTCTGCGTAGTCTCAATACAAGAATATACAAAAGATCTGCATCGTTTTGTTATATGAAATGTAAATATTCCATTTTTTGTTTCTGGATTTGACATATGCATTTCGTAAGGCTGCTTAGAAATAACACATATAGGTTAAAGCTAATAATTTGAAACATTCAGTTGTAACTGAGTAACCTCTATTTCCCCATCACTGTTCAACTGGAAGACAAAGACTGAATGCATGGTGTACAGTCCCTGTCCAACATGGGTTTCATTTCTGTCCAACAAAGTGTCTGATCATTATCTCGCTGCAAATCAGAGTTGTTTGGGATGGAGCTAAATTTGCAAGTTGATGTGAATACAATATTGTAGTGAAAACAAAGAGGAGAGACATTTACTAGTTGATACATAATGAATGAATAGGTATTATGAAGGTGCTGAGCACAGTGAAGTTATTATGAACGCAGGTTAATTGATCTCACTTTATTCAGTGTATCTTCTCTTCTACATTGGGAAGCATGGGAGTCCTGGCATTTAATGAAAAACCTGCAATCATCAGAACTAAAAAAGTTCTGATAATAAAAAAAATTTATATTCCATTCTGAAATTTTCAAACTGACCCAGGTTCAGGGCTAGTTAATAGTGGAGCTGGGCAGGAGGGAAACTGAAAGATCTTCCAGCAGAGGTTGACAATTCATGGCAGGAGATCTGCTACTCTCCTAAATATGAAAAGATTTGCAGATGCTTTTGAAATCTGTGGGGTACAGTTATTGCATTGGCAAATACATTTTTGTCTCAATTTTTAAAACTAGTATGAATAGTAATTTGAAGGAGCTGATGGGGCTTGACACTTCAGAGCTTAACTGATAATGCAAAGGAGTAATCAACAGGCAGAATGTTCTCTGTTGCCTTTGTATTTCTGTGATCACTGTGTTATCCACTGTCTCACCTTGTGGTGAAACTGACTTCGATGTAACAAGTTGCTGAGGTTAGGGGGTGAGAGGGAGGAGTGTGGCATTACCGAGGTTGTTAGAAGAACTATGTGTTCCTTTATTTTTGGTACAAAATATGTGATAATTTGGAATGGATAAAGAATTTAATGACTGCCATTGTTCTACGCTCTACTTATGATGATGGGTAATGAAGAGGAATCATACCATTGACCGTTCTTTAGAGCAGTTAACCTGGGGAAAGATTTTATTCTCCCATGGGATCACATGAATTTGTGCTTCACATCGCAATGGTGCCTGTTGACAAAAGAAAAATCAACACGTTAAGGCAACAAAACATCAGATACAAGGGAAGAGAGTTGTACATGAAAAAAAATTATGATTTTTTAAATAATACTTTTAAATACAAATATACTTGGAACTTTACCCAAATATCTATGAAATCTATCTTAGTGATGGAGACTTCTGTATTGGGACACATCACTGCTTAGTTTTTAAGGTTATAGTATGCCTATGTGAACACTTTAATTCAACTTTGGATTGGAGATTGGATCTTGAAAAATTCGATTTTTCCTCTCCAGCACTTTTGGAGCACTAACTATTTAATCTTCATGATATTCCTAATGAATATTGTTTGTTGATGGTAATTCTCCTACTAAAAATTGGGAAAGTGAGATAGAAAGGCATTTTTTTCCTATTTAATGCCTGCTGCACTAACAAATTTTGATATCTCACAGGTAAGCACTGTTCATACGGTGGGAAAAGGGAGGGGAAATAAAGCCCCTCATTCCCAGCCAACTGCCTTGCCAATGGTTTCTGGCCCTATCAGCATTACTTTCCAGTGTCTGGAACACATTTCCCCGGTATCAGCAGCACGCACTCCAGAAACGTCATTCCTTTGCACACCAGTAACACTCCAATCTCATGTTTTCCTTAGCTGCAAGTCCACAGAGTCAGGAGTGTTGCGGCTATTTCGTTTCATGGCAGCCTCCTCCCCTCCTTTCTTTGATACATTATTATCAGAAGAAAGTTCCTTTCCCTTTGCAGTGAGCACTGGTCCTGCAGTTGGAGTGACTCAGTTTAAGCTTCATGTTTTACTGCCATTGTCAGTGGCTTGGGTTACAAACAGTGAAAGGTGTCCTTCTTGCTGAAACAAAAGTTTACCGACAGAGGTAATAGAACTCAGGATGTGATTTTACTTAAGTGTTTACAATTTCTGGTGCAAATGAATTTGTGTATTAGGAACATTACAGTTGACAACATTACTTACACTGTCTAATGTGGCTTCACAGTCTTCATTAAGTTTTTCAAACTCTTTCTTTGAGCAGTTTGTCTTCTGGACTGCAAATATTAAATGGTAGTTTTGTCCTGCAACCACCTGAAAAATTAGCAAGAAGGTTTTCTGTGGTAAAGGCATTTTATTGAAAAAGGTTCACAGGAAAGACATTTTTCTACATGCTTATACTACTTATATTCTACAAGTCCTGACCACTAGGACAACATATGTTAAGAACAATATTAAAATATTTGGCAGCAAATCTGTCTGCTTCTAATCAACTTACTTATTTACTCCAGTTCCCATTCTCAAAAATGCCAGCATTGAAATTGAAGGAAACAGAAAGGTCAGAATAATATCAGGCCCACAGTTTTGGCTTTGTTTTATTGGATGCCTGTAGTAATTTCATTAATAACAAATGAAATCATTAGAGACACCACTGTAGAGAGCCAAATATGATTTAAGAAAAATGGAATGTGAGTAAAATGAAGTGTGTGATGAACAGGCTCAGTTGAAAATGAACGTATTTGCCAAATGCATTAAGGAGAGAAACTGCATGGGTTCAAGAATGTGCCTGGTACGAGTTCTCTCAGTATTTTTTACAGAGTCCAGAATAATATATCTTGCTTCAGAGACAGAAGGCAAAACATGAAATTCTGTCTCTTTTAAGTCTATTTGAAAAATGTATGCATGCTAATATCAATCATGATATGAAAAGTGAGAAAGAAGAAAAAAGTTTGAAAGAAGAAAAAAAGGTTTAAAGGAAGAAACAGCAGATACTATCTGTGAGAAAACGTGAGCTATTCAGAAAAGCTCTGGTGTGCTTTTAGTGCCTTCTCCAGTGGTACCCCTCATGTCCAGGAGAAGTTGTTGACAAAGTATTTTCTAAACTATTCCACTGTCTTATTTTCAGTTCTATCCTAAACCTCTATTTGATATGTTGGGACAGTAAACAAGGTAAAAGCAAATGCTAACCAATATTATCCTCTTGATTCCTTGTTCTTTATTCAGTTGTATTCATCTGTGTATCTTAAGTTATGCACAGATGTTCTCTTCTGAATCTAGCTGGAGTATTATTAGCAGCAGAATCAGTGTATAAATAAACAGATTTCTAAGGGAAATTGGGAAGCCCCATTTCTTGGAGCTTACTGCTAGTGTAGGGTGGACAGTGCCTAAAATAACATACAGAGTATTGGTGTGGTGGATCAAGTGGGTGCTTTCGTCTAATAGATCTTTTCTACTTTAAAAATCTAAGGTATGTTACAAAGGCTGGTAAAAAGTGGGGTAGATATACAGAAATCAGATACCCAAAGTCAACCTTCTTCCCATGCTGTTAAAATCATGTTGTTTTAAGAAAAATTAAAAAATCAAGAGATGGGAGATTTTTAAATCACTTCTAAATGCAGGCCAAGGTGGATAAAATTTTGCAAGGAAATTGCATGGATATTTCAGTTACCACATGTATCAACACTTAGAGAAAAACATTATTTCAAATCTAAATACAAACTTTATCTAACGTTCAGCTCAGACCAATAACACTGCCATGTCTGTTCCTCATCTCTGTGGTATATCCCAACCTGAACTGTCGCTGCTTCTATTTCTCCACCTTTATAGTAGAAATCATCATTGCTCTCTGAATTATACTTCTCCATGGAAACCTTCAGTAGTTCCTTCAGTTCTGGACTGTCTCTTGGGATAGTCTTCAAACAACCAGTGCTAGTGGCAGGAATTACTGTGTCTTCAGCTGAAAGAAACCAACAGATTTCAGATCTAAGGAACAAAAGATGCAATGTAGAAAAAGGCTGTGAAAAAGAGTTAGCTATAAACCCCCATCTTCTGGAACGCTTTGTATTTGGGTCTATCAAATGAAACCAAAATATCTTTTGAGTTTTATATGATCAGCATAATCATATCTTGGTTATCAAAAAGAGCACTGCATCAGCACCTGGTGTCACATTGGACACTTAACAACAGTTTTCTCATAGGAACAAGAATTGCGTGTACTAGTTGTGGGTAGCTAGCAAATAGAGAGAGGGAACATCTACACATATGGAAGGACCTGAATCAAGTGAAACAAGAGGTGCATGTTATTGGCAATGAATGGGTGTGTTGAAGATTATCATTATAATTTCTTGAACAAAACCAAGTCTGAATGGGTGAGAATGCAGCACTTACTACATGGAGTAGTACTATACTCCCTGTTCTAAAGCCTTGGAGCTGTGACAATCTGTGTCCAAATAGATGACTGGAGGAAAAAGTAATAATAAGAAAATGATTCAGGAGTTTGACTGTAATGAACTTACAAATTCTAAGTAATTTATTTACTGGGGGAAAACAAAGGCTCTAACATACCAACTGTAAGTGTAGCCATGCAATATGAAATAAACAATGATAGTATCAATAGGTGAATTACCAATTTTGAACACAATCTTAAAGTCCTCAGCTCCTTTGCCTTTCAAAAGAATACATTGGAGCTCTTTGGAAAGTTAGAATAAGTTACTTATTTAAACAATGGTATATTAACTTGCTTGTCATTGTGGTGGAAAGGGAGTCAATTTTTCTAGGACACTTATACTCTTTGAGTTTGTATCTGTTAATCTCCAAATGAGAGTCTGCAAGCAGCTCCATGTCATAACAACAGAGCAGTACACAAATGATAAAACGTAACTTTCAGCTGCATATGAAATACTTGTAGAAAGTGAAAAAAATCTGTGGTAATATTTCATTAAGAGGCAGTGCTTTTTTTGGTTCCAGAAGAATTACTTTCTCTTGTTATTATCTGTTTTCATCTCTTGCATTTTTATTTTGTCTTTTTACAATTGTAAAAAAGCATTGAAAATTGCAGAACTTTTAAAATAGATAGTGCCTATGACATACCTGGAAGCTTGCACTGGCTTGCAATATCTACGATCTCCGCGTGAATATTTTCATATGCTTTGGCATCACATTTACCTACACGCTGGAGTGAAAAACCCAAAACAGGTCCTTATTATTTAGAAATAATGAACAAGCTCACATCCTAATACCTTCCTGCTAAGAATAAGTCAAGCATCCTACTAATAATTCCTTCCTTCCTTCAATATACTGGGAGCAAGAAGCCTGACAGAAAGTCTGCAGAGCCAATAAATGATCAGGGTTCAAAAGGACCACTCAGAGAAAATAAACCATAAAAGAGAAGCTAAATGAACTATTTGTATATGTTCATTACAGAAGGAAATGGGGAGGTTTACAAGCCAGAATCCTATTTTATGGAGAACTCACTGGAATTTCTGTCTCAAACTGTAAAGACCAAAACAAAGATTACACAATTAACAAATCAAACATTACCGCGTTTCTTGTATTTACTCAGATGTTCTAAAGGAACTGTGGTAGATGACTTGCTTAAAATTTCCTTAATATCTTAGTGTTGGAAGAAAGCAGATGTTGATCCTGTTCTGTTTTAAAAAGGTTATAGACCCATAAAAATGTCTGTGCCATTCAAGTGATTGGAAAGGGTAATAAGGAAAGAACTAGGGGGCATGAATACATCAAGGAGAGACGGGGGTTTTTGTTGTAAACAGAAGTCGTATTTTGCAGGTTTGTCAAAGTCCTTCAACAGAAGTGTGTAAGGAGACCTGTTGATAAAGTACGCATAGATTTTCAAAAAAGTTTCAGTGAAGTCCCTTATCAAAGACTCTAAAGGAAACTAATCGCTGTAGAAGAAGATGGAAGACTGTTACAATTCAAGATCAACATTTTAGGGCTATGACAGATACTTGAAAATGTCATCCATAAAAGAATCTGCTTAGAAGTGGTTTAGAAAAAATAATAAAAAAATACTGTCAAGACTTATTATCCAAGTTAGAGAGAATAACATTATGCCTCACTATAGCTCTGTGGTTCACATGCATGTTGAATACAGGGTGCAATTCTGGTCTTCCCATTTCAAAATGAGTAGTACAGAGCTGAATAAAGGTATGAAACAACTTCCATGGAATTTGATCATTCCAAGGTATGGAATATTCTTGAAACATCATATTCTAATAATATCTGTCAATGATCTATTAGCAAGGCTGCTTAACAGTTCAGGGGGTAAGTGAAAAAGATCCAATCCCATAAACCCTGCATGATCAAAGCAGTATGTGAATGAGATTAAGGTTTAAGGGCAAGTGTGGGTAATGGAGAGATTTGCTTCAGCTAGCCGGATTTCTCGCTCTCCTATTATTTACCACAGTGTTGTCATTATTTCCTTTTTTGATCAATGCTTCTGAAACATTCAGAAACACTCTTGAGGCACCGAAGGAGTAATTTTCAAACAGGAGAGGCTCTTGAATGTCACACTCAACAGTGCACTTCCACAACAGCTGAAACAGATGCGAGTCAGGACTTCTGTGGTCCCTCCCCTCTCATTCACCACCACTGTTCATTATGACTCTACATTCCTGCCCTCTACCTTATATTTGCAGAAGCATTTGTCTGGCCCCCTGGTGAGCTGCTTCAGGGAGGCTGGTTGAGAGAGCAACCCTCTGGTTTTGGTACAGTTAATTCTGTTCCAGGTCAGAGAAGCTGAGGAAGTAACCTGGTTTTGCAGCACTGTTTAGCTAGAGTATGTATGTTTGATAATAAATTTCTCTTGAAGCTCTCTATTTGGACTGTAGTAGAGGTTAAGTAATAATTTAGCTACTTACTTTTCTTAGAAAATATGTCTTAAGCTGGAAAAACAGTGCTGATTTTAATTATTGCTTTTTGGGTTGTACCTGAGTAACTCCTTGAATATCTAGATAGGAACTTCTCAAGGGATTTATTGCTTGGGTGAGACTGTTTAGATTCTATAGAGTAATCTGTAAACATTTCAGTGCTCATCTTAGTCACTGATTCAGGAGAAGACTTGGGTTTTCTAATTGCATAAATAGACGGTTATCTATAAGCCTAGATTTAAACTTCATTCACAAAGTGAAGCAAGAATAATATCATTATTTTCTTGAGTCAGATCTCAATGATTATTTGCTAATATGATATTTTCTTGATAAACAGATTTTGAAGATTACTTACACCTCTAGAAGTGGTTTTGCATTCTGGAGTTAAATCTTGAAATTGGTCTTTGGAGCAATTAGTCTCCTCGATTTCATATTTAATTATGTAATTCCATCCAGCTACCACCTGGAACAGATATTTAGGAGATACCTTACATAAACCAACACAAACTTGGAAGTTAAACTATTAAATGTGATTAGCAAAGCAAGCAAAAGTACTCTTCTAGTGCCTTCCATCCATCAAATCACTTTGCAGTCATTGAGCCATAGAGTATTCATGGACAACAAAAAAACTCTTGTGCTTGTGATACAAAAAGTAAAATAAATCATGCATAGATTAGAAGTACACTTCGTGTTTGGGTTCCACTTCTCCTGTCAAGCCTGCAACCTCATCATTCTTGGTTTCTTGCACTTTCCTCCGAAGTATCTGTTGCTTACTCCTCCCAGTGACAGGAAGCTGGTCTAGATAGATGACTACACTAATACAGCTTGGCAAGTCCTATGTTCCTGAGCGTGGGAAGTAGTAAAACAGTATCTAAATAATGTAACTTTATACTGCTGGCATCATTTGTTATCAAGTGTCCTGAATTTATCATCTACCTATAATTGTCTGCTTTGGGCTTTACCTTCCCCTGCTCGTTGTTTTGTCCAGATTTGTGACCCTTTTTTTCATTTTCTCTCCAGGAAGCAGTTAAGTTTTACTCACTGTGGCTGCTCCTTCTCACCCATGAAATCTCTCCATGTCATAGTGTTGGGTCAGGTAACATTGGATTAAAAAGAGGAAACAAGAATCAAATATAGGAACTTTCCATCCCAAATCAGTTAAAGTGGAAGGCCCTGACCAGTCTCTGTTGGCCGGAAGTGGCAGGATGGTTCTCTTTCCAGCTGCTGGATTGCACTCTGTCTGTGACATTTTGTCATGTGGCTTAAATGTGGTGCAAGCTTGCCTTTCAGCTAAGAGGATCATTGCCATCAGTAAATAGAAAGAGGACAGTCTGAATTAAATCATGGGTCAAATTGACATGAGACCAGAAGATGCTTTTTGGCTAAGTAAATACATACACATTCAAAGAAAAGCATCTCTATTTGGTGTCGGGTTATGTACTAGCTAAAAACCAAATAAGAAACTTTACTTTCTTGCAACATCACACCAATCCATAGGAGAGCCTTTCACAGGGAAATAATTGTTGCATGGAATAGCAGATGACACGGAATTTCTGTGACCTGAGCAGTCATTTGTTGCAAAGCAGGTATTCCTGTGTGCATATAGGTCCTATTGCATTGCAAAAACATAGGTGCCTGCTGCTGTTTGAGAGGCTGTAGAGTATATGAGACATCTGTGCAGGCTGGCAGTTTTGGCACAGAACCTAGGAGAGATCTGCTCCTGCTGAAACTTCAGGGAGACGCCAAGTAGAATACCCGAGAGCATCTGAGATGACACAAGATGCCTGTGTCAGCACTGAATGCAAAGAAACTGGCTAGATGCAACTGCTGATAAAGGAAAAATATCACTTTGTAAAGTTGACAGCTCTGAAAATCCAGTAGGTAACCATTTATGATTCCTTATAAATTAAGAGAATTATTTACAGGGTCCTCACTCTGTATGCATTTCGTGTGCTTTTATTATGAAATATAAGCTGCCTTAAAATCAGAAACGTGTACATAAAACAACCAAGGTCCCTGGTTTGTTTTTTTTTTTGGTGAAGTTTAGAGAAAAATCATACACAAACCTGTCTTTGAGCTTCTTTTATTTCCACAAGCTTAAAAAGGGCGGGTTCAGCACTGTGCCTGTTAAACTTTTGAATGGCTTGTTTCAGAATTTCTGACACTTCTGAACTGTCACTTGATATAGGATGAAAGCATCCAAGACATGTAGCCTCAGCAAGTGTTACCTTTGGTGTAGCTGGAAAAGAAACAAATCAAAAAATATAGGGCTTCATGTAAAACAGCCTCAGTTTTAACTTTTCCTATCTGGAAATGAGAGAAAAGGTTCAATGAGCAAGAACATTTCCTGCTTTTAATTGCAGTGATCAGCTAAACCCACATTTCAGTTTCAGGACCTGCAAAGACATTCACGGTATTTAGAAACATGCTTTGGTTTGTGGTGGTAGGGACCACCCATGACATTAGGATCCAGGCATGGTTTCAGCAGTGAACTTCATTCAGAGGAGTGAGAGTTCAGGAGTCACTGAATCTCTGAAAAACCTTGCATGTAGTGTTGACTCCATTAAGGAAGGGTCACCCCTCATTCAGCAAGGGAAGAACCACTGGAGACTACAACTAGAGATGTTCTTTGGATTCTTCAAAGCTCACCCACTGTGCGCAGCTGCTTACTGTCCTCACCATGTTTCAGGATGGGGACTTTGGCCGGAGTGTTTTGGCTCACCCACGCGAGCTGCTCTGACTCTGAGCTCCTTAGGGGCTGTTCTTGTGCTATTCTACTGCTGTGGTTTGAACTCCCCCTCCTAGTCACTGTGGCTGCCAGTTACCACTTGGTGTTACCTTCAGGCTTAACCAACTGGATTGGCTGTGGATAGGCGAGCTTGACGGGGATGCTCAAACTTCTGTTTCCTACTACTAATCCTATTAACTCTCTTTCCTTCCTAGTAATCATGGATTGGATTTTCATAAATTAATTTTATAGTTCAGTTCATAAATTAATTTCATGATTCAGTGAGCTTGAGAATGAAAGCGGGACAATATGTGGTCTCTGTGGAATTGAAGCAAAATTTGTGTGCCTGATCCTCACCTGGCATAAACTGGCTTTAATGGAGTTACGCCAGCTTGCATCAGCCAGGAAACCAGGCCAGGGTCAGTATGATCAAACTGTTCCACCAAGAAGGCTGAGCAGTAGGGTACCTAACATGGTGGGGCTATCCCTCACCAGTTAGGGTCTGTTGTTTCACTCTTTCTGTTTGAATCCTTTGGATTTGATTTGGCTCGTCTTACATTTGGAACATCTCAGTGCAAGCAATACTGTTTAGTCTTAGCTCTCCAAGGGGTATTTGAACAAAGTCTGACCCTTCATATTTCTAACATCACTTATTTTGATTCACTAACGACAAATATATATGCTACAGGAAAATGTGACCATGTTTTCAGGGAGTAATCACAAAGGAGATAATGAAACAACACAGTACACCCTGTTCTAAACCAACTATAATCTCAGCATTTTCATAAGTGCTGAATAAATGTGTATTCTTTTTTCAGAGTTGCTATAACTTGGTAAGAAGAGATGAGCTGCTTCAGCTGAATACATGATTCATTTATGTGTTTTTTTTTTCTTTCTAAGCAAAGATTCTAATGCAAGTTTCCCATAGGTTCTCTGTGCGATTCACACACCTTTTACTGGCAACTAGATGTCACCATTGCCCTACAAATGTGTCTAAACCAACCGGTATTTGCAGTAGCAGAACATGGAGTTTGTGTGTAGAAGGACACTGGCTGTAGGTATAGCCATTTAAGCTTTAAACAAGATAACTAGCAACAAAAAGCAAAGACAAGCTGCCAAACATCTCAGAAATCATGGTAAATATTTTTGTAGTTAATATGCACTTCACTCCCTGCTACCAGTTAGACGGATATTTTAAAACTATGTTGGATATGTCTTACATGAACACTAGGCATACGCACATAGAGATATCAGTTGCAAAGCTTTAAAATGATGTGATCTCTTTCTAATAAAGGAAATTACTATGTGAACATAACAGTCATATATGAATGTCTTACAGGCAAGAAATGTAGTACTGTTTATTGTTAAGGTCTAAAAGATATCACAGTCTCTCTTACGTAATTACATCACTGCTAGATTTTCATTTTGTAAATGAAATTTTTTTTTGTTCTTTTTTTGGTTGGAGTAAATATTTGTTTTGGTAAACTGTAACAGAAATAATGTAGTCATTTTTAGTTTGGAGAAAATTAAGGAACCATTTTGTCATATAAAGTTTTTTTCTAATAATTTCTGGCACAATTTTATACTTGAATAAGTAAGGACAGAAAATTAAAGTGTGACAAGTTGTATCCAGTCTCTAAGTTACTGATATGCTTTAGGTCTTAAGCAAATTCACTTTAACTTGTATAATTTCAGTGTTTGAAGAAACTTACTACACACGTGTGCTGGTTTTCATTACCCTGCACAGAAACTACTGGTGCTTCACTGACTTAGCCTATATGTGTATGACAGTGAAGTGAAATTTTATCTGTAACATGTAGTTGCTTATGGAAGATTATTTATAAATGTCTGAATAGAATGATAAGGAGCTCCTACCTTTAGAATTACCTGAAAGTCTCAGTATTGTATTTTCCTCATTCTTATTTGTCAACGTACTCGTTGAATGCTGCCCCAAACAGTTACATACCTGGGAAAATTTTGCAATCTTGGGAAACATTACTTGTTTTTTCAGCATTATTCATGTGAACTTGAGCTGTGCATTCTCCTGTTTTCTGCAAAAACATATGACAACTTTTGTCTTAAACTTGCTGAAGAAAAATAAAGTGCTATATATTCCTCTAGCTATTGAACAAAGTTGACAGTTGCAAATTGAGTTTGGGGAACAAGTTCATATGTACGTTTGCAGTAATGTCTAATTTGCTGTTTTGTTACTGCAAAAGGAGCAGTTTTGTTGATTGTGAGGAGAGTAGGGGATGAACTGAGCAGATAATTTGAAAGATTGCTTTGTGTGATGATTGATGCGTAGTAATTAAAGAATTTACAGTCAGAACAATGGAAATGAACACATCTTCATAAAGTCTGTGTAAATTGTGTATTTGTCTGATTTCCTCTCTGCTAGTACAAGATATGCAGCAATGACCAGGGCATTTCACATTGATTCAAATGATATTACCACCATCATCCCTTTCTTTGCATTGTGTACTGTGTGAAATGACAGTGACTTCCACTGGAAGTGTGCAGTGTTCCTGCACGCTGTGTGTGCCCCAGCTGAACCTCCTCTAGGTGCTCTCTAGTAGCATGAGCCAGACGTGCTTTGCACTGCTAAAAAAGCGCTCTGCTAAATTTTCTGCCATGGTGGATTCCATGTCAGTACTTTTGTTGGTGCAGATCTGAAGTCAATTTGGTTGTGCAAGTTTCCATTATACATAATTAATAGAAAGTTTTACAGCCCTCAACACTCTCACAGTGCATGAATCTTATGTTGAATTTATCGTGAACCTTCAAAATGAAGTGCTGAAATGTTCCTTTCTGCACATATTCAGGATTATAATGGTAAACTCACGATTATAATGGTTAACTTTAGAGTTGTAAACAGTTCTGTACTGCACTTTAGTCCTATAAGCTCTCAAAAGCAACACAGTTAAAACATTACATTCTCTACTGTATTTTACCCAGGTGAAAATATGCAGTTCTAGTCCTTACGCTGATGTTTCTGTAAAGAGAACTTTTAAAGAGGACAGATACTTACAGCCCCTGCAGTTACTTTGTAATCACAGTCTTGCCAGAGTTTGTTTTCCTCAGTGGCACAAGTGGTCTCTCGTATTCGATATTTCACATAGAATTGTGTGTCAGGACCTGCCTGGATAAAAACAATATGCATGTCATCATTTGCATAGTGATAAATCAAGTGAAAAGATAGGAGCTTCGAAAGGTAAATACTATCCATTGGTTACCTGATATTTTATAGGATGGTTTCAGATTAGCTGCTGATCTCCATGCAAGGTGTCCCAAATCTTGGTAGTTCAATAATTAACTTATCTAATTAGATTACTGAGCCCTTGCCTACGATTACAATACGTTGATAAAATAGATATGGTATGCTCAACTACCTTCATTTTAACTTGTAGTACCAAGGGGTTTAAAACCAGGAAGAAGTGGTTAGGTTTTATACCCATATTGAAATGTACTCCAAATAAGCAAATTTGGGTTGCTGCTTGAATAGTTAGCCTAATTACCAGCTTGGACTGTGCTCCTGCCTGACTCCTCACTCTCACTCTTGGCCTCCTCCCAGATCTGTCTACTTTCCTTCTGTACAACTCTACGGGCAGCACAGCAGCAGCAGCCAGCAACCCTCAGGCAGCCCGGCAGTGCCCACGCTGCCTTTATTCTGTGGTGATGGGGCACTGCAGCTGCCCTGCCTGCTCGGGGACAAGAGGCAAGGAGGGCACGTGCTCTGGAGACAGCCTTTGGCAGTGCCTGCAGTTTTCCTGTAGGCACTAAAGGCTGAGCTGCTTGTGAGAGTGGCCTCAGGAATCCCATAAGATGAAATACAAAGTATTAAGCAAAGTTTGGCCACGCCAGTGGAAGTGGGTCTGATGCTGGTAAATCAGTAGGGGGCATTTTGTCCTTTCCATAAGCTGAGCAGTGAGCCTGTGCCTACAGGTAACAATGCACTGCGAGGTTTGTGCTTCATCCTTTAGAGGAGATATAAACTCAGAAGTTACTCATCTTTTACAGCCACTAAAAATGCTCTGCCGATGTGCCTTTTCAAATACAAACATGGGCAGCTGCTGTACTTTAACACTGGTTATCCTCAAATGATACTGCTGGGAGAATTAGATAATTCTTGCCTCAGCAGTACCAAGAAAGTGAAGCTGAGCTGACATGGGTGGAATATACTGGATTTACACTGGTGTAGACACAGAATTATATTCTGTCTTCTCTCAATTCCTGTTGTGTACTGCTACAACTACAAGAGATGTAGAGGTACCTGATATAATGGTTGCAGGTTGTAAAACAGGGGTCTCTAAAAATATAATGGACTTAATCCTCAGCAGGTATAAACTGACATTTATGGAGCTGCATCAGATTATATGATCTGGGATGTGGACTTAAAAAGAGGCAAATTCTGTTCTCTGTTACAGTGTTCTAAATCTGCAATAAATCAGCTCAGTAGTAAACAAAATACGTGAGAAAAGACATTGTTTCTGTATGTTATTTGCTGTTGGTTTATTTCATTATTATTATTATGAACAGCTATGCCTTTAACTGGGGCAGGTTCAGTTTTTCACCAGTCAGCTTTTATGTTTTATTACCTTATCAATAATGAATGTACATGAATATGTAATAACCAGCTATTTAATTAATGCATTCAACATTGTGAGACTAGTGATGAGTAAAATCTATACTCTTTTCAGAAAAAGAAAATCAAATATGAGGAAATCTCTGTTGCAGATTCCTTTCCTGTTTCTTACTTAACATCATAGTCAGATCATGATTCAAAGTAACAACTGATTTCCATCTCAGATCTTTTAAGAAAAGGAAAGATGGATATCTAGAGAAGGAAAGATGAATAATAATTGCAATAAATATGCATTCTTAAAGAAAGAACATTGTTTAAGATAAAATACTGAAACTAATATCTGTCCTTTGGGAACATGATCAAAAGGAAGGTGGTGTTACAGCTCTGATATAAAGATGTTTGCATTTGGCTATTGTTAGTGATGTGTGTAGTTCAGTGAAGACAATGGGACTATTCATTTGTTCAATATTAATTGTATAAAGGGTTTACTAGATTTTAGTCTTTGTCACTACATGCTAAAATCTCCCCAGTTTGATAAAAGGGAAACCAGAGGGTAGGTGCCAGAGAAGTGGGTAGTTTACTGTAAGGCATTTAGCAATTCATGTCCCCTTTCTGAGGTCAATTTCTATCTGGGTAAAAGTGTCTTGTGATTTTGGAGTGCAAAATATTCTCTCTGACACTGGGTTTCTTGTGTTTTACATCTGAAAATCCAATCCAGTAGAAAAAAATGCTAATGTTTTCAAGTAAAGTAATGCTTGTCATTATTATGGTAATATCATCTTTGTGTGCCTCTCAGAGGTAAATACTCTTTTGTTAGATTAACACTATACAGAAGGACTCCAGACAAAGGATCATGTTTCATTCTTTTTTTCCTTCTGTAATTTTAGCTGTCACCCTATTTGACTAAAATACCACCTAGTGCTGTTAGATAGATCTGTGACTCAGGACTAGTGTCAATCAAATAATATTCACAAACAAGTTTTTCAGAGTATTGCCAAATTTTATCAGGTCATTCTTTTTCTTAGCTTACAGCTCTTCCCAAGTCAAGATAATATTCAGAATTTTAGTAAGTGTGTGTTTGCCATTGTTCTGAAAACCTTACTAATGATGGAAAGGGGTAGAATTCCCAACAGAGAGAGGAGAAAAGAGAGTGGAGTAGTGAGATAAATTGTATTAGTGATAGAAATTTTCTGTTCTTTAGTCCTTGCATTAATAAGCAATTCACCAGCACACATAGTTCTGTTGATAAGAACGTAATATACATCCCTGCTTGTCATGGTAATGAGTATCTTACTGTGCAAGTCATTTCTTTGATTTTTTAAAACGTTTTTGGAAGACACTTTGCGGTCATGCTTGCTCTCTCATGAACAAGATGGAGATAATCTGATTCAGAGTGCAGAAAAAATTCCATATTTTTTTTTTTTTTTTGCAAAGTCTACTTACAGTTCTCTTGGCTTCTGTCACCATGTATAGAGCAAATTGATTACCAGTTGCAGTGTCTCCATTGTATTTCTTCAGTGCTGTGTCGACAGCTTTAAAGACATCAGGGTCATCACAGTCCAAAAACTCAAATGGAAGAGGGGTGGCTCTGCTAGAGAAAAAACTACAGCAGAGTGCTAGTACAATGAAAGGTTTCATAACTGGGAAAAAAAGGCCCCCTGAATTAGATGGCTCTTTAAAAACCAAATGGAGAAGGAATGCCTGACAGGGTTTTAGTCACCTTCTGTTTTTCAGGAGCAATAGCTAAGTAAACAGAATGAGTGGGTTGCTGGGGTTGGTTGGTTCTCATCATACCCTGTTTATACTGCAAATAAACTTCTGAGTTTATCTAAATAAACTTTGTGTGGTCACCAGAATGACACTAAGGTTATCCACCTGCCATCAAGATAACAGCCTAAATGGCTGCAGCTGGGGACAGGTTTAGACTAAGCAGGATGGCCCCTGAGCAAAAGAGAAAGCAAAATGTTTGTAGCTTTCTGGCTTCTTTTCTTAACATCTAAACTGCTACTGAGAATGAATTTTAGAAGGCTTAAATAAAACACCCAAGAAGGTCACAGTGGCAATGTAGTTCTGGTTCTGGACAACAACGCTGTAAATTTTATAGATCTGTTTAGTGTTCAGACTGCAATAGTTCTGAGAAGCCAGAACATGTTTGAAAAAAGTCTTTGGACAGATGCATATCCCTGAATGTCACATAGCTCCTCACTAACACTTGGTAAACCTTGTCCTTCATGCTGCTATTGGAAGTGTCCATCTTTGCTGCCGTGTGGACACTGCCTTTGGACTGTGGATTAGTCAGTCTTTGTAATGTTTTGTTATCATTGCAGATAGGGAAAGCGATGCCCAAGAACAAGGGATTAAGTAACGTTGCCTGTGTCTGGCAGAGCCAGAATTAGAGCTGGCTGGGAACATCTGGTGCTTGTCTCTAGTGCTGAGCACCAAATTGCTTTGCTTTGTATCTGTGAACACCTTGGGATTGCCTCAGCTCCAGTGTTCCAGTTGTGTCTTGCTACAAGTTTTGGTTAAAGAAAATGCACCTTAGAGACTTTGTGGATAAACTATGACAGAAATAAGGTTGTTCATACATGGTAACGCGCTTTTAAAAGTTACACAACCTTCACTCAGTTACACAAAATGCTGTCCCCATTTTGTTTCTTCAGTGTAGCCCTCACACTGTATTTTACTTTATGCCATTAAAAAGCTACTTTGAGGACCAAATTACTAATTTTTTGAGATTAACCCCATGTTCTTGCTTATGAGATAACTGTTCTGAAATAACGAATTGGGGTTCCAGGTCTGTCTGAATGGACTTCACCTTGATGGGGGCCTAGAGTATAAAGAGACACCAGTATTCTTTCTTCCTGCTCCTCACAACTCAGTTTCCAGTGAGGAAGGTTCAGTGATAAAGAAAACATTTACATGAAAGAGTTATTACATGCATCTGCTTTTCTCCTCCCCTGAGAGCAATTATGAACTATTTGAAAAGGGCTGTCCTTGAATGCAGTGTTTCTGGTATATCACCACCAGCAATTGTAGCAATGGAAGTACCCGTGCAGGCCACCCTGCAGTGTTACACTACAAGTCATTATCTATTCTCAGACCTTTTCTAGATAACGGTAGTAACCCAACCATTAGTCAGTTTGTGCTAGAGTATGCCTCATGGATGTTTACTGTGCAGCTGAACATCTATAGTAACAAAAAAGACAAAACTTTGACAACTGTGTCAACAAAAAAAATGCTTACATATTTTTATTTTCTTTAAATCTTTATAAAGCATGAATATAGTGCTATGGATCATTTTTTATGGAAGGTGGTCAAATTTCTTCTAGGTCAGATTTCCTCAGAGAAGGAATTATAATTATGAATTATGAGAAAATGAAAGATTTTAGATGGTAGTTTTCACTATTAGGACATCTTCCTTTTTGTTAGAACTAACAGAGCATTGTTTGCTGGGGAGATTTGTACCCATTCACACTATCCGAGGGACTCAGAATTTTGAGCCTTTCAGTTACAGCAGAGTCTGAGATAGTTGGAATCAAGAGGCAAGTTGGAATACTTGTCTTAATCGTTATTTTCAGTGCTGCTTCTCCCTAGAAATTGTATGCTTTTTCCCCTTCTCTATGTGCATTTTTCATTCATTGTACAACTGTCATTGGTTCTGCAACCCTCAAGTTAGGAACATCTTTCTCTGAGGTCATGTAGGCGAATTTTCTGCCATGGACCCATGTGGAAACAAAGGCAAAATTTTTGGAAGAGCAAGTTTGGGGTTTCCTGGGCATGACTTTGATGGTGTAGGGTGATCTGGAAAACCTGGAGCTTCTGGCATCTCCTTTAGACTTGAGACAGTGAAGGGAATACCTTCATCAGTGCTGGAGGAGTGAGAGTTGCTTTGGGATAGCTCAGGAAAGTTTGCAGTGGGAGGTGTGAGAGAATCCTGCTGATTTAGAACTGGAATGTGATAAACAGTTCCTGTTATTTGGAAGGGAAAGTACTTCCCTGATGTGCTTGTCTTGTTGCAGTGATGTCTGTAATAGTGATGTCTGTAATAGTGATGACAGAGATGAGGAGGGTGTCCTGGAGGAGGAGGGTGATGTGGTCCATGATGGGGAGGAGGATGGTGGTGATGTGGTCCATGAGGAGGAGGACAGTGTGGTCCATGATGGGGACCAAGAGGAGGACTATGTGGTTCATTATGGGGAGGAGGAGGAGAAGGGAGATGATGCAGTTCCTCTTGGGAAGGAGGAGGATTATGTGGTTCATCATGGGGAGGAGGAGGAGAAGGGGTATGATATGGTTCCTCTTGGAGAAGAGGAGGTGGTGCATCATGGGGAGGAGGAGCAGAAGGGGGATGTTGTGGTTCCTCTTGGGGAAGAGGATGTGGTGCATCAGCGGGAGGAGGAGCAGAAGGGTGATGTTGTGGTTCCTCTTGGGAAGGAGGATGTTGTCCACAATGGGGAGGAGGTGGAGGACAGTGGTGTGGAGGGTGAGGGTGGTGATGTGGTCCACAATGGGGAGGAGGTGGAGGACAGTGGTGTGGAGGGTGAGGGTGATGATGTGGTCCACAATGGGGAGGAGGTGGAGGACAATGGTGTGGAGGGTGAGGGTGGTGATGTGGTCCATCTTCGGGGGGAGGAGGAGGACAGTGGTGTGGAGGGTGAGGGTGGTGATGTGGTCCATCCTGGGGGGGAGGAGGAGGACAGTGGTGTGGAGGGTGAGGGTGGTGATGTGGTCCACAATGGGGAGGAGGTGGATGACAATGGTGTGGAGGGTGAGGGTGGTGATGTGGTCCACAATGGGGAGGAGGTGGATGACAATGGTGTGGAGGGTGAGGGTGGTGATGTGGTCCACAATGGGGAGGAGGTGGAGGACAGTGGTGTGGAGGGTGAGGGTAGTGATGTGGTCCACAATGGGGAGTAGGTGGATGACAATGGTGCGGAGGGTGAGGGTGGTGATGTGGTCCATCCTGGGGGGGAGGAGGAGAAGCAGGTCCTTCATGGCTGTCTTGATGTTCTTCATTGAAACTGTGATTATGCTTAGGGTCTTCAGGTCTGGATTGAGAAGAGGGTGAACATCCATGTCTGTGATGATGTCTGTGATGATGTTTGTGACCAAAATGATGAGGATGTCTGTGTGGCCATCCCAGAGTTGAATATCTGCATCTTTGCCCATAGTCATGCTGCTGTTTAGAAAAACACCAGGGGAGAAAGTATTAAGTGAGATGTTAATAGGGCATGATAAATGAAATGATAAAACCAACTGAGCAAAATTTGTGATGGATCAAAACAAAATAAAACCCACACTGGAGTAGCTGTTGTAATATAAACTGGACTACCAAATATGATAAAGACCATCTCCCCTCCTCTTGCTTTCCAAAATTCCTTTGAACTTGTTTTCCAATCTCTACTCACTTTAACTAGGGAGTATGATTGGACTGAGAGAAGACGCCCTTGGAGGGAGTAGTAGGGACAGCTCAACTCTAATTCATCCTCTCATTGACCTAGCAGTCAAAAGCCAGTCTGTCCTGACATGCTGCATCGTGCCCAGGCAATAATAAAGGGACATAACAACCGTTGCAATCATCTGTCAGTCTGGACTAAGTGAGGTTGCTGTAGCCTGCATGAGCATATAGCCAGAGACATTTCAGTAAGTGAGTACGTACACAGGGATGGTAGATTTCACAGCTTATATCTGTTCCATCAGGTTCATCTGAATCACTGATGATTCTTGCCTTGCAGAATCCCATGTGCTAAACAAAAGAAAAGAAAAAAACCAATGCACATCTGGGCTCTTGTGATGGAGTTAATAGAAGCTACTGAAAGTTCAACATTTTAAAAGGTAGGCTAGTTCCTTCAGTACCTAAGTATGCTGACATAACTTGGCTAGATCCCGAGATTTCTGACCAGTGATACTTGCCAGGGATGAATAACGATTAAAATATATGCCATTTTTGAACGTTCTTGACTGTGAAGACCACTTCACCATGTGCATCTAGAGGGCTACTACTCTCCATCTTACTTCTCTTTTGATGTCTGTAAGAAATTGGTCAGCTACTGATGTCTCCAAAATGAGTACCCTTGGGTGACTGATTTTTATTCTTTTTTTCTGTCTTTGCTTGTCAAACATCTGTTCAGATTGGACTGTTCTGAAATTTTGCTCAAAGTCCTCAAAAACAGACACTGTGTAGCTATGCTGCTTCAGACAAAGCTCAAAGTAGAGCTTTCTTCCATATTTAATTTTTAAAAAGTAATTAGTTGTAATCTTTTAGCATTACTTCCCTTAGCATCCTGTTTGCTGTGACTATGTTTGGGCCAGCATACTGGCCTATTATGATCAATGATTACAAATGTTAATACCATTTTACACGCATTTTACACACACACACACCAGTGGTGGCAGAATTGAGAACAGAATTAAAACCTCCGGCTGTCTGGCTTGTGCTTCATTCTAGTAAACTTTTGGCTCCACTACCAGTACATTCACAACCTTTTCCAGTCTTCTGGAGTATAAAGAGCCAGAGAAGAAAATGGATGTAGATAAAACAGAAGTTCTACATGTTTTATTTTTTCTGTATTTTTATTTCATTCCTTCAATTTTATTTCTGGGGAATAATTTATTCTGAAATTATGATCTTGCCTAGTTGTTTCTTTGGTGTAGACTATTATTGTAATCAGAAGGTGGGGTGAGAGAGTACTTTGATAGTAACCTGCAGACAAGCCTGAATTATTCCACTCTCCGTTCCCCTGAAGCAGAGGAAAAAAAAGTAACCCTGGGCTCACTGGGATGACATAATACATGTATTTTTACCAAGATCTATGGTTTATGATAATGTAAAAGTTTTTATGAAAATAACATGCATGATTTACAAGGGAATGGCCACAGTTTGAATGTGAAAGCCAGATCCAAACTAAAAAGCTCAGCTCTACGTCTGTAATATGCCAGACTCCAGTTACATTTAGATTTGAGAGTTCAGATTGGCTCCTCACAGAATAAAAAGGAGCAGCTGTAAAATTAGGATCTGGACTTGGATACGCTGGATTTTTAATTTTGAGTTTGGGTGCATACTTATAAGAAACACTTGGAAATCTTGTGGGAAGATCTTCCTGGTGCCACCCATTGTATCAGTTCTCAGTCTAAGACTTTACTTACAGCGTGCCAGTCATCCAGAAAATCACATTCCAATGCCTGATCTGCTTGTTGTGCGGATTTGGAACAGTTGGTCTCTTTTATAGAGAATCCTAAAACGTGACCTTCACGGGAGGCAGTCTGAAACCAAGAGGACAAACAAGAAGTGGTAACTAGAGGTATTTAAAGTTCCATAATTTTAAAAGCAACCATACTTCATGTCATTGTCAAAATCCTGTCTACCTCATGCTTTCATTACCTGTGCTGTTCAAGTGTTCATACATATGCATGTATTCAGTAAGGAAAATAGATGAGATCATTTATACCTTACTTGCCTCACACCTTTATGAGTTCCAGGAATGGTTGCTTTATTTCTTTCTCTATATGTGTACGTTATAAAACCTGTTACTTTTACAGCCTGTGTTTTTAGGAAGTAGCATCCTTAGAGTCTCCTCCCTAAATTGAACTGCTGCTCCGGTGAAAATACAGAAATCTACTGGATGTCAACCACCCCTCACTGGAAAGATTTCTGTATTTTTCTGATTTTAATTTGGGATGAAACTCTGCCAGTTACTGTGAGATTGTTGCTTTCTCTGTCGTCAGTGACGTTATTCATAGAGAAGGCGTTACTCCATAAGAACATGGGAGAAAGCTTTGTGATCCTATTAAAATCCATAAAGAGGTGTTTCATTTTAATTTCCAACTGTAGTAGTAGTTTATTTCAAGTCTGTGTTGAAGGTGTCCATAGCATGTGTGGGCACACAAGTTTCACTGGTTTAGCTAAATTGGTTAAAAGTGGATGCACATACTTTATGGTATATTTTATTATAGTAATTCATAGTTTCTAAGTGTTAGGCAGCCTGTTGAAATCCAGTGGTACAATCTAAGTTGTCTCTGTAGCTAAAGACGGCAAAGTGTGAAAACAAAGCATTTAGGGAGAAATCCATGAATCTAGGTAATCTGAAAAGAGCCACTTGCTAAATGGGAGTAGGGATACATCCTGCATGGGACTACAGTGTAGGAGACTGTCAAGTTTCTGAGCAATATTAAAAGCTGCAGGGAGGTGGGGTTCGTATGCTATAATTTAGGTGGTTTCCAAGATCAACAGGTATTATGGTAGGGGCCATGGGACCTCATTACAGAGGTGTCCTGAACTGACACAGGTGTTAGCAGAATGATCCTGTGCTGTTTAAGTGAAGATCTCTAGTATCTACCAACAAGAAATTGTGGTGATGTGAGAGTTATACTTCAAATCACCCAAAGGATAAGTCTTCATGTCGACATCACTCAAAGATGGAGGAATGATTTACCAGAGCCAGTAGTTCTTCAAGAGGTACAGCACAGATATATATTTGCCTCCTGTCCTTCAGAGCTCTCAGAGCGCTGTTTTGCTCTGCAGCAGAGAGTCAAAATGATGGTGAGCATGTTCCACTTTGTGTTGTACCCATGTGCTAAATATTCTAAGAGTAAAAAATTATCTGACTGCAGTTGACAGAATGTATGACTGTGATAGTACACATGACTGTACACCTTGAAGAACTCTGGTCAGTAGTAAATAAACTCTTGTATGTTACGATATGATAGGTAAATAGGCATTAAAAATAAAAATATGCACACAAAGAAGGCTCTGACATTTTGGATGCCATCACACTGCCATAGTTTTTAGCAGATGAGAAATCCTTTTGCTTTCACATGCCTAAATTAAAGTTGATAACAAGTCTTTGCAGAAGTAGGAGCTTCAATTTTAAGCAGATGGTTTACACTGAGAGGTGACAAGCAATAGTTTGATCCTAGAAGGGTTTGAGTTCTGGTTCCATGGTTTTGGAGCTGGTCACAACATTTTGTAGTTTATAAGTAATTCTAGGACAAAATGCCACTTACCATCTTTAAAATCTTTTCAACTTTGTCCACATTGAAGTAGTTTGTGTGGTTACTCTCACTGTTGAATTTCTTCAGGGCTTTTGCAGCAATATTTTTGTGTTGCTCCGTGACTTCTAAGATTTCAATTTTCACAGGACAATCTTTGCACTCTAATAAATCAGGAGGAACTGTGAAAACAGAAAATTTACTAATACTGCAATGGATATTAATATTCTTGGGAGTGTGCATGTGCCTTTAATGTGAACTCATAATGAGAAACTGAAATGCAGGTGTTTCCTTGGAAGTGAAATACCTATCCCTCACTCCACAAACACGGGTTTGTCCTGTAACGTGAAAAAAACCCCCAAACCTGTGAAAATGAATATTCTTATAAATCTTTTAGCTCCACCTTAGAATCTTACCACTCCAAAAGTTCATTCTTTCCAAGTTAACTTTTTTTCTGCTATTCATTGTCATGTTTTGGTGGACTGGAATGGTGATATCATCTGACATTAATAAAGTCTGCTCTGGAAGAGTAGGGTAACCTTAATTCTATTACTCATTCTTAACATTCCATTTGAATTATCTAAAATATGAATTGCAAGCAGATGAATGAATCTGTTATGGTTACCATACACTAGTAGTGCGCAGACTTGTAATTTGGTACTAGGGCTGGTTTGAGGTATGCATTGGCTTACAACAGTGGTTATTTTACCTGGACTTAATGTACAATTAAATCCATATAGTCGAGGTTTCTTCAGCAGCTGGCTTGTATATATGATAATCTTACATTGCCCAAAGTCCTGAGAGAAAAAAAGATACATGATTATGATTTTATTTTCACTGGATTTAATTGGATGTGGGTGATCATAGAAATTATGCCTCCTTTTAATGTACAGTACTTCTAAGAGTAACAGATGTGGTCATTAATGGAATGTTTGATCTGATACCACTCAAAATTTATGTTGAGATAAAATGGGATCTCCCTCTACAAGAGCCTTTATTTTAATTCTCAGTTTTTACAACTGAGTAGACAATGGAAAACTAAACCAGCCTTCTCAGTCATTCTAATACTTATTTACAGTGAGATAATAGCAGCTAGCAGGGGAAGTTAGGATGCCAGAGATACTCAATGTTACATAAATCTTTATCAAAAAGTGGATGGACCTTTTCTTCCATTCCTTTTCCCCATCTTAATAAAAAGAATAAATGCCTTCTCTCCTCACGGCCTTCCTGCTTTGTCCTGTGGGCTAGTATTACCACTCTCCTATTTAAATAAAGTTTTGGACTGGTGGTTCTCATTCCACACTGCATCATTGGACTGCAACAATAAAGGACAAGTATTGCTACATATCATATGTGTACTGTCACTACCAATATTTCACATTGTTGTACCACAAACGCTATGACAGAAAACTGACAAAATATAACACTGGTATTTCTGGCTAATATACTAGGAACATGCTTTAAAAAATGATTTCTAGCGCTCTTTAGTTGTCAGCATATTATTCTTAAAACAGCAGTACTGCTATCAGCAGTGGAATGCGGAGTATAGCTCCTTTGAGACAACTAGTTAAATAAAGCTGCACTTATCTGAGGAGTCAACCCTTTTCCAAACTTTTAGTTTATGTTTAACAACTCTAGAATTCAATAGATTTTATTCTATAGTGAGCCATATTAAAGCCTAGTCTTCACTTAGAGATTTTGTGACACAGAAATTCCGGGCAGTTCAGATGAAGATCAAGTTAATGCATTATTGACATATGACTCTGCCTGGGTGCCATTACTTGCCATGGAATAGAGGTCACCATATTCACAAGACTCCCAGTGTCTTCTCGATAATACAGAGCATTCAGTTTCCAGCACATCCACAGTTAAGTAGAGGACTGATGAATTTCCCTGGAAGAGAAGTGCAGGTAAAAAGGAGTTTGTATACCAGAAGTTTGGACTGAAAGAAACTTTTTTTGAAGTAGATACATTTAATCTTTAATGTAGCTTCCCTAGTTCCCTATTAAGGTTTTTCTGAGCTGACAAGCATAGAAAGGGTTTAGGCTGGAAGGGACCTTTGGAGGTCATATTGTCCAGCCACTCAAGGCAAAGCTAACTTCAAAGTTAGATTCAGCTGAAAACTATACATCACCAAGACACAACCTCTCTGGGCCGTGCCTCTCTGGGCTTAACCACTTTCACCACGATTTTTTGGGGCCTTACATCTAGTCAGAACTTCGCTTCCTGCAACTTATGACTGTTGCCTGTTATCCTTTTGTTGAGAAACTGTGAGAAGAGTCTGTTATTAACCTGGCATCCATCAAATAGGGAAAATGCCAGTGTTAAAAAGTTGCCATCCCCTTTTTCTGATTTTCACATAGAACATATTGGTCTATTAGGAAGTCAGTTGTCTGGGCAGCCAATGAATATAGCTACATCCATTTCAAATGGCCTTAGTGACCAAATACTCTTTCAGAACTTTGCTTCCTGCTCAGTTTATTCAGGGAGTGATGCAACAAAGCTGAAATAATCCCTACAAAGTCAGGAGCCTTAGCTCTGAAATTCTTCTGGTATGTTCTGTCTTCTGAGCAAATAGGATGGAGAATCAGAATTTGAATTTGCCTGCCAGTGTAATGGGATGTGGTGTTAAGAATTGTCTGTGGCCCAGAGAAGCAATTTTTTATTTTTCTGCAGGAAAATGAATCTCAATTCACATTTGGAATGGATTATTTAAACTTCATGCAAGCCTTGTATGGACATTCAGAACGAACACAGATGTGTTTTATTTTGTCATTTAAAGTGATGCAAAGCTCTTCACTGTAAGTGTGCTCAGGTTTTATGAAATTTCATCCATTTGTATTCCTTTTTCAGAGTGTTTCTGTATAGACGAGACCTTGAGAATGAATTACTGCAGTCTAGTGTAATATTTTTATCAGTGAGAGTCCACCAGTGTCATGTTAGACACTAGTTTTGCAGTATCCATATGTCTTACCATTGTTTCTATTTTTAAAATAGGGGCTAGGTGATATGCACGCCCGCACATAGCTGCATGGCAGCAGCATTCTTCAAGCATGGGAGGCTTGAGGGTTTAAATCTCTTTACGCTGAAGGTGACTGATTGCTTCCTAGTTGAGCTCTTTAACTACCTGGCTATTTCGTAAAACCCAATAGTATCACTCGCCACATCCTTGTCTTTGAAAAGCAAAATAGTCCCTCAGGTTTTTTGAAAGTACACCTGAAGACCTGTAGGAATCTGGGCTTTGCAGCACTTTCTGAGCTTTTTCTTGTCCTAACAGGCAGTCTTAAGCAGCTCCATCAAAAACTAGCCTGTTTTTTCAGTTGCCATACTGAGATGTGTAATACACTGAAACAGTGCCTGTGTGCCTGGATTCCAGTTTCACAGCCAAGCAGCTAAAAGGTAGCCAGGTGCACTAGTAAATCTGCATGTCCTTGGTCTCTTTTATCTACCAGTTAAAGAAATTTTATATTCTATTTCTTTTTCTGCTATTGATTTGCTTTGGCATTTAGGCAGTTGTTGAGAAAGGCTTATGTTACCTCTCTAGGAAACAAAAATAGAAATAGGAAGGAAATAGGAAATGACTGATATGGATTCTCTATCCAGCCCTTCCCCTGTTTTGTCCAGTGGCATTTTTATCTTCTTTGGCTTCCTCTGCGTTTTTCCCTTCCCTCCAGTTATCCAGCTATCTCCAAAATTAAGATAAGAACAAAATACCAATCCTGCAGGATATATTGATCTGTTTAATGTTAGACATTTGCAGATTAAAGAAACCCTCCGGATATAAATTTTGCACATAACATCTGAGACCTGAGAACCACAGGACAGATTAGTTTCCGGTGTTGTATAAAGCCGTTCAGAGCATCTCTTATGCTAACATCCTGTCAGCCAAGAGAATAGAGGGTGTTCAGCATCATTCGAAATCAGGCTTATGTACAATAAATCATGCGCAAATGAATACTGAGGTAGTGTAAATCAGAGCTGATTCATTGAATTACATCAATTGCTCTGTTAAAAGCAATAAACATAAGCTTTTAATGATCTGGCTCATTATTTTAAAATCACAGTCTTGTGCAAATCAGCTTTTAAATTGATACTTACTATATGTAGTTTGTGTGCATCAGCAACACGGAATAAACCAAAAACATAGCCATCTCTGCGATGTCTGTTGACCAAATCCAGGGCCACTCCTGCATCTGTTTCAACGGTATTACAGTCTGCAGATGTAATGCTTGTTTTGTTTTGGGCATTACAGCACTGCAGTAGTGTTAGAAAAAAAGCTGAAGCTAGAAGCAGCATTTTGTTTGCGGTGTTAGGTCACTTCTGCCCATGCTCTGATAATGCCAGTAGTCTGCTTTTAAATCAGAGTAGCCCACTGAAGTCATAAATGAATGCTAAAAGGGCATGGTTTTATATAAATTTAAGTATTGTGTCACAGGGCCATTACCTTGACCCTGGATTAACGTTTGCAAACAGCAAGTAAATGATTATATAGTGATTGAGCAGATTTTGAGGAAAGTAGGCCTTAGGATCCTCTCTGGACTACCCATCAAAGGGACTATGTTTGTGATTCTTTAAGCAGGCATTGTGCAATAGTGTTTTACTGTGAAAAATACTTAGCTTCTAACAGTGTGCTGCTGAGCCTGGCATTAAGAAGGTCCAGTTTATGTATGCAGGTATTATGCAATCTTGGCTTTCTGTTTACTGTAAAAACAGTTGAACTGAAAATATGCTGAAATATTTGTGGTCAAATGATGGCTATATCCATATCCCTGTTTTTACAGATCCTTACCTAGCAGAGAACTAGTGAAAAGGAAACAGGGAGGTCACTCAGATTTGGAAAAGGGATGTAGCTCAAGGTGCACTTGCAAGCTGGTGGTCCGTAGCTTCTATGTGAGTACCTGTTGCTCTTCCAGCTTGAGAAAATTTAGAGCAGATTTCTATCAATCAGCTTTACGTCTTTTCAGACTGGTATACAGAATGGGACTGACTGGCTTAATACTGATGTAGGCATGGCATGAAGTGGCATAAAGCTGCCTTTGCATTCTCAATCTGAGCAGTTTTGTGTGCTCTTTGGCTGTAGTAGCCTTCATAGATTTCTTTAGAGAATTTTTGTATTTATTAAAATAATTCAGTAAATACTAAGATTCATACCTTTCACAGGATACACCAATACCCTCTGCTAAGCAGAAAGGAGATGTTGTCTCATTGTATTAAAAATCTTTTATTCAGGATAGTTTTAAGACATTCTTAGAAGGCAGTAATTGCTTGTCAGGGAGTGGCTGAAGTTTGAATACAAAATTCAAACTCTGAATAAGAAAATACAACAATTCAATGTGAGTCCAAAATGAAAACGTCAGATTCAGATGAGAAATTTTCCAAATCCTGGTAGGTGTGAAGGGTTGGATCAGATTCTCATAGAGAAAGGTACTAGCTATATAATTGACTTGGGTTTATGTGTTTGACTTTGAAGTTTTTCTTTGACTTATTTTTATGAGAAAGATTGGGAAATATAGTGGGTAATCGTCCTTAACCCTTACCTCATTTCTTTAAATCCTTATTAAAAAAAATCCAACTTTTAGCATGTCTGGTGTCTTAAGAAATCACATTTTAAAAGGCATAGAGCTGAAGCAGTGGCTTTCTTTTATAGTTAGTTCAGGACACACTTAAAGGTTCTCTGGTAGTAGATAAGCTAAATGGAGAATCTTACAATAGGAGAAGTGAGGGCACTTGAAACTAGTGTGAATCAGTTTAAAATAGATAAAAATAGTCCTTGCGCAATGGGTGGTGAACTTCTGGAACTTGTTGCCCCAGAAAGATGTGGAGGCAGACAGTATCAGCAGGGTCAGAAATGGCTTAGAAAAGTTCACGGACAGCAGGTCCTTAAGTGGATACTAGAAGGTCTAAGAAGATAAGTACTCTTTAAATCCCTAGTACAATGATTCTGGGTACTGGAAAAGTACCCAGGGGAATGGTTTGCAGGAAGGGGGCAGGTCATATTTTTCTCCTAACCACAATTGTCTTTTGCCACTGTGAGAGATGACTACTGGGCTGGATGAACCACTGTTCTGATGCAGTAGGGCATTTCTTTTGTTTGTGTTTTTATAATGTTTCATTATAATAATTCAGAATTTCTTCTGGAAGATTGAAAAAAAGCGGTGAAATAAATGTTGTGTAAATAATCAAAGACATTTGAAATACACCTCATCAGTTGAAAATAATATTCACATCACTGATGTGTTCCAAATCGCACCCCCATTCATTACTTATAATACTGTATAATTTTTCAAATGGGCAGTCACATTGAAGAAAGGCATCAGATTAGGTAATTTATAACATAATTCCCTTAGTCGTCTATTGTTTGCACATTGTTCTTTTTTTCTCCTTTTGTTCTGTGCTGTTCATTGTGACACCGATCATTTTCCTGACAGTGGCATATGTATTTTTTATGTATGAAACAGAAACACTATCAATAAACTGCAGAAAACATACAATTCCTGGAAAATTGACTGCAGAAGTAAAAGTAAGATTCCATTCCCACTGTAGAGAGTTTTGTCCTTGATTTCTTTGGAAAAGAAAGATTGGACTCTATTGTTAAAGTAAAGTACAGCACGGACAAGCACTCCAGGCACAGTCAGAGCAGTTAATTAAATACTGGTTGTACTTGAGTCAGTATAATGTATTTTTATCATTTCTCATCCAGTTTGATATCTTTTTTAATACTTATTTTGTTTTTATATTTATTGCTTGTAAGTTGTGTGTGTTGTTTTAATGAAGCTATTTCTATAAACAGATTGCTGACAGGAACAGGAATATTTATCCAAACATGGCATTTCTCATGACTAGCTTATCAAAAGCTTGCTTATCTCTATGACTTTTACCAAGGCTTGACTTGCAACAGTAAGAGGTGATCCACATTCAATCTTAAAGGAGTTTGTAATAAACATCCGTCCTAAACCTTGCTCCAGAGATCTGGGAGAATACACCCAAAAGAGGCTTATCTTCCCCACTTGAAAAACAGGGTATCAAATGCTTAATAAATAGAACTTTATTCTAGGGGGAAAAGAAAAAGAGTGCTGACAAATAAAGGAGATAATATTCAATAACCAATTACTCCTTTCGTAAAGTATAGCCATGACTATTTACAGCTGTCTCTGATTTCTTGGGAGGACAACTGCTATGCTAGCTGACTGTTCCCTACCTTCTGCAGTAGTGTTTCACTCACAGGCTGGGATTATCAAATCACATAGCTCAGTGAATTGTGCAGGTAGCAAGACCTTATCTGTCTCCTAGCCTGTGCTGCTCTGCAGCTGCTGTGGTTTCTCCTCCTAAGCAAGAGTACAGCTAACAAAGACACATGTGGCTCCAATTGCTTATAGGAGAATTCTTTGCTAGCTTCTCATTACTTTTTTTTAGTCTGTGGTGCCTCAGAGCTTCAGACCAGGGTGCCCTGGTTTTACACCTTGACGAAAAAAACGTTTTGCAGTTTTTGATGTAGCTTCGCATTTAACAGAAATGCCCCCCAGTGTGATGAAAAAATATGTAAATGCATCACGTCTTCATTCACATCTTATTCTTATCTGCTGGGTGTAAACTGGGTGTCCCCAGATGCAAATGCAATGTTATACAAATTTACTTGGGTTATGGTCTTCAAAGCAGCAGCTGCAGCTATAGCTTCTCCTCCCTGCCTGCAGCTTGTTTTTCTTTACCAGTCACCAGTTTTTTATCAAACTTTTAGAAGCTTCATCACCTTGTCTGTCAAATTTCATTCAAACAGGCCTTAAGTTCAAAGGCTATTTGGAGGAGAACAACTGTCAAGTGAGCAGGTTGACAACGTAGTTACAAAAGTCTTGTTGCTTAGGAGGCCTCAAGAACTAACACAGGGAATAAAGAGTGTCAGTATTCCTTGTCTTGTCCTCAGTGTCTTTGGCTGCAAATTGCTTTCTAGGAAAAAAACACCCTAATTGTAAGTTGATGACCTTAAGAATATGTTGCAAGACTGACCTGTTTGCTGAGGGGCTTGAGAGGCTGGGGAAAAAGGTGGTGTTAAGAATTTGATGTTAAGAACGGGGTCAGAGGAAGTTCCAAGGGATTTGACTTTTTCAGGGCTTCTGGCGTTCTTAAAATTCAAGCTTTAACTCATGCTTATAAGTTGTACATAACAGAAGTATTGGCAACTGTTGTGTTTGTATGGTATTTATGATTATATCTAGTGGGAGATCTTTAAAATCTACTTTTGAAATCAAAATAATATACATATATTCTGAATGTAGCTGCTTAACACGTATAATCTCAGTGATGCAGATGAAAATGTTTAACCATGAAGCGTGTACATTGGGCAGGTTCTGAAGTCAGACAAATAGAATTTATAATTAACTTATTTTATAAAAACCTTGATTTTTAAACCCATCTTGAGAACTTTGATGTCTGTGCCTTGCTTTTTAAAATCTTTTTGATTGGCCAAGGATGAGTGTAGGAGAAGGGTAGCTGAAAAATCTAAACAAATGCATAGCCAATGTATGCAAAAATAAGCCAGCATATCTTATTCTGTACCCTTTGAATATTACTGCCCCTTTTTCTTGCATTCATGATGCCTCACCTGTATTCAGAGATAAAGGCTTGATAATATCTGGCAAAAATATCAACAGTCCTGGAGGTCACTGACCATTGGTTGTCTGTGCGTGAATAAAAAACCTTGTGCATGTGAAACTGGAATGTTTGCTCAAATAAACATCAGACCAGATTATAGCTGGATGTTGCCCAGATAGCAAGTTAATAATGGATGGAATAATATCATAAGATCAATAAGTGTTGAAAAAATGTGAAAGGAAATTGTGAAGTGAATGGGGAATTTTCTGCCAAAATCCACGCACTTCTCATCTCCAGTGACTGGATAGAGGGCTTCTGTGTGTTACTGGCCTGTTTTCTGCTGCACAAGGAGAAGCAGCGCTTAACAGCTCGCAGTCCTGGGAGGAGAAGAGAGCATTTGGGGTGTGACTGAAGGTACACAGGGTGTGTTACTACCAGCTGTTTTCCTCAGTTTGGCTAGAAGGTGACACACCAGGCCAGAAGGTGTGTCTACTTGTACTTCAAGAATTTAGTCTTGGACATTAGTACCAGGCCTCAATTATGGTAAACATTGGTGGTGGCCTAAGTGACACTGAAAGCTGGGTGCAGGACTCTGTGCTGGAGTGGCCACAGCAAATAAAGGAAATGCTTATGAATCTGCACCGACCACTGACCCTCGCTGACCTGCACTGTAGGTACAGTTACCGCTTAGATAAACACCCCTTCTGGTATTTATTTTTAAATCAGAGAAGTCCTTGAACCCAAATCTCAGATCAAAGCTAGAGAAAGCATTGATCCAAATGTCATTTCAGTGCCTTGGCTGCAGAACAGGCTAAACAATATCCAAACTGAATGCTCAAAACTGTGGATTCAGACTTTCAGACGTTCTCTTTAACTCCCCCTGTCTACGTTCACACCAGCTCCACTCCATTTATCTTCACTTGCTGCTGTTGCTGTTCAATTTACTATTGTAAGCAGCTGTAAGTCAAGAAAGAGAACTAACTGAAACAGGGTATTCTTGGCTGTGGCTAGCAGTCAATGAAGTTGATTTCTTCCCCAGTACTCCTTCTGGGGAAGAATCCGGTTACATATGTTGATATAAATCTCCGTAGTGTCATTAAACTGATGGAGCCACAGTGAGATTAGAATCAACATGCAAACAGTTAATAAAATAGACCACATTATAAAATAGCAGAAGTGAGAAATATGGCGATTAATTGAAAAGAGGGGCAAAAAGCACGTTCTGAAAATCACTGAAGCGTGACAGGCTGTTGCCCCAATGCTCTTGTCCTCTGACTCACTAAAGCCAACGGTGGGTGCTCTGTGTGAGGGCATGGAGTGATGCCCCGTATCCCCCATTTCGGCGTGGGGCAAATCAGCAGTTCCTGTGCCGGGAGGCAGAACACACTGGTCGTTCTAGGGAAACCTCAGATGGCAAAGGTGAAGCTTCCCGAGGGAAAAACAAGATGCTGTACTTTGATGACTTGATAAAAAGGGGAACGCTGACACAGCCCAGAGCTCATACTGTGATAAGAATTGGATAGAATTTGAGTTTTATTATTTTTGGAGAACTACCTGATTTTGAATTGTTTTCTACTCTGAAATGAATGAAACCAAAATATGTTGAAATTTCTCATGATGTGCAATTGATTTTGGGAATTATTTTTGGCTCAGTTGATGTGCTTCACACATCACTTTTTGGCTTATTTTAATCTTTGAAGAAATTAATAGAATCATAGAATCATAGAATATTAGGGGTTGGAAGGGACCTCTGGAGATCATCGAGTCCAAGCCCCCTGCCAGAGCAGGATTAAATTTCTCCTTTATATATAATTTATGTTTTTTAAGAGTCTTGCAAACTGAAAAAACAAACTTATTTGTTGTGAAATTAACTCCATACAATATTTCAATATTATTTTGTCTCCACCCAAAATAAAATAATACTTTTATTTATATTTTATTTATAATAATAAAATAATACATTTTAATCAAATTGCATAATGCCAGAATACTTTAACAAACCCATAATTTTTAGTTGAAAGGCTCTTTGAATGGAGAAATTATCCAGCATCTCTAGGGATGATTCAACAGCATAAAAGCTTCAGAAATAATAATATTTTATTGATTTTGTTTTGAACAAATGATTTTACAGATCTGGTGGCAAATAGAGAAATGCTTTGTGGTCTCATATGAGCCCCATAATTATTGCAAATATCCATGTAGTCCTGGCCACAAGTGACATTTCTTTCCCATGTTCACTCTTTTTCTTCTTCTTGCCTTCTTATTTATTGATATTTGTTATTCTCAGTACAGTTGCTATGTCTGGCTTTAGTGAGATTGATTTTTCTTAGCTACAGGTTGTGGAGTGCCCCTGTGGTTTTTATTATAAGGCAGTTAATGTGACCTGTCTCAAGAAAGAATTAACCTGATTTTGTAAATCACCATTTTTTCTGCACAGCAGGTTCAGTAAAGCATAAGAATCTGAATAGCCTGGGCTTGATTCTTCACTAGCCAGAGTTATGTGCAGAAGTTTCACACTCAGGCAGCCTTTTCTACTTTCTTTAAGTGAGGGTGTAAAGCATTAGGAAAAAAATAATCTTTCCTGAGATCTTCCATCGGAAATAAAAAAATAGGCTAAGCTCATCACCTTATAATTAAGAAGTTAACCCATAAAATAACAAAAACCCACTAGCTTTTAATGCTAAACAGTGTCGAAGTCCTCTTCCCTGTTTACACACCTAACACCAGGTGTGACTCTGGAAGGGCGCTGAGAGCATTCCCATCCTAGAAGCTTGGCTGTCGGGGCTCAGGGTCAACTCAGAGACAGCACAGCTGGGGCTGTCCCCCCTCACCTTGGTGACCTTGGGGACAGGCTCCCAGGCAGCACTGCGGGGAGGCCATGGCCAGGGCTGACCTGACACCATTTCTCACAGGAGCTGCTTTAAGCTGAGACTGCAGCATTTTGGCCCCTGCCCAAGCTACAGCTCCTGCTGCATCTCAGCTGTGCCTGTGCCTGGCCACGGACCCTGGTGATCCAGACCCAGATTCAGACCTGCAGCCTGTCTTTCTGGCCTGACCTCAGACCTGCCTCATGATCTGGCCTCCTCCTATAACCTACTGACTACTATCGCTGGGACTGCCCTGCTCACCTCGCTCAGGTACCATGGGACAGGCACCTGCCCTGCCAGCCTAGTTACCACGCTCCGCTCTGTCTCACCATCCCGTGGGGAGCAGCCATCCCACATTGTGCCCTGACAGACTTTTGCTACTGAGGATACTTTTTTCTGATGCCTTTGGGCTGCCTCAGCCCTGCAAGTTCTTTTACCCTCCGCAGTTACCTTTCCTTCATGCTGTTACTGATGGGAGGAATTTGAGAATTAAAAGCCAAATTCTTTTGTTGGAAAACGCTTGTTAAATTTGTTTTTCTAATCTATTCTTGTGCTTTCTTAAAACTGAGAACTCCGAAGATGAAGACTGTAATAAGCAATTTATTTATTTAAACATGTTACACAAATTGAAAGACCAGGTTGCCATTGTGGCCGTTATTTTGTTGCAGGTAGTTCAGGTGATGGGATGCTGGCTAGATTTTGGTAGGCTTTTTAGGCAGCAAAGGCTGGAGGATGGAGTTTATCTTCTTTGCTTCTCCTGGGCATGAGTCTGATAGAGAAAGTTCTTCAGGAAAACGGAGAATAACTGGTCCAGTGATTGTTTTGGTCAGGTCTGGTTTGTCTACTTGAGTCTTTTCTCCGTCGAGACTGGGCGCAGATCCTACAGCCTCAGGTGGAAATGGCTTTACATCTTTATGTTCATTTTGACTTCCTGTTAGGTTTTGGAAAGAGTTGTCCTCAGTTGAAGGGGGTAGAATTTTAACCCAGCCCACTGTTTTTTCTAGGTGTGGGGAGAAAGGATTGGTTTCTGAAGGGAAACCTTGTTGATGATTCTGGCTGGATTGCCCAGGTGTCTGATTATCTTGCTGCTTCCCCTCTTCAGTGGCAGGATCCTAAGCAACAGGTAATAAGCATTACCTATATTGAAGCTATTACAAATTGTTTTAGATATGAAGAAGGTCACTCTTCACACTAAGGATCTGCTGCAGTTGCAGTCTGCAAAGATCAGCTGCAGAACGGAAGCTCAAAGGATAGACAAATGGAACTACTTCTTATGCCAGTGGAGATGGGTGCATGAAACTTGAGTAACTACACAGTTATTGCTCTTTGCATTCCCTTTGTTATTTACAAATTATTTGTAGAGCATTCTGAATACATTCTGTATGATTGACTCTATACTTATTCTATCGCCTTTTTTTATCTACCTAGCAACAGTCTCTTTTATCACAAGAGAGTTTTCTTCCTGATTTGACCTTATAACTTTCTTGAAGCCCATATCTTTGTGAATAAGAAAACTTAAAAAATGGTTGGGCTTTTGAGAGTTCAATTCTTGTTTTGTAAAGGAGTATTACTCTTGCAATATTAAGATTAGATTAAGAAATACCTGCAGACTGTAGATTTCACAGGATATTGTGACAAATTGTTCATGTTCCAAGTCACTGTTTACTACAGAGCCTTTGCAGAAACCTATTTGCTGAAAGAAGAAAATGCAAGCATTTGTTCACATTGTAGCACTTACACTCGGCTCCTGTCTTGTAAAATAAGTGATTATGGAAGGCTGAATAGTCATAGCTTCTACATGTACTTGTAGGGATAAGCAGCTTGGGCAAACTTTTATTTTGGGATTGGCAAGCTTACAAAGGCAGGCAGCATTTTGAAAAAGGCTTTATGTTTGCAAAGGAGGGTTAGGTAACACGATAGTAAAAATAAGCTGGCCGCTTAAGGCCCAAATACAACAGCATGCTTAAGTTCTGCTGCAGCAGAATATCCCCACGCAGGCAAGCTGTGCAATAGAGCCTAATATCATTTTTCAGGCAAAACCAATTTCACACCATACTAGTGAAAGAAACCATGAAAAAATGTTGTTTCTAATAATTGTGTTTTTACTGGGTTGTAGGTAACATGGTTTGGATCTCAGTTAAGATGGGGCTTGAAATGTTATTTCTTGGCAGCATGCCCATTTAGTCTTTCCATTTCTCTTATAACTTTTTCCTTAGTTCCTAAATATTTTCCTTAGCTGACCTGATTGTAATATGAACATACTCTTTATGCATTGTTTGTCGTCTATTGTCTATGTCTGTTGACTTGGAAGAAATCCTTCAGAATGATTCAGTTTTGTAAGGTGATGGCTACCCCTCCTTTTTCTGGATGGTATTTTTTTCTGTTTTCTTTATTCATGGACGTCTGGGTAAGAATTCAGAACTTTTACTGAAATGTTTTCTCTATTCCAAAGCAGTTTGTACAGTTGCAAGACAGTATAGAGCTACAACCTATAAAAAGATGCCTGTGGGTTTGATTCTTGTCTGCAAAGAACCAAGGGGATAGGCTAAGTGTTCACTGAGGAATCATAGTATCTGAAAAATAGGTGTTTATACAAGGAAAAGTACTTACAGCTAGTTTTGACAAAAGTGGCTTGCACTTGGAGATGTCAGGAATCGTGTCATTTTTGGAGCAGGATGTCTCCTGAATTAAAAACTCTACAAAATATGCAGGACCAATGACCCACTGTTAAGGAGAGATCAGTGGCAATTAGACCCAGTGCATGTGTCAGGAAGAAGGAAGAATCCTACAGACCTTGAAATAGATGTAAAACTCCTGCTAGATGTGGAAGGAGCAGGTTATACTTGGGTCATTACTGTTAGTTGTATTACAGGGGAATGATTTTTTGCCAGCACTGCTTTATTACCTGGTTATTTTTTACTTCTTATATGTGCACAATCTTAGTAACTCATGGATTGGCTATAGTTGAAATGAGTGAGTTTTGTAGTAAGTTATCGTCCGCATAGAACTACATATCCAAAGACCCTCTTCAGTGCCTTGTTGATCATTTCTGGCTGCTCTAATGAACAGGATCACTTTTTCTATTTCTGAAATGCAAGTACCTCAGGATTGGAAAATGGGAGTGATTAAATACTGTATTGTGGTAATATCTAACAGTTTGAGACAAAGAATGAAAACCACCTTGTTACCTATACATAATAAATTTTAGAGAGACTGGATATTACTGTGGTAAACAAACAGGATTTAGCCAGGAGATCACTAACTCTCTTTTAGTCTAAAATTAGTTTTAAACTGTTTAAACTCATTCAGTGAATTACAGGTATGTGTTGAAAGGGATGACTGTGCTTTATTAAATACTTTCTGTTAGGGAGTCACTAGTTCATGGTGGTCTAGAAGAAAGTGCTCCTAAACTTTGGAATGCAAATCTGTGTCTTGAGTTTTGCAAAGCCCTTCTTTTTGCAATAAATGGAGACAAAGTCATGTATCAAACAGATCCTAATTTCCCAGGAGAATTCTGCATAGAAGTATTCTCAGTACTATACAGATACAAATTCTAAACAATCTGCAAGACGTAACAAATCATATAAAGTATAACAGGTGAATCCATACTTCTTGAGGGCTAAAGCAAGTCAGATGAGCCTTAGCTTACCTGCATTGAAGCTCTTGTGACATTGAGGACAGAGAAATAATGAGTTTGTTCACTCTCTTCATTGAACTTGGCAAGGCTTTGAACAGCAGCCTCCAAATATTTGGGCTCAGTTGGACAGTCATCAACTGGGCAGTCAGGACATACTGTCCAAATATATCTGGGTGGAACTTTTTATTAAAACAAAACAATGTCATTAGAGAAAGCATAACCATAAGAGCATGTTGATAGTGTAGGTCACTGTAAATGCATCTATGCCCCCAACCCTACCCACTTGTCCTCCAGTCCCCTGCAGTAACAATATGTGATTTGATTCACTCAACGATTTTGAATCTTTATGAATTTGCAGACCTGTAAAAATTGCAGTGGAGGCAGAGACACTGCAGCAAAAACCTCAACCTACTGACAGTGGGCTTGCTTGTTTTACTTGCCTTTCAGAAACCCATAAAAATGCTTTTTGGACCGGAGGGTGAAAGCCCATACAGAAGCTCTGCTGGGTTTCCCAGAGATGAGAACAGTTATTACTGCACTGCTTTGAGCTGCAGGACCACACGTGCCTTATGATCACTGACTTGAGAAAATTAGGGCAGCTGAAAGCTAATGGAGACGCTGTGGTGCCACAATTACAATTAAAATGTAAAGTCATGCTATAAGGCAAAGAGTGTTTTTCCAGTCCTCTTTTAAAGTGAGTGTGTTAAATAAAGACATACCTGGTTGTAAAATGCACTCATAAGTATTCAGATGAGCAATATTTCTTGCCTGATTAATGTAGATAACTGCTTTGCATTGACCATAAACCTAAAACAATATAAACATTTAGAAACAATTAATATTGCACCCTTTGCACTGATCATCTAGTACCTAGACAGTGAGTGGTTCATTTTCTCCTTGCAGTCATGAAATTCTTTTCAAGAAAAAAAGTTGTGTTAATACTCAAATAGCAATGAAGCACATTTTCAAGTATCTCCTTTAGAAATAAAAGGCCAGATCTGCTCCTGGTGTCATTCTGAGCTATACAAGTGCAGTGCTTGTCTGCAGGATGGCCTACACAAGGCCACTCTTCTGGCAGCCAAGAAGTGCCCAGGTGTCACAGAGTACTTTCCCTGGCCAGGTCCTTGCACCGGGAGCTGGGTCTATGTCTAGGACCCAAAGAGCTTAAACCTGGAGATCAGCTCAGAGTGTCTGGATCCAGTCACCCACCTTCCCCCTTCCCCCTTCTCCCTATCTCCATAGTAAGGAAGGAGAGTGGTAGGAAAGACCTTAAATCAGTTTTGTGGCACAGTAACATCACCCTTGTACACAAAGAAACTCTGACTTTATAGCAAAAAAAAATACCGACCTATTAATATCCATTGTGCCTTTATGTTTAAAAGTTAAAAGTATATTCTCTGAGTCCTTCTTAAATAATTGCCGCATGTATGATCAAGGCCTCTAGGACACACATTTCTTGACTTCACAGAAGCCAGACCAGCCGTATATGCTTTGCACCCTTTTCCTTCTGAAAGTGCTGTAAGCAGAAGTGAGCAGAATTCTTTTTGGGTTTTCTAGTTTTTCATTTAAAAATGAAAACTGATTGACCTAAGCAGCAGCCCAGGACAGTTTAATCATAAATTCTTTTTTTTTTCACATGAAGCTCCTTTCTCATCATTCTTCATTTTATAAGTTTTTTTTTTTTTCACTTGTTCAGAATCATTTTGGTCACCTGTAGCAAGAGTCTTAGATCACTTTCTGTCTTTGCAGCTTATATTGCTGAGCTTTCTTTTTTCTCTTCTTTCAGTGCAATTTTTGCAAAGTTGTCAGAATAAAAGTGGAATTAAACTAAACCAAAAATCGCATGTTATATAAAAGTGAGTTTCTTTTATTCCCTTCTTGACAGGCTGTCTTTAAAATAAACTCTTCCAGGGTTGCTATAAAAAGTAAAGCATTTATTCTAAATAGTGGCCTAGCATGGCTATTTAGTTATGTCTGCTTATTAGCTCTGGTCAAAAAGTTTCTTTTAATTTTAATTTTTAAAAATAAATCTTACCAGTCCATAAACTGATTAGAAAGTACAGAGGAAAACTGTGGACCTTGAAAAATGGGTTTTGATTTCTTCCAAGCTCTGCTGCCTACTAAAAATGCACGTGTAGGGATTTTGCTGTCATCAGTAGTACCTGAGTAACTCATCATACCTGAGATTAAATAAGAAAATAAAATCCTTACAGTTGTATGAGCAGATCTGGCCATACAGTTCTTCCACAACTTTTTGCTGAGTACATGGCATTCAGTATCTACTACATCCAAGATAAGATAGAAGACAGAACCAGTGATCTCCTGAATACAAAAAAAAAAGAAAGGGTCATACCCCAATATCCCAGTTTTGTATGGAACAAAGTAGGGACACATAGAAGGGAGAGATGGAGAAACATAAAACACACAGATATCCTGAAAACTGAACATTCTGTGGGACACACTCTCAATGGTGGCAAATCAGGTGAGATTCAAGCCCTGTTAGAACAGGCTTGGTCACGCATCTAGCCAGCTTTAATTAAAGAACAGCCTTTTAGACTCAGCTTTATCCTCCAGATTCTGGTACCAACCAGAACCCAAGAATAAGGACTAAACATGGTGATGTTTTCATTGCAACTGCATTTTATGATTAGATTTGAAAGGTAGGTTATTTTGCCTTCAATAAGAACGAGACGATAAGTACCACAAATTATAAAAAAGTGCTAACATGGAACATTCCCAGTAGGCATTAGAAACAGAAATATCTTATTTCTTAGAGTAGTGTGTTCTTCAAGTATGGATGCTTTGCACTTGCCATAAAGAGGCATTGATGCCGACAACTTGAATATTCTCTCAGATATCAGAAAGTGCTATGAGAGACCTTGCATATCTACATGGTTGTCTCTGACTCACTTAAAGCTTCAGTCCAATGCTTGAGTGCTGAGCCTGTGCTTAAGTCCAGAAACCTTTATTCAGTTCAGTGCAGCACAGGTGCACAAAGCAGTTAGGCCTCAACTTCTGGGCAAACATGTTTCCATGCAAGAGGGACAGGGAAAGACTAGAAGTACAGTCCCATATATCTAGTGATTACATCGTGTGGTACAGAAAGATGAGATGCTGCATGGTGCAGCTGCTGGTTCTGCTTGCACTGTAGATACGGGTAAGCACCTTTCCAGGATGTTTATCAAGGATACAGTTTAGTAGGATCATATTTTATTTTCTGTAGTGGAAAACTGGAAAGAGAGCAGCTGTCATTTATACATCCTAAAGAGCTTAGATGTGAGTGTTAGCTGCATGTTTACACTGAGATTATGTCTTTGCTGAAGAGGAAGAAAAAAACCAAAACTGAATGAGAGTAGTATTCATTCATTCCTAGTTGATTTCACTGGTTTACGAAGTCTTGTAAAAGTCTGAGGCCAGTATCTGTACAATTTTGGCTTCAGTTTTGATTTCTGTTTAACAGTGACTAAAGACCAGTCAATAGAGCATCTAAAGGCTGTAGTAGTGCTGGCTTTTTTGTTTTTTATACTGCTTGGAAAAACACTAAGAGGTATCTGTTCTTGAGTTCTGAGGAGACTGAGTGATATGAACTATTCTGGTCACAGTATAGAGATCTCTGGAAAGAGACTGGGATGGTGGTTTTATATGATCTCTACCATATATACTTGTAATACTAAACCTTTTAAATATAAAAAAGCAAAGTAAATGGAAAATAAATATGAAGAATCAGTAAACTTTTGTTAGCTTTGTCTCTAAGTTACATTCTTACATATGTAACTTATCATGCTTTATACCATTTTTTGTATTTTCATATCCTCTTTTTTCCTAAGTGTTCTATGAAGTAATCTGGTAATGCCTTGCACTGAGCTCTCAGGGTTTGCCTACACTAATCCTGAGGTTTAATTATAAGTGTCATTTTGAAGGTCGTGAAAAGATCAAAAGCTATTTTGTCAAAGAGTGAAGCTGAGGGGCAGCAGCACTGTGTGCAGTGGCATGGCAGTATCCCCCCACCTGGCTGCATAGATCCTTCTGTGGAAGGAATTAATCATAATTTTCTGTTTACATACAAGGTACCTAAATACCATGATGATATGTCTCCTTAATATGATAGCTAATATAGTTTAAATCAGTAAACAGAATGTAAGACTGGTCAAAGAGTAATTGCCATTTGCTGAAAATGTTTTTTTTTGGGTAGTGCAGCATTTGGTACAAGCTTGTAACTTTAAACATATCCTCCATGAGGAAAAAACATCACTAAGACCACCCTGCATAAAGAAGTAATAGCCAAGAAAAATGTGTATCTTTAAGGAGTCCTGAAGTTGGGACTGGTGACTTGAGCTTTCAAGTTGGTTGTTCAGGTATTCTGGAGACAAAAGCACACACATATCTCATTAAAGAAATGTTCCCATAGTCAAATGGGTTTGATGTTACATGGGTTTACTCAGCTGAATCATGAAGACTGACTGTAAAGTTTGGTGATCTTGGAAATACTAAATGCAACCAGGGTGGATCAAACTGTATTTCCTGTTGCATGTAGCTCTCTTGTCTAATATCAGCTCTAATAGGCAGATGAGGCTATTATAAAATCTACACATCTCTTTGTCTGCCTGCTTCTGTATGTATCATCCTCCACTGGGGAAAGGATAATTTGGGGTTTATTCAGAGCTCAGCAGATCTCTGAAGGTTTCATCATCCTTATTTTAATTTTCATTAAAAGACTGTTATGCAAAGGCCTTATGATATCTGCTTAGTGTTGAATAAAAACTTCTATCATTTCTGCATTGCCAAAAAGATCCCTTCCTCAGTGCTGCTGGTGCTAGGATTGCCACTGCAACGCATGCCAGGGAGCCTGGGAGCCAGAAGAGATGCGGCAGCGGTGCAGCGTCGCCTTGGTGGCAGGGTGACCTGGTGCAAGGGAAAGAAGTGGAATATTTTGACATGTTTTGTAATTTTGGTTAAGTGCCTGTCAGTGAAATTAATCATGAGTATCTTTTATGAAAGAAAGGCTCTGTCCTACTTGCATACAAGTTAATACCAGATGGCTCATTAGTTTCAATTAGAGCAAAACTGAACCACAGGTTGCCTAAGGGCATATTTGAATTTGAAGTAACTTTGAAAAGGTTTTTATCCTGAGTACTGGTTAAAAAAAATGGGAGGAAGGACCACTGACTGATTTAAAAAAGAAAAAAGATTTCTTTATTTTTTTGAGGGGAATAGAAGGTTGCATAAGGTTGTTACTGTCCATGAACATCCCTGACATAGCTGACTGCTTCTTATGTGCTCAGTCCCAGGAGCAGCAAAAATGTGACAAAGGGCTTAGATTGTCTAGTTTGCTATTGCAGTGTCTTGAAACACCTTATTTACAGGATAAGCATATTAGATGCAAAAAATAAGAATAAAAGTAAATTAAACTCCCAAATGAACAAAGAGCAAAGTATGCCCGAAGGCAATAAGTCTCTAGGGAATTAAGTGACAGAGCAAATCACAAACAAGGACCAAAATTCTCCTGCGCTGAGATATACTTGGCACAGGTGAAGGAGAAGCAGGGAGATGACCTAAGTGGTTCACTGCACTCTCAGGTGGTCATAGGGCTGCTCTAATTATTGTCAGAAGGAAGTAGCCCCAGGATGAGGCTAAGTCTCTCACTCCATGACTGGTGATTTGGGTTCTGGGCCAGCTCAGAGGCATCCCATGTAGTAAAAATTCTCAAAAGACCTGATCCAGTTGCTTAGTGAGCACATTGAGCAAAGCAATATAGGGAACACAGTGCAAAGCACAGCAAAGTGTGCATCTTTAGTCATGAGATCTCAGATTGCTGGAGGCCACAGCGTGTCTGCAAAAAACTGTGTCCTTGTGAGAGCAACAGGAAGTAGTGTCATATCCTTGCCAGTACAGATCTTTAAACATCTGGCAATGAGCCCGATTTTCTTTAAGGGTTCAGAACTCAGCCTTTCAGGTAAGATTATGGGAAGTGACCAAGCATGCCAGGGAATGTTAGTAGTGTGCTTCCACAGTGCCTTATCTGTTGCAGGCCTTGTGGACTCATTTCAGGTTGTCCCTGGCTAGTGCCAGTAAATTTGGCTATTGTAACACAAAATAGTAATAAATTAAGCACACGTCAAGAAATAAGATACTTGAGAATATGAAAGTGATATTCTGTAGGTACTTCCAGTGTAATTTTTGCACTTGAGCTGGTTTCAGATTTCTTCTGGGGAATGAGTCATCATTTAGAGGTCTGTGAAGGAATTCCCTGGTCCCAAGCTGGACGTGTTTACACCTTTCATGCAAAACGCACAATGACTTAATAGCCTTTGCACTCCAACTGCTCAAGACAGTGGGAGGAAGGTGTAAAATGAAATTAAATCAGAGTAGTGGTGTTTCATACCAAGTTTGAACTGATGCCTGGAGCTATTCCAGGGCCAGGCAGCAGAGAATTGTGACTGAGGTTAATTGCCCACAGTGATGATGAAACTGTTTCTAGTTATCTATGCGTAAAGTTGACATGGCCTCTGGAGTCCTGTGAATGTAATTTTACATTTGCCTTTTGAAATATTTCTTAGTTCAAATAGATATTACTAAGGAATAGTGATAGACACAGGGTTCTTCATGGGAGAAACAGATACAGAACAAGCAGGTAACTTACCTGATGATGTTCTCGGACACTGAAAATTCGGTGGAGACTGAGTATGTAGCCCTCTTTTCGGTCAGCATTGATCTGGCGAAGAGCCAGATCTGCAGCCTCCTCTACTGCAGTGTCATTACAGGTGGGGGAAAGCAATGCAGTTGGTGCTTCTCTGGCAGGAGGAGAGGCAGCCCAGGAGCAAAGCGCCTGTATGCCAAAGAGCATTGAAACAAGTAGAACCATTCTGCTTAGAAAACCAGTGCAGCAGATTAGAATGGTGAGCCAGTATGGAGGGGCTGACTTGCGTGAAATAGCAAACTTTTGTAAAGGAGCCGTGTCCCCTTTTTATCACACACTGACCATCACCTTTAAACCTACAGCTGCAGCAGCAAACACTAAGTCAATGATTACAAGGTTTTACAAAACTGTTGTCACTCCCTCTGAGACCAGAGAGCACTTTCTCCTTCTGGCTTTACATCTCCAGTTCAGACTTCACTGGGCAGATCGTATAACTTTGATCTCATCACAAGGGACAAGAATATACATGCAAAGCTGCTTTCTTAAGAAACAAGAATTGCTTAAATAAACCTACATGCAGGACAGGTCTGGCTCCACCTCTGTTCTGTTGGTGATACAGATCTCTCAAATAAGACAGTGACCTGCTCAAGTCATTAAATACTCTTATATAACATGATAACAAGGCAATGGAAAGAATTAATGGTTTCATCATGGTGTCTGCTTTTAAGCAGAAATTTCCGTTGTGTTTATTTGGGACTTCACTGTAACTTCAACATTCACTGTAAATGAATATAGTAGCATAGATGTGATAAGTTTTGTTCTTGCCTCAAAGACTTCACTTCTGTTGGTGGGATGGTGCAAAATGAGCTGCTGTAAGAGGTTGGAGGAAACAGACAGTAAGTGAACCAGGGCTATCAAAACGGTCTCAGGCTATTGAAGGCTTCATTTCAGGATTTGTTCCCTCTCAATGCCCTGACTGCAGCCCACTTGTCTTTTGTTGCCTAAAACTCTCGATTTATTGACTCCTACCAGGTATTTGACCCCCTACTCTGATTTCCCTGAGCCCTGAACAATTCCCATTTCATCCCACCTTCCCCCAACTCTTGACTTTGTTCTCACTGCCACATTGTGCAAAGTACTCTGTGAACTTGCCATCATTACATGTTGCTTCCGATGCCAAGAGCAAGTCTTGTTTTTCCTTTTATCTCCTCCTGTCTTAACTTTTTTGGCTGCACCTGGCTTCAGCCTCTGCCTGGCAATGCCTAGCTTTATATTCCTGTGGGTTTAGAGGCAGGTGCAGTTACATATGAACTTCACCATTAATTGTAACACGCTGCTGAATTTTTATTGCCTGAGAACTAAACTTAGTGATGAAATAAGAACCGTCTGAAATTATATGCTGAGAGGGAAGAGGAGAGGAAGGTGGCCTGTAAGAAAGTTATGGACCTGAGGCTGATTACACTCGTCTCAGTGCCAAAGGTCTGAAGGGGAGAATGTAGCAGAAAGAACTTTTTAAAGAAGAGAGAGTGTGTAATATGAACTGGAGGGTGAACTGCCTTTTTTTTGCTTCTTGTAGCCAGTGCCTTCCTCCTTATGCTACCTCTTGCTCTTTTTTTTGCCTGTAAATTATTCTTTTTGTACTTTGAATCAAGGAAAATGTACATCCAGTTGTTTCTTTTCTGGTTCACATCACCTTGCATAGCTCTCCCAGATTTAGTCCAGACTTCTCTGGGAACTGCAGCTACTTATCCCATAACTGCCTCTTGGCTGGATGATTTAGTACCTTAGTTTTCTATCTTGTTCAGTGTTATTGTCTTCCCTGATACTGTATGGTCAGAATTGACTCAAGGAAAGCAGTCCCACCTGCTTAATCTTTAGCTCCTTGGCTTCTCTAACCACTGCCACAGCCTACCCCAGTTTAAATTGTAGGAAGCCACAGGAGAATCATAAGGAAATTGGTCCAGCAGTGTCACTATTTTAATTATTTTAGCACTACTCAGTGCTCTGCTTTTATTCCTTTTCAGCAACAATAAATAATACAATCCTGATGTGACTGGAGACTATTTTTCTGGGAGGGAGCCATTCACTGACCCAGCTGCTCCCCCCATAGTATCACAGAGCACACGCTGAGCTCTGCAGGTTTATTCCAGCCTGGTTGATTCTGTGATTCTGTGTGTGATTCGTACCTTTGACTTATCCCCTCATTTCTGAATTTGGAGGTTTGTTTGTCAAGAGACTCCACTGTGGTCACTATTGATTCTCAAGTGATTTGCTGAGTACAGATGAAAAAGAGTCATGGAAAATTCTGCCTGGAGAAACTTTAGTTTGAAATGACAGCGGTATGCCTTGTGGCTACCCTGTCAGGAACTCCAGGCTGGAGACAGGAGAGACTAGCTATGCAAAAAGCTGTTATCTCGAAAATCTGGAGAAGTGACAACCACCATTACTTGGGAAGGATCCCAGTGAAAGTCACTGGTTTTCTACTAAGGGGCAATTCTGCAGTATGTCACCTTGAAGGATACCAGAAGCTGAGCAACCATTTCCCTGGCCCTCATTTTCTGTTATGGAAGTCTCTGTGGTCACAGCTATCTGCTGGATGACACCGAGTACCTTTAGGTTTGAGGACTGCCCCTGTGTTGAGTGAGGAAGGAAAAGTGCAAGTGAAGGACATAATTGTCTCTATTTAATACTACTGTAAAGTTTGGGGGTTTTAAAATTATATATATTGTCACATTTTTTTACTGGTGGCATAAAGAATCTCAGCTTTTTAGCCCAGCAGTGCTCAAAGCATATTCCTCTGGGAGACAGCAGAACCTGTCCCAGGGAATGTCTGTAGAAGGCTGGGTGGGATTATACGTACAGCCAGGAAGACCCGCAACAGCACTGAGGCTGAAACTCTTCTAAGAAGACTTTGGTCGGTGGCAGAGGTAGAAAGCTCAGATAGCAGGAGAAGGGGCACATGCCTGCTCGACTGAGCCACCTCGTGTTGCCAATTGCTCTTCAAACTCAGGGTAAGGGATAATGTACGGACTGTATCCTGGAGGGAAGGGACACAAGCGATGAATGTTGAGAAACACTGCTGTAGCCATAGTACAGGAACAGCAGAAGCAGCAATGCGACTGGCTCACATTGTTCCTTGCGCCTGGGAATGCTCCCCCTGCGGCTAAAGGATAATAACTCATTTTCTTTATCCTTACAGTAGACGGCATTTCTGTGGAGATGGGAGCCAGTTAGTACTGTCTGTGTCACTGCCTCTTATAATGGGGAATTGTTATATCCATGACTCTGTTCTTTGTACTCTTCCTCCCACTGGAAAGGAAAAAAATTTCTCTGTTGAAGTATCTGACCTCAAAACATGGACACAGCTGGGAAATCTGAGCATGTCCAGCCAAAGCAGCACATGAAGTACATATGCTTTAGCAAAACAGGGTTTGAAAAAGCTGAAAAACATTGTCAACCAGTTATGCAGACCTGACAAAACTATTCATGCTGCATTTCAGGGAAGGAGGCATTTGCATTTTATGTATTGCCATTTGGTAGCAGTCATTGCGCAGAGAATGTTACTAAATACTGAATCTGTTACTAAGGTCCAGGTGCATGAATATGGGGCCATACTGGGGGCAGACAAAGTGACTGCTTCAAAGCAGTCATGGAAAAAGTATCCTTAAGAGTGCAAAATGTATCCTTAAGAGGGCAAATGTTAAAGAGCCAGAAGAGGTGCAGCTACTACCTGGAATGCCCAGAGCAATTCTGGGGGTTTTTTCCTCCCTGTTTTGGGAAAAAAATGGAGTAGTTATGTCAGGTGTAGGAGAACATCTGTGAAAAGTGGAGGCTGCAGATGTTCTGCTATGTATCCTTGCTTTGTATGTTTGGAAAAGGCAACAAGAAAATGCAGCATTTCTGGAGTTCAGATCCTGTGGGCAGGGATCCCTTTTATAAACATACTGTTTCTGCCACCAGATAGAGAATTTTCTAAACCTGAAAAACCCTGTCTCTTCTATAACTTAGTGCCCACTTCATTATATACAAGACAATTTGTATGGTTTAGTTAAGGCAATTCCTAGTTTTAAAAATAAAAAAGCTAGGAAAATAATTGCTCCAGACTCATTTATCTGATGTTATTGTAATGCAGATCTTAATAGTAGACGAGTCATTAAATCCTGTACTGTGTCTTGTGCAGTGGGATAGGAGAACCACTTACCTTACCACTTCAAGAAATTTCTACAGCTTAGTACTAGCACTTTTTGAACAAATGGCTGCATGCAGAACATACTGGAGTCACTGCTTTACAGAGCAAAAAAATCACTGAGCAATTGACTGGCAGTAGCTTGTGCAATTGCCTGCAACATACCTCCTGCAAGAGCTCAGCGTATTCTTGAAAAGTGATAGCTGCTGCCTTCATGGGGAGAGCTTGTTGGCAGTATGTTGCCATCACAGTGGACTAGGGCTTATAGAGCCTGGGCGGATTTCCCTTTGCTTTCCCCTCCACACACCCTGTTGAAGCACTGGTGCAAGTGCCTACGGCTTTCCCTTTCCCCATTGACACGGCAGAGCAGAACCTTTCTGCATAGCAACCTGTGGCACTGTCACCAAGAACAAACGTTAGTTGTGTTGCTTACCGAATACTGGAAGGTTGTAACTAGGAGAACAGGTTAGGTTATTTGAAACAGTTCAGAAATGACATGTGTTCTGCAGCTTTTGCTGCCTGAATGATAATTATCTTGTAGCAAGTGCTGTTCCTGGTTAAAGATTCATGACTGTCTTTGAGACTGCTCCCCCGAGCCTGCAGAATTCCAGTCTGGCTGACAGTAAAGATCCTTCTGGCCCCTGTCCCTTATTACTTCTCTACCTAGAATAGATTTTGCCTCTAACATGTCAGAAATTCAGGGAAGATTTAACTGCTAGGACAACGGTAAATTGCCATCACTCTCCAGGTCCTATAATATGAGATACATGTCTGTAGTATATTTTTATTCCCTTGAATTGGTATTCGCTCATATGCACACAGGCCATGCAGTACCCCATGATCATATTGCACCTGTGTATCTGCTGGAAGACAGAGAATACACGTGTTTGGCTGGAAGGATTGATGCTTTCAGCCTGCGCAGCAATGAATGTGTCCTGATTCTTTGTTCTTTTCATAGACATGGATGCTCTTATGCCACGTCCAAAAGTATTGAGGTACTTCTGGTGGGTATTAAAAGTAGGTACATGCTAGGAAACACTACGATGGAAGGGAAAAATACATTTTTTTCCTGCTGCTTCTTTAGTGTTATTGGTGTGTGGTCAAAAGAAAGGACTGACCTGATTTTCCGCAGTGCTCAGCACCCACACATCCCAGAGAAGCTGATGAGAAGTGCAGGAGCTTACTGTCTTTGAAATCAAGCCCAGAGTATGACTCACAATTCTGGAAGGAGGTACTTGACAACTAAATGAAAATATATACAGATAGAAGGTACCAAAGCATTTCTGACGGACATTTTATTGTGAAGTAACCTTTTGGGTGGTGTTTCTATCACAAAGCTACAACTGTTGTATAGGTCTTACAACAGTTTCATTGAAACAATATTTTCTGTATTTTAACTAGAGCACCCCTGTATGTAGAGAAAACAATTGCTGTATTGTTGTAATCACCTATATTTTGAAGTAGGCCTTTGCAAGACCCTGGCCAGGGCTCTGCTCTCTGGAGGTTAAAACTCATTTGGGCTCACAGTCAAGTGTTCTCAACTATTTGCACTTGATGTGGTCTGTGTGTTGATGCTGCTGCTGCACACTGATCCTTCGGTTAGCTGTATTGCCATGTCTGTAACACGGCCTATATCTTGAAATGGCGAATCCTCCCAGGGCATGGAGGAGGAGGAGGCACAGAGCCAACTGGGCGAGGTACTTTGTCATGCTGAGCAACCTTTGCAACTGCTCTCTTTGCTACAGATTTTGCTGATAGCACGGAACTAGGAAATTCTGAAGAGCTGGATTCAGATGCAACAGGATTATTGTGCGAAAGCCTGAGATTATGGTTTGTGAAGCCTTGTGCAACACTGGGCACCAGTCCTGCTGATGTATCTTGACCTGGTTGAGAGTAGGTAACTCCAGGCTGGAAAAGAAAAAACAGTTTGTGTTTGTGTTCAGTGGCTTGGGGCTTATAATATACAGGTCATTGATATCTTACTAGGCACCCTGCTCCTAACTAGATATAGGCCTCCAACCCAGGTACAAAATGTTCCTGACCATCACAGAAGTTTGATTTGCATTTGAGCACTTACACAGTAGCCCAGGAACACGTTTTTAATGTCTGGTGGACATTAGCACCAAATTCTGTGCTATGTGAACTTTCCGAGCCACCTATGCAGCTGGTGAAACATTCAAGGCCAGCTGTCTTATTCTTTCTTTCATATACCTCCTAGACAGCTGATTACTATTGTGTTACCAAGAACTCTGGTCCATAGGAAGTAATCAACCACCACCTAGCCCTTCTCAGACCAAATGGAGGCTGAAATACCTGGAGAGCACTCAGGTCCAGTGCATATATATTTCCCTCCTCTTGCTATAGCAGTGCAGGTCAGGCTCCCTGAATTCAGTCATGTCTAAGGACTACTAGCAAAAAACCCGAGCTGATTTCATCTACCACAATGGCTCATTTATGTTTTACATCTATCTGCCCCATCCCCCTAGGTGAGCAGAGTTTGGTTCCCTTTGCCCTACCAGACATGTGAAGCTCCCAGATGGTTAGGAGGACAAACTGTGTCAAGCATGGATGGCAGAGGTGACATAATTCCAGGCACAGAAATCCATAGGGTAATCAGGAGCTACCTTACCTTGTTTTTTAGGATACAAAGTTAAACTGAAGTTATCACAGACAGCTAATGCAGTCTACAGTGAAACAGGTAAAGTTGGGGTGACTGCTTCTAACCCAGACTACTCTGGAAAAGAAGAGAACATCTGGAGCTGGTACCTGATGTCCGTAGAGCTGGCAGTTCACTTTGAGGTCCTGTGAGGGACGTATTACCATTGTGGCCGTGCAGAAACCAAAATTCTGGCAAAGCAGAACATAGTCAAGAGAAAATAGTTATAAAATAGAGGAGACCTGCATTACAGTTTTTAATTTCAGTACATTTAGAAATAGCTACATCTTTTCACGTTTTATCTGAGCAGTAAAGTGCTTGGTTTTTAGTCTGTTGGACTCAAAAGCCAAGCTGTTTAAACGCATGACCAGCAAATAAGTGAAACTCCTGTATTCTGCCAGAGTAAGATCCTTTGTATGTCTGAATATGAGGGAGGGAAAGAATATATAGGAATCTAGGTAAAAGATTCCCACTCACTAAAACTGCCTAGGACTCCACTTCATGAGAAAGAAAAGAAGAATTTTATCGTGGTAAAGTATACAATATAATTCTTCAGGGCCTATATATCAGAACAAAGCGCACTGACAGCACTTAAATTGTAGGAAGGTGAAACAGTCTGGCCCTTTTGTTATGTGTTTGTGTACTGTCCAGTACAAAGAGCCTGATTTTCTCAGGTGCTCATGTTAAGAAAACAATATTATATATTCTGTTGGTTTAAAATATTTTGTGTTAAGGACACTTTGGTCCTCAAGCCTTTTTGAAATATGTTCAAATACATCAGGATTCAGTTCACATACCTCAGAGAGAAGAGAAAGGTGTGATATAGCTTTAGGAATTACATATTGAAAAGCATATCATGATGTTATACACCTCTCGCACTTTCATCCTTACAAAGGTCTATTCCTGCACAAGTGCGAGCGCGTCACGGCATGCTGCTTTTCTACCTCTGAGCTGGTGAGAGCAGGACTGATGTGCTGGCATACTTACAGACTGATCGTCAGGCAGCAGTTGACAAGCCTCCACATTATCTTTAGCTGCTTCTGCTGAGCAGTTCGTGGCAGCCACAGCAAACTCAACATAGACAAGATGCACTGGATTATACTGATAAAACAGGAAAATTGTTTAAGTGAGTTTGCACTGTGAAACTGCAGAGCTGCTGAGAAAAGATAAAAACCAAGTGTTGTGGTTTCTAGCTCTGCATCTCTCACTGAAGTGAAAGGGAATCCTGTGGCTAAAATGACACAAAATGCTTGGGAAATCAAGAGCAATTCAGTAGGGCAAATTAGAGCAAGCTAAATCTGTTTGCAAACGTAACTGGTTAGCACTGCACAATTACCACAGAAGAAAGATTCTGTTTACGTGGAAGGCTAGACATAGTTCGAGCAATTACCTGTATATTGGCTCTTCCGATCTCCAGGAGCCTGAGGTAAGCATCAGCAGTTTTGCTATTGTGGTCATTGAGAGCAGCTGTAACAGCTGTTAACACATCAGTGTTATTCAAACTTGCCAGCAGAGGACAGTCGGGGCAGAGTTGGAGAACATCTTCACTTGAGTCTGCAGGAGGAACCAAACAGATTATGTTTCGATCAGATTGTAGGTTGTTTTGAAAGGCATTATAGACCTATTCAGTCACACAAAATGCTGTTTCGTGGTCTGTCCCAAATGATAGTGGAGGAATTTTTGCAGTCCAGGCTATAGATGGCAGTAGTTCACACGACTTTTGCCATTCCAGTCTCTGCAAGCAAAAGTGCTGGGGACTTCAATAACACATTTTGAATGTTCTTACTCAGGTTTTAATCAATTCTCTTTCTGGAAAACTATCCATGACACCAATGAAATGATGTCTCAGCTCACACAAGGAATGGTGGGAAAATGAAGATATTTTAATTTATTGGAATTGTATTTGTGTGAGTGTGTTGTTTCATTCACTCACAAGTTTTGAAAGTAGTGCTGAAGACATCTCATACAGAGCGGAGAGATCTCATACAGAGCATGCAGAATAGAGATTCTGCTTTCCCATGGCAATACTGAAAATGCTGCGTTTAGTAAAATAAGCTGCATCTGGCAAAGGGGCTCTGATGACCAACAAGCTCTAGTAAATTCAGACCAACATGAAATCAAATTCTTGAGGCTAAACTCCTAAGTGAAAAGCCTCAGTCCCAGCAATCTCTAGGTCAAATCTGGGACATGCTCCCCAGATAGTCTTATAGGATCTTAATTGTCATAGTAAAGAGGAGCAAAGAGAGGGCTGGGTTTGTAGGTGAATGAAATCAGAAAAGGGGAAAAAATTACTTTCAAAACATCTGGGTTTAGAAAACCCATTAACTGTCATCCTTTATGCCATATTTATGCACAGCATTTTAAAATCAGAAAAGCTAGTGAACTGTAACCACTACTATAATAATACTCCAGCCCTATATTCAAACCTAAAGAACAAAGTCTTTACCTGCATGTGAGTGGCATTTACTAGCAAGTACAGATAACTTTCCATCCAACTTCTGCAGTTTGACATCACAGTCACCCTCAACTGCCTAGAGAGAGACAAAAATCAAAGGGTTACATCGCTGAGATAAATAGGAATTTCTGAAAAGGGCAGCTATTACTAAATTCAAAAGAACAGATCCTGGCTGAGTGTACCTGGCAAAATCAATCTGATTGCAAAGGCGCTGCTAGGCGTGTCCTGGTGTCTGTGATTTTGTAACAGGCAAACCAGAGCTGCAAAATTGGGATCCAAATCTGGATCTCAAAAGTATGAGAAGTACTAGGATAGCCAGATTATGGACATTTGGTTCAGATTCTTTCTCACAAAGAGCAAAGAATATGAGTACTTATGAATTAAGACCTTCTGCAGAGCTGTTTGATAACATTCTCCCTAATCTCAGCTGGTCAGTGGCCATGGTAACAGCAGAGCGTGCTGCCTCGTGTGAGTCGGCTCACAGGCACCAGGATCCAGCAGGGGAGGAGATGTCAAAGGCAAAGCTGGAGTCACTGGGAAGAAGGAACAGTTAGTTACCTCCCCCAAGATGGAAATGGGATCTAAGCCCTGCTGAATACGGGGGTGGATCGTGATTCAAATTTAGTCACGAGCTCTGTGAATTGGGCCCCATTCTAGAAACAGCGGGCTTAAATTGTCAATTGCTCACTCTGCTTTCTGCTTAGAAACCAGAGCTACCTGTGCTCAGGCAACACTTCCGCTGCTTTGGTTAGGGGAAGCTTTTCAAGTTGGATCACACTTGCATAAGAACTAAATATTTGAGGCCAGTAAATTCCAGCTGAGCATTACCTCAAAGGCAGAGCCCTGTCTGAAGGGAATAGCACTTCTGCAGACTTGACTAGGACTAGGTGGCTAGACTTGACGGAATTTCACTAGGTAACAACCCACATGTAGCCAAGGGAAGGTTGTGTTTGCACAGTTTCACAACCTGCCCTATCTACGGTTTGCAACGAGGCAGTGACATCTGGGCTGACCATGGAGGGCTGAATGTGGAGCCCCTAAACAACCGCATGGCATTCATGAACCGCATGTCAGATGTTATGCTGACAGTGACCTGTCCTCTTGACATAACAGGACATGAAAGAAATCCAGGAGTGAAATCCTTCATGACATGAAGGCAACTAAATCAACAGGGATGTTACAAGTGGTTGAGTTGTTATAGGCTGTTACAGTGATATAACATTTGCTTGGAAATCTAACTGATGATAGCCTGGCCTCGAGCATCAACATACTGAACATGCACCTTTGGACTGAGCTAGTAGGGTTGTAGATACTCACATGTGCTGTGAAGCTCCTTACTGTGCAATTTCCAAGAGGCAACGGGCTGAGAATGTGGCACGTGGTCTCTAACAAGTCGAGTTCAAGAAATATTATGTCATTATTTGGGCCCTGGAAGAAAAAAAAAACAGGAATTGTAGTAATTACTTAAAAACACATCACCAGATTTCTTTTCAGAGGCTGCACTGTGGCTTCTGTTGCTGACTGTCATTGGGTAGCTCCAGGTATACACTAGAGTAACTGAATAGGACCTTACTATTTAACTTCATAAAAAACAGGACCCAGTTTTTAAGCTGGAGTAAGTCAAGATAGTCCCACTGATTTTTTGCAGCTAAGGAACTGGCCCATAAATTTTGGAAAGTCCAGCCTGTATGTAGAGGGTCAGTTCTCTTAAAGTCAACTTGATTTTATTTTGTGGGGTAGTTTTAAAAAATCAACAGCTGTCTTTGATGATGAAAAAACTTCATGTTTCTTTAACCAGATACCAAATGAATGCTGGTGCACATTGGCCTGTCCCGTTTAGTCCATTGGAATTACCCCGAATTGCACCAGCTAAGTTCCAGCCCCAATACTCATGTTGTTTATGGACTGCAAGATCCTTTATGGCTGTTCCCGAACTTTGCAACTATAACGTAAGAGTGGAAGGGCAGAAGTGAGGTTCGCTAGCTCCAAGATTGTCTCTGAGGTTTGAGTCATGAGTGATTCCCTTTAAACCAATGAAGTTATTTTAGTGTAAAAGTATTAAATATGAGCGAAGCAGTGTCACCAGTCTTTTTGTGCAGGTAACTGTGGGCACACTTCAATCTCATAAATGTCTGGTTTAGTCTCTTGTAAATTGCTTTGGTATCCTCTCACAACAAGTAGAAAACAGCTATGGAGTTTCATTCTTGTTAATATTTGGGACCTTTTTCAATGTTTTGAGAGAATCGAAGGTTCAGAATGGGTGCATATATTGTACTCATGATCATTTCTACAGCCTTTCTAGATGCTTACAATGATGGCAATAGATCTTAATGAAAATGAGACTACGAGCCACAGTTATTTCCATTCAGCTTCCTTGTCAGCTCAGTGGGATATGAGGTAAAATTAATGCCTACTACAAAATCACTAATAGCATGGAGTTATGATAGGTAGGCATTTAGCCAATAAATAATTACCTGCATCACAAAGATTATCCTCACAGTTTTTCTCCAGATTAGCTACTGGGCTCATGAATCGGCACTTTGAATGCTCTGCCCTAGCAAGCATGCCGCATTTGTAAACAGCCCTTTCTAGCACTGTACAAAAACATGTGAACATGTCTCTCTCCTTCTCTGTTCTGCTCTTTGAGAGATACATTCCAGTGACCTGGATTCTCAACTGCTACCAGGTGGCATTGCCCCATTTAAATCAACAGAGCCACGCTGATTTACCCCATGTGAGGATACAGCCCTTGGCAGGGTTTGTTGGTCATTTCCAAGCATCTCCATGTTAACACAATGCTCTGCCTGCAAGCTCCTCACTTACCTGGGGTAGCACGAGGATATTCTCGATTCTGTTTAAGGCAAACTTGTATCCGTGATGACTGTGGCCATTAATATAACTCACAGCTACTTCAGCTACTGCTTCAGATTCTGGGTCATCGCAGCCCAAGGGAGCAGGGGGAGCTGCTGGTACAGCTTTGTGAATTGGAAGCTGAACAAGCAATACTAAAGCTACTAGTGCCTTCATGGCACCCGAGAAAACCCGATCCCTTTCAGAAATAACGATCTAAGAATACTGTTCAGACAATAGCTAGGTAGCTAGAACTGGGATCTCGTTTATATAGTATGTACCACAGACTTAACATGAGCGCATGTCTGATATTTGTCCCAGTTCCAAGAGGCATTGCAAACAACAAAAGAGAAAAGTAAATGTTAGGACATCAAGCTGACTGATTAATATTGGCCAAAGTAAATTTTATCAGGTAGGATATTGCGAAGTCTGCTAAAGCAGCTAAAGAAGAAAGCGTCAGCAAAAATGTAACATAATTTTTACACAATTTTCTACCAAAAAAATACAGTACATGCTAGAGGAATATAATCCCTCCTGTAAAAGGTGTAGAGATGCTAGTGCTAATTAAGCTTTCCTGTAAACAGGACACATTCTGTTAGGGCCCAGATCTCACCAGTCTAAATTGTGAGATCAGTAACATGATAAATTAGAAAATGGAATTTGAATAAGTTCTAAGGATCACATTCAACAGTAAATGTAATTATATAGCAGCTTTTGCTACTTAATTCATTTGGAATAGGAGATGAGACATAGTTTCTAAGTCTTTTTCATCAGATCTTTGTTTCTCTGAATAATTTGAATATTTCCAGTAGTTCCTGGAATTTTATTTTGCAAAGCAGGCGTCTTGTAGAATTTTTTCTGGAATATGTTGTACAGATTTGAGGATTTGGTGTAAGATCCTAAAGGGCACAAAAATGTTTTAAGAGAATGTAGCTGCTTAAATGCTCAGGAGTGCTGGACCCCAGCTTATATTTACATTCACAGTGTACATGTTTACAAAACAGTAACTGGATAACAAAAACATTCTATGGAGCAGAATATAGCTTCTATGATGTGTCCAGCATTTAAGGTCTTTAATTAAGCTGAGGTGACTTTAGCTAGACAGACTCTAGCTCAACCAGTGGAAAAGTTTTTCCTGCAGGGACTTCAGAGTAGGTTTCTATGATCCATTTTATTGTGGTGATCAGGCTGCAGACTAGTAAAGGTCCCTTTTGGCTTTAAAATATCTGGATCTCTGTCGTCATTTTCAAGGAGCTCAGGACTTAGCTGCAGATTTTAGATGAATAGGAGAACTTCAGCATATTTAGAAGTTTTCACTTTTGATAAGTATTTCTCAGCTTGCAAGACAGGGTGAGTGGGACTAAAAGATCTGTGAAAAAAACAGTCGAGTCATGCCTCTCTCTTCTAGAATCTGGAAATGTGGAAAACAGCATAAATAGAAATGGTTCTGTTAGATTAAGTGATGAAGAATGAGAATGGGAAGAGACTAAAAAGATGGAATTATTTCCTTCAATTGTGTAGGGTGAGATGAGTTTTGGATACTAGGATCTGCATATTGAAGAGATTCCTGGGGAAAAGAAAGCTCTTCCTCTCTCTTGCAGTAAAAAATTGCTCTGAGCATGATTTGTTTGTTCCCCTCACCTGAAGCAGATGTTGTTTGGCATTTGTTCTGTTGTGTGGATGATCATTTGTCTTCTTGACTTTGGCCTGGAACATTTGAAGGATGAAGGTTTGGTGTCCCAAAAAAACACTCTGAATGTTCCTTGTGCGTATCTTTTGAATCATGGCAAATTTATTTAGAAAGATAGTATTTTACTCTTTACTTTTAACCCACAGTTCAGTTTCTAACCTGTGAATCTTGTAATTCCCTTTTTCATTTTCTGGTGTGAAACATTGTGATAAACTTCCAATAGGTGCAGATTGAAATTAGTTTTCACCTACATGTAAGTTGGTTTTCACACTGACATATAAGTGCCCCAGCGAAGGACTTTGACCGTTCTTTAAATTTAGTGTGGTCATTACTCAGCTTCTTAGGTTACATCTTCTCCACTTCAGAGCTGCAAATACTGTAGGATGTATAACATATCCGCAGTCAAGCTCTAGGTATTCCTAAATGTAACATATAACCCAGTTCAGTCAACTTCAGGTTCCGTTTCAAAGAACAACTTTAAAAACTCAAACAACAAACAGGATATATTATCTTCTTTTTTCCCTCTCCATTGTCACTCACATTCAGTGTTCCATTTACCAAGCAGGACAAAAAGGAAATACTTTGGAGTCCACTGTACCTCTTCTCAGTTTCTCTATAGGCTTACTCAAGACCTTCCCATCTTGGTGACTGTATGAACTTTCTTTGCTGGCATACAGAGCGTCAGAAATGTGCCCACGTGATTATTAATGCTCAGTGCAATGCAGAATGTTTGCAGCTAGTACTTTGTGGGTGACTTGTGATATGTGTGAGGAAATTGGTATTTGGTTTTTATGTTTTGGAATGGAGTTTGAAAGTGCAATCAGATAGTTTGCCTACAGGTAATACAACAAAGGAGCCGTTCACCTTTTGGTTACAAACTGACACAGATCTGCCTAATTATTCCCTTCTGGAAGTGAGATTGCTGATGTCAGTTCCCTGCAGGCCTGTGTCCCATCACCACTGGCCCTTTTTTGGCACCCTCACTCAAGAGGTAATAATTGCAGAAATAACTTCTCATTGAACTCAGTGCAGATCTATTCTCTCTCTTTCATGTCTGGGGCATAGTAAAAAGTTGTCCTTTAGTAGTGACTGCAAATAGTTCTTACAGCACAAGAAAGTGAGCTGAATTCCATGGGCTCCTGGACAGAAGGTCACATCTCGACCCCACTGAAGTGAACAAGTCTTTCACTGAATCACAGTGTCACAGAATAGTTGACGTAGGATGGGACATCTGGAGGTCATCTTGTCCAACCCCGCTGCACAAGCTGGCCACCTAGAGACAGTTGCCTAGAACCATTTCCAGATGGCTTTTGAATATCTCCAAGGAGAGAGACTCCACAGCATCTCTGGGCAACCTGTGCCCATGCTCGGTCACCCTCACAGTAAAAAAGTGTTTTCTGATGTTCAGACAGAACCTCCTATTTCAGTTTGTGCTCATTGCCTCTGATCCTGTCACTGGGTACCACTGAAAAGAGCCTGGCTCCATCCTCTTTGCACCCTCCCTTCAGGTATTTATATACATTAAGATTCCCCCAAGCCTTCTCTTCTCTACATTAAGTATTCCCAGCTCTCTCAGCATTTCCTCGTAGGAGAGATGCTCCAGTGCCTTAATCATCTTCATGGCGCTTTGTTGCAGTCTCCAGTGTGTCCATGTCTCTCCTGTACTGAGGAGCCCAGAACTGGGCACAGCACTCCAGGTGTGGCCTCACCAGTGCTGAATAAAGGGCAAGGATCACCTCCCTAGAGCTGCTGGCAATACTTTGCCTAGTGCAGCCCAGGATATCGTTAGCCCTCTTTGCGGCAAGGGCACATTGCTGGCTCATGTTCAACTTGGTGGCTGCCAGGACCCCCAGGTCCTTTCTGCCAAGCTGCTTTCCAGCTAGGTGGGCCCCAGCGTATATTCGTGCATGGGGTTGTTCCTCCCCAGATGCAGGATTTCAGACTTGTTGAACATCATGAGGTTCCTGCCAGCACGTTTCTCCAGGATGTTGTGCTCCCTCTGGATAGCAGCATGACCCTCTGTCCTATCAGTCACTCCTCACAGTTTTGTGTCATCTACAAACTTGCTGAGGGTACTCTCTGCCTCATCATCCAGATCATTAATGAAGATGTTAAACAGGACTGGACCCCAGTATTGAGCCCTGGGGTACACCGCTATTTACTGGCCTCCAACTAGACTTTGTGCCACTGATCACCACCCTCTGGGCCCAGCCATTCAGCCAATTTTCAATCGACCTCAATCCACCTCAATCCACCTTTCACATCAGTAGTGTTAGACTTTGGCCCTAGTGAATTAGGTTGCCTGAGAGACTTGACAAGGCTTCACTGTGATGGAAGTAGAACAAGCTGGGTTTACTGCCCTTGTTACATAAAATACAGTATTGATTCTATGCTCAAGAACTGAGGCTCCACTGAATCTCAGTTCTTAATAATTCATATAAACCACAATGGAAAGGTGAGTTGATGTTTTTCTTTCTTTGCTCTCTCTTTTTCTTTTTGGTTGGATGCTTAGAACAACTAGTGATGATTGGAAACTTGCTGCCCCTGCTCAACCTCATCTGGAAAAAGAGCAAAGAATTGCTTCCACAAGTTGTCAGGTTGACACTTTCCTGAGCTTAAAATTCAAACAAATTAAACAAGCAAACAGATAAATATCCTTTTAAAGCTTCAGATCAAAGTTGAACACTTGTGGGGATTTCTGAGGCTCTCTTTTCAGATTACTAAAACGTCATTTTTTGGTAAAGCAGACAGAACTGGTCCAATTCTCTGCACCACATCAAAAGATACATTTCTGAGCAGTCAGGCATTGTACAGGACAGCAAAACTTAATCACTTCTTGCTTTACACTTGATTAAGTACATTACTTTTGGATCATAGAGTTCACAAGATATTGGAACATCAGGGCTGTCCTCTATATAGCCATCACCTGCACAGAAACCTGCACACTAAGGCAAGAAAATACAGGGAAAATGTCAGATAATTAAAGTGACCAGTCTTGTCAAGGCAGAGTATTGCTTCCTTAAATGACAGTATAATCAGCATTTGAAAATAAAGTGTATGAAAACGCATAGAGGTCTGAGAAAAACCTCAAGACAAATTAGACTAATTATTTGCATAATCTTATTGGCCCCTTTCCACTACATGGGCAAATCTTCAGCAGAGGTAAGTTGGCTTAGATTCACTACAGTGTCCCTATATCAGACATTTCAGGCTGCAGAAAATCCTGTGAAGTCTGAACAGTTTTACCAGACTGTCATAGCAAAACATTATATGTTAATTCTTTTTTTTTAATATGAGATTCTTTAAGGGAAGGAAGGCTGATCATGTGCCATAGTTTGCTGTAGTATTTGCAGTTCAGAGATTTCTCACTGTGAGAAATAAAATGTGCAGACATGGCATCTAATTTGGGAGCCTCTAGTTTTGGGTGCCCAGCTAGAGATTACTTTTCACTCAAATTTGCTGATCCCAATTTGTTAATCTCTATTTTCTTTTAACTGTAAAATGGAAATAACTGTTTTCCATTTTACTTCTGTGATCTGAAATAACTCACTGAATTTTATAAAAAGTTTCAATATCACGGGGTAGAAAGATCTATTCAAAACATTAGTGGAATATAAGAGTCAGGCAAACCAGATGCCAGTGAGTAAAAATTTAGGGATTCCTGGACTTACTGGAGACGTAGCTGGATTGAGAGGGTTGAAATTTGGGCTCCCAGATTTGGTATTGATTATTCTAGAGAAATTTTATTTGCTAGGGCTTCTTTTCAAAAACTGTGCTGCCTTTTTTTTTTTTTTTTTGAAAGAGCATGAAAAGTTGTCAAGAATTCTGAAGTTTTTACTGGAATGGAAATTCTAATTTTTGACCATCTCTCCCAGCCAAAGCCAACCAAGGCTATTTCTGTTCTGTTCTCTCTTGTTCTATTTTGCTCTTCTATTGTCTATGACACTGAAATACTTGAGTGCCTTCCAGCAGTACATCAAGTGACATAACTAGCATTTGTTACATGAAAGTCTATTCTCCTTCTCTTCCCAGTGGGAAGATTATATAAGATGTTTTGTCTTAGTGAAGTTTTTGATTGATTTAAATTTTCCTCCCCATTTCCGCATTGTCTCTGCTATGTTTTGATGTTGCACTCAGTAACAAGAGCAGTTTTCTGAGTTGAGGGGTTTCAAGCCCCTGGATGACTTACCCTGTGTTATGCTGTCCTGGTATGTAAGACCCCCCTTCCTAAATTTTTATATTTTTTTACCCTTTTATCAAGGTCAAAGTTATTTATGTTGCCATGCAACTCTTAACAGTGGGATATTTTTGCTTCCGCCCTGCAGGGATGTCATGGTTCTCTCAATATCAGGCCTGTGCAATTTGATGGGTGTGGGAAAGCTGTGTTGGAGATGGATAGGTGGCAACTGTGAAATCAGAGATTAGCAGCTACTGAAGTTTTTCTTTTGGCTTTATGTCCTTATGCTGTAGTTTGGGCTTCCAGCTTGTATGAGTGCTCCCCATGATCATTGCTTTGTATCAGAACCTAGAACAAACAAAGCAAGATACCTGGGAAGAGACTGCAGAGCTGAACAGCAGGAACAAACAGTGGATCAGACAACAGAAACAGAGTATTTCTCACTAAGTAAACAGACATTCTGCAGTCAAACTGACCTCTCCTTGTCTCAGGGAACAGCAGGTCAACCTAGGTGAATTTAAACTCCGCTCACTCTGAGAACCAATGACTGTCCTGGCATTACCAGGGTATCCACAGACACATGGCTCCAGTTTAAAAAGGCAAATTGAAACATGCCACATTAATTCCTTCTGCTTACAGGAATGTTTGAAGATGTAAATGCACAATTGGTCTGGATGCTGTCATGTCCTATGATGCTGTTACTCTCTTTGATGGAGGACTCCACATGATAACTCCACATGTTATCTTCCCTTGCTGAGTTAAATCCTGAAATTTAGTAGCAAGTGTTAGGGAAACCTGCTGTGCTCGCTGGATTCCCACAGGCTCAGCTGCAGTGACATGTTTTTGATGTGAGAAACCAAGTTCACTCTTGGCACTGTAAGTGCTTTTTCCACTGAGTTCGGTAGAAAAAGCTGTACATTCATTCTTATGCTGTGACAGTCTACAAGCATGAAGTTGTTACCTACTTATACTGGGCTACTGTCTTGAAAACAGTGCATGTGGAGGCTCATTGGCATGAGGGACAGGAGGGTCCATGCTGTTACAGGTAGGGCTAAGGAATGGCAGGTGGAAGGATGGCAAACTGATATGCTTTCTCCCCTTGGAGCACTCCTTCAGGGGCATGACAAACTCAATCACTATCCCAATGAGATTTACATAATTCTGACAAGCAAGAGGGTTTTTAAAAAATTAAAGTTATTTATTTTTAGTGAGGCAGATGATCAAGAAGGCTTTTTTACTGCTACATGTCCCTAAATTATCCATTTATTCATCTCTTTCTGCTGCTTTCCACCCACATGGCTAAAAAACTGAAACTAGGATAGGAAACATGAGGGGGACATTTTAATTTAATAGCATGGAGGCAATATATTAATAACACATTTGCAATAGGGGAAGTGGGTCTTTCCAAGTTAGTGCAATTTGAAAGAAATTATATAGACATTCCTGCTTAAGGAGTTGAAATTTTGCATGTTAGACATAAAGTACAGATGACTTTTATGACAACAAAGTAGCTAGACTTATGGCTTTCCTTGCTTAATTTACACAACATCAGATTCACAGCAGACAGGGACTCCAAGCTGTCAAGAGCAATAAACATGAGGAACTCTGAACAGACACAGGTGCCCAGGTGACCTTCTCCTTAGTGTCTAAAAGAAAGGGAGATGTGAATGTAAGCATTGTGGGCTGATTAAAAACAACATCCTGTGTCACATTTATATAAAGAGGTGCACATCAACACCTTTTCCTGACATGTTTGTGAGTTTGTTAAGTTTTGTAATGCCAAAGGAAAAAAATCTGTATCTTGGTTTACATTCAGCCCAGAAATTCTGAACCTAACAGTGATGTTAAATTCTGCCAGTTAGAAAGTGTACATATAACTGGCTAGTGCAGAATACTGCTTTTGTACTCATGGATTTATGAACAAACCAGGTAAAGATAGCTCACGGAACCGCTTTGGTGAGGCTACAAGATTTCGTAGTGGGCATCTCAGCCTTTGCCTCTGGCATATCCCTTCTGCTGTTCTGTCGAGCATTGCTGGTCTCGATGGGTTTCTAATTTTTCCATTCATTATTTCCATTCTTCATTGCTGGTGGCAGCACCCTTTCCCTGACACCCAGGTCTGTCTCTTGAAGGGGATCATGGGTCATTTTTAGTCCTCTTGTTTAACACAATCAGCCTCGGTCTACATCATAATCTTCTTCCTGCCAAATATACCTGAAGTCCCTATTTTATCTGCCACTATTGCTCAAGTGGTTCATATATGCTAATTTCCATACGATGATCTCCTCTACAGCACAACCACTGACCCTACTCCCTATGCTAGTCTGCCGAATGTGTCATCGTTTCTCCAAGTGGTTCTCCATTCATGAGAATATGAAGCTCAATTTTCTCCTCTCATCTGCAAGGCCCTGGCCAAGACCAGACCTTCTCATTTAACTGTTCACCTGGATCTCACCTCATCCCCACTACCATCACTATCTCTTTGAGCCATTCAGCCATGTCACTGACAGATATGTCTCTTTCACTCTCTTCAGAAAGAATCCTGTTTCTGAGCTTGTCCTTGAGGCTATCACCTCTCTGAATTCTCACAGGGACTGAAGAACTGTCCCTTGACACGTTATCTACAGGTAACACAAGTAACGTGTGACATGACTTTTAAACCTGTGTTTATTATACAGAGGACTGCACTTACACTGAAAAGTTTTTAGGACCTCACAAGTCAAAACATTTGTAAACCACCTGAAATGGTGAGTTTGTCTGCTTCATTTCTGTTCTGTCAGGTATTTGCCTAATCTGCCTTTAAGACCACATGTGGGATAGCATTATCTTCTTTGCTTACCAAGAACAGTTTGGTATGAAATGTTCCTTTGAAAATAGATGTCTTAGCTGGCTTCATCCTAACTCTTGCCTGGGTGTTGGCATATGTAAGGATGGACGAAACCATCCTGTAGTCCACACACAAGTCTCGAAAATGAGACTGTCCTTGGGACAGCTGAGGAAAGCCTTTCACTGACAAAAAGGAACACACAATATTACTTGGTATAGAAGAGGAAGGGAGGTTTAGTTCATGCATTTTGAAACCTGTGAGTTCCTAACAGAAAAGTTGTTAATACTGATGTCAAACATTGCTATTTATCTTGCTATATAACTCACCTGGAACTCAGCTGCAGTTGTAAGTGTGCATTAACACTGGAGCATCAGGCTTGACTAGCATTAGGATGTGGCAATTCCCAGGAATTCCTTGAAAGGAAACAAGATCTTTTGTTAACTTTGCACCAACAAGAATATAGTAGATGCCATTTTCCTTAAGTTTCAGGACGAATGATTTGCTTTATTGTATGAAGCTTCTGTTGTGCTGTGGTATAATGATGCAAGTTAAGGATTCAGTTTTTGTGAGAACTGCTGAGTGATGGTTAGAAATCTTGCAATCTGAAATCTCATTCAGTAGGTATTTCCAGAGGAAATAATTTTCTGAGTGCAGCTGAAATACTGTTAAAGATTATTGTGTAATATTATGTGTGTATCATAGGAACGGGTAGAGATAGAGCACTAAAAGCAAATTTTAGTTCAGGCAAATTTCTTTGCTTGAAATTCCTATTGTCAGGGTTCATCTCTTTCTTGGCTTTTGATGTAGCCCTGCAAGTTCTTGCAAGTCAGGTACTTGGGGCAGGCTCATGGAAATGCCAGTACAGATAGACAGATGCACTACATGTGCTTTGGAGAGCTAAAGCACTGCTGCAAAGAACTGCTAGAGACTATTTGTACACGGAGAACCAAATAATTCATATTCCCTGCTCTGTAATCAAAAGCCATTCTTGGCTGGGGGAGATCCCTACAACAACATTCTTGCCTCCCCTTGAGAGAAGGAAGCCAATGATTATTCTGTTACCCTTCATTATCATTCAGTGTGGTATAAACTGGCCAGGACTTGAACTCTCAAGTGCCCAGGAGGGCCAGCACATGAATATACCTTGTGTCAGCAGAGGCCATTTCAAATAATACAGATGATGACAGATTGATGTTGGTAGCTCATTAGGCAAAGCACTGACCGAGACATCAAATTCCTTTCAGCAAGAATATGGCTGGACTGTTTGCTGTTGTGGATTAATGGAGAGACACATTTTTCTTCTTTGATTTCTTTTGCTTCCTGCTTCCCATGTTTGCATCAGACAGTGCCGGCTATCAGATCTGTCATCATGTTTGACTTTCCTAATGCAAACAGCTGTGCCAGAAGAATCAAGGTGTAAAGCTAAACCAAATCTGCAGATATAGTATATACAGTGCATTTCAACAAAAGACCTGTGTTCACAAGCCTCCTGTGGCATACAGATTTTAATATAACACTTGGCTTCTAGCTCATCCAGATGCAATAGTACAATCTTCCCACTCATGCCTGAAAAGATAGAGAACAGATTTCTGAAACAGTGTAAGGTGTATTTAAATTGCTGTCTTCTTGACATGCTAACTCCCACTCTTGAGGATTATGCTTTCACACTTTTGGGGCATGCCTTAAGCCATGTGGTTAAGCTGGTAGCCTGTGGGCCAGATCTGGCCTTCTGCCTCTTCCTGAGGAAGATGGGGAGCAGTTTTCCAAGCACCAAACACTACCACAGTTCTCTACCTACATGTCACAGTCCAACAGAGGAAGCCAGGTGACTTCTGCTGCCATCACCTTCCTCCCCAGTGAGCTGTCTGGGGATGAAGACAGAGTGCACTGGGCAACTTGCTGCAGAGAAGAGAGGGAGGTCCAAGATTTAGTGGGGGAAGGAATCCCCAGACTATATTCAGTGCTTGTGTAGTCTGGGGGCTAAGAAAGGGCAAATACATCTGAGGCTTGTTGGCCACTGTGACTACCCAAGAAGAAGGGCTGGTGCTGATGCTGGAAAAGAGGAGTCCACAGCTGCTGAGAGGGACCACAGAGAAGAGATGGAAACCCAAAGGAAGAAATCAAAGCAAGGAGGGGAGGGGGGCGGTATTCAGCAACTGAAAAGATCCCAGGGTGAGGATGGGTGCTAAAATAACTGGGACCCTGATGGCTGCCTGCTGCAAACAGCTCATTAGCCCCACGCATACCAGATGGTTCATCCAGTCTCATTGTACAGCACATCTCTGGAAGTTCTTTGCAGCCATGCAGTTCTGTGGCTTTGTGCTTCAATTAGTAATCTTACAATACACTGGGTACTTTATCCTCACAGCTGATATTATACTCAGTGCTTTTGATATCCAAAATAGTTTTACAAACTATGTGGGTAATCATCCCTTGGAGGCAGGAAGAGACAAACATTGCATTTATACAAAATATAATATTGGAATAAACACCACTGCCATTGCAGTATGGTAAATGTCACAAATGGACCTGATTGCTGTGATAGAAAACCAATCTTTTAAAGTGAATATGCATTTTTCCCTGTTTACTGTAGTTTCCTCAGTAGGTTAGGTCCTTGTCTTTCAGCTGTGGTCTAAGGTATATCCATAGTAAATTGCAAGACAGGTGATGAACTGCTTTAAATAGAACTGGCTTTAAATAAAGTCAATGAGAAATGACGATATGGGGCAGGAGTAGCCTGACGGACATTTCCCACATCTCAGTGTTGTGGTAGACATCTTACATGAAAAGATTAGTGTTAACATTACGTCTAATGTTACTAATCTGATGATACACATACCTTTTATTGATTTTGTTTGAATTGAGTTCATAACTGTTGTTTTGGTCTTAATTTATATAACCAGTGGCCAAACGCACTGTTTTCTTAGTAATTCTCGCATTACAGAGAGCTAGATGCAATGACAGTAACTGCGCCTGGCAGTCTACCATCTGGGCACATGCTAATAAAATAATTATCTGCATAATTCTGGAAGTCATTGCAGATACTGGGGGGAAAAGGTATTGGGTTTGATCTGAAAATTGCAGGCAGCCCAGTAGAATAATAATGATACAAATAATTTCCCCTAAAATCCTGGAATGGTCTCTGGTGGGATTTGTTTTACATGCATCATGAAGCTGCCTATGTTAACTTTGCTTTGATAGCAAAGGTAAATAGAGGGTGAATGATTAAATAATTTCTTTTCAGTTTTGCTGAAAGTAAAATTTAAGTCAGTAAGAAATGAACAATTTCTGCTCTGTATTCTGACAGTAATGAGGGGGGAAAACTCTTTTTTTCTTGCATTGCTAAATAATAAACTATTAGGGTCTGCAGATCTCGGTCACAATTGGGTCCCATTGTTAGGATCAATACGCGTTTGTAAGGAAAACAGTTAGCTTTCCAAGGAATATATCCTCTTCAGCTTGTTCTGCATTCTGAAATCAATTCTAACTCACCTCAAAGCTGCCCCAAATAAATCCAGAAAAAGTAATAATTCCTTAAGAAGTATGTCTCTATGAGAAGATATGTGTGGCTCCAACACATTAGCACCATACTTTATTCAGCAGTAACTTCCCCTGTTCCAGTCCAAAGGCCCTTTCTGCAGCTGGAGCTGAACACAAAACATCTTATTCTGGGGCAGGAGTGCCCACACATTAGGTTCTTTCTTAGATAGCTATTTCCATATTCAGTTCCCACTCTGTCTCCATTCAGTTTATCTTTACCAAAAACACTGTGCCTGTGGAAAAACCATGGGAGCAATGGATGGTATCTTGGGTAGAGCAGAGAGTGGGGCTGGAGGTCCACAAACTCGGATCTCGGATGCCAGAAACTGAAAATTCCCAGCAATTGAAGTCTGTGAAAAGAATTGTGGGAGGGAAAAATAGGAAAACCCATTAAATTCCACTGAAACTCATTGGCTTGGAAGAGCTTTTAAGAAGGCCAGCACAGAACTTTTGTAGGTATTTTAAAAAACATTTCTCACTTACTGGCTGGGCTTATAGCCTGTCCCCTGAGACTAGGAACAATGTGGGGTAGTTAATGCAAAAGATGGTACTCAGGCTTTTGGGTGATGGCTATTTAAATGAAGAGCTTGAGCTGGGAAACCAGTTTAGCCAAGTTTGAAGGGACTACAGAATGGAAAATTACCAAGAGGAAAACAGATACCAAGACAGTGTTAAACAGACTTGCAGAATACTACGGGAAGCTTGTGGTAGGAGAGAGGGAAGGATGAACAGGCTTTCCTAGAGCAGAGGTTCAAGTTTGCTGTGTAACAAAGGTCAAAGAAATGTGACCTGAAATAAGACCAGAAAAGTGTCCATGTTTTTGAAGAGAAGCTATTAGGGCAGAAGAACCTGAGCCTACAAACAAAAAATGCTTCAGAGTAGCTAGGAACTAGAGGAGGCACTGTGTATGGGGTTAAGTACATTTTACCTGCAGCCAAACTCTCTTACACTTAGAATTTTTAGTGTTCAGAAAACTATGGAAAATCTGCACCAGTGACATGTCCCAGAGAGGCAATATTCTGGATGCAGGGGTTTGTACCTTCAGTGAGATGGTGAACGTGCTGGGAGAAAATTACGGAGATGGTGCTAGTAGCAGGTAGTACGTACGGGGCTCATGTACTGCCGCTGCCAAGTGTTTTGCAGCCGCTGCTCCGTGCCTGCAGACCGAATGCCAGGATCCATGCCTAATGCTTCCCAACCACAGCAAACTCGGGGCAATCTGGCAGGTGTCCATCAGAGGTACTCAACCACATCTGTGACGCTGTGACAGGTCAGGGAAACGAGGCAGGCATGGAGAATGGAGCAGGCTCAATTCCCATGTCTGCCCCTAAGGCATGGGTTGATGTTACTGGTCGGCTGATGTAGCCGCTAGCGGTCGCAGAAAGGGGAGGTCCCATCCCCTATTCCTAGCCACAGGCTCTCACCCTTCTCTGGCATTCCTCCGTCGTTCATCTGACCATGCGGTGAGGTGATGCAGGGAGCTATGCCAGCAGAAAATGAATCATTCATTATGGTAAGGTTAGCTCTTTGGCAGATTAACTCCATGAGTTGGGTCAACAGAGATCCAACGAGCGGCTGTGCTGGCACAAGGGAAACAACAGCGGCCAGTGGGGAACTGGGCAATCTAACCAGTTGAGTCACCAAATCATAAAAATTCATTTGGAAGGGATCTCCGGAGATCATTTGGGCAAACCGCCGACACGAAGCAAGACTATCACTGGCATTACAATGGTGATTGGAAGCACCAGCTGTTTCAGCTTCAGTTTCTTTGCATGTGAAATAGGGGTAACCCTACACTGGTGAAGCTGAATAACTGTTTGGTGACGCGTCTGGAGATCTGTAGGTGACAAGTACTGCTGTAGCATGAAGGACTTATAAGACCATGCAATGCTGCTGGGTGCTAAGGATAGGAATTGTGTTTTCCCTGGCCTTTGTGTAAGGTTTGTGATATGGACTAATGTTTTAGGTGCAAGGCTAAACTTGTTCAAATATTAAGACTTCTAAGCACAGCCTATGGAAAAATACAACCATATGTCATTGAAGAGGGGGTGATACACAGCCCTAAATATTGATCTGTTTCTCAGTAGGTTTAAAACCAGCGATTGCCTGGAAGCTATTCCTGATGTGATAATGGCTGTCATACTTGTCTACCAAAACACAATGATGTCAGAAAAGACAGACCTTCTTTGCTCCTTTATAGTAGCTGTTTCAGACTGGATCAGTTATAACCAGTTCCTTTAAAAAATATATTTACTTTTCTTCAGAAGTTTACATAACATGTTCTCCAAGGGAACAAATACTGTGTTTCAGCATAGTTTGAAACATGGGAGATGGAAAATAAGTTAATGAACAACATTTAAGTCAACATCAAAGCACTTTCTTTCTCTCGTAAATACCCAGACCATCACGTTATGATGCAATAAGGAGAAGTTAATGGTCAGTCTCTTTCAGCTCGCTCTTTAGTACATTTTTGAGACCTCATGTAAAAATCCTGCACTGGCCTTGGAAGACTTAACTGCAGGCAGGGAGTATTAATGCATATATACACCTTAGGGTAGGCCTGATCTGGTTAGAGGGGTCTGCAGGAGAATGATATTAAAATATTATAAATAAATGAAAATGAGAGGAGAAAGCCTTAGAATCCTCTTCAGAGGAAGGAAGGGCCTGGTGACCAATCCTGTGGGGTTCCTGAATAGAAGGACTGCCAGGCTTGCAAGAGAACAGAAGGGGGTGGAGGAAGTAAGAAACATCAGAAGGGCAGTGACCTCAGCCCATGGCAGGGGTCTTGCCTGCGAGCCCTGTGCTGGGGAAGAAACAGAGCTTGGTTTCCTTTCTGGGGATGAGGATGTCCCCAAAAGAAGCCCACAGTATTTGGATTCAGAACTGGAGACTGCTGGCTGGTGTGAGGACACTTCAGTAGCTGCGCAAACCTGAGGCTGAGTATGAGTTAACTAGAGGACTGAGTCTTGAAGAGAGCTAGATCTTTGTAGACATGCAGGAGGAGTTTGTGGTCCATGCAAGGGACAACCCCAGTCTGTTTAAGCCTGGTGGGAATGGTACATAAACCTTTTGCTGCATCTTTTCATTGTATCAGGATCTGTTGCCTTGCTCTGACTGCAACAGGAATTAGCATCAAACTGCCTGCATTCCTCTTCCCTAAAGAAATAACAACCCTTGGCAGAGGTGGAAAAGAGAAATTATTACAGCAAAATCTGAAGAGCTCTGTGCACCTTCATGGAGGGAAGTGGGCACTGGGGACAAGGCACTTTTTGTCCTAGAACTCTGACAGACTGGGCACATGAGATTGTTTATCCCAGGCATATCTAACAAATGAGCAAACGGGACATCAGGCTTGTGATTGGAGAACAGCAAATAAAAAACGTCCTATATTTACAAGTAGTAACAACAGGGTTGCTAGACTAGTAACAGTAGCATGAAAAGCTTATGAATAGAGTTTGGAGGGAAGAGTAATATGAGAGGGAGGATGGGAGGGAGAGAGAGAGGAAAGTGGAATGAAACGTAACAAGCTTTTGCCAATGTTGGGTCATGTCACACTATTATTTTGAAGATAATTAATTTTCGTAGCCAGGGAAAATGTGGTAGATCTCCTAGGCTTCAGTAAGTATCTGACAGCTGCCATATGGGGAATTACTAAAGATGTTACTTACATGTTACAGTTCTGCTGGTTAAAAGGGAGACAAAAATATGTCCTATAAATAGGAAAAGTATCAGCTTCGAGGAAAGCTGTTAGTGACGTTTCCCAGATATATTAGGTTAGTCTTAAAAGGCATCCTGCTTTAATATATTCGTTAATGTCCTCAGCACACAGGTAGGGACACATTTATGCAAGTTGCTGGTAGCATTTAGAGGGCACCATTAGTAAAGGTGGATCAGGATATGCTATACAAAGGGCCAGGTGTCCTTGAGAAGTGGAGTAACAGAGACAGAATGAAACTTAGCAAAGGAAAGAAGATAAAAGCTGAGCCATGTGATTGGAACGTAGTGCTGTAAGCTCTATGTAAGTAGCATAAATGAGGGGGCAGGAAAATGTGGGCATTTAGCCTCATTTCAGGATGATTGGACTGTTAGCATGAAGCATCTGGAAAAGAAACACAGTGTCTGATGGTTTCCTGAGGAGCAGCAGGGAAGTGTGAGTGGCATTGTCCAGGGAATCGGTAGGACGTCTGCAGTGCTGTACCCTGGTCTGGTCTGCTCACTGCCGAGGAGTGAGCTTCAGTGGAGGTGGGTGTAGGAAAAGGCTTCTAAGATGAGCAGAGTCCCTTACACAGGAGCAGACTAGGGAAGAGTAGCTCTTTTATTCTTGGAAAATTAAGAATAAGGGAGGGTAACACCCAAGAAGGCCTTATTTTTTAACAGTACAGCCTGTCAGACATCATTAGTCACTAAAACCTGGACAGATTGAACAGTCTATCTGTCTGAAACAGGGCAGTTCACCCATGCTTCCACAGCATGAGTTTGCATTGTGCAGTGATCTGGAAGCCCTAGGCACAGGCCAGTCCCTGCAAGCCCAGCAACGGCCCTCATTAGAGCAAAGACAGCCCTAATCAGGCCCATCTTAAAAAAAAAAGGGAGAAACTGCAGAGATGAGGAACAGCAATGTGGAGATAATTCTATCTTCTCTGTGTGGGAGGCTGGTGTGCACTGACTGCAGAACTATTAGGGATTTGTATCCTTTAAAAAGGAGAGTTGGAGGATGCTGATAAAATAGCTAAATCTTGAGATCTACTGCAAAGGCTTGTTCAGGATCTACCATCACAGATAGATAAAACAAATGGATGTAAAGCCATGTGAGTGTACACTGTATGCAGATCCTACGGCAGGGCAGTTTTACCGAAGTGTGTCAGTAAGGGTACATACCTAAATCAAATGGGTTGGAGTTGCAGTGGGGGAGGCTGGATTGCAGCCTCCATTATGCAGACCTGAATCTGGAGTGACTCTGCCGGAGTCAATGAGGTTACACCACTTGGCTTTCAGCCCAGTTTGGTTCGCTTGACCAACTATCTTTTCACCTTTGCTCGCAAACAGCAGCAGATAAAAGTTGGCCTTGTCTGTGCTCTTTTTGGTGACTTAATCCCCAGCATAGGCTTATGTATCAGACCTCTGTACACAAGGCAGAGTTAATTGGCTCAGATCCACCCGAGCGGAGGTCCCTGGAGCTATGCTGATTTTTACCAGAAACAGTTCTGACCTAGCCACTTAATTTCCTTATGTAAAAGAGCTAGTTGGATTTTTCAGTGAGCTTAAATTAGTGATAAAAGATAAGTCTTTCCTCATTTCATGAGTTGGAAACATATTTATTGTGTATTTGCTGGGGAGGTGAGAAAGTTGCTGCCACGCTGTTGGATGTTTTGTTCCATCTCCCCTGCTCTCTAAGACCAGATCGTGTTTTGGGTGTCCACCTGTGAGTTCCTGAGTGTTGATGTCACAGCCCCGGCCTAAGTGGCCTCTGTTTTTATTAATCTTACCTTACAAGGTAAATAAATGGTCTCAAAAGATAAATAAGCAGAAGCACAAAAAGCATGCAGACGTACAAATGGCTTAAGGTGCAATTCTGATTTACTAACGGTAGATGGTACTAATGCATCTCCAGTAACACCACCTTTCTGATGGATTTGAAAGGCCAAAAGAGGCTTAGATCTGAATCCGCTAAAAATCATACAAGCCAAAGGCTGTAGAATATCATCTCCTCAACATCAGAGGGTGTTTAGCAGCCCAGTCACGGCCGTATGTCAGTCTGTTGAGCTTTGCTGAGTTCTCAGCTGAAAAACGACCATATAGGAGAGTGGCAGGAAGCATAGCGGTTGTTATGAGACTTTGTGAATTTTAAATCTATTTTCAGGAGTTCATAAAAAATTCTCTCTGGCCTGCACTGGGGAAGCTCTCTGAAAAATTACTGCAAAGATATGAAAGGCCAAGGTGGAAAACTTCTGAGATACAGCAGCATAGATTTTTACTCCTTATTTTAACCTTTTTTTACCCTACTGATGTTTTTGTTCCATCTTAATTATCTCTGAAAGAAATCCTACTCTTTCCTCCCTCTGTGAATAGGATCCTGCAAATGTCATTAAGTCACATTGTTTCATTGCACTGGGGAGCCCAGGGAGCATTTCTATCATCCTTATGCATGTGATTAACACAGAGTTTTGTGATGGGCAGCAGTTCACCTGGACCGGTTTCCATGGTGCTGTTAAGCTGGAAGTGTGGGATCCGGCACTCATTTGTTAAGAGCTGATGAGGGAATTTTCCCTTTGACCTCTTTGGCAGAGGTCACTAGTGCTAATCAATTTCCTTATTGGATTTCAAGCATTCAGGTACTCTTCTTAGACATACCCTCTGAAATTTGCAGCAAGGACTGATTAAAGGGAGACAATTGGATTTGCAATATGACAATTTCTTTCAGCAACCACTGAAAGGTCAATCAAATACTTGCTAACCAGTATGAACCACTAGACTCCTCAGCTTCTTTAGTGATAAGGTGAACTATGTCTGGCTTGAAGGCTGCACTGCTACCAGCTAGTGAAAGTTCATGTACAGTATAAATAGAGATGAAGATCTTAAAGAACAGGTTTGGTTTTGGCCAGGAATGCTTTGAGTAGAGCTGTCCCAGCCTTTGGGCAGTGGGCTTCTAGGAGATCCTCTTTTCTAGCCTGTTCTATAAGTTTTACAGTAATCTTCAACTATTCATTAAAATGTGTGAGACATTCAATATCTACTTCTCTTTATTGTGGCAGTGATAGGAACAGAAAGCATATTTTGTTCCTCTGTCTGCCACCATTTGCTAATACAGCTTTGCACGTGAAAATGTGCACCATATATGTGCACAATAATTGGCAAAGAAATGGTAAAAGCAAGTTTACCAATGCCTAGTGACTGATGTTTGAGCATGTTTTTGTATTGCCCTTGAAGTTAAGATTGCTGAGCACTTATAGTTCCTAGTCATTACTTATATCCAGGTACCTGTTGCTAAAAATTTTAGTGATTAAAATCAAAGCTAGCAATCGATCCAGATACCAATGAAATCAGTGTAAGGTTCCTGTAGACTGTATGAGCAAACAGGTTGGTATAGTCTGACCAAATACCTTTGAAATCAATGCAAGGATGCTTATCCACTTCAGTGGATGAACAGAGTCAGGGTCTGTGTTCTCTCTGTACATATGCACCCTCACCTTTGCACCCACATGCACGTGCATGCACACACAGAACTACAGAAGACAGATCCCTGAAATCCATTCAAAAACATTTTTGAGGTTAGGACTCGTCTTCAAGGAGTTTTGCTTCATCCTAGAACAGTCAAAATTAATAAACTTTTTTTCTAAGAACATACACCAGGTTTCCGTTTAGAAGTATCTGTCAGAAACAAATGCATTTCATTAGGAATTTAGGGGATTTTTTTCCCAGATAGCTGTGAAATAAATAATGGAAATATTCTCACTTCCAGACAAGCAAAACATATTTAAGAAATGGTTAAATATACCCGTGAGAGAGCTACCAATCAACACTTTTTTTACTAGTTTTGTTTTGCATTCTTTTCTGACTAGTATGTTCATGACCAGCTGTTTTTAGAGCTAGTAAAAATTCTCAAGCTCACATTAGGAAGGTTTCAGTTACATGATCTGTAGCTACAGTTGTTAGAACACTTGGCATGGCATTTAAAAATGAGAAAATTGTTTTTGTTCAGTAAAGCACCAAAGCTCTGAAATAATATTTCACTGGACTTACAGAAAATGTTTTTGAACTTTGCTCTTAATGACCAAGTGATAGGCAATTTGGTAGGCAGGGAGTTTCCAAATGTGACTTAAAGTGATGTCAGTGTGTGAATATTAGACATTTCAGTGCACTTATATGGGAAGGACTTGTACCCAATCGACCTTGACCAACATTTCTTTATCCACACTAACTCATCTCACCCAAGAATTGCCTCCATATTGGTGGTGAAGTGTACATGCAACAAAAGTCTCCCTCATCTTTGTTGGTCACCTTAAATGAGGAAGCTAGCAAAGTTTAGTCAAATCCTAGCAATTTTTGCTCTTAACTGTGCACTGCCTAATAACATTTCTTGTTTTCTGGGCAGAAATTACCTATCTTGTGTACCATCAGTCTCTGCCAGGAGGCTTGTACAAACCTCTGTCTCCATTACAGAAGCGAGCACAATAAAAAGCGTGTTTGGACTATGGTGATAGAGAAACTGGGGCTTATAATGGTGCAGTGGCTTGCTGCGCTCTCAGATTACTTCAGACTCCAGAGGGAAAATAAATGCAGAGAGTTATAGGAATGTATGAAATTCAGAAAGGCTACAGGAAAAGCTAGCCTGCCATTCTCAGAGCAGCAAAACTAATGAAATAAGGATGGATGATTGGATCTACCACTGAGATTCATTAGGCAGGATCATTTCAGGATTTCTGAAACAAGGTGGAGGGCATAAATGCCAGTATTGCCAGTACCACTGCTTCCCCAGGTGCCCATGGGGAAAGCAGGTCTTGTGAGAGCACCAAGGTGGGCCAGCCTGCTTTGTCCCTTCCATATGGATGATTTTGCAGAACAGGGGAAAAGCTCTGTCCTTTTGCCAGCCCCTGTGACACGGCAGGGAACAGGAGAACTAATGGCCCAGCTTCATACAGGTCAGGAAAGCAACTCAGACCCTGGCTTTGGCTCCTGCAGGGACCAAAGCATCTTGCAGCTAGCAGCAACTGAAGCCAGCTCTGCCCATGGCACTTACCTCCCAGGGCTTGGTGCCTTTTGCAGCGCTCAACCCTTTCTTCAGCAGGCTCTGCCCTACGCACTGCCCTTCTGGTGCACCCTGCAAGGTCTGAGGGTCCAGGAGGTGCTGGGAGCAGGTGGGGGCTGGAAAACAGGGGAAGGAGAAAGCAGTGAGGACCCTGCCCAGCTAAGGGTGAGGATGTGTGGGGAAGGTGCCTTGTTCCATCTGCGCCAGCCATGCCACCCTCCTTGTCTCTTCAGCCCTGGACTTCAGTGCTGCCTGCAGCCCCTCCAGCATTGGGCCATCCCTACCCTTCAGTTGCCCACCCGCCTGCTACCCAAAACACTGGATGCTCCCCGCGGAGGTGGGACCAGCCTGCAAGTGCTGCTTGCTGGTGGTAACAAGCCTCATCTCCCCCTCCTTAAACCCAGCAATCTGCAGGTACTGGCAAGCTCTCAGGTGGTGCTTGCCCCTTGCTGGGCTGGCAAAGCCCCATCTGCAGTGCAGCCAAGGGGCTGGGAGACACGGCCAGCGTGTCGAGGGGGCAGCCCTGCAGAGCTAGTGTTCACTGGCAGAGAAAGAGAGCGTACTGGCCCATCTCAAATGCCCTGTGATTAATTCCCAGCCCTACTATTTAGAAAATTGTTTAGAAAATCATTCCTGGCTATATGCTATAGTCACTGTCTCCATATAAAAATTCAGAAAATAAAACTACAGAGCCAAAACAGATCAGCATGAGTAGTGTCAAAATATCTGGCTGAGGGTTTTAATTTTGGGGTAGAAGTGGCCATTGCTTTGCATATGAGTGGACAGAGAATGCAAAATCCAGAAGGAAACCAAATGTTCAGCTTCCCATTCAGACATCACTCTGTGTCTCCTCTTAACCAATATTACGACTAAAAGGATCAAGGAAGTTAAATATCAGTGGGGCTGGATGAGATTTTGTTGTGGTTGTGTAATGAGAAATATGGCATATTCCTGCTTTTTTTGAACTGAGAGTCAGATGGAGCATAGCTAACATTTGTCATGGTACCACTAGTCAAGTTAAATATGCTGGTGTGGAACTGGGAGGGAATCAGGAGGCATAATTCGGTCCCACAACCGTGACTTACAGGCTGGAAGCAGGACAGGATGGAGACGTGACAGTTCCCTGACAGTTACTTTTGTCCTGCCATAGACAGTTGTAACAATTACACTTACACTTAATTATTGCACTTAGACTGTGATAGGCTAAAGCACTCAGTAGGATAGGAGATTTTAAGAAGCAGAATGCATTTTAAATTTAGAAAATCCCCTTGAGAAATATCCTTATTTCACACTTATTATTAGCAAAGCCAGCTTTGGAGAGAAAATCTTTGCTTCCATGACTGGAACCACTGTCTTCAGCAAGAAGCAGGTGTATAGAAACCTCTCATACGGGAACATCGATGTTCCTTCTGCCCTGAAAATCTAGTAGCTGCTGAGTCATCTCCCATGCCATGTATATTTGACATAATTTTTAAAGGTTATCAATACTGGGGCACTGCATGCTTAACGGATGGGGTTTTTTATCTTATTTCATTTTCCTGTGAGCCTGAAAGTAAATACCTGTCTGATCCTACTACTGTTAAATTCAATGACTAAAGTCCTTGTTTGTTCCAACAGTGGAGGATTTAATGTTGCAAACTTAAAGAATTGAAATAAGTGACCCATAGTGATACGAGGCACACATCCAACAGGCAGAAGGTCATTTTCTTCTTAAGCTGTTTATAGGTGTGAATTAAGATGCCTATGAAAAATGCTTTACCATTTCTTCCACATTCACCCATGTAGCAAAATACATGCAGAGCAAGCAGAGTTTATAGGGGGAGGATTGGAGCAAAAAATTACAAATAACATATTGTGCAGCTCACAGTCTTGGCTGAAGCTGTCAGCACCCAGCAGTTTCTGTTGTGCTGCTTATGGGCTGAGATTTTTGGTATCTTGTGCTCATTGTGCACCTCGTGTGTTGGGCTCCTTTGAAAATTTAGGTACTTGTTTTCCTGCCTAATTGGAAGCAGAACTCATTTGAAAATGTATTCGCTTACCCTCCAGGGATGGTACTATACCAAAATACAGTGTATGCTTTGGCTTAATTTAATAAGTCATAATCTCTTCTCATATTTTATTACATTTTAGTGCGAGGTGATTTTTTCCAGAGATGACTCAAAATAATACAAAAGAAACAAGCTTGTCCTGTGAACAAAACATGAATTATAGCTGATAAAATCAAGATAGTTTGAAGGCTTGCCAGCACAAAGAATGAACTCCCTCAGATTCCTAACTTACAGAGTAATGTTAGCAACGCAAAATTTCCCTAGTAATTTTGAAGTTTAAAGGAACCTTAAGGACACTCTAAGGAAATCAATAGAAAGAAAAAAATTCCTGTTAACACCGAAAAGAATCGCTGCGAAATGAGGAAAAGAATAAGGTGATTTCTGCTGTTTCGATGAAGACCCACAGCTTACAGTGCCCTTGGACACACTTAACCTGTGCCTTTTGGATGTGGGTGTTGTTATGCTCATTGGGAACTGCCATCTCAAGAAAGTGTGTAATGCTGTGTGTGGAAATGTCGCATAAGCGGAATGAGGTGTTCACTCGTTTTCTGAGTTTCTTGCATGGGGGATATTGTGCTGAAGCTCTGTAGACTGCATTATCACACAGCTCCTCGCCAGGTGCTGTTCAAGATGTGAGCTTTGGCTTTTAAAGCCATTTATGGGTGGAATAGAGCACACCGTGCCAGCTCAGGCTGCAAGCCTTCAGATGGAGGTGTAAATTCAGCACGCAGCTATAACTGAGCATTCAAAGATTTACATTGCGAGTCTCACACGATTCGGTATTCTGGTGCTGCTGTTTATTTTAATGCTGGAGAGCATCATCTTTCAGTCAGGCTTTTCTACAAAAGGAAGTGGAACTGATTCAAAGAATGAATACATTGGGTTTTCAATGTACTGAGCTCATGTTTAAGGATCCCAATAAATTCCTAAAAATTCATCCTATAAAAACCTGTAGAAGAGTCTGTCTTTGTCCTCATCAGCTTCTCTGTAACAGAATGCAAGAAATCAACTGATTTCAGTGGAGACTGTATCTTGTGTGCTGAAATCAGCCCCAGTAAAGAATAAAAGAATGTATGTAAGCACTTCTACATTAAGGACATGCTTAAAGGTTTTGGATGTAGGTAGAGTTGTGCCTAAAGCAAAACTTATGTTTTGCTAAACAGGTTTAGGTGTGAAAGAGACCATTGCGTAAAGCGTGTGAGGCTCTGTCTCAGCGAAGCACTTCAGGATGCTCTCAGGAACTTTCTTACACTGGAACTTTTCTCACAGTGCACGTGACATGGTTGAGGTTGATGGCAGGCTACTAATGACTCTCTTATCCTTTAGGATTTTGTCAAAAATGAAGACTGCAACACAAATGAGATTGAAAGCGTACAAAATCTGAGATGAGGAATCAGTTCCCCACTGCCACATTTTTAGCCTGAGAAGTACATAGCTACAATTTGAGGCAGACTTTTCAGTTCTCCTTCTGTAAGTGTAATAGTGGTTATTTTAAATGCATGCATCATACTGAAAGGATGGTGGAATGGATGCTTTCTAGTTCAAGGTCTGCGGCTGAAAACATTTTCTGCTTTATTAGCTGTATGCATGCTGTGATGTCTCACAGTGCTCAGTGAGAGTACTCTGGGTGCCAGGATTTGCAGGGTTCAGGACAGAACAGAATGTAAGATCAGGCTCTGAACCGGTACAAGTGGACAAACTGCAGGTGTGTAGAGGGTAGCAAAACTACACTAGTTGCTGCCTACTTACCACATCCTGATGTTACTTAGAGTTTTCCCCATCAGCCTGTTGCTGCAACATGTAGGTCTAATAAATCCTGGTTTTTGCATCATATGCACCAACCGGATCTCTGCTCTGTTTAGCTCACTAACAGTTAATATTTGTGAGCCATTTTTTCCAACAGAGAGCCACTTGTTCATGGAGAAACTCTTTATCAGCCTGGCAACTTATGAACTTCTTAGCATTTGATCTGATGCAGACAGCACTCCTGATGAAATCAATAGCTGTATTGATTGAGTAGCAACCTGAGGGACTGGGCCCTGGACTGGGCTAACACAGCTGAGAGATGAAGTCAGTGATTGAAATGCTTTCAGCAGAGTTAGGAGCCGTCCCTTAAGACAGGAGATTTTCTGCAGACTAGAGATTTTAGACGTCCTCATATGAACTCTGATGTACAGACAACTCACCCCTAAATCAATCTTTTCATCCTATAAACATGGGTCTCAAAGTTCTCACTGACTGAATTCCCAAGAAGGACCTGGAGGTGCTGCCTTTCATGCTTCTGCAGTTGTGTTCTCCATTAGGTGAAACGTTTTCTCCCTTCAGTAGAGAATAGTGCAGCTTACTGCCTCCTTTGACCGAATGAGTCTCCTTGCAGTGACTGGGAACAGCAGGACCTCAGAGCTACCCTGGGTTGTGCTACCAGAGCCATTACAACCCTTTGCTCTCCTGGCCATGAGGAAAGGCAGCTCTAATTGCTGCAGCTCTCCAAATCTTTTCAATGCCCATGTGACACTTGCACCTTCTAGACTTTCAGAAGTAGTCCTGAAAATGAGCACTGTCAACCTAGAAAAAACAACACGTTAATCTCCATGGTCATCCAAGGGGCAAAACAAACTTGGAGCACTTTAGTAGCTGGGCTTCATAACCTTTCTGCTTCGTGCCACTGTGAGCAACCTCTGGAGACCTCACAGATTCATTCCTCACCTTGGTTAACCAGCTTTATCTAGCAGCATGACTGGGGTCAGTTACGCTTACTAAAACTCCTAACCTTGGATAAAACCTCACTGATCCCCTCAGCAGGATGACTTCCTTTTTCAATACTGATAAAAGGCCTGATTCGGTGTAAAGTTATGCAGTTTTCCACTGAGTTATTCTTGACTAACACCAGTGTTAGGAAAACACAGCAAAGATTTCTAAAATGTTTACATGGGATATTATTTGGGGTTTTTTGGATTGTGGGATTTTTTTTAATTGGTACTAATTGATCAATACTTTTTCCATGGCACAGTGACAAGCAAAGCTAGAACTGTGTCTGCATCTGCTTATCAGTGCTGCTTTTGCAGTGGAAGACAGCATCATTTGTTGCAAAATACATGGTATCTACAGGATAACTAAAGCTTTGTCTTTGTGGGAAAATACAGAGGATTAAACTGATGCATAAATTTAAGTTTGGGTGAAAATTTATGTGGACATTCTTCTTCTGGTGTGTGAGAGGTTTGTCTGAGTTTAGCTTAAAGTGAAGCTCAAAGAGACATCATCTCAGTGTATTTTTCTACCCTGCAAAAAATGCTAACTTAATTAACTGTGTTTTCTCTGTTTAGTGTGCCAAAATTTTGACCCGGTATGTGGGCCACAGGAGGTGTTCTTAGGTAAGTGCTCAAAAAAGCTTTCTTTTGGTCTGTGTGACCTTTTTTGCCAGGTGATTCAGGTCAGCTACTGTGATAAGCCAGGATCAGGTATCCATCTCTGAATCCAATTGTGCTAAAAAAGGGGGGTTATTGTCTTCCAGTCTTTCCTCCTCTCCCAGCTGTTTGTCTGGTGTCTCCCTGCCAGATGTTATCACATCCTCAGATTGTTTGCAGAGATGTTCAGAAGAGGGTCCTTAAGTTACTTCTGACAAAATCCTCTGGGTTAGCAAAGAGCTATTACTTAAGCCATCTTAAGTAAACCTGTCTTGGTTTGGTTGATAGGGATTGGGAATACTTAAAAGATCAGCCCTTAAGAGGCTATGGATGTGTCCTGCCTGCCCCCTGATCTGGTGGCAGGGCAGTGGCAGGTAGCTGGAGACAGTAACCACTCATGAATTTACAGAAAGCACATCTGCCCAACGTCCCAGAGTAACTCCTCAGCCTCACTGACACCAGTGGTGGTGGGCTGGGGCTCCTGGGTTATGTTCCTGCTTTAGCTGCTGGCCCATTACGTAGTCTTGAGCACATCAACCATCTATGCCTCAGTTTCTGCATCAAGTCATGCTCTGCATCTGCACAGCAGGAGGACTGTGAGAGTTAATTGTAGAGTGAATTGATCCCCTTGGTGCTGAATTACAGGTGACTGGCGCTACTTCTACACTTCATAAGAATTAACTTTTTTTTTCTTTCTGATATCTTGAGTAAATGAAAAGCCAAATTTATGTTCACAATGGGAAACTATACTTCACTTTGAAGAATGTTGTTTATTTTGATGACTCAATATCGGGATTGTTGCTATGTTAAGTGGCTCAGCAAGGAATCCTCCTTCTCAGCCCTCATCAGAACAAGCACACAATTCCCAGGATCAATGCATCGAACTATTCACTTGTCCACATGGAGGGATAAAATCTGCTGTCTGGGTGCCCCTGAAATTCAGTTCAACTTTGCATTGCTGGGTAAAGTTAGCACAAATGCATTCTTACATGTATTCAATTAAAACTCACATCAGCTTCTCAGAGAGACCAACACAAGTAACACTGGAGTAAGCAACAGCAGTCCTGGTTCCTTATTTGGAATTACTCTAACTTTATTTTTGTCCATAGGGTGATGTTAGTTGTTACAATGCGGGGGAAAAAAAAGTGGTTGTTACATGCTAGCTGGGTTGCTAAGACTCTAGTGTAGGCAAGACAAATTGTTGATAGAACACCCTGTCAGTGAGAACAACAGAAAGGAAGAGTCCCCTTCCAACGTTAACACAAGTTAGGAACATAAAGCCATGTTGTGTAAAGTCATATGAAACTAAGGCCATAGCTCTGTAGTATAAAATAGTCATCAACAATGCCAGCTTGAGGAGTTCCCATCCCCGGGTCACTCCAGTGACAAAGCATGGTCCCTCAAGTGGTCATCTCTGTTGGCAGCAAACCACAGTGCAGAGCTAGGAATAAACAGTCAGGGTCATTTCACTCTTGAAGAAAACAAGAGTATGCAACTACACCTGGAAGTGTCTGCTAAGGTGGTGCACGGCTGGGTTGCTCCCCAGTTCGGCTGATATACCTCCTTACACCACTGGCTTTGTAGAGCAGTATTGCATATAAGTGGATATATAGAATCTGTAATATGGTCTGAGTAACTCTTCCAGTGGAATAGCTGGGGTAGGGCAGTGCTGCTTATGTGGCTGGAAAAATCTAGAATTGAGCCCTTAAAATGAAAATTAACAACTATTCCTTGGTGGAGGGTCAGTGTGCAAAGCGAGTGGTTTTGTAATATTGTTATAGCCCAGGAGTTAAAAATCTATTTTCAAGCAAGTATCCTTCCAGAAAATTCTCACTCTTCAAATTATTATAAGATGCTTTCAGCTCTCCCAAGATGATATGATGAATGGTGAGAAAAGCAAATTAAACATACTGAGTTTAAGCTGGTTTACTGCTTATCTGTATCCTCTACTGGGTTTACTGTTTTTTTATTTTAAGCTGCAAAAGCCTTGTTACCATCTTAAAGCTGGGAACTCTGGTCTCCAAATCCCTATAACATCATGCAAAAGTAAATGGGACAGTTAACTGACAGACACTGTCATAACTTACCCGATAGAAGCTCACACAAGCTTCTGACACTAAAATCCTGCCTCTGAAGGCACAGAACCAAATCCCGTCATCAACCTGATGCAAACACAGTTTGACCACAGCAGCTTTGTGTGGAGCTATGTCCACACCACCAGACACAGTTAAGGGCCAGCCTTTACCTTCTCTGTATCCGAAGGGCATCTTACCCTCTTGGTGTCTGTCTGAGCAGTCGCAGCACGACAGCCCCTCTCATGCTTGAAATCTTTAAGAGGAGACAAGGAGATGGTGTGGGGACAGTAGGAGGTGGGATATCTCAGAGAAGCCCAACCCAATTAATTCCCTCAAGGGTGGGTTGGGATTGCAGCAGTATCTTCTGGCAGCCTCCTGCAAATGGGGACCATCCACTCTGGTCCTCAGAGGCTCTCTCCCTCCCTCGTCTCCACCATGCCAGGCCTCCTTTGGAGCAGTATTGCCAGACGTCTGTCAGCTGCTGCTACCTCTGATCGCTTCTCTGCTTGCCATACAGTGGGCCCCAGGAGCAGCTCACGCTATCTCGAGTGACATTAGTTAACTGCTCTTTTTTCCTCTCTCCATGGCTGTCTCCGTGGCCACTGGCACCTTTGCGTGGGTTTGCTGTGGTACCAGAGCTCCTCCTTCCTCAGCAGGATGGAGCCAGGGGACAGGACCTGGGGCAGGGAAGACAGTGCAAGAAGCCTTTCCCCCTCCTACTCTTGTTCCAGTGTATAGTCCAGGCTGCTCATCTGTTTTTCTGACACATTTCTCCTTGCTCCTTGCAAAGGCTCATTTTTTCAGGCCGATTTCAGAAGCAGTGGGAGACACCGAAGTGAAGCCAGCGTTGTAAAAGCACACTGAAACCTAGCTTAGACTTGGAGCCTGGCCTAGCCAGATCAGCAATAAAATTTTCAAAAGGAAAGAGGAAAAAAGCTATTTCCCATCACAGGAGCAGTGGGGTGTTTTCCATGGGAACAATGATGTTCTGGTTAAGTTCTAAGAACTTTTCTAATTATTAGGCCAAACCAACGTGAAAGCTGATGTCAGCAGGAAGGGCTGATGGGAGGAATTATAATTGTGTCTGGGGCCATATGAAAGCATTATACCATGTCTTGCTCCAGACTTTGCATGAGTCATTTTCCTCCTGGTCAGGATTTTGTATTGAAGTGCAGACTGGCAGTTGTCTGGCTCTTTCCTTGTGCCAAAACTGCTGTGAAGTTGGTTTTGTTTGGGTTTTTTCCAGTGCCACTGTGAGAAGTACCATCAATAGAATTTCTTTGCTGTGGAGGGAGCATCAAGCAAGGCATCACACTGCGTGGGGCAGTAATTGCAACACTTGCTGCTGATTTATTGTCAGCAAGTTCTTTTGTGGAAAGAGTGCTTCCTCAGTTCCATCCATAAAACGCTACTGGTTGCAGGAGGAATTATGGCTGCTTGCCACTTCTGAGTATCTGCCTCTGAGCGCTTAGGTCTTTAATTGTATGTAGATTTTCTGTAGAAGCCTATTTGCTTCAGATACCTACCTTTAGACACCACACTGCAAGACTCTTCCCAAATTATACTGTAGTTTCCATCTGTAAAGCTGAGATAACAGTTTTGCCCCTCCCTTGATTAGAAGGCATTTTTAAAGGCAGATCCAGAGTGATCTACCTCTTTCCTCCCCTTTCAGCTCATCCCAGCTCCTCGTGGCATCACAGGAGAAGTACCCACTGTTTTCAGATAGAGCTGGGTTGAACTCCAGGATACTCTGAAGAGACAGAGTCACCAAGTTATTGATGTTGTCAAGAGGTGAAACGGGTTACAAGACTGTGTAAATCTAAATTTTGTAGGAAGCAACAAAGCAAGCAGTTATGTCATAGAAAATGGGCAAAGCCTGAACACGAGTTGTGTCAAGCACTTCCCGCTACAGTCTTCAAATCAGAGAGAAAAACCCATCAGCTCCCTTGTGATCCGTGTCATTCATGTTCATATGATGAGTTAAGCCACCGCACTAGCATCAGCCGCATTCATTCACAGCTGTGTGGTACTTGCTGAATCCTCATGAAGTCTTTCTGGTGCATAAACTGGAAGGCTTTGTTATATGTCAAGCCCGCTTAAATGTTCATGCTCTTAAAATATTCAAAGGCTTCTGTCACACCCACAAAGCACTGTCAGAGCTCCCCTTCCTCAAACCTCTCCTAGGCTGCTCTGGGAGAGGCTTGACTTTGTAGCCACTTTGGGTGTTAAGCGTGTGCTCTGAAGAGTCTGTGCTCAGCCCTGGTATGAGGTCTTTATTCACACTTGAGCACAGATTTTCCTATGCATGCACAATGTGTACTTGCACAGAATGCACCAGCTTTGCACAGGATTTCAAAGCACAATTGCTTTTTACTTAGTAGCACTAAAATATATGAATCTACAAAAAATTTAAAAAAACCCATCAACAAAATATCTATATTTCCTGCCTCTGTTTCTTTACCACCATGGGCATTGCTCAGTCATGTAAGTTGATCAGTTTTTCTTTGCAGTTCATCTTAGGACTTTTGAGCTCTGCAGTCTTTTTCAGCTCTGCCTTTTGGCTGGGACCTGAGCTAAATCAGAACATGCATGCTGAAAAAACATTTCCTTCTTCTGCCCCATCTTCTGCTCCAAACCTTGTGTATTTTCTACAAGTGTGTTTCTATATCCCAAAGACTGATATATCTTGTTTTATGTATTTGCTTTTTATAATTTTCTCTGCTGCAAACAGCAGTCCTCTGCACAAGAGCTGGAAGAAGTGACTTTTCCTGCTCCATCTTCTCTTCTTCTGACAGTAACTCCTGAAACAGATAAGCTCCTTCCATCAGTCCTCCGCTGTTTTCTGATGCACATTCATAAAACTGGAATTAAAATTCATCCTGCTGCAGTATGTGGTGGTTTCCCTCTCGACAGTTTTCTGAGTGAGAGCAGCAAGTGGGAAGGTGTTGAAAAGCAGCCTGCGGTGCTCCATGTCAGCTTTAGCTCTCTAGCAGGAAACACTGCTGTAGCGAGATCAAAAACTGATATTAGCATGGTGTCCAGGGCAATGCTGCCTATTCTTTTTGTTCTGTTAGAGAACATGCTATTTTCTTCCTTCATTGCTTCATCTGCAGCACACTGGCTGTGGTGACCGTCATTATTATTAAGGGATAGTCTATCATGCTTTTCAGTGGAAAATTGGATTCTTGACAAAAATCATTTTGCTTGAAGTTTTGTCTTTGGTGGGAAAATTTCACTTTTTTTATTAAAAATCATTCAAATAATATATTTTTTGCCTGAAACTTTTAGAAAGTATTTCCTTAGTGCAAAGTTGTTAATTTTTACGGGACACAGGGACAGATGTGTTTACATTTTCTGTCTGGTTTTATGGCTCACTATTATAGCACTGACTCTTGTGGTTCTTCAGAATACCGTTCAAGTGCCAAAGAATGAACAGAGGGCCAGTATCTATTTCACAGTTTATCAGGACAAATCCATGCTAGCGCCACTGAAAGCAAGGCAGTTTCTTTGTACGTATGTCAGTCTGTCCACAGGGCTTCTTGACTGGTTGAGCACTGGGGGCAGAGCTCCCTAGGGAAGACACGGCTTATATTGGCAGAATAACAGTAATCTTTTGCCAATATACTTCAAACTAGTCTCCCATACTGCATAAACCATGTCTGGAAGAAAACTAGTTTCTGCTGACACTGCTTTTGTCAGAAGAAGAAAAATATCCAGTCTCTGACTGAGACAGTCGCATGACCAGACACGTTACGTGCAGTCAAGGGCTCAGATGCAGTATCTGGTCTTGACTGTCACCTGATTAGCCCTGCAAAGGGGTTGCTCTTGTAGTAAAACCAAATAACACCACTTCCCAGCCCCTGGATACTTGGGTCAAACCTATAAAGGTGCAGGGAGATTTGGTAGGTAAAGCAAGTCCCCCTGCTAGTCTGTGCTTTTCCTGCGAATGGCTAGGTTCATCGCCGCGACCTGCCAGCAGAATAATGGTCTGTCTTCTTGGTGATAAGCCACAAAACCCTGGAGGCGCTCCTGGCACCTCTGAAGTGCAATCTAAGGTGCATGTCAGCACTGATTAAATGGAAGCTTTATAGAAGGCAGTTTGGGCCTTGATTATTTCAGAAGCACCAGCAGTCAGGGAACTGGATCACTTGAGCTGTCAGCTGGGTGATTTAGTGCAACTCCTATAGGGAATAATGAAGGTTGTGATAAACTGCTGTGTAAGAAGCCGGTAAATAACTTTTATGGTAGAACTGTATTTGGAAACACTGAATAATGGCAACTTGTGTCACAGATCTTATGGAAAGGTGCTTTCCGGAGTTATACATTTAAATGGACTTGGTGGGTCTAAGCTGTTCATTGGGAACTCAGTTGAAATCGATAGAATGACTTCAGGGTTGATTTAAGAAAAGAAAATGCCATCAATAATGTTATATATTTATTGATAACATGAAACAATTAACTCCTTTGGAGAGGAGGAATAAATGTGTTTATGTTAATGCTGATTTATTACTTTATCACTTCTATAACACAAAACAAGACTTCCAAACCCCAGCATCCACTTGTTTTTTTTTTATCCTGGCCTATTTATCAGTTCTTTTTATCACAAAGCCCACACAAATGAGGAGAGACATTTATTATGTTCTTTTTATTTCACAATGCATAATTCAAATCTGGAAATACTGTTTTCCTGAAGAAATACACATTTATTTTTAACACTTTTAATTTTATTTTATATAGGTTATTTTAAGACCTGGTCACACTTGAGTCTTTATTTTTATTGGTTTTAAGTTCAGAAAACTCTCTAAATTAATGTCCAGTGGAAAATTAAATCTCCTGTTCTAGTTGTAGACAGAATTAGATCAATAGATTCTTACTAAAAATTATACATGAGATTCCTTTTATGCTTTCATGAGCCGACCTTCTTTGCTACTCTAGCAAAATTTTCGGAGTAAATAACTGAAGTCACTCTGACATGCTATTTGCTTTTGGAGTGCTATACCATGGTGCTGTACACTGGACAGGTGCTTGTATTGACTCTAATTAGAACTTGGTTTGGTGACACTCAAAGTGTCCATACACATGGAGATAACTTCTCAAAAATCTCTCTGCACAAGCCATAGGGCTCTTTTCTCTGCTCCCCTGCGCTCTGGGCACTTAGGGAGCGTAGGAAGCTGACATTATACTCTGCACTGACTGGGGTGCATGACTGCGATGTGCTGACGGATGAAGGAGGACCAGGTGTGTGCTGACCCATCAGACCTGATCCTGTTCCACTTACAGCTGGTGCCCAAGTGTTCTCTGGCTTCAGAGAGCTGGCTCCTGGGCTGCGCTGCAGGCAGTAGGAGCTCTGGATGTTTGAGGAAGGAATAAGTGGCTGTGACCACTGCCTGATCTCGGTGGCATTCATTTCGCCCATCGGCTATGTAAACCCTCTGCAGGCCTTTTTTTTCTGAGTCCTTGTTATTGACTGGAGTGAACTTACCACCAGTGAAAGGTCTTGGTCTGACTGCCTCGCCTACTGACATCCAGTCCACTATGCAGCTCGCAGATGCCTTGGTGTATACCCTGATGATACCTAGAGATTTATATGGTGCGGGGCTCTTGCATTTTCTGATGAGTTTTTGTCTCCCTTTGCAGTGTTTGTGGCCACGTAGAGCACAGTGGGGTGTGCTCCCATGTAAGAGGTGTTGGAGAATCTGGGGACTTCAAGAGCATAGTAACACAAGCACAATTTAGGACAGGTGAGACAGAAGCTTTACGAACTATGATCATAGTAAGAGAACATCTGGGCAGCATCTCACCCTCTGCACCATCTTTCTCTGCCAAGTGATTGCAAAGACCCAGCCTATATACCGTTGCAGAAAAAAACAAAAAAACAGGTGAAGAAAACAATAATTTCAATGCAAACAAAGCCAGGTATCCATCCTTGGGAAGGATGGACTCCTTAAATAGCTTGCGAACTGACACAATTCTAAGAAGGAATCAAACAGTAAATAATGTGACCACATGGAGAGATGGTTCTCGGTGGGGCCTATAGGAGTGGCACACCCAGTATTAGCTTAGCTCAGAAGTGGGGAGTTGGGAACAATCACAGACTGTTGGCTTTTAGTCACAGGGAATGTTCATCTAGTCAGGATAAACTTCTTAGCCAGACCTGTCAAATCTTAAATATTAATAATTTTACCACCACAGAGGTAATATGGGATGAGCATTGATTTTCTTAGATTGCAATGAATCTGCAATAAGTGTTGAAACTCCTTCACTGTACCCCCTGCAAAGAAGAGATTTTAAGATTAGAATTATTAGAAAACTGTCAGAAAAGGTGCATAGCAGGAGGGAGCTGTTATGGCTCGTAAAGTGGCATAAGGAGAATCTGAGGGATGCCAGGAGGGTGGGAAAAAAGTTAGTGCAATGCTTGCTCTCTGCCTTTTGAATTTCTGGAAGACAGCTGAAATAAGGGAACATGATGGTCAGCTCTGTGACCCCTCACTACAGCTCTGTGGTTTGACTTACTGACTAGAGTCGGTTACTATAAACTACAGTCAGTAACTATAAAAATGTTCTTTTCTGCAAATAGACAGTATCACTAGATGATATCCTAGACCAAGCAGGGATTCTTTGATGAGCTTTTTAATTTTGCTATTTTTCCCCTTAGAAAAATCCTAATTTTTCAAAACTGAAATGATTCATAAACCAGGATCCTTTTCCACTACTCTTCTAACTCAGCCAAAGCATGGAACTGCTTTTTCAGAATGTGCACGACAGGATGTTTTGACATTTTTAACCTGAAATCTTAATATTTTTATTTCAATTGAAGTCACTTTCTACTTTGAAGCTTTAAGAAAATGGAGATCAGAAAATTTAAGTTAAAAAAATTAAAATAGAAGCAAAATATTTAAAAATAATGACAACAAAACACCGTGAGTGACCTAGCCTGAAGTTTTGTTTGGTTTTGGTTTGCAAAATTTCCAAGTTTTACTTATTTGACTGCACCACAGGTGCAAAGCATTGGCAAAACAGGATTCTTTGACTAGCGCAGAGATTCCTCCTGGCCTGCAACAAGCATGTAAAATTGTGACACAGCAAAGTCATCTCTGAGGAGCAGGACTTAGACTGGGATCCAGGGTGTATTTGGACATTTCCAACAATTTTGTGAAGTAGCAAGTTTTTTCCTATTTCTGTATTCCTGCCTCCCTTGAACTACTGGAAATAATTTATTTGGATGAAATTGGCAAAAGGGTTTTTTATAGGTGCATGAATGGATTCAGGTAGTAGCATATATAATGTATATAAGAGAATAAGAGCAGATTAGAAAATTGGCAATTACAGTCCTATCATTCTTCATCCATTCATTCGGTTTAGTTGTTCCTTTCTAGAAACTGGCTGTTTCTAGTCTCCTCTGCCTCGTCTTTCGGTAATGCTGCTGCTGTCTGTGGAGCCAGCCCCATCCCTGACCAGCCATGAGTTTCTGAGATCTCTTCTCACCACTAAGCCAGGGCACTGCCCCTCGCTGGGTGAGGTGGCAGGTTTTGCTTCTGCCTAGGTACAGAGCTGCAAAGGGGATGTACAATGTCCTGGCAAAAAGAAATGCTGCTCAAACCAGTGTGGGTATACCCCAGAAAACCTGTACACAGGTAAAGTAATGCAGTTATCCACTGCTCTGGGTTATGGTGTCATTCTGTATCAAGACAAATTAGTGTACTCGGAAGCAATCACAAGTAATTACTCTTTAAGAAACAATAGACATCACTCTGTGGCTTCTATCTGACGGCTAAAGAACTTGGCTTCCTGTGAAAAACCCATACAGCTTAATCTTCTTGTGTCAGATCATATTTCCCTGTCTTCTCTTGGTAAATGTTTACATTGCTGCAGTAAAAGGGGCACTGCATGATCTTGGCTAACAGGGGACTGTGTGTTTAGAGATAGTAATGGGATCCAGCATCTTTCAGCTATCACTCTCAAGATGAATGCAAAGAAGGTTTGCAGGTACAGAATAGCACTTCTGCAGGGGCTTGAGTGGTCCCATTCTCAGGAGTAAATCCCGCTTCCATGAAGTCAGTTCCTGCTGTTACATGAGCTGACACTGTGGCACAACAATGATAGGAAATGAAATTATAGGAAGTGAGCACGAGACCTGGCTGTTCTTTTGCTCTTCAGGTAAGACACTCAATGACATTCCAACTGATTCAATTTAGGAGTGTAAATATACCCACTGAACCCTGCTTTTGCCACCCCTATTGCCGCATTTTCATTCCCATCACCCGCTTTTCATTTTTAGGTGTTTCCTTAAAGATGGAACCCTTCCTAAAGGCTCCAGCTGCATCTTTGAAATCTTATAGAAGTCTAAAGTCAGTGTGTGTCAGTCAGTGTCTGTTTTACATTCTTCACGAGGAATTGCAGGATCCAGCTCAGTGAAGATGAAGCCAAAGAGTGGCAGACTAAGATCCTGGTGAGCTCCATACTTTTAGTGATTATAAAGTGTGCCTCTTTCTTAGGTAGTAAAGTAGAGAGAGTCTGAATTTCATATCCTGGCAAATGCTGTCATCACTGATGCTGCCCTCAGAGGGTTGTTTCAACCTTTTGTGACTTATCTTTGTGGTAGGTTGTGGGAAAAGAAGACTTAGTAACAATAAAGTGATCTTGTAGTTAACTCAGTTAAGCAGTGCATATGAAATCTGCATTCAGTTCCTGGCTTGGTTCTGGATGTCCTGTGTAACTGAATACACGGTGACCATTCACCTCAGTTCTACTTCCATCAGATATAACCAAGAACATTTCCATACCATCAGAAGGTGATTTTGAGGATATATTCACTGGTGAGAGATGGAAATATTCCATGTTATTGGGTGCTTGGAGGCAAAATAGAGATAAGCCAGTTAAATACTCTTCTTTTATTGGGTTTTACTCTGTGAGAGTTAACAGTGAGACAAGGCTTCTAGGGAGGGACAGTCTCCTTCATCAGACCAAACTTTAGTTGACCTTCATTAGTCTTTTAAAAGATACTACAACTCTCAGTAAACTTTGTCATGCTTGATTTCTTCATCAGGAGGGTGGTGTAGCACTGGAACAGGTCACCCAAAGTGGCTGACCTCTCCATCTTTAGCTGAAATTTCCATCTTTGTATATTTTTAAAATGCCAAGCCATGGTTGACCTGATCTGATGTTGGGAGTAGCTTTGAATGAGGGGTTGGTTTGGGATTCTCCAGAGGTCCCCTCCAACCATCATTTCTGTGACTCTGTGATTCTAATTAGCTTTGTCCTACATGGAAGTACCAAGGTTATTTTAGGAAATATCTGCATCTTTGTGCAGTGGAAGCAAACAAGATAAGTGTTTATTATCTTTTATTACTAGTATTAAGTAAGTATTTTAACAAAAGCACACTTGAATAGCCTTGCTTTCTGTCTCTCTCACAGCAAGATTAAGGATCGATATTAGATTAGAGTAGATACGTTATCCACTTTTCAAATGAATTTTTATATTATACCCATTGGTTATGTGCATTACATAATAATTTATTTGATAACACCACACTTATATCACTTCTGTATAATAATACTAAGGCAAAAAATTGCCAAGCATTAACTTTACAAACATGCTGCTAAATACAGCTTAAGTATGTTATTCTCTTATGCGCATACTTGAGGCCGAAACATCTTCCTCAGCTACAGACTTTTCAAACTAATACATATATGCTTACAGAGTTACTCTACAGCTGTTACTATTCCACTAATAGGAAGTATTTAATCTTTCTTTTGTTAAAAGTAAATCATCATTCACTTCTTTCTGTCTTATATTCAAGGTCCAAATAGTCCTGCCTCTGTAACAGAAACCAGCAGAAATTAATTAGTCCTCTCAAAACTCAGTGTGACTTGTGTGTACGCTCCCCTAGCTATTCATGCTAAAAGCTCTCACATAAAGAACAAGAACTGTAGTGTAGTAAAAACATGAGGTTCTCATTTTATGTTTTTATGTTTACTACTTCTTACTATTTCACATATATGAACTGATATAAAAGGAGTATGCATGCATATTTACAAGGATGCACAATGTAATGAATTCTGCATAGTTCTATTAATGGCCTTTTAAATCCTGGTTTTGTCTGTGGAGAAAAATTGCTGCATTTGCATCTGTCATTTTGTCCTGATGCATATATGAAAAAGGTATGAATGACCCATGCCAGGAATTAGGGAAATGAAAGATACAGAAATTCAAGGCACTGAGTGGATGTTTGTCTTGGCTTATTGCTCCTATTATCTTACAACTGTTATCTTACATCCATATTAAATACCTAAATTCTCCATTCCTGCAGGTTTTGTCCTAAAAAAAATGTAATAAGTGTAGTAAACAATAATTATTTTCCTTTTGTGTTCATCTGATAATTTAAATATTCATTTTAAGCACAAAGGTCTGGTTTGTTACTCTGCACCTGTGTATGCTGGGAGAAAGTGGAAGGAACCTCCCCGTCCTTGGCTGTCCCTGCTGGGTACTGACTGGGTGCCTTCAGTCTTTCCTCTGAGTTGTGGCCTCCAGAGGGTGGGGGAGAAGAGTAGCAATGACAGCACCATTTTGGCTGATACTCTGGGAGCTCCAGAGCTGAGTGTGTAAGCTGCCATAGCAAGAGCAGCTCCAGCGCCGTGGCTCCCAAGTGGAACTGGCATGGATTTGTTTCATCTGTACTTCGGGCTGGTAATGCACTGCCCGTGGGACCCTGCCACCTCCTTTTCCCTCAGCTCCTAGAACTCGTGAAATGCAGGGAGAGATGCACTCTCTGCTGTCCTGTGAAGTATCTAAAGGAGTGTTTTTCCTGGGTAGACAGGGAGACACGACCATAAGAAAGGTCTGTTATAGGGCCAAAATGAGATTCAGCCAGGTGCAAGGGCACGTGTGGGTAGTGCCACAAGTCAGGAAGAGGGCACGCCATGGCTGGACTGCAGGACACAGTGGTCTCCATCTCATACAGCTGACTATTGACGTGGGACTCAGGAGGACAGTATTTGCCTAAAAGGCAGAAGACCAAGCAGATGGTATCAAATCATAGTAGATTCTGTTCTTTTACCATGGGTTTGTTTTTTTTTTTTTTTAAGGTGAGCTTAATAGACTGATCCCAGTTTCAAGAGGTAAACAGCAGCGGAGGGTGCCATGCCTGTCAGAGCTGCCTGGACTGGCTCTGGAGTGATATATCAACACAGAAACCCACGTTACGCCTTCTGTTCTCTAGGGGTCCTTGCACTGTGCTTTTTGCCATTATATCCCAAGAGTGTGGATTCAGCAATGTCGCTAACAGCTGTCTTGTGTCATTCGCTGTCTTGTTCTCTGCCCGGGCAGGGAGTAGTGCAGCCTGTTTCAGCAGGGAATGTCTGTCTAAATGTGTACTCTGCTCTGTGTTTATGTTGGAAAAGATCAAAGCATGTGCTTGGAGTTAAAAATGGAGGCTGTGTGATTAGGGACCTCATCTCATTCCCAGCCACATGTGTATGTACATGTACTTACACGCACATACCCCTGCCCCTCATCACCACTGGACCTGGGGCAGGAGGCAGCTCTCTGAAAATCAAGCTGTTCCTTTCGATGGCCATCAGAGGTCAGGGCTGCCTTTCAAGGAAAGTGGATTTCACCTTATCTGTGACTAATTAGTTGGCTGCAATGAGGAGAGACCCAAGATCAGGTGATGATAGTGGCTCTGTTGAGTCAAAACAAAGCCCTGTCCAGCCTGGTGTCCTGTCTCAGAGATTGCAGTATTGGAAGCATAAGAAAAGAGCATAAAAGGGGGCACCAAGACAAGGGTCCTTTTTCTGATGTCTTTCCAGCTTCTGGCACTCTGTATAGAGGCACTTCCTGAGCTCCAAGCTGTATGTACAGTGCTGTATATAGTGGCTATTGGTGGATTCCCATTAATTTATCCAATTTTTTTGAACCCACTTATTCCTTTGGATTCTACATCAATGACCTCCACATTAAGCTACCACTGTTTAAAAAGTGTTTCCTTTTTGTTACAAGGAGCAAAGAGTAATTATTCCCTGTTTGCTTTCTCCATGCCACTCCATGCTAAATACCTCAATTACATCCAAGTTCAGCTGTGTGTTTGATAAGTGAATGAGTCCTTGTCTATGAAGTCTATTCCAGTTACAGAAGCCATTTGCTACCTCTGATGTTCTCACTGCTTCTCTTCACTCTACTATACCTTTCTGAGATGGTGTGACCAGAATTGCATGCAGTGCTCAAGACATGGGCACACCAGGGATTGACAAAATTGCAGAATGATGTTTTCCATTTTGTTGTCTCTTCCTTTCCCATTTGTCCTTAGCATCGTGTGAGAGTTAACAAGCAGCTCTATTGTTAGAAGAGCCTACAGGGAGAGCCTCGCAGGCTGCTCCTGGAGGAAGGATGCGGATAACAGGACATGATTTATCTGTTTAATTTATGTTGGACTGTTTGATTTTGCAAAATTAACTTCCTCCCTGAAGAAAGATGTCAGATGAAATTTTCAGTTGAAAGGTGCAAGGGGAGAGTGAGAGATTAGTGTTCATAGCAGTGCAAAGCTGTGTGCTTTGATCCTTCTTCATGCTTGCTGCTCTGCCCCACTGTGTATGTTGCCTACAGGACAAAGTCTGGGGGCAGGACTGGGGAGACTGCCTTATCCAGAAACTGCCAACCAGACTGTTTCCCTTGGATCAGGCCCTATCTCAGCAGCTATGTCCTTGGCTTTTCACATGCAAAAGAAGCACTTTATTAAAAGAAACAAGATACTTCCCAGAGTCTGACAGCTTGCATTTTGAACTCTCACCCCTAACAAGGGACCTTAAAACTGACCCCAAGACGTTAATTTAACCATTACAATTCCATTAGTCTAATTTGTCATGAAACATCTTTAACTAATTACCTGCATTTGTAAGTTAGTCCACATGTCATGAGATAAGAAGTCAAGCATAGTCATAGGTCACTGCTCTGGGCTGCCATCACATAAGACAGACCCGAGATGAAAGGGAGTTCAGAGTTGATAGGAGGAATCTAAATGACAGCTACTCAGTCAGTACAAGGCAGCCATGGCTGTAATGTAAAAATTGGACCATTGTTTTAGAAGTGGTGTTTTGGAAAAGATGGGGCATGCCCTCATTAGCAGAATAAGGTCTAGGCGGACTGAGCATAATGCATTCCCCATAAGCATTTGTCTTGAAGGTGGTAATTTGATAAATACAGGTCCTCACTAAAACCATTTGCTAAATTTGGCAGACAATAGTATCAAACATTTATGACTGAATTTAGAACTGTCCCTTTTCAGAGACCTGATTATGTCCTGAATGTTACTTAAAAAAGCTCATTTGGGAACTGCTGTTGGTTTCCTCAAATGACAAATGTTGAAACAGAGGGAAAGACCAATTAGTAGGCTGATTAAAGGTTGCTCAAGCCTTTCATAGTATGTTTGGATTCGGCTCCCTATTACTTGTTGGAAATCTGCCCATGAATTCATAGTGGGAGCTGCAACATGCTGCGTGCCACAAACACCTCTCTCTCTTAGATTTAGGCAACTGTAAACTTCCTTTCATTTCTCTTGTTCCAGTGCCTCTGACATTCCCCTGGAGACTCGATGAGGAGAAGGATATGGCATGTGATTAGTGCAGGAATAAGCATTCAGAAAATTCCCTCGTTCTTGTTTCTTTTTCCTTCTTCACTGAGAGAGGAGGTGCAGAGGGAGGCAGCCGAGAGCCATTCCCCCAGTCAATATACAGTGTCATCATCACACTTTTGGCTGCCTGTGCTGGGTGTGAGGGTAATTAAATCCCTGCCTCCCCCCCAGCCCTCTGTCCCTTAGCTGATCCTTACAGACAGCAAATGCAATTGAATTCTTCACTTCCATCACTCACTTGATCAATACAAAGGGCCAGCGACAACACAGCTATACTGGTCAGGCCAGCCCTACCTTTGTACTCCCTAAGTATGGGCTCTGTCCAAGCCATAAATCACAGCTACTTTAAATTATAGAGGCTGCCAACACATCAGAGGGCTGGAGCGGGAGCTCCCTGTGATCACAGCAGGGAGGGGAGGATAAGGAAGGCCCTGACCAAGCTGTCTTTTCTGTACTTAGGAGCTTTATTCAGACAGCAAGGAAGAGATCAGGCCTGGGAGTCTCTGTGCTCCTCTTGCAGGCATAAGCCTGCCGCAGTGGCTCAGCACTGTTCTGGTGTTACCTGCTGTCCTCAGGAAAAATTAAAATCCTCTTTCTACAGGCCATAAGGCAGGCATTGAGATTAGGAAGAAACTTCCCTTGGTGGTGTATTACTGCAGACTTTTTGTCATCCCTGTGGAGAGAGAGGACTCACTGATTTGTATCTTCCCCTTAGCGTCAGCCAGCACTGGAAGTAAGTGGTCTGTCCTCTGTGTGGAGGAGCAACGGGCATCGCCAGGCTGCCCCCGACTCCTGCCACACAGCAGCAACAGCCCTGCGCTACCGCACAGCCTGGTGCTGTGAACACCATGGCACTTCTTTCTTCCCTATGTGAAAGTTCACCTGTTATTTTCTACCAACGTGCCTTCAAATCTTTAAAGATAAACTAATCTTCAGGTCTCCAAATCTTTAGCCTGTCTGCAGTGGGCATAAGGAATCTACCAGTCTGCAATGAAAAATCACAGACAATCCATCCTTTCGATCTCTTGCTTTTATCCTAAGCTGATAAGGGAGGCCCTCCTGTGCTTGTCAGCTTTGCATTCTTGGTATGTGCAGCATAGCTGAGTATTGCAGATTAAAGGTGAAGAGTTGAACAGGGAAAAAAAGCAGGAGTGAAGCAGCTGTTTAATGAGATAGAGGGGCTTTCCTCTTGAAAACCGCTTATCCATATCCTGTCTGGTGGTAATTGCAGAGTATTTTCTTTATGGAGCACGTTAGCACTGTTTTCCCAGTTTAATATATTTTACCCTTTTGCAGGATCATCTTTTCGCCTTGGTAACATTAAATCATTCTTTCTGAAATTGTAAGTGACTCACAACATATTTTTTCAAGCTGCTTAGTTCTGCCCTTTGCATCTTTTGTCTTATAGTTACAACAAAGTTCAAGTGTGCTCAGGAGTCAAAGCCTAGATGGTCTCAGTCTGTACCTAAGTTTGAGCCCATGCTGTTCCAGGTTTGGAAACTCCTTTCCCTCCCCCATCCCATGCACATGACTGCATGCAACAGTCATTTTTGCTGATGGAAATGTAGTAGCTCTATTTTCTGCCCCATCTTCATCTCCTTGTCTTTTTATTTGTCCATACAGAATCATATACCCTATGGCATCATATAATTAAAATAGATGATTATGCAGATGCAAATGGATCCCTAAGAAAACCTAGCACATGGACATAACACCACAGGCAAGTTTTAACTGATGATGCAGCTATAAAGAACTTTCTTCTTGTTAAAAATAAAAATATTTTAACTTTTTTTTCCTTCTTTTTTAATGCTAACAGCTTAACATTTTCCTCTCCACGTAAAATCTCAAATGGAAGAGCGGGAGCTCAGGCTTAACACCAAGTACCTTATGGAAATGCAGGCTGTAGCTTTCTGGGTTTAGAAACCTCTGAAGAGCACAAAATCTTTCCTCCCATTCGCAACACTCCTCCCCCTGCATGCAGAGTGCAAACCCTGTATGCATTTGGCTTCCAGATCTGACTCCCACCCTCCTTTTTATAAGCTGTGAATTTCCTCCCTTTCAAAGCCCAGATTTCCCCCTCTTCCCTGCCCTCAGGAAAGTTTTTGCCCTGCAAGTGCCCTGGGCTTTTAAGTAATGTGGAAACTCCCTGTTTTATTCTGTGTCTGTACTGCTGCCTCTGGTTCATGATTTCTGTTCCTCTGTGACCTCTGCTAATGGGTAGCATGGCCTGAACAGGGTGGTTTTCTCTGCAGTTTCAGTAAAACATGGCTGTGTGTTACAGGCACAGATAATGATGTTGGAGGGACTGTAGCCTTCTCACCAGCACTGTTTCTTGTTACGTAGTGGAGAAGAGGTACCACTTTTTCCCCTCTCCATCATCAGCCTGATTTTATTATTATTGCCAGCACGTGATGGCAATACTGTTCATGTTTCCTTGTCCCAAGGCTTGATGGATACGTTCAATGCCCATGTTAACACCTTTCCATTCTCCGTAGCAACTTTATGATGGTAATGCCTTTCCAAGCCACAGCTGATCTTGCAAGCCTTCACACTAGCTAATCCAGCCTCTTGTGGCTTCTTTCCCAAAGGTGTGGAGTTCTAAGGGGAACACTCAGCAAGGAATTTTTCCCCTTGATATCAGTGGATCCTGAATTTCTTCTTTTCTTATCTCACAGGGCTGCTCATTCCTATCCATTGCTATCAGCAATGAGGGCCAGATACTACTTACAGAATATAATCATAATTTTTAAGGGAAATAAGAAAGAAAATAAGGAATCTAAACCAAAGCTATCTGCATTTTCTGTCTGAAGGTACAAACTGGGTGGAGCTGTCTTGACACTTGTGCTGCGGATTAAAGGATAGCATGTTATGTAAAGAGAAATACATAGTCTTCTCTAAGAGTGATCTTGCAGTAAAGCAGGAGATACCATGTGTGTGGAGGGACCAAGGATTAGCTGGTGCCTGAAGCAGAGACTGTATGGACAGCATCTCTGACAGCATTTCTCAGAGCAGCATCAAGAACTCTGGCAGACCATAGCAGAACTTTTCTACCTCATTATGTGCTGAAAAGCAACTGGTTTCTACTCATTAGACACTAATCAAGGTCACCCCTTCATTGCTGAATGCTCTGCATTCACTACACTGTTGGCAGGAGGGCTTGCTCTGTTCCTGTGTGTTCATAAAAAAGAAAAAAAACAAAATAAAATAAAAGGAGAAGCGATCCTTTGGCCAACCATCTGTTGGAGCACAGTCTGTGGACACAGTGCAGATACAAACGCCTGGATGCATTTTGCAGGTGTGCCCTGTGACCCGTCTTTCCATGGAGGAATTCGCTGGGAAAACAGATTGCACTAGACTGTTCCTGCAACTGCAGTTAATCGTGCCTGTTCTACATTACTGCTACAGGATTAACACAAACATTGCTCCTATTTTCAGGCTTATCAAAGGCAGCAGCACATCTCTCTAATCTCTTATTTCTCTGCTCTCTTTAAAGTGTTTAAATGAATGGAGCACTGATGAGCAGGGATGTGGTGCCAGCAGGGATGGTGTCATTTAATGCCTCGCTATTTATGCTATTTAATGCCTGTGTGGCTTTATGTGTCCTGGGTGACTTGCTAACCATCTGGCACCCTCCACCCTTTCACAGGACAGATGGAGGTGTAGACAGCATCTTCATTTGTCTCCAGTCCAGAGAGTGACCAGCAGCAATAAAACAGTATAGTTCTGGTGTGCCTGTTTCTACATAGCCTGCACCTGCTGTCACTGAAGGATGAAGCTTGGAGGCCATGGTTTGGTGACCCTCGATACCAGGCAGTTTGGATCTCAATGAGCTATGGGCACATACCTATATTTCTATTGAACTGGTTGGCACACGCAACCTAGATTTTTCTTCTAGCTGTAAAAAGCAGAACGATATCTGATCTGCCCTAGCACCTGTTTGTACACAGTCAACTTGGCAAAAGGTTTCAGACAAGCTGGAATCAGCAGAATTGTGTATATCACATCAGCTCCTTGTCCTAAGAGTCCTACAGCTGGATTTACTGTATCATTGAATCACAGCCTGAATATTTAGCTTTATTACTTTCACAAATCACAAATACTTGGGTTGTGTCCTCCAATCTACTAGGAAGTGGGCTGAGATCCACCCTACTGCTTTCACACCACTGTCAGCTGGCATTAACTTTCAGTCATTTCCTCCTTTGAGGCCAGATTGAAATCAGTGACCTAGAAGTAAAATACTCTGTATTTTGTTAGCAAGCAGTCCCTGGAGTTGTGCAGTCTAAATTGGGATGTTTTCTCAGCGAGCTCTTTTGTATAGCTTCCTATGGCAATTGTGCTGTAATTACCAACAACCTTCTTTTTGGTAGCAGAATTTATTAATTGCTTTCCACTTTCTCCTATGTATTTCTGCTCAGATCACAGTGAAATAAGGACTTTCTTTAGTTTGTGGAGGGGTCATGATATCCTACCGTAAAGCATTAGTTTTCTATGATGCCATTCTCAGAGATTATATTGTGGATTCACTGATATTTCTGCAAGGAGGGCAAACTGGAATCTGTGTTTGACACTTACTGCACTGTCTGTTAGCAATACAGCTGTGGGATCTGACCCTGAAAATGCTCACACCTGTGAGAGTACTTGCAGAAGTGAGGATTAGTGTGTGTAGAAGCATTTTCACAATCCGCCTTCATGTTTATGGGATCTCTTGTGGACAGTGCCCATAGTCTGCTGAGAGGTGCTGGCTGCTCTTTTCAGTGCTACTGCTGAAGTTTCATTTTATTCAGCATTTTATGGAAGTGCCCAGCTCATGTTGTAACTTTAATGCAGACTGTTAATATAAATAAGTTATACCTCCATGCTTTTTTTGTGTTCAGATTCAAGGTCAGATCCAGTGGGCGACTCTGTGGCAGTATCTAACGAATTGCCAGCATCCCAGAAAGTATACAGTCTGAGATTAGAAGCAGCACCACCTTATTACCATGACAGTCAATTGCAAGTGGAAGTGCAGTGGAAGAAAGGGCAAGGTAATGTAACATGTGAGTGGAATAGCACTCAATCCGTGTATTATGAAATTGTCATTCTGTGCCACTGTTCAGCATAAATGGACTAATCTTCAGTTTGAAAATGAGGAGAGCTTGACTGTTAAAGAATAGGTCATTTGGCTTCTGGCAGCAGCAGAAGATGCTGTAATATTAGCTGTAAGAACTTGTGCATTCTTGGTAAGGAGATAAAAATTATTAAATTGCACTGCTTGCTTCTCTATCTTCTAAAGTAATTCATATTTGGACCTGGATTCATCTAAGTATTTGCATAATTCCTCAGGCCATTCCAATTCAGCCATGCATTTCAGCTTGTGCTTAAACTTAAGCAAGTGCTGAAGTTCTGTTCAATTTGTGGGGCTTCAGCCTTACTGAACAAGGTCTTGGCCATTAGCTCAAAATGTTTCAGTCACTTCCCAGATTGCTATGCTGTAGCAAAAAGAAGTTTGCTGTATTTGTTGTATTATGGGCTGAATATTCTTTAATGACTCAGAAAGGTTAAGGGTGAAGATCCAGGGGCCCTGAAGAGGATCATTTTCAATAGAGTCCTCTGTTGGAAATCCAAGAGCCACAGAACTGGGGTCACGTCTCCCAAGAGTTTCACAGACTCCGCAAAACCGGCAGTCACACTGACTGCCTCCCTTCCGCTGGGTTCTTCCTCAAAAGGAGTGAGCAGAGCCAAGGGTAAGGTTTCGTTAGGCTCTTTGGGACATGGAGCTCTTCAGGCCAAATTCTGTTCTGAATTATGCTTTATTATTCCACAGTAACTTCCTAACTTTAGTAGGGCTGTGCCAGGTGGTAGCCATTGTTGACGCGAATTGTATTTTAAAAAAATCTTTGAAAAATTGCAATATTGCCATATGTATTTCTGTCCAAACTTGGGGGATGGAGGAGAACCTTGATATGCTGAATTTTTTGTTTAGTGGGGATGGAAAGTTCAAAACATATTGCCCGACATTATCAAGCTATTATGTGTCAGTTCAGTTTAGCATCAGAACATGCCAGCCAATACAGTTCCACTGCTTCATGAAGACTTATGTGGGAACTGGAAATTTTTTAGTTGGGATTGACCCCAATCTACAATGAAATGTTTGGTTAGGGCTTTTTAAAGAAAATACAATAACACAATTGACTTTTTTTTTCTGTTGGAAAAAATAATTTTCAAACATTTGGTAGGAAACCCTCTACAGAATAGATTTATGGCGTGAAGTCTTGTTCACAGTGAAACTGGTGGAAATTTTGCAGTTGACTTTCATGTAGCCAGAACTTCACTGAGGTTTCCTTTGCAGCAGGAGGGACTGTGTGGCTCTTTATCTGGAGTTATTAATGTAACTTCAAAGCCTCTTGGCCTACTTTAGAAATAAAAAGTATTCTTATATATCTCGTTGATTTGTTGGAGGTCTTACTCCATTGAAAGTAACATGGTTTTTGTCTCTATCCAGAGAGCCACACGTTCTTCTAACATACCAGTAGCAGAAGAAAGGGCAAATGTCCAGGTTAGTGCTCTACTTCGCTGGTCTGTCTTCAGATCATTGCTTTAAAATGTTTGTCCTATGAAGGGGAATCGTTGCAGGTTCCAGATGTAGGTGTTCACAGTGAGATCATACTTCTGTTTTAATGTAGTGCCGTGCATCATACCGTCTGTTTGCCTGGTCCCAGGGCATGAGATGATTCACCTGCTGCAGAATTTTCCTGTCTGTATAGCAGATTTTATTAACCCCCAGAGAGGCCTATTTGGAAGTTGTTTTTCCGTCCCACATTGGAGTCCTACTATTAACAATCTTTTATGAGCAAGGAGCAGTTAATTTCATTGCTGGGTGACTGGAGTCCTTTGTTACCTCTTCTTTACCTGGGTCAAGGTGTCAACAATAGTGAGAGAGGGAAGAGAAAGGATGGGAAGACTCAGAGGAAGTGGAAAATAAAGGTTTCTAAGGGAAAAGTTTTATTCCGTGAGCAATTTTCATGAGATACACACATTTAGAAATTTGCTACAATGTGTTTGCAATGTTTTTTATAAGCAACATTAAATGAAAGTACAGCTAGTTCTGGACTTAACCTACCCATTTGTCCTTGGATTTAGGGCTAACTCAGAGCAATTTTCCAGTTTTGCCCTTCAAGCCCATCTCTACCTGCTTTACTGGCAGGTTCCACTGCACTGAGGACAGTACTGGTAGACACAAAAAGAGCAGGACTTTCCATGGAAGAAGTGGTTCCTAGGAGGGGCCTGAGAGCAGAGTTTCAAAAGCACCATGTTCCCAAAGAAGGGCCAAGTTTTTCAGAAGGACTGAACAACAAGCACTCCTACTGTGACAGATGGCTGAGTATTTCAAAAGATCTTCCTATTAAAGCTGGCTGGAAATTATCTATTCTCTTGTTTTTGACAGGAACTTGGGTTTTGTTAAAAATAATAATCGTGCAGAATGGGCAGATTTCCTTTCAGCATTCTATTTTTAAGTGAGAGTTTTAATTGTTTTGGTCAGGGAAACTTTCACTCCCGTAATACATTCATTTACAACTCGCTGTGCTGGAGAGCCAGGTGATAGATGCTTCCAAAAGTCTGCTCACCTATTCTGGTCCCTCAATGCCATGAAGGTTTACTGAAGCTCCAGCTGAACACAACCGTGCTGTGTGTGATGTGGTGGACAGAGCACTCGAGTGCGCTGCTTCCATTCAGGTTTTCTTGGGTAAGTTTCCATTTAGATTTTCTAGAGTGGGCTAAGCTTTGAGAAACTTGATTTGGGATCCTGAGCACATGATCTTCAGTGGGTGAATGCCTTCACTTGTGGCTGTTCACACATAGGATTGGGAGTGCTCAGCCCTCTGAAAAGTCAAGCTGTGTTTATATGTAGCTGGGCACTCAGAAAGTGGGATCTTGGAACTTGAGGCTGTGTATCAAAATGTGTGCTTTAACATTTCCATGATTTAACTTACCCATCCATAAACTGGAGGTAATTCTTCATCCTCAGAAAAGGACTTATAAAATTCAGTGTTCATGCATGCAACTTTGGAGAAACAGAAATACAAAAAAAAAAAATCTTTCTCTTCCATCTGAATGCCTCAGAGCTCTTTTAAACTGTTAATTAATTGAGCAATCATAATGATGTGTCTGTGGCGGTGAAGAGAGAGGAATAATTTACAGGTGGGAGCAATGAGGCATGAATGACTTCCTAGCCTTACCTGTGCCATGCTGTTAGTCTGTGTCAGATCCAGACAGATACCTTCTGTCCTGTCTCCTTTTGCATCTGTGATGGGTGGCTGGGAACATCAGCTTCCTCCCCCTTTCCTCCTCTTCTTCTGTGGGGGACCCATTTCCTTAACACCAGGCTGCTGTTTCATGGAAGTACAAGGAGCCCATGTGGCCCATCTCTTTGAGGGAGCAGGCTTGGAAGCTGGGACATTTGTTACAACTCCTAAGTGCCACCCACTGAACGGGACATGGCTAGAGAGCCATCTCCATTGCAAGGGAGAAAAGGAGACAAGAAATGAAACTTCTGGGTACTCTTAGGACAACTGCACATTCTGCCTTGCCTTCCTCCTCCTGACCTTAGGCACAGCTGTATTACGGTGTGCTGTCCTCTGCACACCTCCCACAGCAATTCAGGCTGTATCTTTGCTGCACTGAGCAGAGTGGCTCAGGAATATCTGACCTGGCTCTGAAACACCAGCTCACCTTTGAGGAGTAACAAGGCCCCTCTTTGTCACCCTCTCTTTCCTGTCTGAATCCCTGTATCTGGGGTCAGTAGACTTCTGTACAGAAAACACTGTGAATCTTCGGGCATATGGAGAATAAAAGAGCACAAGGTTAATTCAAATTGTTTAAAATTTGTGGGATGGGCATGGTAAAAATACTGCTTAGGAAAAGGTCCAACGCACAATTTCATCTACAGTTTGGCTGGCAATCCTGTTTAAATTTAGCTCTTAAACACAGTTGTGAAACTCATGAAGATGTCACATTGGTTGCTCACCCAGCAACCTTTATAGCCTCCTAGGAAAGGAATAAAAACACCAATAGTGAACAGAATTCTAACAGGCTGCTTTGCTTCATTCTTTTGGCTGCTGCTTGTTGAGCTCCTGCAACTCAAGACGTGAAGTTTTTCTTCTAGCCAGCCTGGTTCCAACTGCTTCTCCCTATCACATCTGAAAAGGAAAAGAAAAATACTGGCATAATTTGCTTGTCCCTGGAACACTAGGTTTTTTTAATTAACTGACAGGGCTTATGGTTACCTTTTATCCATAGCTTTTTAAGTCGTTTTTAGCTGGATAGCAGTGATAAGCCCTCCAGGAAAAAGCAGTGGTAAGTGGTGGCTCATGATAAATATTTTGTACTGTCTATAGTTGTGTTTTCTATTCTTTTTCAGTTTATGTATCTTTTAAACATTTTCTGGTAAAGCTGCTACCTCCTATGTGGTGAATTTAAGCCTAATGATTTCTAGCTTTTCTAATTGCATTTTACAGACTCCCTACTGCATCTGGGACCAGAGCTTGAAAAGCCCTGTTTAGCGAAATGGATTGTCTTCCACAGGTCATTGACACCCTATATTCTGCTTTATCTAAATTAGGCAGTCTCCAGTATTCTCTGATCTAATCCCAAAAGTAAAGGGTGTGTGTTATATGCAGATATAATGCTTACACATAAATTTCCTATGGAGCAGTTATTGGAAAAGGAGATGAAAGCAGGTAGAGCTTGACCTCGCAGTTCCGTGCGCAGGCTGCCAGGGACGTGGTGCCTGCTAACAGCTGGCTTTTCTGCACCTCGGCAGGTGATGGAGTTCCCACTAGTTCAGGAGCCCACTGCCAATGGTTAGCACATGCTGTTGTGAGAAATCTCATCGCTCAGAAGTGTCTCATAAATAATTTAGAGGAAAGCAATTAGCACACACAGCTGTAGCTGTTTGCAAAGTCACAGTTATACCTGCCAGGGTGATCTGGAAATGGAAATTTCAAAACCATTTTTTGAAGTAGCCAGAACAATCTAGCTTGGAGCTAGTGTTGGTGGGTAGTTGTTGATGAGTAAGGAATAATTGCACTTTCATGTCTTTTTATGTGTAATGAAGTCCAGGAGAGAATTTTAGTATTTTTTGCATATTGGGAAAGGGATCAAAGCGATGCACAGTTTGAAAACCTCCAGCAGTAAAGGCCTTATGCTTCCAGAGGCTCTGCAACTCATTCAGCTTCAGAGTGAAGGGGACAAGTTTTAACAGAGACTTGGACTTGCATTTTGAAGGCATCAGCTAGTTGAAGCGTGTCTATATGTACAGACTGCCTAGGAAGGATAGGCAGGAGAAGAAGGAAGATATTGCTTGAAATATCACATCTGATATGCTTGCCTTGACAGATCGATGGGAGTAAATTGTTTGAGAACTTCTGAGTAATGATAAAAGGGAAAGGAACCTGCTCTTTAAGAATCTCAAGCAACTACAGGGAAGGTGTGACAACAAAGGTTTGTTTGTGCAGGTGAGTTCTGGGAAGAAGATATCCATATTAAATCTAGAGGTGGCACCACGCTGGGAAGGGCACATGTAAATATATTTTAGGATAGGGTTAGAAATCTCCTACCTTGATCCTACCTTGGGACAAGGGGATGGACCAGATAACATTGCAAGATCCTCTCCAGCTCTTCGGAGAGCTGTGCATTCAGTCATGATATCTCTGCTAGCTGAGTGCCCAGAACATGTTCGTCTTTACAGGATCCCTCCTTGGCTAGTGAATTATTATTCCAATTTTACCAACTGGGAACTAAATTGCAGTATGTTGCCAAATGAGGCTGTCCCAGTCCTAAACTCCGAGATTCCTTCCTCTTCCTCAGAGGAAGTTTGACATTGTATTGTGAAAAATGCATTCAAATGTGTTTTGTTCGTATGATGAATGCTACAAAACAGTTCAATCCATGCTTAAAGACCAACTGAATTACAAAAGATTGGAGTTATAATTTCTAGCGGCGGCATTATTTTACTCTGTGGTTCTCCTCTGCAAAAACGTATCACAGTTCCCACTGTTGTCTGCACCATTTGACCTGTTCTAAATCAGAGTGCCATCATCTGGCCAAGAAAGAGGCACAGAAGCCCAAAGAACTGCTTGCCACTTTCCAGTGGCCAAGGCCTCCGTCCAAGGAAGCTTTCACTCATGAGGCTTAGACAGTAACCAAAAGCAGCAGCTAGTCATTGGCTGTGAACTGGATGAAAATCCCTGCAGTCAATCAAGAGGCTGCCTCTGCTGGCCTGGCCTCCAAGAGACAAGAAAGACCTCCTGGAAGTGATATTAATTGCAGTCTATCTAGAAATCCCTTACAATAGATTTTGTTTGACTGCAACGGGAACTTTCTCTAATATATTATTGAAGACATTGTGGCTGTGCACCTTTTTGGACTGCACAATGATTAACCATAAGAGTATTTTGCTAAGATGCTGAACTCTGGTCTTTCATTTGCTGATTTCTTTCATTTATTTATACTTACTAAGTTTTAGTAGAATCTGGGAAACTGAAGAATGTCCTCTAGAACTGCAGAAGAATAATTGCTCAACAGCCAGAACTTTAGTAACTTTAAAACTCTTTATTGAGCAGATATTCAGCCTTCAGGTCACTGAGGTGAATCTGGAGTAGTTTGGCTTTTGCCTTCTTGTTAGTTAATCCAACTTTATTCCAATTTAACATGTTAGCTAGCCGTGATCAGTGCTTGGCTCTTCTTAAGCCAATCTTGACCAAATTAACACATTTTATAAGATTCTAGATCACATTATCTTGTGAATCACAAATAAGTGTTCAAGAAATGTCAGTTAAAATAATTATTTAAGATACTTTAAAGAACATCTTTCCCTCCTATCCAGAGAAAAGTGGTGAGTGCAGGATTTGGATCACTATCCATAAAAGTCCCCAGGAAAATTTACAGTTACACTTCTTGAAGCAAGCTGAGCCCCTGATCTTTATAATATAATTGCAGGTATGTATTGACAGTACTGCAATGCAGAAATATGAGAAACTACTAAAAATCTCAACTAGGTCAAATAAGAATGTGTCAGGATTTTGTTTGAAACGATAGGCATAATGTTTTTGTAATGCAAGAAAATATTCATTGTACAGGAGAGAGATGAACTTCTGTTTTTAAAAAGGCGATTGTCTGGCTGCAGAGGTTGGCTGGGCTCTGCCAGTGACTGTGCTGTACATGAGGGCAAACATCTACCTTAGATGGTACCTTCTTGATCCAGAGGTTACCATCTGCAGTCCCCTCTCACATTCTTGCTCTGGGAGCTGTCGAGTCTGGATTGGGATGTCTCTGCATTGTCTTTGATGATAAATTAGTCAGGAAAGAAACTGTTTGTCTCTAAAGGTAGGATTCATCTCTCACAGCTTTAACTTACAGGAGCTGTCTAGGTCTGTCCATAATGAATGGAAAAGGAATGGCTTCTTCACCCAGAGATTCCTCTTGTAATCTAGATGGGATGACTTGCCACTGGAGGAGCATGTGCTTTGCTGTTCATTTCAGAAGAAGTCCTGGCAGTAAGGTCAGACTGGATGTCTCCTGTTTATATTGTCAATTTTGGTTAATAACCACAGTAAATTTCAGCACAGTAGGATTCCTCATGTTTCTTGGTGCTAGCGTAACTCCAGTAACATTGTACAGGTTTTGCTTTGGTTAAGTTTTTGCAGGGTTTTTTTGTATACTGAAAGATAATATGGAATCCTTTAATGAACCCTGCTTTCCCTTTTTAGTCTCAGCCATTAGCAATAATCTATGTGCTTAAACCTTCAACATTTATCAGTTTGAAGTTCAAGTGCTTACAGTCACTAGTCAGGGGCCAGACACAGTGCATACCTTTCAAATGCTAGCAACTGATGCTTCAAGCTAATAAGGTTGGTTATTCACCTGGGGCTCAGCTCTGCACAGGAATCTCTCATTTGACTGTACGAGTTTACATCTGTTTTGAAGACATTCATTATACAGAAGAGGTTAAAGAGGTTTAACTCTTTTGACAGTGGGATGTGGCTTTTTTCTGTAGCTCCTCCAGGGAATGTAAGGAATCAGAGGTTGTTTCTGAATACTTTTACATCCCTCCATGTGGTCAGGATGCTATCTGCTTAGCTTTTTAAAATGTCAAGGACACAGAATGAACTGATGTCTCTGAAGCAGCGGCTGACAGTAAGTACTGGTCTTCTGCTGCATCTCTTGAAATACCTAAATCAAACCAAGCCCATCTCTATGAGATGATAGTTCCCAAGCTGGAGTGGCCCCTAGTTCAGGTTGGGGCATTCCCCTTTCGCTTGTAACTTCAACTCAGAAAATGGGCAGATGTCTGAATACAAACTTGTCATCAGAAACATTTTCTGTAAGTGCCAGGTCTCCAAAAAATTGCCTGGATTTTTTTTTCCTTGGAGTAATTTTTGAGTAGAGATGAACAAGCTATTTTATTTGTCAGTTCTAATTTGAAAAGCAAATTACATTATGTTTCAAACGCTTTAGATATAGCAGACCAGCTCCAGATGATATTGCATGAATGTCTTGATAGGACACTGACACCCTTGCCCACTTCATTTTGAACTCCCCATTTGATCTTACTTTCTCCTAGTTGATTCTCCCAGGCTAAGAAAAATGCACAAACACAATTGCCTTTCACCAATCTGAAAATATGTAGGAAGGCCCCGCCAGCACTTTCTTTTCTCTCTGAAGACGGTCTCAGCTTCTCCAGCCTCTCCTGATAATGAAGATTTTCACTGACTGTACATCCTTATTTCTGTCCTACACTGCACATTCTACATCTTTCTCCATGTACAATTCTGGTGCTGCAATGACTGTAGCTATATACTGCTTTAGAAGGAGTTTGGCAATTATAATAATGGTATCATTTGGGGAAGCGGATAATCAAATTTCTGCTGCAGGAGGTTTTTACCTCTTTTTCTTTAAAGTTCTAAGAATTGCAGTGACAGCTTTGTCCTGCTTCTAATTTATTCCTTATTCCATTTCACTCTTTTGTTTCTGATGAAACAACCCCTCACAATCTGAGTGAAAGGCAGCACAGCGTCAAAAGACAGTCCCACATTTGGCTGCCAAGCAAGAGACAAAATGTACCAGTAGGATGCTGTGCATCAGCAGTGCTTCCAGGAGGCAGCCTTCTTCCAGATTGTGTCCCCAGTGTGTCGCTGTTAGAAAGAACACAACCAACGTGTTTTAATGAAGAATATTGGCAGTCGGCTGGAAGAGACCACATTTATCCTTTCTGTAACACCATTTGGACTAACATCATTTATGCATGTTTAAGGGTTGTTGTTCACCACAAGAGCGGTGACTGGGTGTACCTATTCTGAGATTGTGGTTCCATGTACATTTTTGCTGGTGGCTAACTGGGTTCCTGCCTACCCTTCCAGCCTTGACCGCTTCAGCCTGCCCTGGCCTCCAGTGGTCTCTGTGCAAGTCCAGAGAAAAACTGTTGGGTATTGCTTCTTTTTTTTTTTTTTTTCCCATGTGGATAAATTGAAGCATTCAGTTTCCAGTGAGCTTCACAGATAGTAGTACTGACACACCTGGAGGGACAGTGGAAGGGAACAGAGATACAGGAGTGAAAAAGAGTGACTGGAGGCAAGAAAATTCCCCAGCTGGTTTCACTGCCTAAATAAACATGTGGAATTGTGCCTAGAACTAGCTTTAAACTACCTAGCTGAGTAGCAGCCCTGGTGACCGACAGAATGCAGCTGCATATTTTCTTGATTTCACAAGTGGGCTCCGCAGCCTGCACTGTATTGGTACCATGACGACACTGCCTGTGGCACCTGGAATAGCTAGTTTAAATATAGCCTATACATGGTCTCTGTGAGCTGTGGTCTGTGCAGGCATACAGCAAGATATAATTATGGACTATCAAAGCCCAAAGCTAAACACTGTTAGAGGTGCCTTTCTTTCACTTCCACAGTCCCTTTTCCAATTATATCTGGGGCCTGTTGACTTCAATCTGCTTGTTTTCAAAATACACCCACAGGGCAGAGGAGCAGCCCTGTCAGTGTCCTGTAGGGTGAGATCCAAGAAGCACTCAGAGACTTGTCTATTTTGCAGGCAGCAAGAATCGCTTGGGACTTTACTGCTCCCACCTGTTTTGAGGGCAGTCATCAGTGCCACAGCAGAGCTGGTGGGCTGTGTGGCTCTTCATCCTTCAGCACAACGCTGGGTATCTTCACTTAAACCACCGGTGAGGGTGGCCCAAGTTATTCTGACTTGCATGCAAAGTGGACAAGGAACAGAAGTATTTTCTGCCCTGCAGCCTGGGCTAGAGAGGTAACAGTCTCCAACCGGCAAGCGCTGGTAGTCACTGTGGGGTGAAGCACTGTCCTGAAATGCCAGATACAGGGAGGTTCACTCTAGGAGTTTGTGGTGGGGCAGAATGTTGATGATAAAACATGTCATCCTCAATCACTAAGCTTCCTCTCTCCCTCAAGAAAATTAGCCTTCTCTCTGAAATCCTTGTCGATGTTGTAATTATGAAAGTACAGATATTTTAAATGCAGTTGAGTAAATGTGCAAGTAGTGGTGGTTTTGTACTTTAAAAGCTCTCCCTGTATTTATATAATTGGGTTATAATCATAGAGGAGGAACTGTAAAACTCACCCTGCAGTGATGGAAATGTCAGAGGTCCCCTCACCCCCACCTCTGCCAGAAGTTGCCTTGGATGAATTGTGCAGGCAATGGAGCACACTCTAAACAAGCTATGAGAAGTCTGCTTTTAAAACATTGTGTTGTTTTTTTTTTAAAATCAGGTCACTTTGTGGATCCAATTCGGAGTTTGCAGCATACATTATATTGCCAGCCCTTGCTTCAGGCTAACCGGTGTGTAGTGAGATGAGCAGCTGGAAAATTGGCAACCTCTTAAATGAGGTTTGTGCTTATCTACATGGCTGTAGTGATACAAGGCTTAATCTTCATCAAGTCCATTGAATTTGAGGGAAGAAGAAATGTCACTTTTTGTTAACTGTGAGATAGAAGCTAATGTTTAAATTTTAGAAGATTTGCCTCTGAGATATGCTGAAGTGATCTTTTCAGCAGCTGCTGTGCGCTTGTCCTTGCCTGGGAGGATAAAGGGAGCAAGTAGGGGTGGAGGCACCAGAATCATGGCTGGAGTGTGAGCATGTGGGGTGGCCACGGGGAGGGTGGCAGCAGAGACAGAGCTGCTCCGGCTGATGGAGATTCTCTCTTCAGGAACTGGGCAGGGGCTGAAAGGACAGAGGCAAGACTATGTAGTGGTGATGTTTCCTCACAGGGGAGTCTGGAGTATCTCTGTTGCATTATTGCTTCCTTCCCACCCCTTGTACTGCTGTGCTATAGAAGGATTAACCTCATGAAGTGTCTTATGGCCTGGGGAAACTTCAAACTTCCTGAAGCATGGGCCAAAGAGTAGCCACATTCCATTGTCTGTAGTTGTGTTCACATTGGAGTTTGCCTGCTGTGAATGTACCTTTTTTAAAGCTTTTTTACTTTGTTGCAATTTAACAGCAATCCTTTCAATGTATTTATTGACAAGCGTGTGCTGAGGCGTACAGATATTTCTGCCAGTATAGTCTTTACATCACAACTTGAAGCTATGTGAGGAAATATGCAAGCCCTTTGGAGAAGTCCTTAATTTTATTCCTATTCAGAAGTGGAAAAATAGGCAGGGACAACAAAGAACAAATTTAATATTCCTTCTTAAACCCTGCCAGTTTGAATAATCTTTTGCTGAGTTTCCTGATGTGGCTATTTGCATTCTTTCGTGAATTCAGACTGGCTATTAGCAGCCCCCAAATACAACATGGTTATATGGACATTTACCTTGGCCCTGTTCTTACTTGGCAACAGGAGACGCAGAGCAGCCAACTGGTTCGGCTCATGCTACATGTCCTCTTCCAGCAACTGCTTCCTGTACAAGCTCACTGCTATCCAAATTAATGGGATTGTTGCTTTCACTCAAGACGTAGGAGATTTAGTTCTGTTTGTGTCAGCGATCAATGAAGTCAGGAAACTGCCTTTACAGAGCATTCAAAAGCCCTTTTATTCTGAAAGAATCAAATCCAGGCTTCTGTTAAATGCAGTAAAGGCTGCCATCATTAAAACATTGAGGCTGCAAGTTTGGCCACAAAAATGTTACAGTAATGCAGTTGGTATTCAGTCCTTTCTGTCAGCGTTGCCAAGTCTGGCTTTTATTTATTTATTAATTTTCACAAGTCTCATGTCTTTCACACATTCCATAAAGCCTCAGTGTTTACAGGCATCTTACTCATCTGAGAATCTCAGCTTCCAGTTTTTAAAGATCTGCTAGCCCTCGTGGACAGAGAGGAAGCATGAACGTGTGATAAGGCTGATCCTCACAGGCAAAACCAAAAGGCTCATGAAACTCCACATTTAAAAAGTCAAATCATGATTTTTTAAGAGGATCTCGTGAACTTGGGCTCCCATTTATGTGTCTCAAGTGCCTGGCGTAGACGGTACTAATGATCGCCTGGGTCAGGCCATGATTTGAGTGCAGAGGTGCTGTTACATACAGAGTCCACTGCAGCACTCGGATGGATTGGGGGAAGAATCCTCTTTCCATTTATTATATTCCTGTTTTTACTTCACTGCCTGAGCATTGCCTCGTGCACCCTGTTTACTGTGTGTTTCATAAAGGCCAGAGGACTCATCCTGTTGCTCTGAAACTGCTTAGCCCATCTTTGGCTGGATTTACTGTACAGGAAGAACAAACGGTTGCTTAGGAAAGCACCGTATTTAACGAGAGCGCTGGGCTGGACTTTTTTTCAAACAAACAAATAAAAGCCAGCAACTTTCAGTTTGGCACTGACTTTGCCGTTTTGTTTGTTGCATCACCCCATTGTCTTCTCTATCCCCTTTTTTTAAAAAAATTTCTTTGTTATAGCATTTCACAGCCCGTGGCCTGGATACTATAATTCCTGGAGGAATGCACAACATAATGGATACTGCATGATCACAAAATAGTTCACTTTGTGCAAAGCTGTAGCAAAAATGATGCATCACGGCTGTTTCCCAATCTTCCCCGCCTCGCTGACTTTTTTTTATTTGTAGAAATTCCTTTAGCTTCTCCTCACAGTGAGAGGAAGCGTAACCTTTCTCCACCCAGCACCAAAAATGCAATGGTTTTGGAGCACTTCCCGTTTTCATGTTGTCTCTGTTCAACCCAGCACGGCAGTTAAAACTGGCCGGTATCTTCTTCCCCATGCTTCAGGGAACTGGGGTACAGGGATATTCAATGCCCCACAAGAGGCAGCGCACGGAGAAACGAAGCCTGGGAAAGCCGTGCCTGCAGCTCTAGTTGTAGGAGCAGTTTTGCCAGACTGCTGAGGCCAGAGCAGTAACAGTATTTTTCAGTCTAGGTGGTTTAGAAACACTTCCATATACCGAGATATGAATTAACGGTTTATTTTTAAAAGGCGGGTTGTTTTTTAAATTCCTCATTTCTGCGGCCACTGCTGGTGTGCAGCGGAGGAGGAGGCAGCCGCGGCCTGCAAGGCCCCGCTGGGGCCCTCAGCCGAGGAAACAGCGGGGAGCTGCTGCCGAGTGACACCGGCACCGGGAAAGGCCCGTGCCGCCGTTCTGCACCCCTGGCTCACACACCCGGGGCCGCCTTCCTCGGGCTTCCCGGAACAGACGGGCAGAAGGGGGAAGCGGGAGGGCCGGGCAGAGCAGGCCCTGCCCCGCCGGCCGCCGCCGCGTTCCCGCTGCCCGGGCAGGCGCAAGCGCGCTCCCCGCCGGCCCCTGCCACCGGCCCCGTCGCAGGGCTGACGCGGCGGCGCCGGCGCAGCGCGCTCGGGCCCGGCGTGCGGCGGGGGGCGGAGCGCGGCCCAGTCGGCGGCCGGGATGAGCCGGGCGGCGCCGGCGGGCGGAGGTGAGGCGGGGGGCGGCGGGCCCGCGCGGGCCCTCAACGGCGGTTGGCGGCGGCCCCGGCCTCCATGTGCTCGGCCCCGCGAGTGCGGGGCAGAGCGGCCTGGCCAGCGGCCGCCGGGCCCCCGCTGCCGGGCGGCTCCGGCTGGTCCCGCCGTGCGGGCCGGGAGAGTGGGGGGCAGGGCCCGCCCGGAGCTCCTTGCGGCAGCGCTCAGGCTTCTCTCGCCGGGGTTCGCCCCGTGCCCGGTGGCTGGAGAGCGGCGGGGCCGGGAGTGCGGGCGCCCGGCCACTGTCGCCGCGGAGCCGCGGGTGGGTGAAGGCCGCGGGGCGCCGCTCGCCGCTGTGCTGCCTCCGGGCCCTCTCTGCCTTCCTGCCTGCTCTCCTGCTCGCCCTGTGGGTGCCGGGGGCAGGCGCTGGTTCGTGGTTCCTGGTGTTGTCACAGGGGTTTGACAGGGCTAGCGGGAGTCTGGGGAAAATCCTGGGGCCGTGCGGGGTCGTTCAGTGCCAGTATCTCCCCGGGGGCACGGGTGAGCTCTCCGTAACTACAAGTTTGGGAGGGTTAGGGCGTTGATAGAGCTAGGCAGCTGTAAAAAAGGAATTTTCAGTTGTTGCAATGCATTTATTTTTTTCCGTCATTGAGCTCTCGACCCCACTTCTCTGCCCCCAAGTTGTCTTTTGCTCACAGAGACTCCCAGCCGCTTTGCTGTGTAAGCAGAGCGCTTATCTGCTCCAGTGCTGTTTGCCCTCACCTCCCTGAGTCCTTCCAAACTGGGCTGCACAGGTCAGGCAGGGATGGGGAGCTCTGCAGGAGTGGCTGTTGCAGGTGGGGTGCTGATGGGAGCTCCGCAGGGGTGGCTGTCACAGGTGGGGTGCTGAACTGCAGGGCAGGAACAGCATAGCTGTGTTCCTCAGCTGAGCACCTGGTTTAACTGACGTGCTCTCCCTACAACCATCTCCAAACTAAACTTGTTCTAGCCCAGACTTCCAGCTCAGAAGGGAATGGGATTGTCTTTGGTAATAGCCTCACCTTTATTTATCTACATGTGTGTCGCTAACACAAGTAGAAAAGTCATCTTTTTTCAAAGCTGCAGGAATATGTGTTTAATACTTGTGAAAATATACTGTTTCTTAAGAAAAGCCTTTGCAACCTCGACGGAAATTGCAGTTTCTGTTCCCTTCACGGGGCTTGGACAGCAAAGTTTGATAGACTTTGTTTCAGCTACTTCCTTGCTTCTGCCTTGCAGAGGTATTCAGGAAGGAAGGGACAAAGCTTGAGTGATACTTCATTAAAATCAATCTAAAGCCTGAAGATTAGAAATGATTTATGTCCTTTTGCCTTACTTGTACAAAAGTAACTTTGGGTTCTTTAATCTAGAAATTCTTCTCTTTCATCACTCTGATTTGTGACAGTATTTCTCTTTAAATGCTACTTTATCTACTATACGTATCTCCACTAATCTAGTTTAGCCTAAAGGAGGATGTTTCCATTAGTAAATTGTAATCATCTTGCCAGAAATTAATTTAGCAGGTGTGTAGCCAACCGGGTGAGACTGTGGGTTAGTTTCCAAAAGCACTAGTTGAGAGAAGGGAAGAGACCAACGTGACTGTACGAGTTTAAGCCTTGCAGTGTGGTAAGTGAGGTCATCAGCTGTGTGCCCTGCTGTGTCCTCGTGAGTTGGTAACTTTGGACTTTGGCCATTTCTGTATGGTCTTGTGTTAATACATTATGTTTTGCCAAAGTGCGTTTCCATAGGGCTTGTTTCACCTCTGGGACAAAATGGTTGGTTAACAGTTCACAGAACTGTGCTGGGCAGGTCAGAAAAGAGAGCAAAGAAGAGAGAGTTCCCAGAGCTGTGAGCGTGCGTTACTTCTGCATGTGCTGTTTGAATCATTTCAGACTTCCTGACCTTATCAGCCTAGTTCTGGTCACGCGGTGGTTTGGAGAGAAACACCCTTCCCCAGCTTCCCCTCTCTCTCTCTTTCCAATTTCTGATTCTGGTTGGGGGAGGAAGGGCATCTTCTTGCACAGCACGTCCCGGCTCTCTAACCTCACGCCCTCATTCTCCTTCCTGCCTGTCTTCTGTCCTTGAGAGCCTGCCCCAGATCTCCCCTGGGAGAAGCTAGACTTGCTGGGTGTTGCAAGAACCGCTGGCTCTCCTGGGAGCCGGTGAGGCATGAATTACTCATGCCCACCCAAGGCCATGCTCCCAAGGGTGTTTGCTATGTTTATGTTGCTGATGCTCTTCAAAACAAGCTGCTTTTATATTTTGAATAGTAATATTAAAATCTGGGAAGTCTGGGGAAAAAAAATAACAACCTAAGAGTTAGCATGTGAGCTGTGTTTGAATTACTCACCAGCTTGAGCCTCTTGATCTGCTGGCCACCCGGATGCAGCCCTAGATAGCTTGTGGTGTAAGTATGAAGTAGCTGCGCTGCTATGGGTTTGTTCTGCGCACGCGTGGACTAAAGGTTTCTGTGGTTTGACGCTTCAGGTGTCAGCTAGAAGCCTTTGGTTAGAGTGCTGTCAGCAGCATTGGCTGGGACTGCCTTTCCTGTTTCTGTGCTTTTCAGTTAAAATCTGGACTCTTTAAACCTGCCAAAAATAAATAGGACTGCCAAGGATTAATTAGTGTTTAACTAACAGGCTTAAAATTGTTGAAAGATGTGAATGTGTAGTGTCTTTTCCAGTACTTAATTTCACTGAAGGTGACATAAGCTGCAACCATGTAAGTTGCAAATGGAGAGAACTGCTAATTACTCTAACAAAAATATAAGGTGTATCTGTGCTGAATTTGTTACTCAGTAGAGGATCAAGGGCCTCACATTCCTCCATTCCTCTTGTGTAGGTGTTCAGTGAATTTTAGGCCATCTTTATGTCAAGTTGATGCAAAGTCATGCTTGCTTGTAACTTACCAGAGCTCTTGGGATAAGTCTCTATTCTGAAAACTGAGTGGCTCCCAAATATGTTTTTAAAAGCTTAGAGTACGAAGCAAATTTATAACCAGAATCTACCATCAGTACAGAGCTGTAGCAGTTTGGGGTTGTCTTTGTCCAGTGCAAAAGAGATTGTGCCTTTTAGTATTTAATCATTGGCAGGTGGTATGTCAAACACAGCTGAAGGGGTGAGGACTAGTGACAGCAGATTCTTTCACTGGGGTCTTTGGGAGGGGTAAATCTTGGGCTTTCCCGGGTTTAAGATTTTGCTGCTGTAGCCTTGGCAGCATTGCTGTGCAGTGGAGGTGTGGCTTGTACTGCCCAAATGACTTAATAGTGCAAGTTCCTTGACTTCAGAGGTTTTTCATCTGTGTCAGTGTATGGGGTGAAGATGTGACTTTCTCATCAGGTTCTTAAACTCTGGGTGGTGCTTGCTTTATTTTTGGTCTTATGTTGCTCACTTCAGTTCCTTTTTTAGCTGTGCAACTTGAAGCTGTCCTTTTGCCTTGCTGATTTATGTTGCCAAGTAAAACCAGTAATACTCTTGTAGCACTGATGGAAAACAAGTGCTTCAAGCAGCACCTTTAATGAAATATTTGCGTATGGATTATCTTTTGTCACTCTAAGTAACACTGCTATTAGAAAAGTGAACTGTTTCAGCTCCTAGGACTGGGATTAACTGCTCCTTGGAGGCCTTTGTGTTAAAGGGATCCAGACTCAAAATGGGTTATGTTTGAAAAGGGAGAGGGGAGGGCAGGAAAAGTTTGCTTGGATTAAATAGTTTAGTCGGACTTTTTTCCCATTTTAAGGAGAAACTTTTTTGTACAGAAAAAACTTTCAATGTGGAGAAATTGGTGTGTGCATCACAGACAAACATGACGTATTTTTTAATCCTGTAAGTTATAATGTGAATCATTTTTTAATGATCTAAGTTAAAAATGAAGCCGAACAACAGGTGGGTAGAATAGCTTTCCTAAGATCTTCCTTTGTTGCAGTTTAAGCAGCAGTATTTCATGACGCTAATACACAAATGAGCTGTTTCAATTGCTGTTGCAATTGATTGCATTGAAACTGTGGCACCACTCTTGTCTCTGAATTCAGGTTTGCCTCAGGTTCTTTTTGTTGTCAGGACTTAATCTCTGCTAGAATCTAGTTCGGTGTTTTTCCCACTGTGATCATTAGTTCAGTCTACTGTGGGCAGCTGTAGCTGTTTCAGCTCCTGCGTAATCCCTGGCTGTTCAGACAACCAGCGGCTGCTCAGCCTGCTCCCCCGTCTGAGGCAGCGCCCGTGGAGGGGATGCTTCTTGTTGGACTTTGCTATGAGCGAGCAAGGAGAAAAGCGATGACTGCAGATCGTTCAGGAGTGTTCCTAAAAACTGGCTGGTATATTGCACAATTATTGGGTGAATGCAGGCATTGCTGAGACCTTGAGAAGCAGTGAAACCATTACCTTGACGTGCTGTGCTCTTCCTAGAGTACTCGAGACTTGCCATGTTGGCAGAAGCCCCTTGTGTACGTGGCTCTGTTAAGAACGCTGCGTTTTTGCTGGGTTTATTTGTTTTACGTGGATGGAAGTGTGGCTGGAAGAAGCTGTCCTAGCAAGACTGTGGTTTGGCTGATGTTTACTGAGGCCACTCAAGGAATGTTTTGTAGGCACCGTACACAATAGACAGACACGTAGAGTATGTAGTTTAAAAGCGGGTATAAACTGGATCTGGTGTAGAGAAGTATGTAAGTGCTAGAAAAGCAAGTATGAGAAAGTTGGCATGAGGAGATGTTATGTCTTGATTTTTATGATAACAAAGTTGCATGGTGACTAGTAGAGCATTGCAAAAGAGCTAGAGCCTATCACAGTGCTTACACTGTTAAGATGTACTGTCTTGCACATCTCTGTCAGTGGAGGTAGCTGGGTTCCTTTGTAGGTTGTAAGTAGTGAACTCTGCACTGTTTTCTGTATGGTGGGAATACCTTACCCAAGTACTAAGTGATGTTCTTCATCCTCTCTGCACTGCTACTCCCCTCTCACCCCTCCACAAAGAAAAAAAAAATTTGCCACCTGCTGTTTAAGATGAGTAGAGTGAAAAGTGCAGAGGAGCTTGCTATGTCTGACTTCAAATACCTGTTTTTGCAGGTGCGTAGCATTTGTATTTGCCTTTAAAGTCCGATTGTTAATGTTTTATTTCCATTTAAAGGCTCCTTTATTTTCAGCTAGATGTTGCCTGCCTGTAATGCTTGGGACAGATGTGGCTAAGAGAAAACTTATTATAATAGTCTGTAAGTCAAAGTCAGCTGCTTAGAGGAGTGGGGCAAAATCCATTTCTGAACCCGAGAAAAATACACACTGTTGTAAAATACAGGATGTGATGTACCTGGTGAGTCTGGGACGATTTGCTTGAAACATCCTATGTTGTGTGTGCAGCTGATGCCTTCCCCTTATGTTTCTGGATTCTTCTACCTTTGAATTAATATTTTTAGTTATGTAGTGAAGATGAATAGATATTACTATGCAGGCTTCACACTCTTGTGTAGTCTCAGATATATCTTTATTGCATACTTTGATATGCAGTTTTTTAGTGGGGAAGGGTATTTTTGAGGTGATTAACTAGTGTCCTGCATTGATATTGCTTTGTTAATGCAAAGATAAACACTGATTATAGAAGCTGATGGTGGTGGTGTCATATGGAGTGAGCTGTTACTGTAAATATAGAGGAACCACTTCACAGAGTAAGCTGTGTCATTCTTTATATAGCATCAAAATTTCTGTGGCAGTATGGGGATTGCTGTTCCTTTAAGGGAAAAATTGGTGTGAACGTGTGAAGTGTCTTCAGAGTGCTGCTAACATTCATTGGACAAGAATAAGCATTTGCTTTGTACAATGCTGATGGAGTCGGGTACCTGCACACACTTGTTGACTAACTTGGACTTTAAAGTTGTTTTTTTTTTTTCCAAAAGCCTTTTGAGGCAAGCTAGTTAACCATGCTTGCTCTACAGCATGGGTGTTGAGAGAGATTTAACCTCAGGGTAGAGAGCCAGAAATTACATATAGGGAGCGTGGGCTTGGTGGGGATTACCTGTCTATTGCTTTACCTCAAGGGAAGGTAAATGAGAAGAGCCTGTTTACTCACCGAGACATTGCAACTTTTGCTGCTTTTTCCTGTTGGTGCAAGTGAGAATGTTCCAGGGAACATGAAATTGCATTTGGAGGATGGGTGGAATTTTAGATCAGCATGTTGCCTGAGGAATGTGCCTTAGTGTTTTGCTATTATGTTACAGTCCAGATAACTCTGAATTCGTTTCCCTTATTCTTTCAGCTGTTTTTCAAGATCATAATGCAGCAGAAAAATGAAAAACCATAGAAGCCATTTGCTTTGGAAAAGAAGTCAGTTGCTGGCCCAGTCTAGGAGGTGGACGACTGGATTTGGGGAGCTTGGGAAATACTGCTTCCACAAGCAATTTTTCTTAGCTAAGAAGAGAAGACAGAACGCTCAGCTAATTGTGAGCTTAAATCACAACAAACCGTACAGAAGACTGGGGTGCAGAAGGAAGGCACTTGAACTCCAAAGCAGGTGGGCTCCTGATGTGCCTCTAAATGCAGAAACCTATCAGAAACCTACTATTGAACGATATAGCTTTCCTTACAAAACTACTGAGAGGGAAAAGATCCTGTCCCTATCGCAAAGCTGAAAGCCCATCTGGAGAAGCAGTAAGAAAACTCAACAATGAATCCTTTCAGAGTGGAGATCCCTTGAATGAAGAATTCGAAACTGTCAGTATTCTTAACAGCGTCTCTGGCAGTATCCGTTATGTCTCATGTGGTACGCTGTATGGTGCTGCCTTACCTGTAAAGAAAGGTGGTTTTCTATATAGTGGGGAGGAGAGCAATAATGGTGAGGGCAGCACAGTCCTAGTAGTTTCAAACAACTGCAAAAGGAAATGCTGTTGCCAAGGGAGTGGAATGGAACTTGTGGCCCCTTGACAACTATAAAGAGGTCCAAATTTAACCATCATACTGTAAAAAAGAGATCTTTATTTATGATGCATAAGAAACTTTCTATGGTTAGGTTTCGGTATAGAATTATCAAATCCCCGGAACTTCGAGCAAGTGGAAAAACCTGCAAATTGAGAAAAATCAAGCCAAGGTGGGTGGAGAAAGTTACAAGGGACCATCGAGAGACGCTCCAGCGGGATTTTGAAGGTGGATTGTGTAATTGGCTTTCCTACTGGAAATCTAAAAGTAACCGTCTTTGGAACCGGTACAGCTTATCAGATATGAACAATAATACACCCAAATCTTTAGGTGAGGAGAACGAAATATGTGCATCTGAGATCTGCCATACACGGGATGTGTTACCATGTGCTGCGCCGTGTTCTGAGGAGCCAGAATCAGGAGGGCAGGATGGCAGTGCGGATGCTGTCCCGCCAGAACTGCATGCCAGAGCTTCTCCAAAGGCAGAGACCTTGGACGAGGTGGAGACCAACGGAGCTCTGGCAGAGGATCACTGCTCTGACATTTTGGTCTCTGTGACAGGAAAAGAAATTGCTGCTTCAGGTCAAGATGATGCAGAATCTAATGAGGTTATGGGTGTAGATGGAACAATACTGTTGCAGTCCTCCTTGCAGGATTCTGTTGTCAATGATAATTTTGCAAATGGACCTTTATCCATGGAGCTGGCGCAAAATGAGGACAGCTCTAGCCAAATGGAAGTAGAGGACTCCTTAAACCTGGACATTTTTAGTGCAAAGTTACTAGATCACCCTTACTGTAAAAGTCCTCTTGAGGAGCCTTCACCAGAAAGCACAGGACTGAAATCAGTAACTCGGAAGGGAGGCAAAAGGAACAGTCAGAAAGCTTCCCGGGTGGCTGATGAGCAGTTGGCAACGTGGCTTTGTGGTATACCTTTTACATATCCTAGGGCTTCCAGGAGTTCCTGAAAACTGCTGGATGTATTGTGGAGTTTACATGTTGCGTTAATTCCTTTGTTGAAATGGTTTCTTACTGTGAATTTTAAAGGGTGCTTAGCGTAACACTTAATGAAATGAGGCTGCAAAGAGGAGACCTGCATGAAGGAAGGACAAATCAATCCCTAGCTGACAAGGTGTTTTGAGGGATAGTTGAATGGTGCCTCTGCTGCTCTTGTTTTAGAGAATACAATGTAATTTGATTGGAGTCTTTGTGAAAAATTGTTGATAGACATTTTAAATGTCTTTTATCCTGTGGTTTCAGAAGATGACATGGGGTTAAAACTTCCAATTTTTTAAATGGTTGACAATTATTACTCCTAACTTGATTTTTGAAAATCTTTAGCCTTCTAGTATTTCCTTCCAGTCTTATCCTCTCTTCTCTTGCTCTGTCTTAAACTGAAACTAAATCACTTAGTGAATCTCAGGTTTAATAGCCAAATATTGTTTACTGTCCCTTAGTTTTCTCTACAATTGTTGATGAAGTGGGCTTGGTGAATCTTATTAGACAATATTTTTAAAAAGGCAAGACTAGTCTTAGCAAAGGTTCAGCAAAAAGGCTGTGGGATTTTTTTACTCAGTGCTGAGCATGCAGTATTTGATAGTTCCTCTAAAGAGGAACATGGTAAAAATAGTAGTCAGTGTCTTATTTATGTATATCAGCATACTATACACATCGTAAGGAGCAGTAAGCTAACACATTGTGCCACCTAGTACCATTAATATAATGTTCAAGTTCAGTGGTGTTCTGATAACTGAAGTTTTCCTTTGGAGAAGTTGGCTTCATAGATTCTTATAAACCTGAAGCTGGTCGACTAGCGTTAAAGGGATTGTTTGAAGTTTGACATGCTCAGATTTTTCTGCCTGCCTTTTTCTTCTTCAGTTCTGCAATTGATTCTCTAAAGCAAAACGTGAAGAAGACGACATTGAACCTCAAAAGATGATTTAGCTTTCCCCGTCCATCCGCAAGTTAGTGTGGGCTGTGTTTCTCAATGACTGGCTTTACCTGATCCAGCAAGGACCAGGCGCTATGTGAGAAGTTGAGAGAAACTGTGGTACCGGGGTGAACAAAGCACTTCTGCAATGGAGTTTTAAAGTTTGCCCAGCAGAAAAAGGGATGTAGTCCTTCTGTAATAGTCAAGAACCGAGGTTGTATCAGGGTGGCAAAGTTAAAGTTTTGTGGTCTGATAGGGAGTCATGTTCTTGTTCGTGGGAGGCCTGAATAACTTTAAAAAACCCCACAAAATTAAAAAGACAGCAAAAGCACTAAACTTTCCCACATTTGACAATTTTAAGAGAATTCTTACCAAGCTTCTGCATGAAAGTAGGTGAGACCAGTTTCCATTTTCTTCAGAGTTGAGGGTTCCTCTGAGAGTTGAAGCCAAGTCTACTCTGCATACACATTGATATTGATAGTATAGCACTTCTGAGTTTTCTCGGCTGAAAAGCTGTAAAAAAGAGTTTTAATTTTGGTATAACTACGTACAGGAATTCTTGTCTGTTTAGGAGTGTTCTTCATAATTAACAGCACCCTAAAAGATACTGCTAACCTGGCAAGAGTAGGGTAGAGGCATGAAGGAGATATAAGTGTTGGGGATGCTCTCAGGTTTTGAATTTCTCTGCAGCAGCTGAACTCGGATGTTAATGGGCTGCAATATTTAGTCCGTTCTGATGTGCTATTAGGTATCAAACAGAGCTCCATGGTAAGTCCTGTTTGTGATGGTTGTCTGATCTTGCACCAGGTCTGAACTTTGTATTTTCCTCCTTGAGTTCATTACACCAGCCCAAGTGAGGTCAGAGTGTAGCTAGAGGTCTCTTGGAGCTCTGCTGCTGTTAGTTGTAACTACAAGAACAATTCTTCCTATGTGCGTATGAATAAAAAGGTTTTAAAAATTTTATGTATTAAAAGAGACTAAGGTACGCTTACAAGCCCCATGCATCGTCCATCTAGACTTCTAGCCAGGGTGAGAAATATCCTCCCTGTCACAGTCTACTAAGGCGTAAGGGATAAAAGTTGTTAGGCAAGTGTGTGGCAGGGTTGCGAGGAAGGTTGTCTTCCCATGAAGAACGCTTCCTTGTTGTCTGGGTGAGCTCTTCCATCCTCCCTTCTGTTGCACATCCAGGTGTGCTTCTGGCTCTATCTTCACTGCTTTTCTCATCTCTCTGTGTTTTGTTCTTAGTCTCGCTCCTTTCTTTTTTTATCTCTTCTTACTGCTGTTCTCTGGCACTTCTTTGTGTCAGATGTTTCTCTCATCTTGCTTCTTCCCATCCTGATCTTTGAAAATTTCCAGGAAATACTGTTAAAGCCTGAGTGAGCAGAGAGCTAAACATACACTGCACTGTCCAGTGATACTGTCTGCCATCACACCCAGGCCCGGGAAGAGTCCTGGAGTTTGGATTAGTGCAATTTCCCTGGACTCTGATCTCAGATCCAGCTTTCTGTACACAGAACACGTGTTTTCTGCTGCATTTGAAAATTCATTTTTGGAAAGCTGGACAACTTGGTCTTTTTTTTCTCTTATATGCTAGCAAGTGTTGAAATCCTGTTTTCCATTCTCTTTCATTCTCGAAGTGGTTTTGGATGCTTGGATGGGATTTATGTCTCCACTGTTCCAGTCTTGTGTCTGAGGAAAAAAAAAAAACAAACTGTTTCCTAGTTTTTTTAGTTCCTCCAGCATTCATCTCTTCATTTTTTCCTAGTTAATATCTTTTGTTGGTGGTGTTACAGTTGCCCAGTGCTTCCCCAGGCAATGGCAGGCTGACATGGCTGTCCGTGTCACCTTAAATGCCATCCCTGAGGTACAAGGGTAAATGAGTTAAACTTGCTGAGAGTATGTCTGGTGTCTTTTCTGTTTGCTGTGGTGGCAGCAGAGAAACTGAACAGACTGCAAACACTCTGCCAGCCAGGGCTGCTTACATTTGAGGAGAGTAATTCTGCATACTGTAAGGACAAGATACTGGGTTTTCAGTGAAAATCGTTGGGGAAACTCCTGGCTTTTCATGTAGCAGTAAAATTATTTAAGATGCTAATTGAAATAGACAGGGGGATGGATTCTCCTCGTAGCACTGGTATAATTAGTTTGATGTAGATATAAGTGTATATGGCAAGAATGGGGTCTGATCTTTTCCTGTAAAGCTGAGTGATCAGATTCCTGCTTTTTTTATTTTTGTCCTCTTTCCCCTACCCCTGCTTTTATTTAATGTTGCCAATTTGAGTTTAGTTTTCTTAAATATATACTTGCCATGTGTGGTGCTGTGTGTTGGTTGGGTGCAGAGCGATTGCTGCTCGTACTTGGAAGAAATGACTGCTTATTGGACCAGTGAACTCGGAGGGTTTTTTTACATGTTTGCACTTTCATTTTTCTGGTATATTTAAAGGATTCCTAGATGAAGTTATGAAGAAATATGGCAGTTTAGTTCCACTGTGTGAAAAAGATGTCATGGGAAGATTAAAAGAAGTCTTTAATGAAGATTTCTCCCATAGGTGTGTAGCAGTATCAAATTCTAGACTTTGTAAAGGACAAATTGCTTACATTGCTACTGCACGCTCCATGTCTGACACCCAACAGAACAGAAGTCCATTTGATATGACCTTGACTTGTTTTTTTTTTCTGCCTTTTCAATCCTGTTTTAGAAAACCTTTTATCACCATGGAAATCATGAAGTATCGTGAAAAACATCCAAAAACCTCCACTTGCAATTTCCGGGTCTTCTACAATAAGCACATGCTAGATATGGATGATTTAGCTACACTGGAAGGCCAGAACTGGCTAAATGACCAGGTCAGAGATGCTTGGTGTTTATGTGCTTCCTTACCCCTTTTTAGCCCTTTTATATTAGGAGATCAGTTGTTCACCTTCTGCAGTGTTATAGGTGGACTATCCTTACTTTACACTTGAGAAGTAAAAGAAGTGGTAAGCAACTTCTACAGTGGCAGGTGCAATAACAGTGGTTACAAGTGTGGAAAGCGGGAGGTGTCACAACTAAACTTTCATTTTAAAGAAAGGATGTTGCACTATTTTGGGAAAACAGTGGCTACCAGTACAGGTTTTAGCATCTCCCCCCATCCCCGAGCTTGATCAGATTACAAGAACAGCAGAGTGAAGCAGCACACTGTGGCCTGCAGCCAAAAACCCAAGAACGCTGCAGTGCCCAGGGCACGCACCAGTAGACTTAAATTGAATTAAACTGCATTTCAAATTGAGGCAGACTTCAAGCAGCCAGTTAGTCTCTCTCTGGGCCAACCATTATTAGTTCCAGAGTGCTTGTCCTTCAGACTACAGCAAAATGTTACTATAATTGCTCACCTCCTTATTGCTGGTTTAAGTGTGAAGGGTCCTATGTTTTATGGGAACTTGTGAATTTGGGGTTTACAAAATTGTTCTGTACATATTCAAATATTTACTAACTCTTACAGATAATTAACATGTATGGTGAACTCATAATGGATGCAGTCCCTGAAAAGGTGAGGGTTTTTGTTATTATGCAAATGTACCTAATGAGAGATTGAGAGGGAAGGGTGAAACATTGACTGTTTCAGATACAGAATCGAGATTTAGCTCAATGATGTTCTGAGTGGTTCCATTGTAATTTGTTGCTATCTGCTACTCAATTTTTTTTCCTTTCCTGTGCTAAAATACAGTTTTTAGCACTGGTGTCTTGTTTCAGGAACTTGTTGGATTAGTTCTGCAGGTGGTCTCCGTGGTAGCCTGATGTTACCCATGACCTGTGAAAGACGGGTGCCCTGTTTTCACCCATCCCACTCTCCTTTCTCCCTTAGAGGTTTTTGTCTCCAGCTTATCTGCTTCTGAAGTGCTTTATCCATGCCCTTGCTCACCAGTCTGGTGTTTCAGCTGAAATTTCTGATGAAGATGGATTTCTGCTGAGATGACAAACCATGAATGGTAGCATCTGAACCATGCACATGTGCTGCTTGCACTCACCCACCCGCCCACCTCGCAGCTGTGGGGGCCGTAACAGCTCAAACTGTGTCAGCTGCCTGCCTGGTGAATGTGAATTGATGCAGAGCTGCTTGGTTCCTCAGCAGTATTGACTCTGCAGGACTCTCTTTGGTTTGTGCATCCTCCACAGAATGCTTACTGCTTTCCAACTGCAGTGTCTAACTGTTGGCAGCAGTTGAAAAAAAGAAAGGAAAAAAATAATCAAGAAAACACCCCCCCCTTCTGTGACTAAATTTGCAGCAGTGGCAATTATAAAAAGCCATCTGTTTACTAGTAGAGCTGAACAATTTTCAGGTGAGACCACAAAGGAAGAACCGAACAAAGCCATTTTTAGATGAGCTCTGCAGAATGTAACTCTTAAAATCCTCAAGCTCAGAAGAGCGAGCGTTGTTGCTTTGATTGGTGGTAATGGTGATTCTTCATTAGTATTCTCTGTACTTCCTGAGTGTGTGCTAGGGTTGGGGGATTGGAGATTGTATCTGTTTGCTTGTGTCTGCTTTTTCTTCATAGTGCATAATTGAAATCCTCCTGGGAGATTTTGTGCTGGTACCTCAGAGGGTGGTTTTGAAGTCTGTTGGCATAGCTGATGGGTGTTAGACTGTGTTTTCAGATGCTGAATTTTCTAACTTTTTTCCCAAGTAATAACTCAAGCCTTCTACCACCTCTACACTACCAGAATTATTAAAAACAGATGTTGCAGATTTCCATTAGTATTAATCTGTTCCTGTAATTGCAAGAAGCTAAGCATAGGGAATAATAGCGTTAACCTGGAGCTAAATAATTTTTTTTAACATCAGCCTACATTTTTTGCCATAAATGTAGGTTTTTAGTTACAAAATGGATGTGGTATAACTTAAAAATGCTTTTAAATAGCAGAATATTGGTTTTGTCTGGAGCTGGACAAAGTAGTTGAATACAAACGACCGTGTTGTTGGATTAAATCTTATAACTGTTCTTATAAATTTTTTTTTGAGCCTCAGAGCTTCCAGCAACTAAACCCAGAAATTACTCCCTTTTCTGCCACCTCCACTTTGCCAGTCCAGTGTCTTCTTCCTTAATCCCTGTAAAGAAAAACAAAAACTGTGACTCCTTACCCTACTGTTTTTCTCCCAGGTCGGTCCCCAACAAAAAGTTAAACGTGATATTCCTGGAGATACAAAAGTGTAAATATAAACGCTGCAGTGGCTCACAGAATCTATTATAGGGAAATAAGGCTTGCTTTATTTGCTTGCTGAAGAACAGCAATATTTTAGGCTTGGCAAAGCCTCTGTTTGGCCGTACTGGGGTTCTGTTTGTAAACCTGCATTAAATATTGCCTGATGACAAGTTGTTTTGTATAAATTATCCTGGGGGAAGGGGAATGACTGTGCATGAAGATTTCTGTGCTTATTCCTCCTCTCTCTCTTTTTTAGGTTCATTTCTTTAACAGCTTTTTTCATAGACAGCTCGTAACCAAAGGATATAATGGGGTAAAACGATGGACTAAAAAGGTATCCTTTAACTCCATGTCATCAGTGCTCTGGTTCTTTTGGGCTGGGTTGAATCACTAACTTGAAACTGGGTTACCATGTGTTATCTGCAAAGGATGGGTTTGCAAAGGACCTGTATGGAGTGGGGAGTGGTTAATAAAAATAGTAGGGTGGCACTATTCAGATTAGTGTGGTTATGTTGTGAAAATGTCCTTTGAATGGCTTAGTCTTCAGTGGTAGGTTATCCTTTCGTTCATGCAAGCTGTTAATTTAGCTGCAAGAAATGTCTCTTACTGCTCCTGACAGTGCCAGGTATGCTAATCTACAGGAGAGCTGACTTAATTCTGCTTTTTCCTTTTATCTTGGACTGGGATTATGTGATAACATCAAATTGTTACTCCTGAGTAACACATACAGGTACTAGAAAGCAGAAATTAGAGACCCATAGTTAATAAGAAAAACTGTTGTTCGCATGACAAGAAACCATACCAGGTCATGGGTTCTGATATTTTCTGAGGTAGCTAATACAAAGAGCAGTGCTCTCTTTTTTTTCTGTGAACATTTGTCCTTTCTAATATGGAAGATGAGGCAAGAATAATCAAGGACCATGTATGAATGTATGATCTTTCTGCAGAAGCACTTAAATAGCACACATCTGTGAAATGCTAGAGATGAACTCATTATCCAAATATAAATTCTATTCATATAATTTATTAAAATCTCTTTAAAGAGAGACTGAATATTAGTGCTTAATATTCCCAGGGGTTTTTTTTTTAATGTTCTTTTTCTTCAGCAACCCAAGTTTTGCAAAAACCCCAAAAGTGAAGGTAGATCCTGAAAGCAGAACCTGTATTCCGGTTGCTGCTGCTGAGGGACCAGATAAGAGCAGGACAGTTGTTTAGACATTTACACTTAAATTCCTGAAGAATCTCTAAAGCAAGGATGAGAACTAAGTTTCTATTGGAAGGATTCAGTAGGCTGCTTCGTCCTGCAATGTGCAATTAAGGGGAACTTGTTTCTGCTTTTTAAATACACCAGAGTATTGTACCAGGTTTTATAAATGTACTCTCCTGGGATACAGGAGGCCAAAGCTGAGAAGGACATGCTCTTCTGCATCTAGCTGCAGTGATTTCAAAGCTCCTGTTTGTGTCTGTCACTTCTGGCCACCGATCAGGTTGACATTCCTGCTCTGATCTGCTGTCACGTCAGTTGGCTAACTCTGCACTGTCTTGGTGAAGCACATCTAGATTGCCATCATTCGTTCTGTACATCAGGTCTTTAAACTAAAGACCCTTCCAGCTTTTGGCTGCCTCATTCCACTCTTCTGCTACAGGTTTGCACGCCTGAAGCAATCCCACAACTAGGGTCACATGAGAACCCTTGAGTTTAGCATGATTCTGCTGTTGCTGGACATCACAGAAGGTGTAGTTCATTTATCTTATTCCACTTTTCCTTCGTGGGCTCAGCTTGCTGCTGGCTGACATCTCTTTGCTTCTCTGCAAGAGTGATGGATCGTTGTGTAGTGAGTGTGCTGTAATCTGGTCAGGAAGCAGTTCGTGCAGGTGGGAGCAGGGGTTGTCGATGCTTGTGACAATCAAAGTACTGTTGTGAGCAAGGCTCGGCTGATAACTGCTGTGAATGCTCAGGCTGTTTTGTGCCTTCAGCTTCCCCCTGTTACTCAAAAAAATACACTTTTCTTTCCTACAAACGACCTGCCTTTACCAGCAGTGCAGCAATTATGTGCTGTTCAAATTGCACAGTGCTTAAAAAAAAAAGTGGCATAGAAATCTTCCCACAGGATGAGTTCATTTAGTTCAGTATTCTATTTTTGCTTATTTTCTGGACTGTGCCACCAAAAACCCAGCAATTAGACAACCATTTCAAGAGAAGCTGGGAGAAGGAAGATCATGAAAGGCCCTGGCTTGACTAGCTTCCAAAAGCATAAGGGCTCATCTGCCACACAGACACTGGGGTGTTGTATCTGATCTACTTGTTCTGTACTTCAAGACCTTCTCCCTTATTTGCTTGCCTGTGACCACAGTACATCTGCTACAAAGTTAAGTTCAAGAAAGGATGAATCTGCTCTGTCTTCATCCCCTCCCTTCCTCTGATCACCAAAGCATCCTGCAGTCCTTCTCTGCCTTCCTCTGGCAAGTCGCAGAGCCTGTGTTATGGCAGAGGGAGTCAAACTGCACCAACTTGCTGGTTTTCTGGGGTGTTTGTAGTCACAACTGCTTCATCTGTCACGTGTCCCCATGATGTGGCTCTGATAGAAATCAGTGGTGTTCATACTGCAGGAGTGTCGCTACTGAAGATACGTAGCTAACCCACATTGAAGCTTGACTGTATTACCTTCATTACTTGAGAAATCCCACTTCGATGCAGATGTTAAAGTGTAACGTGAGCAGACTTTTGCCACAAATACAGTGGTGACTAACTCTGGTGCTGTACAGTGCTCCTTAGCCACTTTCTGGGCTGTAACTATATTTTTGTGCCTGCTAATAAATTGTGTATGAGCTGAACGTGAGGAATGTATTGGAAGAGGGGAGGGTGAAAAAGACGACTTCAGTTAGGGGGTGGTGGAGAGGAGGTTTAGATACGATTTATCTATTGCTTTGCAGTGTTGTGCCTGTGGAATTTCTCTAATGTATATTCTTCTTCTTGCCAGGTGGACTTGTTCAAAAAGACTCTCTTGTTAATTCCCATTCACCTGGAAGTCCACTGGTCCCTCATTACTGTGAACATCCCCAATCGAATTATTTCCTTTTATGATTCCCAAGGCATTCATTTTAAGTTTTGTGTAGAGGTAAGAGTGACAGCTGTATCTGCAAAGTTTGAACTGTTTTCTTAAACAAACAGTCCCCTCTTTTTCTGTTCAGCCTTAAACTTTAAATGCAATGTGTCTGTTGTTGACCTGCCATGTATGAAATGAGAATCAGCTTGTCCTGCTGAGGAGTCTGAAGCACAGATCTCGAGGGTCACACCAGAGCTGGGAGTTGAGGTCAGATTGCCTATTGCCTAATTAGCCTGACCATGTAATTGGCACACCTTTTGTGGCTCTGCCTTGTCACTCCCACAAAAAGTAGGGGCTCAAAGCCAAGTGCCGTAGGGAAGCAGACTAGCCAGAAGGAGAGCAAAGGCAGCTCCTTCAGCTGCTAAGGGACTTGTGTTTAGGAAATGATAAATTGTGGCGCTTTCTGGGGGAGGTTGCCTGGGTGAGAGAACAGGACTGAAGATGCTGTAGTGCTGCCCGGTGGGGTTTGCATGTTACTGTGCTATTAACAGCGTCTTGCCTTTTTCCTCTGTCTGCATTGATATGGGGTGTGTACCTCTGATTATAACTAGGCAACCTTTCGAAGCTGCAACCTGAACACTGGAGTTAAATTATCAGTCTTCCTGGTAAAGAGCAGCCTGGAAATTTTTGCTGGGACTAGCAAATTGTAATGACCCTCTTAAAAAGCTAATTTTGGCCACTTAATTGTTTGTTTGGTGCAGCAGCCCTCTACTTTTAACTGTGTGTAGTTGTTGGCTTACAGAAGAGTAGTAATTATTGTACACAGGAGAGTTCCCAGCTAGGACTTCTGAATGAAGATCCTAGTTTCCTGCTGGCATTTGCTGAGGATGAAGCTAGTGTTTGTTCTGGGAGCAAGAGACCTCATGCTCTGCAGCTTTTGCACTTGCGGCATGAACCAGGGATCCCTCTCAGCAGCCCTGCACTCTCTCCTGTGGTCTTACAACGTTGCCTCTCCCGTTTGGCAAGGCATTTGCACTTAAATGTCTCACAAACATGAGACACTTTTATTCCTACCCTTTCTAGGGGAAGGGGGGGCCAATACCCAAAACTCCACCGTGATCCACACACTAAGGTGATTGTTAGTGTTCTGGAGTGTGTTTAAATTGTGCTATAAACCACCAGCCTGTTTACAGAGAAGTAGAAGGATTTGCTTAACCCAAGACCATAGGCTCATTTATCTTGCTTCCTTCTCTTCGCTTGTGTCAGACTATTTTTTCCTGTATGTCACTAAAACTCTCCCTGGAGCTTTGTTGATTAGCTGCAGAACTCAAAGTGTTCTCTGTTGAGATTCAGGCAGGAAAACGCTATCGTATTGAATGTAAGGACCTTGGTGTCAGCCAAGTAAGCCAGGAGAGAACACATGCCAGACTGCACTGTGTGTCTCTGCATGCCTGAGAGCACTCTGACTCTGTGCCTGAGTGCCACAGCTAGTCTAGTATTAAGAATACCAGAGTACAGTGGGGCTGAGGGCTATTAAAGCTCCCCTTGATAAACCAAAATGAGCCTTGATGGTAGAAGGCACAGTACCTACCAGAGTTCGTAATTTTACCTCTAGATCTGAGCTCAGCTCCTAATGCTTAATGCTCACCTGAAATTTGTCCTCATTGGCAAAAGGATGCTAGCAAAGATGTCAGTGTCTCTCTCCTGTTCTTTACCTGGTGAATAATATTGTTGCTTTATTTTCCTTTTTTTTAAAGAACATTCGAAAGTATTTGCTGACTGAAGCAAAAGAGAAGAATCACCCCGAGTTTCTTCAGGGTTGGCAGACTGCTGTGACAAAGGTAAACAGCAGCACTTCGAGCCCTGGAGTCTGACTTTCTGGGAGGCTTCAGGAGGCTGCTTCTAAACCCATGTATTTGTATAAGTAGTAAATTGTTTTATGCTGACCACGAGAAGGCTGGTAGGAGCGGTTACACATAGGAGTTACAGCTCTGTCACTTTTTCAGCACCCAGCAGGTGCTTAACACTTTCTGCAAGTGAGTTGGTGATCCGAGTCTAATCTCAGGACGATGAAATATCCATGCAGCAAAACCTGTAGCTGGTGCCCACATTGGCACAAGGTCAAGGACTGAATGAGCTGGAGACTCAGCTTCCTGACTTCTCCCGAAAGGACTGTTCTGAACTATGCCAAAGGGATGGGGTTTGGTGAGGGAGGGAACAGGCTGATGCTGCTATTCCTATATTTTATATTTGCTATGGATAGAGGGCTTTGGTCTCCAGGGCTGTTTGTGGCACATTGCCTTTGATCACAAGTAAACAAAGTCTGTCAATAATAAAAGGGAATAACTTGTGTGTAGTGTAAATGAGGGAGATGTGATTTGCGTAGCCATCCCATAATGGCTCCGAAGATATAAAACAGGTCATTGCACACTAGACACAATCCCAACAGCTCCCTCCTTGCACAGGATTATTTTTAGATGCTGATACACTGATGAAATTATTCCTCTCTGCACTCGTGCACATGCTGTGCAATCAGAGTTTGTCCTCCTGCATTCAGTGAGGCAGAAGATCTGGGAGTTGAGGAACAATAATTACTTTTCCTCTTCAAATGCCAGAGACACAGCAGCACTAGTGAGTGGGACTTTTTAGCTCTGTGTATCAAAATTGAGCATGTTTGAAGAAATAACAAAGTTTGAAAGGTATCATTTGAGACTGCCTCGCTCAGTCCTGTCACCTGACAATGCACCACCCTTTGTGTTCTTTGATGTGGTTGGGGGAGGAAAGCCCCTGCCGGTGACATGGATGCTGAGAGTAATCTTCCTCTAGGCCTGTGTGACTTTGCTGATATAGTTTGGTCCTGTGTAAAGCAGATAATGCTGTACAAACATTTATTTAAACTAATTGAGAAGCTGTTCTTTGTAGGTCACTAAAAGAAAATAAACTTGAAAGAAAGATTTGTAATTTGTTTTCTGTCCTACACTATATATTTTTCTAAGTGTTAAGTATTATTCTAACAAGGTGTTGAGTGTCACCTTGCAAAAGTTGGGATCAGAATAAGTAATTACAACTCCAGTTTCTAGTGCTGCAGAACAACTAGCTCTGAGAATGAGATACCTGAGCATTATGCCGAATCTCCTTTTGGACTTTAAGCAGGACTTAGAGAATAAAAGGATAAGTAAAGATCTAACATGTCTCGTCTTCTTTTTTTTCCTTTTAGTGCATTCCACAACAGAAAAATGACAGTGACTGTGGGGTTTTTGTGCTCCAGGTAAGAGTACTGCTTTTTGAAAATGAGTGGCCTGTATTGTTCATATAGTAAAAGTCCTTTTTTTCAATCAAGCCTTTTCCTTTTCCTCAGTACTGCAAGTGCCTCGCCTTAGACCAGCCTTTTCAGTTCTCCCAGGAAGATATGCCCCGAGTGAGAAAAAGGATTTACAAGGAGCTGTGTGAGTGCCAGCTAATAGACTAATAAAATGCAGCCAACCTAATTTCTCTGGCAATTCTGACAAGTTGCAGCTGGTGTTTGTGTACTTGAATTTCTGAAAACTTCCGTGAATTTTGAGCGATTCTCAGCTGAGTGGTGTGGCCACTGTTGTTACCTCAATTTTTTGACAACCTCTTTAACTGGCAGAACATAACAGAGCTGCCGTAAAATATTCCTAATGTCAGTTTGGTTCTCTTATGTTCTTTCCTGTATTTAATATTTATTATCTCAGCATGCATATAGGCAAAGCATGCAACTAAAACCATAAAACTGTAGATTTGGTGCACCTTTGAGATGTAGCTAGAAATGACAAATACAGCTGAATTTGGAAACATGAAGATGCATGGTATGTTTTCTGATGCAATAATGCTTTGAATGTATCAAAAAAAAAAATCAATGCCATAAAAAGAACAGCTAGCACCTATTTCGTAGTTCCATTGTCCCTGTTGTGGCTGTATAATACTGAATTACCACTTTTTAGGGTGGCTAAACTCCTCTACAGATTTAATTTGTGGATACCCCTTTTTTAAATAGTTCAAGTTGCTAATAAAGTTTGTTCTGTTAGCATTTATCCAGCTGTCGTTATCAGCCTGTCCCTATAGATAAAAAGCAGCCTTTGCACAAATAAAGCTTCAGCACCCATCTGTATAATAAAAAGTACAAAGGTGTTCAGTCAGTCAGATTGATGGTATGTTCCAATATGCTGCAGAAGTCTTCATGATGTGTGTATTAAAGAGAACTGTAAAGCTGGCCCTGAAGAGTCACAGCTTAGATACTAAGATAAGCTCCTTGGCTGTAACTGTTTAAATCTCAGATGGTTTTAAGTAATTTTTCAGTTCCACAGTATGCAGTGAAATGTACCATTTCAGCATCTCTCCCTTCAGCTCTGTCTTCAAATGAATTCCCTTCAAGCTTGTCGTGTTTAACCTCCCATTGGCTTTTGCCTTTGTTCAAATATAAATTAATTCATCTCTGCTGCATCTGCTGTTTGATTGTCTCAAACATCCCTAGTTTTGTTTGCATTCAGGAGCACCAATGGGTCTGGTTGGGAATAGTACCACTTGTGGGTGGGTGCTGTACAAACACAACAAGATTATGTCGTTCTGCTCCCGAGGCCGGGAGGCTGTGAGTCCAGCACTGAACTTTGCTGTGTTGTTGCACTGAGTAGAGATAAGTGAGAGCAGTCTTGAGACTTTGGTTTTTTTTTTGCTGTGATCTGTAAACTATGGTGTGCTCCTTGGTGAAGAGAGCTAGTTTTGATTGAAGAAACTGTTGTATGGGGCTGCTACACCAGCAAATGTCTTCGCTGTGTTTTTCTGCCAAATAAAGGTGTGAGCCCAGAGGAAAACTTTTTTCAATGCTAAACATCATCTGTTGCACAGCTTCACTTTGTGTCTGCCCATAGCCCTGACTTCTGATGGAGGAAAACCACTTTGAGTTCCTTGTCTTGCAAATTAATTCAGCCTTGAGCTAAACCAGGTGCAAATCCCTCCTAGATTAAGGGATGGAGCAGGGAGAAGTGAGGGAGCACCAAGCACAGTCAGGCCAGGCGATGGAAGCTTGTGCATGCTGTGTTTGTGCTAGAGAAGGAGGTCCTGCAGTATCCTTGTGTGTTACCGCTTCCACTTGTTGGCAGCTGGCAAGGACTGGCTTAATTTAGCAAGATAAGAAAGGCCTTAAGCACTTGGTTAGAGAATTTAAACAATGAACTTACTGAATCAAAGAACCTTAAGACCCAGACTGGCTAAACGTACATTTCCCCATCGTATGGTGCAGATCACCCCACAGCACATGGTTTCTTTGTGTTTCCCTGAAGTATTACTGATACAGCAGCACCTTCTGGGGGCGAGTGACTGTGAGCAGTGGAGGGTGACTTCCAAGAAAATTGAAACTTGGGATGTAGTTTCTCATGTGCTAGGGTAGAACATGTAAGCCAGTGCTGCCATTCTCGTCTTCTCTCTGCACTGCTATCACATGAATCGTCCAAATGCTTATGCTGCCATGTGCTGGGACCAGCTGAACTGATCCAGGCTAAAACTAACGCAGCCAAAAGGCTGCTCTTAACCCAGAGGACAGAGGAGTTCTCACCTCAGTGTAACTAGTCACTGAATGCCTATACCAGCATGAACGAAGAGGGAGAATCGGGTGGCCAGGAGGAGATGTGAAAGCAGTGCCAGCTTTGGATGCATGCAAGTGAAGCTATATCCTCAAGCAAGACTCCCTGCAGAAAGGGGGTGATATACAGAAAGGGAACTGCATAGGCAAGTTGCCTTTATTTTCAGAACTTGAGGTGTTTGGTAAGGAAGCTTGACAGATGTGCTGTGACAGTGTACCAGCCGGGGAGACTCAATGCCTCCAAGGAAGACCCTTATTTTTTGTGGAAGTTGCCTCGTTGATGGATATTTTTCATTGCAGAGGAACGTGTTGGAGCACTGGACCACAGGTAGTCCTTTTCTGAAACGTGGTGCCTACTACTGGCTGGTAGGAACCCATCTTCCTCTGTGTGAAAGGTTGGGCGGAGTCTTTAATCGCGATCCCTTTATCAGTGGCATCAGCGAAAGGACAGTATTTCTGTGAACGTTGTGTTTAACGGGAACATGAATGCTTTGAAGGAAGCGCATATGTGTACCAGATCGTTTGAGGGGAGGAGGGCTTGCATCTGAATCTGCTGCCTTGTGAATTGGGGAACAGGGTGGGGAAAGATGCATGTTGGAAAGTACTTCTTATGTTCTTTCTTGTCATCTAGAGGTTTGCCGACAAGTGTTCCAGTTGCTTATGGGGCAGTACAGAGGAGTTGCACTTGAGTCTCCAGCTGTGAACACACCAGTGAGAGGCCTCTGAAAAAAAAAGGAGGGGAAATTGAAAACAGAGTTAATGTAAGCAAAGTATGTTGGTGCAGGGTTGAAATTAATCACAGGCAGTCAGAATCTCAGACTCTGTAATGGTGTATCCTGTGAAACTGGACTAATTAACTCCTCCTTGAGAATGTCTTTGATGCCTTAAAGGAGATGGGCTCCATAATCTGTAGTCATTTTACCAGTTCTTAAAACATTCAGAACTATGTAGAGTGTTTTTATTATGAGAGGCACATTTGTGTGGATGTAGTTATGGCTGTTAGCAATTCCATTAATGTGATCCTCAGAATTCCATAAATCACTCTGAACTGGTTTGGCTGATGCTTAAATTTCACTCGTTCCAAAGAGATTGTCTGGCTGTGCTGATTCATACAAATAGTCCCAGAACTGGTGAAGCCTCCATCTCATGCATGACAAAGCTACCTGTGTTGTAATAAACCTTAAGCACAATTGGAAATAAATTATTAGTTTCCATTTTGTTTGCTTTAATCTATGGTTTAAAATAACTGTGCAGCTGATATAAATCAAAAAAAATGCGAAATGTGGCCTTGATTCTGCAAGGTAAGTAGAGAAATGCCTATTGCTGAGCTGTTAGATACTTGCAGAATGGAGGCTGGACCTTTGTGCTGTGTAATGTGCTGTTGCTCTGTTCTTACCTGGCCCTCTTGAGTGTGAAGGTGATATTTTGAATGTTTTGCTTGCACTGATAACCGAGCCAGGCAGGCTTGCAAAGAGTTGCTGGCTTGTGTTTAATCTCTAGCATAATGCTGAACCTTTCTTTACTTTCTCAGAGTTTTGATTGGCATTATCTGCTGTAGCATTTAGTCAAGTTGATGTGAAAATTTAAACCTTGGGAAGTGACGTAGACTTAACTCAACGGAGCAACAACTGTGTGTTGTGGGTGTGTTCTTGCATCAAATGAAGCCCATGTTCCTGTGAAGTAATAAAATTGAGTTTTACCATAAACCCTATTTTCTTTCAGCAGTTTGGTTTCATTTTAATTTTAAAAGCAACTGATGTGATGGTTGAGGGAACGTTTGTAGCAGCTTGTTTTGGGATCTGTGTTATTAGGAGAATCCTCTCCAGTTGATTAGTTCAATAACTCTGCACCGCACGCTAATGATGCTCTCTGTTCCGTAGCACTGCAGTGATATAACTTACTGTGGTTTGAGCTGTGACAACGTACAAGATTGGAGATGTCATATATTGCATAAATAAGGGTGGAAATCTTGCGTTAGACACTTCCTACTAAGGTGGCATTTAAAAAACAAGTATCTGTCGACAGAACAGGTAGGACTTAAATTGCTTTTCTAGATCTAAATTAATGCCCTTCTTGTATTGCTTGTTGAAGTAGCTATGTAACTATAGAGTTAAATCCTGTCTTTGAATTTTACAAAGCTATACAGCTTGTGAATTTGTGATAATGGGGGGAATGAAGGCTTAGCGAATGTCTCTTTTTAAGCTATTAATAACGAGACTGGCAACATCATTGTCTTTATTACATTCATAATTTAAAAATCCTATCATGGAGGAGGAAACATGGATGCTTGTTAAATATATTCTTCAGTGGAAAGTGCTAAGAAATCAGTTCGTTAAAGTACAGGATCATAAGAGACACTAGAGCCTTGCCAGGAACAATAATTACTATTTATATGTAATAGGCATTGGGAGGGAAGGAGATGAGTCTGGTTTGCTTGTGCCTGAGCTTAATGGATTTTATGAGTAACCAACTAGAAGGATTTGGGGATTGAATTTCATTTTCAGAGCATGTAATATTACAAACTGTAGAGCTAAAAACCGTTGCAAACTGAGTGAAATATCTTGAGAAATCAACTGGTTTGTTGTCTCTCAACACAGGTAAGCAGAACATGTGCAAAGCAGCTCCCACCTGAAATTCTGATGAGTTCTTAATTCTTGTGTTTGATTTCAGCTTTGCTGGTAACTCATCTCCCCTAACGTGGCACTTTCTTGAGGTTGGAGACCTTACCTAATGCTTAGGTTACCTGGGGCTCTTTGTGGGCAACTTTGGGAAGTGGCCGAGAGGAGAAGGGATCCGTTGGGGAATCTATTTGCACCGCCGTGTGATAAATGTGTCATGGGAGGAAGGGCAGGGGAGAAACGGAGCTTTCAATAAGATGTATTTAACTGGATAATGTGGGTCAGGTTTATATGTTTATGGTACATGAGCTTGATACAGACAAGGAGCTGTCTTGTTTATGGAAACCTTTGGGATGAGTGGGAGAGAAATGTGGGGAAGAGATGCCTTCTGCAGGGACGATTGCTCTGCTGTGCCCACAGGGACGCTATGTCTTGCTTCAAGCCCGTGCATTCTAGGTCAACTTAATGCAGGCAGCAACTGCAGCAAAGGAAGAAACTCCCTCCTCAGCGTTCAGCTGAACATCACGTTTGTTTAGGACAATCGTGGCTTGACAATTTATCCTCAGCATCTCTGACATCTCCGGTCTATTGAAAAGCAGACAAGCGTGCTTCTGCTCCACTGCCAACACCGGGGCTGCCCAAAGGCTCTTACAGATTAAGTCGATTCCAGCTCACCTTTCAGTTCCTGGCTTCTTTGGGCTTTCAGGGTTGGGTTTTTTGTTTTTAAAGAAATCTGAGGTACAGAGAAGTTTTAAAGTCTACCTTCAATAAGTATATTCCCCTCTTACTCAGGAAACTTGTCTTGGAGATCTGCTTTCAGTTTTGCATAATGAAATGCTGCTGTTTCTTACGCAATTAGTATGAGGAGGCAATCTTTAAATGCTACTATTAATGGGCAGAGAAGAGACTTCAGGGCTGAGTTTGTGGCAGAGTTTTGGGTTTTGTCCTCTGGCGGATCACACTTCAGATGAATGTTTTTTTCCTTTAGAATATAAACGTAGCTAAAAGATGCCGAAAAACTTTAGACTAATGAAACTCAATGCCTTAAATTTATGGCCATTTAGCATTCTTGTAGACACTTGATTGTCCCCAGACAGGGTGCCCGGTGTTTAGAAGGGAGTGGGATGTACTTTCAGACAATCAGTGCTGTTTGGAAAACAGGGAGCACACAGATTCCGTTCCCAAAATTGCTCTTTGGTCATTTTACCAGAACATACATTAGAAACTAAGCATTTAGGTCCTGGTGAAGTTCTTGGCAGGGCTGTAGCTCGTGTCTGTGGGGGTACCCTTGGATGCAGGGTGAGTCAGATGGCTCTTCCCGGGGCGTTTTTTGGCCACCAGATGTCACGCAAGGACCACCAGAACAGCGCGTGCTGCTGCGTGCTCCACCTCCCTGCTCATGGGTTGACCAAGCCATGATGTCTTCTGCTTTGCGTGTTGCCTGCCACGTTGGTTGTTGTCTTCTCACACATTTCTCAGCAAAGTCTGCACTGCACTTGCATAAAGAATGTGGATGTTAAACCAAACGCCCACCCCCGCCATCAAATCCACTGAAAATCCCTCTGTATCAAACATGTAAGTGTTTGGCTCCGGCACGATTACTCTGGAGTCCCATCAATTTTACAAATTGGCCGAAACATTTTTTGGTTAGAGAAGTCTCACATACCAGAAGTCTTTCGTCTGATCAAACTCCTGCCCTGCTATAGATCATGACTGTTATTTTTATAACTCTGTATTACCATGGCAAATGCTGGAGGAGGGGGGAGAAACCACATCAGTAGCAACTTCTGTCTGATTTGTGGTCATATGCTTATAACTTGACATGGTTTTGCAAATAACTAAACAAAACCAGGAATTCGTTTGGGGGGAAAAAAAACCCAAAACTCGGAAAAACTGCTGCATCAAATATCGTGTGTGGAGAGTCTTGACTTGCTCACAATTTGGATCTTTTAATGGAAAATGGTTCAGAGCAGGAATGGGAACCGGTTGTCCTCTGTTAGGCAGTGAGGCTGTGCTGTGGCTCTCAGCCACTGCTGAACGCTGTGACAGCCTCTAGGCCATGAATTTTTTGGAATTTTTATTTAATTGCTGGTGTCTGCTCAGTCTTTATCCTAAATTTAGTAACATTCAGTGCTGCTTTTTCTCTGTAATACCTTTATAAATTCCCGTATAATCTGAGATCTAATTTTAAAGCCATCTGTCATTTTTGAGCTGTATATTTTCCAGCTTTAAAGGGTCTTGTTGAAGGGAAATTTAAATTCAAGGCCTAGTGTAAGTGCATTTTTCTTTAAATTATTCATCTGTTAAAATGTCTTTGAACTTGTGTTTGTGTAGCTGGTGAGACTGGGGGGGCAGGTGGTGGCATGGGATACCTGGTTAGTCCTTGCACCAATGCCATGTACGTGTACTGCTGGGCTTGGCTGCTGAACCCCTTGGCAGCAGTGGGAGCTTACTGCATCGACACCCCACCCTGGGACGAACCCTTCAGAGATGTCCCCTGTCTGTCACATGCCGTCCTGTTCACTAGGTGGCATTGCTTCCTAGTCTAAAATCCTCTAAATACTTCATTAATTATGCTAATCCTCGCAGTGGAGAGAAAGTGAACAAGCTTTGCCCTTGTATCCTTTTTATTCCATCTACTTTGCTGATGGGATTTTTTGGGTTGACAGACCTGCAGCATCCTCATCCCAGCTGGTGAAGTTCTGGGTGTAGGGAAGACTTTGGCCTGGAAAACTCCAAAGAGCCCACTGAGAAAATACTGAACATACTGACCTTGCTGTTGGTAGCCAGCTTCATGGTGCCAGATCCATCCAAGTCATTGCCCTCCTCAAGTTATCGACCTGGTTTGTCATCTTTACTAAAGAATGTTAAAGTAACGTGCTTACTGCGTGGGGTAGCTGGAGTGCGGGGCTGGTGAAGCTGTGCCTGTCCTAGTGTGGGAGCCAAGTGTGTTGATGTGGGGATCCTTTCCAACATCTGACCAACCACGGAGGCAGTAGGAGAGCAGGGTGCTCTGGACAGTAGTGAGCTACTGCCCATCACTTGGGTGTGGTGATGGAAATTTCTTCGTTCGTTTCCCAGGTAGCCCTGTTATTTTGCATTCTTCTGCCCTTCCCTGCCTTCCTCCCTCCTCCTCCTCTTAGCAGTAACGATCAGATCAGTCAATTAAGGGCTGAAACACAGTGGTTTAAGATGACTGTCTGTTGCCAATGGGAATTAATTGGAGCCTTTAGTAGGCTTTAAAACGAGGAGAGGAATTTTGGCTTTACAGGCTCATTTTAGTACCAGGAATACTTGGTTTGTCCATGAGACACATCAAGAAGGAAGACGACAAGGTCTCTGTAAGGTGTAGCTCTCGCCTCCATAGGTGCCAGGCCCCGGGGTGTGTGAAGTCGCAGGAACCTGCCAGGCTGAGAACTGCTGAACTCACTGGAGGTGACAGACGCGAAGTGTGGCTGAGAGCAGGGTGCTGCCCTCTGAGGAAGGTGGTAGTGCCGCTTCCCAGCCGTTATGTAAGTACCTCCCAGCCCTAAATTTCAAGAGTACTTCTCAGCTTGCAATATTGATGCTCTCTTTCCTTTGCAAACCTTTACGTGGAGGTGAAACATCTGAGTTTAGACCTCCCGACACAACTCAGTTCTGAGCTGGGCAGGACAGTCGCGTCTCCCCTGACGCTGGAACCGCACTGGGCGCAAGCATGCCCTCACTTTGCTCTGATGAAAAGACAAGACAGAGTAGTTTTTTGAACATGACTTTTCATGAACGAGCAAGATAAAAATAAATGTAAATTGAAGATCCTGTTTCTCATGTGTATTTTATTAAAAACTATAGAGTTATTCATTCTTGCTGTGTAGTATAATTGCTAAAACATGATTTGTAACCAAATATAGCTGCTTGCATTAAATATGGCACTGCTTCTTACTAGGGAGGATGATATGGTAAAGGAATGCTCATTTAAACAATTACATAGTTCAATTTTTGTATTCAAAACCTTGGCTTTTTCACTTTCAAAAAAGTGAACATAACCTTTAGATGTTTAACTTGAATTTTGTTGAACTGCGCTTGGCTGAAGAACGGTATACAATTAAAATATACTTTTAAAGCTGGTTAAATACAGAAATGGAGCTTGTCAAACGATGTTTTACATTTCTAAGTGATTGAGTAAAAGGTAATGAATGTGATAGATGCTGGTCACAACAGGGTGATGACACCTTTCATCAGGTGTCCAGGGCCTCTGTAGCCACGGAGAGGATTTCCAAAAGTCCCTTACGAGAGACCAAGGGCTTACATTTGCTGGTTTAGTACCTGCAGCTTTTTGAAATGATTCAAGTGGCTTTTTTTTTCCTCTGAAATTCTACAATTTGTAGCGCTCATCCTTCCCCAGTGGACTCAAATTTTCTGTGTGAGCAAGGACGGGAAGTTTCCCTGGTTTCCCAGTTCATTCTGAGCTGGGCTGGGTGAAGATCACCTTGCCTTACACTTGGTAGCTGGACTGGAAACTGGTGGCATTAGGAGATGAGCTTTCTGTGTGACAAACTGTGTAAATACTTACACTGAAGTATATAAATATATCCTTTAATGACTGACATAATGTTTTAGTGTGGGACACAATGCACTTAAGTAGCCAAAGCATTAGCTGTATTTTAAAGTTAAGGATGCTGCTTTCTGGTTTTGTAGCCTGTTAAAAATCCCACATCCCTGCAGAGCAAAGGCAGCGTATCTTTATGTATGTAATAGATTACACTTAAGTTTTTGCCTTGGTGCGTGCTGTTGCATTCAACTTTAGAAACAGGGTATTTTTTCCAAATGACATGTGAATGTTTGGCTCAAATCACCTGAAGTTAGCCTTTTTTTTTAAAATCTAGTTGTCGGTGACCCAAGAGAAGACAGTGAAGGCTGGGAGTTGGTTGCTGTTCTGCTATACGTGGCACGGTTCCTGAGACCTCCTTGTTTCTCTCGCCATCAGCTGAAGGTTTGAACATTTGCTGGCTGAAGCTCCATGTTGACTGGAGAGCCTGTGTGTTGTGGCAGTCCTGGAGTGCAGGAAAATGCCTTTTCAAACCTCCTTTCCAGTGTTTCCCAGGGACTTCAAGAGCCAGTCGTATGTCCACATCTTTAATTCCTAAGGACCCCTCTTGTGAGAGCTAGGTATAAGCTGTTCCAGAGATGTGTATAAAAATCAATAGCCCTGGAAAATAGTAAACAAGCTCCCTCTGATTTGAGATTGACATCTCCAAGAGCCGGCGAGTGGCTCTGGGGAGGACCATCAAAACCATCCTCTGCCCCACCCCAGTGCTGGAGTGCTCATCTGGGGGAAAAGAACAATTGCATTTAATTTGAAATGATCTGAGGAAATGATACCCCTTATTAGAATTAAAATTAGAATTTTTTAGCATCAGTGGAAAGTCTTGTATGGTTTGAAGCTTATCTAAACAAAAACATTGAGTTTGGTTAGGTGTCTCCAAAGCCACGCTTCTGAAAGCTCATTCAACAGAATGTTTAAAGGCTTTATTTCTGTCCCAAAGGTGAAAGAAAACAACTTGAAAATGTCAGCAATGCTGTTACCTGATGAGCACTATTTTTTGTAAGGTCAAGAGAAAATGATGGATATTGTAACAAGTGTTTGTGCTGTTACCTTTTAAAATATATATGTGATGCTCAAGTTCATAAATGTAGTGCGTGCCTTTCAGAAGCTAAAAAATAGCAGCAGAAAGCAGGAGTCCTTGGTCTGTTCCTCCTTGTTTCTTCTGAAATTGATTTTTGTTTTAAGTTCTTCTGGTGTAAATAATTTTAATGAAAAGGAGAAAATTGCTAGGTGGAGTCTATCATCTGGAATATATAGGCTTAGATGGTTTCTTGAAATGCAGAAGACAGGTGAGCAGAGCTCTGAGTGCCCTGGAGAAATAGTACACAACCCTTTAAAAAGAAAATTAAAAAAAAAAAAAAAAATCAGTTGTCATCCTGCAAGTAGGCTGATCTGGTGCAACTCCGAGCGAGAGGGTTGGGGCCATTGTGGTTCAGACAGGGCACAGCCAGGCTGTACCCGAGTGTTGGATAGCTGCTGCAGCTGGACCGTGGGCGTGAGACTGTGCCCTCCGGCCATGGGAGATGCTGGAGGGGCCAGAGCCCTTTCTTGCAGCCCTCTAAGCCAGGGCTGAGAGTGGGTGAGAAGGCTTAATCCTCCCCACTTCTTTTTCTCAAAACTGGGATCCCAAGAGATGGGGGAAGCATGTGTTTGTGGAGGGGGAATAAGGGGACGTGAGCAAGGTCATGATCCATCCCGTGGGGATGTCCAAATATTGCAGGTCCAGCTCAGCAGAGTATTTGTGTTTAGCCATAAATTAATCCGATTCCTTGCTTGGATCAGGTCGTCTGTTCAAAGGAATTTCTTCTACAAAGCATCTTTCTAATGGGGCTGTGTGAAATGGTGCTTTTGGTGATTTCAGGGTGATACATCCAAACTCCCGCCCTAATCAGCAATGACCAAGTTAGTTGCCAGACGTGGTGTCTCTGGGGAAAAGGGTTCTTGGGAAAGCGAGGGTGGTGAGCCTGTAACATTATTGCTGTTGCATGCCCTACTGGGCAGGGGGGGACGATCCTGTCCCAGCCCCAGGACTGGGTTAAATTAGAGGCAGCTTTTCTTCTCTGAACTAATAGCAGCACCAGGTGGTATCAGCTGCTGGCAAGACTGGAGCTGGTGTGAGTCTGGACAAAAGGTGTGAACGTGCAGTTTTGGTCCAACTCCTCCCTTGGTGACAACAGGAACGTGAGTGCATGTCCTGTGAGGACCAGGCTGCTCCTGCCACCTCTTCACCTTCTCTCTTGTGCTCATACTTGCTCTGTGCTCCTGTTTTCTTCCTTCTCTGCACCTCTGATAAACATATGTAGGTTTGAAGGAAAATCAAAGAGAAGAGGTAACACTTGAGTTAGGTAGGGACCATGTGGGTCCCAGCCTGTCTGCTGCTAGGAGTGGGTTCCATGCAGTAATTTGTCCGCAGAGCTTTGTCCTGTCAAAAACCTCTTTGTGCTTTTGCTCTTTACTGCTGGGGCATCCTCTGAGGTGGTGGGTCAAAATTTAGCTTGCGTGTCTCTTGCCCAACTCCTCCTCACCTACATCATGGTCCCATAGAGCATCCTCACCCTCCTGCTCCTCCATGCCCAGCCTTTCATGGGCTGGTACAGATACAGCTCCCAGCCCTGGTCATTCCCCCCAGTCATTTGAATTACCCTGCTCTGATCCTCTCCCTGGTCACCTCTGTGTGGCTTTGGCACGATGCTGCCCAGGACTGCGGTGATGAGCCTATTCCTGGTCACGTTTCTGCTTGTGCCTCTGCCGTCAGCGCGGCGGTGCCCATCCCCGAGGCCTTGCGGCAGCCAACAGGAACCTCTTTGCTGACTCCAGCGGGCATTAGAGGGGGTCCGTAATGCTTTGCAGACCAATTTTCTCTCTGTTATTGTTTTAAACTCCGTTAGCCATTCCTGCTTCCCAGGTTTCCACGTTTTTCAAATTATTTTCCCCAGAGGCATCGACGGCATTTTTCCAAATTGAATCTCATTTATTTTCTACCCAGGTTTCCAATCTCTCTGGGGCCCTTTGTATTATTTCTCAGTCCGCACTGCCGTGTACAATATATCCCAATTTAGTATCGTCTGTGAATTATATTACCATGCCCTTTAGTTCCTCTTCTATTTAATGAAGATATTTCTAAGAAAAAAAAAAATCTAAACTATATTTTATTAAAATAAGAAGGTAGAGTCTTAAAAACTCCTTTGTGGATTTCCAATAGGAATTCTAAATCTTTTTCAAAGAAATCTTCAGCATTTTAAAGAGAAATTAAAACCTTCAAAATATCAAGGTTGGTAGGTGTAAAAGTTAATCAGTTTTTCAATTAGCTGAGACCTCTGTCCCTGTACAGCGAGCTCTGCATAGTGCGGTCTCCAAGGGTGACAGAGGCACCATCCACGTATTCACAGCAGATTTTTTTTTTTTTTTTTAAACCAGCACCAAACATATGTGTGAATTTCTCAATAAATTTGTTCGCTTTCCCTTCCTGACCTTTTCGGGTTTACTCTCCGTGGCTGTTCTAGCAAACATGTACACTGGCAGGAACGATGCTGAAGCAGCACGTTTTAATGCAAACTGTGCAGGCTTATTCATAGGAAGCGATTTTCAAATTCATAATCATGAATATTTGCACTGTAAGGTTGATTCTGTTGGGAGCTTTTTATTTATAAGCTAAGGCGGCGCTGCCTGTTGGTGCCAGGCTGGAGAACATCGTGCCTCCATGGTGGGGGACGAGCCATGCTATGGACGCTGTACGTCCCATCAAAACAGCTCAGGTTCCCCACTGTGCGTAGGGAAATAGCACTAGCAGCAGGCAATCTGCTGGAGATACGTATCCCGAAATATTTGCTGCATAATTCCTAGCAACGAGCAATTTCATGGAGACTATGATCTGCTTGTGAAGAGAAATAAGGTGTAAATTGGATGAATAAATTGTTCTCTGCGGAATGGTTTGCTGGCTCTGGAGGGGTTTTCCCTTTGGAAGCGCTGCAGCTTGCTGGTGCCCTCAGTCCTTTGTGTATTGACAGTTTGACCCCGCGTGCAAACTAACGTGGAGGGAGAGGCGTCTTAAATGCCCTGTACTTGGGCACGTACTGGCTGTACCACCCCCCCAGCAATCTGTCCCTGGCAGCACGCTCCCCCAGGTCCTGCACCCCTCAGGTGGAGGTGGCCAAGCTGAGCGGGCTGCAGATGCTGCCAGCAGTCAGTCGGGTGGTCGCCGGCTCCTGGGAAAATTCCTGCTCTGTTTTATCCTTGGGAACACGTGAGCTGCAGGGATACGTGCGAATCAGGAGGGGTAGTGCTGTGCATCTTGGGGAACAAGGAGGGCTGGCGCTGGGGCCTGCAAGCTGTCCCCCCGTGTCTTGGCTAACAGGCTTTGCTGCCTGTGTTTGTTGGTCCCCTTCAGGTCGGTTTTGCTTTGTTTCGGTGTTACAAACTGAGCCTTGTTCTCTGCGGATGTAGGGGCTTCCCCAGGGGTGAGGAATCCCCTGGCTCCCGGGGCTGTGCCACCGGTGCTGTGCCACGCATGTCCCTGCCACCTCCGAGGGCTGGGTCAGGGGTGCTCCGGGTGGAGCCTCCGGCTGGCTGCCATGCTGGTGTGCAGCAGCTGTAGGAAATTAGAGGAGCCTTGGGGCTATTCTGGGAAACACCAAGGGAGATTCCCGAGGTTTCCGGAGCAGAAAACTGGCTCAGAGCTGCCTGCCTCCATACCAGGCAAGGCTGATGTGGAGCTGGGCATGGAGCCCCATGAAGTGAAGGATCCCGCAGACAAAACAACGGCGTCCCAAGGAAGTGATGCAGAGTTGGGGACCACAGAGACGACGGATGGTGGGTCTGGCCCTGGTGCTCATGGACTGCGAGGTAGGCTCCAGCCAGGATGACTGGGACGTCCCTCATGTGGCACGCAGCTGGGTGTGTGGGGTCTGATGGCTGATTTGGGATGGGGGGTGTAGGATATCACTTGCTTGTCCCCTGTGTCAGAGAAGATATAGCTGCTGCATTGCCTCAGAGGGTTTCAAAGGCAGCAAAGGTAAAACCTTGCCCTGTTCACCATTAGTTTGTGGAAACTTTATCCCTCAGGACTTTTCCATCTCTGTTTCTGACTCTGGCCTGCAGAGAGGTGCCTGGCTTTAAAACATACCTGCTCATCTTGTGAACAGGGGCATGGTGCCCTTTCATTTCACCTGAGCAGATGAGGGCCTGATTGCTTGTCCCCCATGCTAATCCCATGGAGCAAAAACCTTCCCGAAAGAGGGTCTAAAAGCCACGTCATGGGAAGTGGTAATGTTTGCACTGGGACTCCTACATGAGCACATAGAGGTGTGGAAAACACTGGGTCCAGCTATCTCCTCAGTAGCTTCAGGTCTGATGCAGCTGTGCTTCATTTGTTCTATGCGAAGGCTAGGTCCACCTTTTGTCACTGAAACCACCTTTCCTTTAAGTCACGGTCATGATGCGAGGCTCCAGCTTGGTGGGAGGTGTTGCATTACTTAAGTGTTTGGGGAGCAGCATTTCCTCGGGGACAGTGGTGGCTTTATCCCAGGGGACAGCCCCAGACCTGTCCTCCCCCTCCCGCGCCATGGGCCAAATACAGAGTTCTCTGACCGAGCGTCCTTCCTCCCCTTTATCAATAATTTTAATCGTTTTAATAACGTCCCCTTGCACGGATAGGATTACGATTAGAAAATGTCAGAGCCTTGTTATCATCTAATTAGAGTCACATTTCAGCAGAATAGAAAGGAAAAATCTTCAAGCGCTGCCTTGTGCAGTGAAATGGGAAGAAAGTGATGATTTAAACCAGCTGTGGGCCGAGCCCCGGCTGCAGTCCCACCTGAGACGCGGGGCACGGCGCAGGACAAGGCGATGGTCCCTGGCCGGAGCCCTCCGGAGCAATCAGCGCAAACTGCTCCCAGGTCGCTTTTGCAAAGCGCCAAACTCCGGCGCGGTCCAGTAAAAACAATCGGGCTGTCAAGTTTGCCGTCTAACAGCTGAGGGGGTCAGAGCAGCAACACAACACAAACCAAAATAAACACCACCTCACTCTGCCAAAAAAGCCTTTATCACTCTTTGGGGAGAGGGGGGAACGCTTTCAGATGGCTTTAACTTTTTCCTTTTTTTTTTTTTTTTTTGTTTGTTTTTGTATGCTTAAATGGGAGAGGAGAGCTGGGATCTCTTCCCGCCCTTCTCCTAATGCCATTATGGCAGGCAGAGGTACGTGGGGTTTTGTTCGCTTGAGAGAGCCTCTTTGTTTGCCTTTTGCGAGGAGGAGGTTGGGAAGGCAGCGGGGAGAGCGGGTGTGCGCGGCCCCTTAACCCCTTGGAAGCTGCCTCGGGGTTTGCTTTGGCTTAGCTCATCCTCTGGCCTTTGCAGCACATCCCAGAGAGCGTCCCGTTTGGGGAGGAGGGTGCGTGGCCGTGGTGAGGGACAGGGCTCTGCCGCGATGCTGGAGCACCAGTGTCCGCGTGGGATTTGCTGTGGCACGGTGCCTGGTGCAGGGGAGTCTTGGCTCCTCCAGGTTTAATGACCCCGAGCACTGCAGCAGCGCACGAGCGATATCGCAAAATGTTACTCTGTGTACAAATAAGGTTTCACAAGTGCAGCAGCCGCTTCACAGCCCAGCCAGCCGCAGGGAGGACGACACGTGTGCCAGCCCCTCGGTCCCTCCGTGCAGAGCCCCCCTTGGCAGCCGCCCCGCGGGGACGCTGCCCGTCAGCCTGCCCAAGGAGGTGATGTCTGGCAGCAAAGTGGGGTGGCTGGTGGAGAGCTGTAAAACCTGAACCCGCTGCAGCTGTGAGCACAAGCCCTGACATGGGCACCAGGAGCTGCAGGTTGCGATCCTGCTGTCATCCCTACGGGACGAGCAGAGCTGCCTGTGCTTGGACAGGTCACAGGGTGGGGGGAGAAAAACGGAGCATTTCCTTCAAAAGAAGTGCCTGATTGTGCCTCATCCTGCTCAGCAGGGATGCGCCCCTCAAAGCGCAAGCTTAAAAGCAGCATTTTGGTGCTTTGCTATGGGGAAGCAGGACCCTGGTTCCCCCATGGGTTTAGCCACCTGAACACCTCTGAGGGTCTGGGCTTAAGCACCCTCCTGTGGGCTGAAACATCTCCCCCTTGTGATTCTTGCCTTCAGGAGCCCATGGAAGGAGCAGGAGGACCATGCCCACCTGCTTTTGCGATGCTCGCCTGAGGCTCACCAGCGTTGCACCAGGATTTTGTGCCGGGAACACCTGCCATGTGGAGGGGGCTGGACCCCGACACCAATCAGCCCTACGTAATAAATAACAACAGTAAAAACAGTTATCGCTTAAATAGCGCTTCATGTCCTTGGGATGCTGTAAAACCCCGGCTGCTTAATCACAAGCTGCTCTCTTGATGTTTACAGTTAACTGAAATTTTTGGTCTCGGAGGAACATGTATTTTGTGGTGCCAAGAGCTACACACGGCTGGGTCAGCAGCTCTGCAGGGGAGCAGGATGAAGCCACGTCGGAGGCAATGTAAGGCTCAGGTGTCCCACCGGCGCATCAGAGGTTCTCAGCCCACGGCCGGGGGGTGTCTCTGAGCCAACTCCCACCCCTGCCTTCCCTGCACCACCGCTTTGTAGCCACCTTTGAAACTCCTGACATTTTGGGACTTGCTATATTTAAGCAGGCGGATAGTTCAGCCGTGGCCAGGAACCCGCCTCTGACAGTGATGGCTATTGAGAGTGGCACCGGGCTGGCCCCACCGCGCTGGGGGCCAGTGGTGGCATTTCTGCCAGGCAGAGCTCCCCCCTTCCCAATTAGGGGTGCTGCTAATTTTAAACGAGCTGCTGCCACCAAGTAGGAGCACTTTAAAATATCATCCAGCCAAAGTGTCTTTGGTGAGAGCTGAGGGTCGAGCGTGAAGTGGATCCGAGTCTCCGGTCCCTGCCGTTTCGGGGCAGGGAGAGCTGTTACCCCTCTGCAAGCTGGCGTGGGCAGAGTTGGGAGAGGAGGATTTTCTTCGGATCAGTGTTTTCCAGAGCTTGGGGAGGGAGAAGGAGGAAGGTTTCTTTAATCAAAATGAAAACCATCTCTGATTTCATTTTAAAGCATGCTAAAACGTTTCATTCGACCTGATGAAAAGCATTGCATTTCATTTTGCGTTTTAATGAATTTTGTGATCCTTTAATTAGGCTAATTTAAAAGAAAAAAATATTTCTCTCAAAACTGGGAGTCAAAACATTTTGAAGATCATCTCTGCCTCTGAAACACTGCTTAAAAGCATTAGGTGCTCTGCTCTCTTTCTAGAACCTTGTCTTGTTGGGACCCTCAGAAAGTGGGCGAGAGAGGAGCTGACTGCTGTTGTCAATGTTGGAAGGAGGACAGGGACCAGATACACCACCTGCTTTGGAAAGTTTTCCAGTTTGTTAGCAAGCCGGAGGGCTGCGTTGGCAGGAGGTGACTGTGCGCCATGTGCAGCGTGGCAGGGGCATGCGAGCGAACACCAACCCTCTGCGCTCGCAAAGCAGCATTTAACCGAACGCGCGCCCCTGGGTTGACTCAGCTGGTGGGAGCGTGTTTCCTCGTACCGCTGACCTGCTCTGAGCCAGCCCCCGGAGGCTTTTCTCCATGTTCATAAGCCTGGGTGTATTTTCTCTGCTCAGATGATTAAAAGTCAGCACTCAGAGGCTCGCAGAACAAAATGCTTTCCTTGAGATGGCATTTGCATTTGAAAGGCAGGATGGTTGTTCCAGGGACTTTGCTATTTCACAAACTTCTTCTGTAGAGTCTCCTGGCTCTGTTCTCACAGCGCTTAATTTGGGGCTCCACGCTCTGATCCCAGCAACCTGCATCTAGCTTAAAGCCAGCCTTAATTGTCCTGTCTTGGGGTGGTTCGGAGAGCTGTCTAGCTCCAGCACAAATTACAGTGCTCGGAGGACGCTGTAATTTCTGTCCTGCTGCCCCCAGTTCCTGGGAACTCTCCTGGCAATCAGCAAATGATATGACTCACGCTCAGGGAAGCCAGAGCCACTCCAACCTAGCGCGATATTTTGATTAGCCAGAGCCTGGCATAAGAGCTGAGAGGTCCCTGCATGTGTGCCAGGCTGTGCGTATCGTTCCCCCACTGCACCGGGCTCCTGCTCGCTGCTGTAGCTTTGGGGAGCGGGTGACGAGCTCCTGCTGACCGGCCACCCCAGCAGGATGCTCACAGCCTTGCTCTCCCCACGGGACCGGGCTTGGTCCCCCTGGGGCAGGTATGGTTGTGCAAGCAGGGCTTCGGTGGCACGGCTTCACAACCCAGCCCTGCCCCGGCCCTCATTTCGTTGCACGTGAATTTTATGGCTGGAAGTTGGGCTTGCCTTGCCTGGGAACCCAGGCAGCTTTGCAGGAGTGTGACTGAGGTCCCCAGATGTGTGAGCAGGGTGGGAAATTGCATACGCTCACACCTAAATACGTGTGCATGGGCTGGGACGTGCTCAGGAATGCATGCTTTCATCAGCTGCGCCTGCTTCTGGAGATGCCTGGTTAATTTATCAACTGAGAAGCTCCATCTCGCTAAGAGTCTCATTTCCATATTCTTTCCAGATGGTCAAGATGCCACAGAGACAGTTTCTAAGTAAATAACTTGCTTCTTCACACAACCTGCCGTGAGCCTCCCAGCTAGCTACCCCAGATGGCTGGAGAGCCCAAGGCAGCACCCAGGTCATGAAAGGAAGCGCCGAGTCGCATGAATAATGGGAGCGGCGCGGCGGGGCGAGCGCTCCCCGTTCGCAGCTCCAGATCCGGGCTGACGAACCGCTGGGAAGCGGCGATGCCCCTTCCCCGCCCGTGGGTCCGTCGCAGCGGGCTGGTGCCTTGGTGGCACCAGGGATGGGGACGCTCTGTGGCTGGTGCGCGGGGCTCAGCGGCGATGCGCAGCCCCTGCTCCCGTGCAGCGCGGTTTCTTTTTCGCCGCCGCCTGATCGCAAGTAAAAACCAAAAGGTTAAAAGCGTTTAATTATGCTGATGCTTTCCCAGCGGATTAAACGAGAGGATAAATAGACTACAGCGTGTTATTTTGGATTGGGTTTTGTTTTTTAAAGCAGGGGAGGGAGGCGGGAGGCTGCGGCTCCTTGGCAGCTGTCACGCGTTCCGCATTTGATGGTGTCGGTGGTGTCTGTTCCGAGGTGTTTCTCTTGCCGCTGTCAGCATTTTCCGGGGGAGGCTGAATTCATTGATACAGTCTGTTTGCTGTCCGCATATTCACAGTTCATGTGTTACATTTTACATAAAGTAAACTTAGCAAGGGGAAAACTAATTCTGCAATTCTTCAAAGCTAATGCACAGTAAATGTATTCTGACACTGACAGGTATTTCTTATTAAATAGCTCTGAACTGCAGTACTAGGTTTTGCTTAAGTGGCATTATTCTCCCCGAGCAAAGACAGTTCATTTATTAGTCATTCTGAAAACCAAATAACAAATATTATTCTCCAAGCAAACTAAACAAACCATTTAAAAGGGGCCTGTCTGAAATGATTAAAGTACAGTGTCTGAAAAGCAGCTGACATTTCGGTGCCAAAATACCATATGGAGACTCGAGTGCTTTATTAACATCCTTTGACCTAAGCTGCAAAATCTCCCGACACCTTTGAGCGCGGCGGAGCCGCCTCCCTGCGTGCACGGGAGAGCGCGGAGGCAAATCTTCCTGCCAGTTCTTAAGATGTCATTTTGGCACACCGAAGAGCGAGGTGCAATAATTGAGGGGCTGGATGCGAGCAGGTTTTTTCCATTCCTGCCAGAGATACGCTGTAAAATAATTCAGCGGAGCTGAGAGCGCGGGCTTTCCGTTTACCCTATAAAAAATAAATATATAGTGTTTATCTTGCCTTCTTATAGCTCTCTCTTTTTCTCTTAACTAAATATTTCCTTTCTTCTGAGCATCAGACATTATTTCTAGCTTTCAGGCATGCAAAATAAAAGAGCGCCTGCACTTATATATATTTATTTAAGGCCTATGTGGGGCTGCGTTTGTGTATCCCCATCTCCGCTCTGAAGGTTTCCTTCACGAGCAGGAAAACAATTTTGTGCTGCAGGTCAGACAGAATAACTGACACCGCTGTTTACAGCTCTCTGCTCACTGGAGAAACTTATTCAGCCATAGTTGGTAGGAAAAAGGCTGTTCATCCACAGCGGGACGATAAAGATACAGGTAAGCGCTGGCGTCGCCGGGCGCCGATGGGAAGGGCCGCGGTGAGCACCGGGGAGTCGCTGGATGTCAGGAGGAGATGCTGGCCAAAAGAGCCGCTCGAACGACCTGTTATAAATCGTTTGTTGATTGTTCTCAGCCCGTCCTGTGCACAAAATACTTGGGGATCTCACCTAGGGGCTTTTTTTAAATTTTTTAAACAAATGTTTTCATTATTCATAAGAACTCATCAGACAGTGAGAGCAAGTAGGTTTTAGCTTGAGGTTTGTTCACGAAGCACCTCCTGTGAGCGCGTCCTTGCTGGCTCTGAAGCAGGGCAGCTTGAGTTGGCAAGGACGAAAATAATATCGAAGTTATGTGAGGAGTTTAATAAAAAACTAGCAGGTACTGAGCTGATGTATGTTATTAACTTGCTTCTCTGGGATTAGGTAGGTCTGGGTAAATGAGGAGGTTTTGGTCCAGGTTTGCTTTCTTTCGTGCTGTCCCAGTGACAGAAGGTTACGTGCCATTGGGGATCAGCCTGCTGACATTACATCACCAGGGTAATGCCGTGCATGCTGATGTCATTCAAGGCATATGGTCGTGTCCAGTGTTTCTGGCGTGAGCTGGCGGTTCTTCCCCCCGTTCACATCCCGGGGCTGCCGAGCCAACCGGCGCATTTCCAGGCACGCCGTCCATCAGTGCTCTCCTCTCCGTCCCTGCCATCATTCCAGGCATGCCGTCCATCAGTGCTCTGCTCTCCATCCCTGCTGTCGTTCCTTCCTTGCAGACGAGAGTGTGCAGATAACGCTTTCATAGCTGGCCCCAGCGAGCGCTGTAAGATAGCAGGAGCGCTCCAGGTTCCTCTATGGACAGATGAAATGGCTCAATGTGATGCTTTAAATAGCTCCTTTTCGGAGAGAAAGAGAGAGAGAGAGGGTCACAAAGGCACGCTGGCCATAGCATCAGTGTTGCGCAGTCATCGCTGGGTGACGATGCGAACAGCGGATGCGTTTTAGCTTTCAAAGGCCCTGCTGCCAGGAGTGTGCGTTAGGGAGAATGAGAGCTGATCTGTTCTTGCAGCTTGGTAAGGGGGTGCAAGGCCCCTGTGTGATACTGGTGAATATAATTGGGGTCTGCTTTCCAGAGCCTGCGCCCTGACCCCGCTACCGCCCCTCCACAGTGGTGCCAGGTCCCCGCGTGCTGGCGAGAGGTGCCGGAGCGGCTGCAGCACCCACCAGCGCTGCGAAGGAATGCGCTAATGTGACATCGAGAGCAGCCGGTGCTAACGAGGAGCCCAGGCTTTGGTAACCATGGCAATTTATGTTCCTGAAAATGTGAAACAAAGTCGGGAGAAGGGGCCGGTCCCGCTGCCCTCTCCGCTCCTACGTGGTTTGCAGTGCTGAGGGTTGCCTGAGCAGTACCGGGCCCAGCGGCAGCGAGGAGTGCAGACAGCCGGTGAGCGGGGGGTTCATCCCCATCCCGCTCCCGAAACCCTGCCCTCCCACTGCCAGCGCCACGGCGGGCTGAGCCCCTTCAGCCCAGCACGGGGCAGAGGCTTTGGCCATGAGCCCCGGCTAGGGACAGGCAGTGTGCCGTCGCGCGGGCTGCACCACTGCCTCTGCCAAGTGGCAATTCGCTGTTTGCTCCTCAGACTGTGTCTCTAGGGCCAGCTGGGTTCCCTATAAATGTTTATAGAAAATATAAAATGACATCTGGAAGCCTATGGCAGAAGGGCTTTTATTCCTCCTGTAAGCAGGGAAGAGCATTGCTCTCTCTTAATTTTTCACAAATATTGTTGTCAAGCTCGATGGAGAGAAAAAACTAGTAACTGGGTATCCTGGCTGCTGGGAACTCCCCACTCCTGCTCCAGCTGCGGAGCCATCACTAGCTGTACCTGTTTTTGGAGAACAAGCACAAACCCCAGCCTGTGCAATGGCCACGGAGCCATTTGCAGCCCGCGGTGCAGGTACCAGAGCTAAATTTTGATGCACTGAGCCTGGAGCAAAGCCAGGATTTGGACCAAAAGCATCATTTCCCAGGAGAAGACCAGTCTCTGTTTGACGAGCAGATGCACCTGGGTGCTTCCCTGGGTGTCGGGGCATCCCACAACCCTTAAATCCAGGGTTTACCCATTCCCCCCCGGGCAGCCAGGGAAAGCTGCGCTGCCCGTAGAGGAGAAGCGGGTGTAGAGAAGTGTTTCAGTTGATGAGGCCTTAGGGAAATCTGTGGGTAAGCGAAAGTCTCTACAGCGAGGAGGGGCTTCGCCTTAATTAAACTGCAGCGGGGCCGCTGGTGCAGAAAGCTGACACGGTGCGGGGGGATTATTTCAGCTGGGGAACGCGGCGAGATGCTGCGGGGCCGTCGGGTTGGTCAGAGATGGGTGCCCGAGGTGGCAGCGAACGCCGGTGGTGACGTGGGGAGCACAGGCAGGGCCACGAGCTGCCGAGGAGCGGCAGGCAGAGAGCAGGGGGGCACCTCAGCCAGGGAACAAGACTGTGAGACCAGGCAGGACACAAAGATAGGCAAATAGCAAAAAATAGCAAAGCAACACAAGCGACAACCTACGCAGGTTTGTAACCGGAGTGAAGCTTAGAGCGTAGGGGCATTAGGGTCCCAAAAAAGGCCCAAAACCCAGCCCCAAGGCTTTGGCACAGGTTCCCGACGTGCCGCGGGGTGAGGAGCAGCCGCCCGCTCTCCTGCTGCCGCTGCGCCTGCGCGTTGCTTGGAAGAGTTTTTCAAAGGCACCAGGGGCACGGAGGGGGTTTGCATGATGCCTGCAGAGATGTGCCCGCTGCCCGCAGGGCTGAGGCCCCCCTCCCCAAAGGGCTCATGGCCCCTCTCCCCCAGACAAGCCTGGCTTGCACAGAATTTCCTTCTCCCTCCCTTGCCGCAGCCCCCTCCAGCATCGCTCGATTTCTCTGCCCGCCAGCCCTTGCAGGATCAGGCCCGTGTTTCCCCGTCTCTCCTGCCCCTCTCTAACCTCACTTGTCTTTATAAGCTTCAGGAGACGGAGTCTGGTAGAACAGCTGAAGTTTTTAAAATTTTCTCCTTTTTGATGAAGTCAGGGTCTGGGGAGTCCTCGAGGACTGCCTTGAAGGAAGTGTTAGGTTTATGTGCAGAACGAGGCAAAAAAATAATCATCTTATTTCACTCTCTTTGGAGCAAGAGTTGTCCTCGTTCCCCTCCTTCCCCGCGGCTGGGAAGAGAGGAAAAGCGTCCTGCTGCCGCGCGTTTCCAGAGTGTGCGAGTGTCCTTCCCTGGGAGCGTGGTGCATCCTCGGACTGCGGGTGCTCCAGGATATTTCAGGAACTGGTTCCACTAAGCCACTGCAAGAGCTCTCAGGGCCCAGGAGTGGGTCTCATTCACACTGGGGCTGCCCTGGTCCCCAGCTCGCCTTCTTCCATCGGCGGTTTGTGCCTAAGGCCCCCCGCAGCTCCCCTGCTAACCGAGGTATCTAACCGAGGTATCACACCTTGGGATACCATCACTGGTCCTTCGTGGGTTGTTTTTTTTTATGGCAAGGGGGTGATCATTTTTCTTTCTTTTTGCCTTGTCACTAGTTCCCACCCGTCAGGGTGCCCTGCATCAGCCCACCAGCACTGCCTGCAAGGGCAGGGATCTAGCGTTTTGTTCTGGAAGCTGAAGAAGCGATGGAGGAGGAGGAGGAGAGGGTCCAAGGTGAAGCATCAGGGCAGAGGAGGAGTCAGGAAAAGCCCTCGGCAAGGAGGAGGAAGGCAGAAAGGGAATGAAGGGAGACCTGAGCTCCAGCTGCAGCTCAGCACCGCTTTTAGAGCCGAAAGCTCCTGTGCTGGATACAGGCTGTCCTGGTGCTTGGCCACACAACCAGCAAACGTGAGCAGAGCTACAGTGTGGGGATGCAACGAGCAGCCACCCGCCCTGTTTGCATCTCCATGCTTCACCATCCATCTCACGGTGACACTGTGAAGGGGCATTTACTGACAAGTGCCCCATGCGCCTGCAAGGATCTGGCGCCCATAGCAATTCCCGGGTGCTTCTGGCTGCCGAGGCTGGGGTCCCCCCTCCCCGTGTGTGCGAGCGAGCTGCCCGTGCCAGGGAGAACCACCCCAGCCTGGCACAGGGCTCCCGGCTCTGCCGAAAGCCTTCGTCGTGCTCTTGCTGCCTGAGTACAGGTTTTGACGAGGTGTTCGGCTTCCCCGTGACTCGGGGAGCTGACAGCTCTCAAGTGCATCCCAAGGAGGAATAAAAAGCGACAGAGCAGGTAGCGATTTCTGCAGTCAGGAGAAGTCTCTGCGAAGGCAGTCTCAAAAGCGTCTTAGCGGCCAGAGGATGCCTGTCACGGCCACTTGACCCGCAGGCAGATGGTTACCGTCTGTCCAACGCTCTGTCTTTTGGGGCTTGATAGGCACTATTAAAATGCAGATAGCCGGCGAGCCCTCGCTGGGGGAAGGAGGCAGCACTCGATGCCGGCGTAAGGATGTGCAGGGAGAGCTGTCGGGGAGCACGGCGTGTGTCTGTTGTCGGGGGGTAGCTCGGTAGCCCCCATCCACATTGTGCAAGCCTGAGGTTGGCAGGGCAAGGTCGGAAGGGTTTGCGGAGCCGAGTGGAAGAGCAGGAGCGTGTCATGGGGCTGATGTCACCCGCCCGTGATGTCACCGCTGTCATCTTCAGTGGAGCACTTCCAGTGATAGCAGGGCTCCTGCATCCTGTCTGCCAGCCTGGCACTCGCTCTGCACAGCGCAATTAAGCAAATATATTAATAGAATGGGAGCTGGGGCCTGGGTAATGTTCTTCTGTGACAGACAAATGCGGAGACAAAGCAGACGCTTACTTCAGAAGTACTGCAGGATGCTGTTAGCGGGCACAAACTCGCATCCCATTAGTGCCATTGCTCTTAGGCAACGCCGAGTCATTTGCATTTTAAACGAAGCTCCCGGACCAGCTCCAGTCCGGGATCAGCTCGAGGAAAGCTGGAAGGCTGTGTCTGCACTAGAGGAGCCTTGCGGGGGGTCCAAGAATACCCTGCTCGTGAAAACGGACATCGCATGGGCTCAGTATCTGTGCCGATGGCAAAGCCACCCCCGCAGAGGTGACACAGGATGCACGGGAGATGCTGGCAGGGCTCATCTCTGCCAGGGTCTCTCCCAGGGTGGTGGTGGTGGTCCAAGCTGATGCTCCCTCCCAGGTCACAGCTGTGCCCATGCTCACGTAGCCCATCAGTGACTTAAATGTGGTCCATGGGGTGGCCCAAGAGGGAAGGACCCTGCCAGCCCCTTTTGAAGGGACCACTCCTGCACATTCGCATCCCTTACAAGGAGAACGTGCTGCCCGTCTCCGCTGAAACAGCTCTGCAAGCCCTGAAACTGCCAGTTTCCCATCCCTGGCCTTACATGATGGTCTTAACAAATTATGGCATAAATATGCCAGGCGAGGGAAGGTGGCTTTCGCAGAGGACTGAGAATGTGATAAAGCAGGGGATGTTTTTTTCATTGAAAAGGAAATCTGTTCATTTGAGTGGACAGTGCTGCAGAAACAAACTGTTCGGAGGCATCAGGAGGGGAGGAGGGGGCACCACGGTCAAAAACCGAAGGGCTAATGGTGTAAAGCTGGCGAGGAGCTGCCTTGGTCTGAGCCACAAGTGTGCTAATGGGGCGGCTGCTCAGCCACGGCGGCGATGGCACCTCAGCCGCCCCGGGCAGTGGAGGGAGAGCCGAGCGCGAGCAGGGAGGAGGGAGAAGGGTCATTAAAGTGTTCCCTAAAGACGCTTAACTAGCGGTGGTGGGAGGAAATAAATAAGGAGGAAAAGTTGGTCTGAGCACCAGGGAGGAAGCCAAGCTGTTAGGGAGACGGCTTGTTTGCTGCTTGGAGCCGTCGCTTGTCACTGATTTTGACAGGAGGCTTTTGCCCAGCGCGGTTTCTCCGGCTCTCAAGCATCCCTGGCTTTATCCTCTCTCTGCCACTTTCTCATTTAATTCCTTCCCCCTGAAGGCGGAGGCGGGGGAGCTCTGGCGTGTGGGGCTGTGAGTGGGGCCAAGCCGTCAGGTCGCCGTGGACGGGAGCACACCCGTGCCAGCCCTTCGCGTGCTCCTCAGGCTCCGCAGGAAGAGCAGCCAGGTGGCTTTGCAGCCTTTCCTCCATCAACAACCAGCACCCAAACCGGCCTGAGCCCCAAGCCTACGGTTCACGTTAACACGACACCGTTAATGAAGCTTTGCCTGCGTCCTGGTCCCATCCAGCGCTTGGCAGTGGGCAGGGAGAAGATCCCGGCAAGCAGCACTGACAGCACCAGCCCTAAACAACAGTTAGGAGGAGAATTATTTTAATGAATACATTTCCTTTCAATTGTATGCAAATAGCAAGATCCCATTAGAACGGGGAAGCAATTAGAGCTAATAAAGATGAACGTGCAGCGCTGGGTGCATGTGGAATAACAAACAGCGAACAAAGGATTCAGGAGAGAGCTGACTCTAATCCAAATAAATGAGCGGTGATGAAAGGGAGAGCGCTGGGGTCTCCTGCCGAGAGACACGCTTCCTCCCCGCCGGCTCCCGCCTGTGCTTCACCTCGGCGCGGCAGGGAAAGTCACGCTCGGGGCCGGACGCGGAGGCAGCCGGTCCATGGGACGGTCCCTGCCGAGCTGTGCCGGGACGCTGGCCCAGCCTGGGAAGCTCTGGGAGGGGTGGCTGTGGTCCCTGCGGAGCATCCTGATGGATTTTGCATGGAGGTAGCAAATGGCCCCAGCTGGGGCAAGAGGGCTCAGAGGCATTTGGCAGGTGTATTGGGTTTCCGTAGCAAGGCTTTGTTAGCGAGGGGGCTACGGGGGTGGCTTCTGTGAGAAGCTGCGAGAGGCCTCCCCCACATCCCGTAGAGCCAATGCCAGCCGGCTCCAGGACAGACCTGCCGCTGGCCAAGGCTGAGACCATCAGCGATGGTGGCAGTGCCTCTGGGATAATGTATTTAAGAAAGGGGGGAAAAAACCTTCAGGGCAGCAGTCAGAAAACAGGAGTGAGAATATGTGAGATAAACAGCCCTGCAGACACCAAGGTCAGTGAAGAAGGAGGGGGAGGAGGTGCTCCAGGCACCGGAGCAGAGATTCCCCTGCAGCCCGTGGTGAAGACTGTGGTGAGGCAGGCTGTCCCTCTGCAGCCCATGGAGGTCCATGGTGGAACAGATAATCCACCTGCAGCCCATGGAGGACCCCATGCTGGAGCAGATATCCACATGCAGCCCATGGAGGACCCCACACTAGCACAGGTGGATGCCCAAAGGAGGCTGTGACTCCGTGGGAAGCCCACGCTGGAGCAGTTCATGAAGAACTGCAGCCGGTGGGAAGGACTCATGTTGGAGAAGTTCATGGAGGACTGTCTCCCGTGGGAGGGACCCCACGCTGGAGCAGGAGAAGAGTGCGAGGAGTCCTCCCCCGAGGAGGAAGGAGCAGCAGAGACAACGTGTGATGAACTGACGGCAACCTCCATTCCCCGTCACCCTGCACTGCTCAGGGGGAGGAGGTAGGAAATCTGGAGCGGAGTTAAGCCCGGAAAGAAGGGAGGGGTGGGAGGAAGGTGTTTTTTAAGATTTGGTTTTATTTCTCATTATTTACTCTGATTTGATTGGTAGCAAATGAAACTAATTTCCCCAAGTCGAGTCTGTTTTGCCCATGATGTGATTGGTGAGTGATCTCTCCCTGTCCTTATCTCGACCCACGAGCCTTTCGTTATATTCTCTCTCCCCTGTCCAGCTGAGGAGGGGAGTGATGGAGCAGCTTTGGTGGGCACCTGGAGTCCAGCCAGGGTCAACCCACCACAGCAGGGCTGGAGAGAAGGGGCTGCACTGGGAAGGTGGAGGGAGCGCGTCAACTCGTGCCATTTCTCGTCTTGTATTTGATTATCGGTGGTGATCAGCCGCCGAAATTAACCACCCTGATCACAACGGGCACGTGACTAGCCTGAAACCATCAGTGCTACGGCGAGGTGGAGCGTGGAGGAAATAACAGCCTCTTCACAATGGTGTATTTACACAGTAGGCTCACAGGAAAATTGGGTAAACCGGTAATTACCCAAGGATATTATTGGCTTTGGCAGAGTTAATAATAATTAGTACTCTTCCTTTTCCAGGCTCCTTACAGGAGAGACCTTTTATAATCTGCAGATTACAAAGGGCCCAAGCCATCAAGAACTGCTTCCACGTGTGGCTTGGGAAAAAAAAACACTGAGTCTTTCTGCTGATGGACTCCAAGGGTGAAAATCACCCAAAGGCTCCAGGGAGCCAGACTGAAAAATAACAACAGTGGTAGTAATAATACTAACAACAATAATAATGATAATAATGGTAAACAATGTACTACAGTTAAAAAAACCTTGTGTCAGGACTACATTTTCCCCAGTCTATCTAGCGCCGTTGAGCCACAGATAAATCCAGCCCTGACACCTGACAGCCCTCCTGGCTGGCGTGGGACGCTGCAGACCGCCCTGCTCTTCCTCTCCCGGCGCTGGCAGCTCCTGGTTTGCTTCTAAGCTGCTGCTCTCAGGGGCAGCGCAGCACTTTCTCTTCCCAGAAAGCAGGTAGTATCCGTCGTCTCTCGCTGCGTTCCCCATCCTTGCAGCATCTCCGCGCCTCTGCAAGCTCCCCGGTGCCTGCGAGCCGGCAGCTCTGTGCTGCGAAGCGCCTGGGGCTGCAGTGCCATGGCCCAGGCTGCGGCCACCGCTCTCCACCTGCACCCGAGCTTGGGGCTGAGCACCCAGCACCGTGCAGGACACAGCCCTCCTGCCCCCCCACCAGCCTGCTCTGCCTGCTGCCCCCCGGGAACAGCCTTTTCTGGGTCAATGCCGCTTGACAGCTTGGGTTAAATGGGGTGAATGTGTTTTGAGAGGTGCTGGAAGAGGAGTGTCCCTCCCAGCCCATGCCCTTCTGGCTTGCTGCTGCCTGGGGGAGAAGGGGGGTGTGGGGTGAGAGGGATCAGCCCGGTGATATGTACTCAGAATTGATGGGTGCGATCAGCCGTGGGAGCCCACCGCCGGTGCTGGGTGCTGGAAGGGATGGCAAAGGAGAGCGCCCGATTTCTGCACAGATATCCAGTCTGCATCCAGCCCAGCCTACGAAAGCAACCGCCTCCCCCTGCGTCCCCCAGCTCTGAGCTGAGCCTAAATCCTCGCAGCTCTTCAGACGTCCCTAAGACGCAGCTTTCCCTATCACTCCTGCAGCTCCACCTCTCATCCCCGTTACTGAAACACCCTCCTCCCTGCTCCTGCCCCGCCGTGTTCAGCCCTGCCCGGCTCCCGTGCGGGCACAGGGTGGCTGCAGGGACCTTCCGTGCTGCCCTCTCCTCCTGCCCGCCGTGGCCGCTTCCAGGCACGTACAATGTTGGCTGCCTCTCCCAGTACAGGCAACCTTCAAACGCTCAAAAATCACCAGTGAAATCCACCCCCCACCCCAAGCTGGCCCATAAATCACGGCATTATAAAAATAAAGCAGTTTTGTGCGTGCATGCACATTTCAGGTTGCCTTTTAAACCTGAACTTGTTTCTCACACGTTGGCAGAAGAACAGAGGGGAGTCAGAGTCAAAAGGCAAGCTTGAAAAATAAACGCATACTTCTCTCTTGCTGCTCGTGAAGGGCTCCCAGAGGAAAACAGAGAAAAACCGGGCAGGAAGGGGCCCCGGAGGGGTCACCGAGCCTGTGCCCCAAAGCAAGAGCAGGCTCTTCCCCGCAGGCGCCAGGCTAACTCGTGCCCAGAGACTGGGGTGATGGGGGTACCTGGTTGGTATCCGCAGTCCCTTGCTTCCCTTGCTCTCCCGCTTTTCTCCTTTCTCCCTTTTTTCCCCTTTTCCCCTGTTTCCTTGTGGCCCTGTGCTCATCCCCCTGCGCCCGTCCTGGGTTTCTGCAAGGGCTGCATCGCCACCGAGGTGCTGCAGGTACATCCCCGCTTGTGCCGAGCCCTGCCCCAGCCGTGCCATGTGCGCTCTGCTCCGGCGTGAGCCACCCAAGGAAGAGACTGAAAGTTGTGCTGTCTTAAGCCACAGTTTAACATAATTAGACATCCTGGCTTGAGGGCAGTAATTACTTTTATAATCCTTAAACATATTTTTAAAAAAAAATAATTGCCTCCCAATTCAATGCCTTTCAAAAACCCTTTTAAACGGCGCTGCCTTCTTCAAACACAACTCAGCCAACAGTAATTACAATAAATTATTCTAAGTTCTAAAAAAACATATAGAAATTAATCTGTTTGTGCAAACTGCTAACCATTCCTTGTTTATCCTTCCCTCCTGCCAGCCGGCTGCTTCCCGGCTCCCTGCCTGCAGCCCTGGCCCTCGCTCACACCCCAGCCCGGCGAGGGCTCCCATCCGTGGGACCCAGCAAAGCAGCTGCCTGCCTTTGCCTGTCCCCGGGAGATGGGCATAAAGCTCATCCCATCGGGGTTAGGATGGAGGCAACAGCAACCAGCTGTTAGCCAGGGCTTTGCAGTCTTGGCTGCGTTTCAGGGCACGGCCACGGGCAGGCGTCGCTGAATTTGCCAGCTTTTTAGGCAGAGCTTTGCTCTTCCCTGCGAGGCAAAGGTGGTACGAGCGCTGGCCGCTGCATTTGATCCTCAGCTGGGATAAATAAGGCGTAATTCTGCTCAAGTCAAAGGCGAGAGCATGATTCACAGCAGCTGAGAATCCGGCCAACGGTGTCAGCAGCACGACAATAGCGTAATGCTTTCATTATGCATTGTTTTTTTCCAAATACTTAAAAAATTATTCAGGAATTACTCACACATCCAGTAATAGTTACCAGTCTTGGGTGTTTAGGCAAAGATTTCTTGAGACGGTGATGGGATTGCAAAAGCTTTAAGCCATCCCCTCTCCTGCTCCGTGCGCTTCTCCTATCACTTCTGCTCTCCTCCTCCTCCGTGTACACAGTCCAGTAACCTCTTCCTGACAATCTCCAGATCCACAAAATTGCTCGCTTGGAATTTTGCAGTAAATAGAAAATTGCTTTGCTCCTTTCTCTCAGGACAGCACAGAAAATGAATCCAAATGAAAAAGCAAGCAGTGTGTATCTGGTAGACATAAACAGCGCAAGAAAGGCAATTCTGCTTTTCAGCCCTGCTGCAGAGCAAATGACCTTGGAAAGAATAAAAAGCCTGGGGCCTGAGCATGTTACAGAGCAGCACGAGCCTTTATTTGAGGAAAGGCTGGAAAGCAAAACCTGGAGGGATGGATATGTCGATGTGCAAGTCCCCACCAGCTGAAATAGCTGCGCTTGGGTCCGCGGCTTGCGGCACAAGGGGGAAAGAACTCATCAGTCCTTCAGCCTGCGCCTGTTGTTTCCAGGGCTCTTTGCCCAAACCACCTTCTGCCCCTCCACCGGCCGCTCATGGTGTGCCGTCCCCAGTCTTGAAATGCCTTCCCCCAGTCGGGGTGGCAGGAGGATGCCACGTGGCTGGGGGCGAGCAGCCCGCCCCACCTCAAATTCGGTCACATCCGCGAACTTTTGCAGGGGATGCGAACACGGCGAGAAGATCGGGGCTAATTCGCGGCTGCAGGAGGGAGGATGGGCTAAACTTATAACTAATAATTCTAATTACGAGTCAAACCACTGCACCAAAAGATGGCCAAATAGAAAGCATCTGTCGCGCCCCCGGCTCAGCTCTGCACCAGCGTGTCGTAGCCAGCGGCATCGCCTGCATCCACCCACGGCACCCGGCAGCGACAGCCCCATGGGTGCCCGTCACTCCTCCGTGGAGAGAGAATGACAGGTTGGATCCAAGTGTGGTTTATGTCAGAGGGAAAAGCTGCTTTTGCTGCTGGAGCTGCCAAGGGGCTGGTACCGCCCAGAGCACATCTCCCAGCACTGCCAGTGCCGGCGCCAGCGCGCTCGCTGGGTCACTGTGTGCTGCGAGCAGCGAAAACCGCCTGGGTTGGATTGGGGTTTTTCCCCACTCCATCTCTTCTTATAAATGTCAGAAAATAAAGGAAAGGAAGGAAGGAAGGAAGGAAAGGAAGGAAAGAAGGAAGGAAGGAAGACAGGAAGGAAGGAAGGAAAAGAAAGGAAGGAAGGAAGAAAGAATGAATTATATAGATAGTAAAAAAGGCTTGTGGCAGGCAGCCAGCAGAAAAGATGTGTTTAAAAAATACAGGATCCTGGAAAGAGCACAAGGGCAACGTGTGCACGCTCTGCTCGGAACAGTTTGCTCGGTGCTGAGGCTGCCGTGTCCGCCCGCACCGGGTCAGCAGCTCTGCGGGGCAGCGTGCGGGTCCTGGGGACGGCTTCGCCCCGCAGCAAATCACCCAGTGCTGCTTTGCCAACCCCTTTATCCAGCACCGGGGACTGAAATCGATTTGTGATTTCAAGGCAGGCTGTTGATTTGAAATAATCCCAATGTTCGCTCTGTTACCGTTGCTTTTCAAGCCCTGGCTGCTCCCAGGCGGAGCTGGGGACCGGGCCCGCAGCTGGCGGAGGCGAATTGGGGCCTCACTGCTGAGCAAAAGCAGCTTGCCTGGCTGCGAATAAACGACGGGCTTAGGTTTCACTGGCGTTGGAAGGGGCAAAGCAGTTAGCCACGGGGTCTAGACAGCTGAGGAATGCCCCGGTGACCTACTCGCGTATCTCCCGGAGCAGCGTCTCCCTAAATCTCAGAGCTTGTTAACTCGGTTGCAGTTTTATTTTGTAGCAAACTATTTAATCGCAGCATCGGAGGTACAGCTTGCCCCCGCAAAAAGCAGTGAAACGATGAGGGGGGGAAAGGGAAAAGTAAACCCCACCTGTTTCCTGTTTTTATTTCCCCCGCCCCCACTTTTCTTTATTTTTCTAGTGTTCCCTGGTTATTTGGGAGCTCCTGCAACTTGTCCAGAAATACCTCTGCTGGCTGAGTGGCATTTTGGAGCCCAGGAATTTAAGGAGGGCTCAGAAATTCCAAACCCCACTTTCAGCTGGTTAAACGTGGGTGAAGGCAGCTCGCTGGTTTTTCAGTCAGCCTTTCTGCTGTCCTTTGTGTCTCCTTTCCCCTCTCCTGACCTCCCCCCTGACACCCCCGTGCCCGGGGGATGTGGTACCCGGCTTGTCCTCTCCTGACCTGTGTCCATGGGGGTAGCACAGACATTTGGTGCATTTGGTGAGGTCCAAACGCGCTCTCACACAAGTCCTGTGAGCAGCTCCTGCAGACTTCTGTGTCTCAGCTGGGAGTTTTGGGGGCAAATTTCCCCAATGCTTTGCCATAGGCAAGAAACCCCTGGCTGCAGGACTGGTTTGAAGACACCAGTTTGGAGACAGAGGTTTCTCTCAGGGTCCACTGACATCGCTGGGATGGTGCCTTTACTGCGCTCGTTTTGGAAGAGGAATTTCCTAAGCTCTGCACGTCTCAGTAAGAAGCAGCCAAACTTCCCCGTTAGAAAGACTCCCTAAGAAAACAGTCGGGATGGAAAACCATCCCGTGAAAGCACGTATCACTTTCCCTGCAGCAGCCAGCCGTACCTCAGCTGGCTGGGTTGGCAACGCGGCGAGAAAAATGTTTGTGAGATGCTGCCCCGCTACCTAGAAACCCGAATACATCTCCGATATCATCTGTACCGCTCGCCTTACAATAAACCAATATATTTTAACTACGACCCGAAATGTTGCAAAAGAACCTTTTGAGCAAGTCTCTTTGGTGCAATACAGATATGTCAAGGCTGATTGTTATTGTACATGTCAGGGCTGTTGAAGCGCGGGATAAAGAAGGCCATTGTGCTCCCACGGAGGGGACAGCTCGGATGATTAATGACTGCTCCCTCAATTCTCCGAAGAAGAGATGGAAGTCGGATAAGGCCTCGGCTGGCGGTAGGGGCAGAGCACCAGAAGACATACCCAGAGCAAAAAAAAAAAAAATAAAAGGCCATGGCCGGGCGCAGAGGGGCAGGATCAATGGGCAGCAGTATGCCGGAGCACCGGCAGCTCGCTGGCTCCGTGCTGCCTGACACTGGGGCTTGTGTTTGCTCCTCTCGCCTCCTTGGCTAAGCCAGGCTTTTTTCTCGCAGCTTTTCTGCCTCAGAAAGCGGCTCTCGGGAAGGCGGATGATTGTCCATTGAGTCAGACGAATGGCAAAAAATCAGGGAAATTGCAAATTGATCTTTGCCTAACACACACGGCGACTTTGTTACCTATTTTTTGAGGCTTGGCGCAAATACCTCCCGGTCTAATTCTAAGGCGTGCCAAAGTAAATTACATTTAGTTTGCCTTAAATAAACAATGACTCTTCCAGGAAAGGTTTGTCTCATCTGGCCACTTGCATCATTTATCATTGCTCCACTGTTTTGAGTTGGCTGCCCTTTTAGGGTGAGATGTCTCTTGGTTTTAGTGTGTGCACAACCATAGAGAGGACAAGGTCTTACCCCAAGAAAAATGTACTGAGAAGATGTCATTAAAGCTAATGAGAGTCCAGGCAGCTGCAGCTCATTAGAGACTGCCTGGGGCCAATTGTAACTGAGACCTTTAAATATACATCATAGTCAAATAAACAACATCATATTCGATCTGCAAAGTCTCTATCAGTTCCTGCCCAGTCCTTATCGCTCAGCCTTACATTTTGCTGAGAAAATGTTCCCTGTTCAATAACAAACCCAGAAGCAAACGAGACCATCACACTGAAGAGCGATGCGCTGAGAAATTGGGGTGGGGGGCAGGGGGGGGGTCCCTTCTTCTGTAATCTCCATTCGAAATTAATTGATTGCAAGGGTAGGAGACACTCAGGGCTCAAGGTCTCCACCCTGCCCATGGGATGACATGGAAAACAGGTCAAAGAAGCTGCGAAGATGCTGAAGAGGGGCACGTTTTGAGCAGTGAGTGAGCAATTATTTTGTCTCTGGTTCCTTCCTTTGGCTTCAGGATGTGGCTTTACCGTAAAAGAAAACAAGAGGTGTTTGACACTATTTTACATCTGTTGTCATTACAAAGCGTTTAGTGAGGAATTACAAATTTACAAGCGTGGGGGGTTTCCTCCTCAATCACGGAGCCCCCCATGGGGCTTCCCACCGCCCCCCTCCCCGTGGGCAGGACCCCCCCGGGCTGCGGCCGTGGGCAGGCTGCCTGCTGCCTCCCGTCCTCGCCCCACGTGTGATTATTAAGTTCTTATCGCAATAAGGAGTCACTGACACTGGGCTGCTTTCCAGGGAATGCTGCTCCCTTAATAGGCCATTATATCTCGGTAATAAGGGCTAAACTCTTCTGGGGGCATTTAGTCATAAATTAAGTAAAATAACACCGCCGATCCCGCCTTTCTCCCAGCCCTCACTGAGGGGGTGAGGCTGTCCATGGATCCCCTCCTCTGCTGGCTTCTTGGGGCTGAAGCAAGGGGTGCACAGCACTGCCTGGATGGTGCAATGTCCCATCCCGCTGTTGGGCCCATGTCTGGGTGCCCATAAATAATGCAGATAATAATAAAATAAACAGGGGACAGGCTGTGTCTGGGTTCATTGACTCCCAGCCCAGGAGCTGGCTCCCAGCTGGGGTCTCTGCACCCTCACATGACGAAGGGCATCTCCAGTTCTCTTGATGCGGGGGACTGGTAACAGGGTGTTCTTACCATGGGTGTCTGTCTGCCTTAGGGCACGATGTCGCAGGCAGGCTGATCCCCGTGAAGGGGCCATGGAGGCAGCGCAGACACCCACCTCGGCCGGAAATGCTGCATTTGGGCAGCTGAACCCCATCCTCTGGGGTTACACCGTGGGGTAGGTGCTGGCCTGGGCGCTTCAGACCCAGAGACCCGGGTGTTTTCTGGCTGCTGAAGCCAAGCAGCACAGACCGTGCCACTCCCAGGGTACCGAACTCTCTCAGCATCCCAGATAGGGCAACCGTGTCCACCCTGCCCACTGGGAAGGGTCCCTGCCCTACACCCCAAGCCATGTTTAGCAGAGCTACCCAGTCCAGGCCAAAGCTGTGCTAACAATTTCCCACTCCCTGGCACTGTTTTATTCATTGCTGTGGATGTGGCCACACCGTCCCGTAGCGCCCTGGGAGAGCTGAGCTCGGGGTCATCGCTGCCTGCCTGGGGCTGCCGCATCCTCTGTGTTAGTGGGAATAAAACCATAGGCCCAGCTCTGCCCCATCTAGAGAGCTCTGGAGCTTGGGATGGGGCAGCCTCCCACCACTGGGGCTTGCAATGTAACCTCCTACCATGGGGGCCTGCAAGGTGTTCTCATAGCATGGAGTCTTGAGAGGTGGCCTTACACCACGGGAGCTCGCAAGGTGGATGGTGAACTCTTGTCTTCCTCTTGACGATGCTGAAATGCAGAACAGATTAGGACACCGAGCAAGCGAGGGACATGGATGGCAGCCCAAGGAAGGAGCATCTCCTGCACCAGCAGCTACCAGGGAAGGAGCATCATGGGGGTGGAGCCGGGGCAGAGCAGCTGTATCCTGCCCAGAAAAAGGAACAGTTTCCTGCACGCTGTTCCCACCGCGTCTGGTTTGCAGTGGGGTGGGACCCCAGGTGCTGCGACACAGTAGAGACCTTGACCAGATGGACGCCCTGCTGCATCCAGCCTCAGGCACTGCGACGGGCCTCGGCAGAGCTGCGGGGATGGAGGGGACCTGCCAGGGTGCCTGATGTGCTGGCTGGGGCCAACGGAGCTGCCAGCGCACTCAGAGCTGTGCAAAGCGAGACGGGCATGTCCCTGTCCCCCGGGAGTGGAGCGCTGAGGGCCCTCCAGCCCTCATTAGCCAGAGGCACAGCTGCGCTGGCCTGGGAAAGCCCTGCGGACACCCGGCTTGTTGGAAACGGAAGTTACAGCACTTTGACTTCACTTGGCTTTAAAGCCGGTCTGGTGAAAGCCGTGCAAACCCCTCCGCAGAGCCCCCCGCCGCCCCGGCCCCAGGTACGTTGATTTAATTTGCACCTGTGCGTTTCTTGGCACAGCCCGGCCTGCGGCACACCAGGAGTGAATCCGCTTCGGGGCCTTCTGGCGCAAAGCTGCCCCGGCTGAGCTGGGCCAGGGTGGAGCAGGAGTTCACTAGGCTCAGCTCTGCACGCAGCCCGAGGCTGGGCCGTGGCTTCAGCCCTGCCCCAAGATAGCAGAAGAGAAGAGGAGGTGTTTGAGGTGAAGGGCTTTGCAGTGGGTAATTTATGTCTCCATTGAGCAGCTCTTTGCTGCTACCCACAGCGCAAGGGGGGGGCTCTGGAGCTGCCCAGCTCCCCCCTGCCCTCCCTGCCTTCCCAGCAGCCTGCAAGCACAGGGATGCAGTGACCCACTGGGTTCCCCCTTCTCCCCTCCCCAGGCCCTAATGCAGCCGGGAGCGGGAGCACCCCAGGAGCCGTCCCACTGCTGGCCTCTGCTTGGGCGGTGGGGACCCACGAGCAGGATGCTGATGCTCCTACTTGAGGTTTCATGCTCAGTTCCTTTCTAATCCCGATATTCAATTGCTCATAATTTATGTCATTTGGGCTGGAATTTTCGAGATGCGAGCTCCCTACAAAGGTGGCTCTTTCCTTTTCCTTCCTTTTTCTTTAACCAAATGAAAGCGCTCAGCCAAATGGTCTGGCCGTGTCCATTTTCTTTCTTCTTCTTTTTTTTTTTTTTTTTAACTGAACATACAGTGAACACAGACTTTTCCCATTATATATTAAAAATATAGTTATAGAGTCACCTTTCCTGCTGCGGTGTCAGCGGGGAGAAGGCCTCTGGCAGACCGCCGGGGAGCTGGTGTGCAGGGGGGATGCTGCCGTCCAACCGGGCTGTTTTCCCCAGCTCACCCAAACACTGACCCTCCCCAGGGCCCTTTGGGTGCCCCGGGAAACCTGAATTATGACCCTTGGAGGAAGGCACATTGCCAAGCGCACAGCAATGCGAGTTCTTACTTTAGTATTTGTTTTCCTAAAGCAAGCTGGGAGGCAGGGAGGCGGCGGGGCGGGGGGGGCTGCTTTCTACCTTAAGCCTTGTGTAGGTGCATGTTCAAACCCCTTTTCCTCCCAGACTTCTCAAAGGCACTGATTTCCAAGTGGGGCTGGTAAATACACATTTGCAGGTATTTTTGATGTATTTATGCCGTTGCTCCTCATTGTCTCCCCTCTGTGAGGGACTGGGGGGCTGGTCCCCACTGTTGAAGGCATCTCATGAGCATCCCCACATGGCTCAGGATGGCCATCAGTGGGGACAGGCAGCACACGCATCCGACGCCATAGCAGACAATTTTGCAAGCTCCCCCCTTCCTTCTGGTAGCAAAGGGGTTAAAGCCGATGGGGTTGAATCCCAGGGGGCTGTTGGGGGGCCATGGCTGTGCAGAGCCGGGCGGAAGCGGCTCCCCCCTCCCCGCTGCTGCCGCCATGATGTCACCTCCCCGCTCTCCCTGTGGACACATTAAACGAGCCCGTGTGCTAACGAGGGCGGCGGGGCCAGGCCACGCAGGTGGGCAGCACCTGGCTGGGGGTGCCCGTGGCCAGGGCCAGTGCAGGACCCCAGCCCACGGCGGCCACGTGCCACCTCCCGGCCACCAAAACGCCTTGAGCAGCCGGCGGGCGAGGCGGGTCACTCTGCAGCCTGGCGTTCGGTCTGCTCCCTGTCTCCCTTCCGACACCTGATGGGAATCTGGAGCAGGTGACAGCTGCAGAAACTCCCTGTTACATTTTCCAGGCATGAACGGGTCATTCGATGGCACAGGGTGACCCAGGGCAACACCCAGGTGGAAGAAACGTTATTTGTTGGTGCTTTTTTTTTGTGGTGAGGCTGACCACAGGGCATCCCTGCTGTGCCTCCTCCATCCCCACACCGTCCTGCCAGGGGATGCAGGTCCAGCCCGCACCCTTGTGCAAAAAAAGACACTTCCTGCAGCTCTTCTCCTCTGCAGAGAAGAAACGCATGCAAAGGAGGCTCCTTTGTTTCTCCAATTAATGTAATTAAGAGAATTAAACTTTCGGAGAGAGCGAGTTTTTCATTTTCTTTTTATTTGATTAGGGAAAGTCCCGCTGAGCGCTTTGTGCAAATGAAACCCAGGCTCCTTTCCGTTGTTCGGCAGCCCCGGGAGGACGCGTTACCTTTCAATCTCGCACGCTAATGTGTTTAGAGTTAAAATCCCCCCTGCCCCGGGCGGCCGAAGGAAGGATCCCAGAGCCTTGATTAAAGCACGGCTTCCCGAGCAAGGACATGCACGTGGAGCTGCCGGGCTCGTGGTGTGCCCTGCATGGCTAACCCATCCTCCGCGTGGCTACCAGGACATGCCAGCGCATCCTGAGGTTCCCAGTTTTCTTGTGTTTAGTCCAGGATGGTGCAATAAAAGCCAGGGAGAAGCAGGGAAGCCCTGGGGTTGGGTGGCCGGTCCCCACGCTCAGCTGGAGATCCGTCCTGGCCAGCTTGCCCACGTGAACTCCAGTGCCATGGCCCCATCAGGTGGTTTACTGCATAATACTGAAAAGTAATTGTTTTTGTCAGCCTGAATATTAAAACCTCTTCTCCATAAGATTGGGTTTAGCTATCAAGGTTACTGAAAAATAAAACACAAGGAAAAGTCTGTGTACAATCTGTATTGTGAGGCCTGGGGAACTTACACTGTCCCACAAGCGCTCCAAAATTATGACCCAGGTCCCCAAAATGAGATAGGCTTAAAAATCAATAAGAATAAAAAAAAACACGTTATGGCTTTTAATTTTTTTTCTGCTTTCTGAGCTTTTTGGGCACACAGGGGACGTGTTACACATTAATGAAAGCTGCTATTCTCATCTAAACACAATTTCAGGTGGTCGTAACTTTGAAAACCATGGGAGATATCACCGGGTCTGCGGTGGGTACAGACCCGGACAGAGAAGAGCAATCTAAAAACTGGGGCAAAATGGCTCTTTTAGCCCCACTGGGGCTCCTTGCCGTTCCTTGCAGCGGGAAGCATGTCTAGAGAGAGCCAAACCAGCTCTTTTTTTTTTTTCCTCAGCAAAAATCTGCTGACCTGGAGTCTGGCTTTCCGGTTCCTCCCAATTAGGGTAATGAATCGGAGATAGAGCTCCAGGAGCGCCGTCTGGGATAGGAGGAAACCACAGGATGACTCAGGAGGCGGCGCGGGGGCCGGCACCAGCGCAGGTGGCCTGAGAGCGGGCTGGAGGTGAGGCTTGGATTTCCTGGCATTTGTCACCGCTCCAGTAAAAACTTCAGAGATCCACCGCGGAAGATGAAGGGGTTATCCGGGTTTAGCAGAAGGTGTTAGCACTCTTTTCCCCTCCAACGGAGGAGCGGGGATGGCTCCCTGTGGTCAGGAGACTGAATTTGAAGCTTTAAAGCCCATCAGGTCTCTGGGCTCACAATGAGCACTTCCGATTATATAATTTTTATGATTAGGTGAAATATTTTTCTCTGTTGATCCCTAATTCCTCCAGCTTTCCCAAGAGGAGAGAAGCTGGGGGGGAGAAGGGAAGGGTTGGGCGATGCCACACTGGCACAATGGCACGTGGTAGGATTTAGGGGAGCTCTTCCAGGTCCCCTCCTGGCCCTTGCTCTGTAAATAATTATGAGGGCAGTGACTTGCTGGGGACAGTCCCGCCGCTGCCCTGGCCACACCGTTTCGGAGCAGCGACGTACCCAGGGACAGGCTGCCCATCATGACGGCGCTGGCAAACCTCCGCTTTCAGAGGATAACGAGCATTTTTGGCTGCAGCAGCGATGCGATAAAACACCACAAACTGCCGGTCGCAGGTGTCTGCCATCGCTGCTCGGAGCATCTGTGGAAGGGAAAACTTCCCAGCGTAACATCCCCAGCCTCTTAAGTAAATAGTCTTTAATGTTGCACTAAAGGGTTGTAGTCTTAATATGTAAAATCTGTTTAGCTTTTTTAATTCTTGGATCATGCTGTGGAAAGTCCTCTAGAACTTGCCTGTTGGCTTTTTTCCCCCAGCCTTTGGTCTTGGAGGAGCCACAGCGAGGAACGCCCTCCCGCAGAGCCAGCCGTAACCCCGGGCAAGCGGGAGTCGGTGGGAGATGCCCTGAAGATGGCAGCAAGGCCATGGGCAGCTGCGACAGCAGGTACCAAACCGATCTGGTAAATGCTGTCTGAAGCAAATATTTTGCTTTTAAGGAAAAAAAAAAAAAAGCAGAGGGGAGCAGAGAGCTGTTTTGTAACAAATACCGGAGCGTGACCATGGCTGGAACTTTCTGCTAAATCAGGATGGAGCAAATCACAGCAGCTCGCTGCAAACCTGCCGGGATGCTCAAAGGCTCGTCAGCCCCTCACAGCTGGGTCCTGCCCTGTGAGGCACAGCTGAGCCTTCTTAAAGACCGATGAAGGGCGGGATGGGTTTCCCCGAGGGCTCTGCATGCAGGCAGCTTCATGCAGGAGGAGTTATTTCAGGATCTCAACCTTTTTTTGGTCCTTGTAGCCCTCGGCAAAGTGGGCTTGGTGCTGGTTCATGGCTGTTCAACTGATGGCATGAAGGCAAGTGTGAGCTGGAGCCAACGTGTGTGCTCGGCTCCTGATGGGGCTGTGTGTGCTTGGGCACCCTGACCAGGGCTGCTGGGTGCCGTGTGAAGATGCAATTAAAAGAAAGAGCGATCTTTCTGCAGAGATCTCCCGGCCCCAAATTAGGGAGGCTGAAGCGCTGTCAGTAAATGACAGACTATCGCTGGGAGAAGCACGAACGCATGCGGGGGGAGTGCCGGGAGGAGGAGGAGGTTGGGGGGCTGCGTGCGTGGGTTTGTCTAGACTCAGAGTGCCACAGCTGAACTTGCCCCCTGCATGGGGGGGCTTGGGGGAGGACAGCCTTGCCAGGGGATGGGGGTGTGCAAGGGGAGAGCAGCACCCCTGTGTGGGCTGGGAAGGGAGGGGGCTGCAGCTGGGTTGATGGAGCTGGGCAGGAGGAGAGGGAGGCAGCGCCTGTGGGGCGGGTATCCAACCTCAGCCATGGGGTTGCAGAGGGACGGGGTGGGGGTTTAACCCACCACAGTGGAAAAGTGGGTGTGGAGAGGTGGCTGCAGCTTGCGGTGGGGGCAAGGAACATGGTGGGTCTGAACAAAGACACTTGGCAGCGGGGTTTTTGGAGACATGTGAAGAGAGGCAGACAGGAGGGTGTGATGAGGCCAGACAAGGCTCTGGCAGGTTTGCTGTGGGAAAAGGCCAGGTTCAGGATGAAGCTGTGGTGCGGTTTGGGGGGGATGTGTAAGGGCCTGTGTGGGGCCAAAGCTCAGCCCCTCCACAGGTGTTTCTGAGGAGGTGTGGGAGTGATGAGTGGAGCTGGGTGGAGGTCTGCCAGTTGGGAGGCTCAGCGATGAGCGTTTTGGGGTGGAAATGGAAAGGTCCTCTAGATCCTTTATAACTCAGCTTGGAGAAACACAATGACTTTGGTGCTTTTCGAGAACAATAAGCCTGGAGGTGGGGGGGCATTTACAAGCCAAAATGCAAGAAATCAGCAGCCTCCAGTGCTCTGATCTCCATGTCCACTTTGCAGCTGAGGGACCTTCCTGGTGGCCAGCAGCACCTGGGCACTGTGTGGGCAGAGCAGCCTTGCCTCCTGCGGAGCTGGGCCACGCAGCGAGCAACGGGCTGGCCCGTGAACATTTTTATACATCACTGCTTGCTCAAGGTCTCAGCTGCAGACAGCAGCCCTTCCGCAGGCCCTGATCACACAGCCACGGACCCGTGGCCACCTCCAGTCATCCGTGGATGAAAATGAGAAGAGACAGTAAGTGAAGGACCTAATCCTCCAGGTCTGCCCCGGCACTTCTGCTGGCACTTCTGCGTGCCAGCGGTGGTCTGGAGGTGAGGAGCATTTGGGTCCCCAAACCTCAAGGTAAGGCCCCCGGGCAGTGTAAATGTTGGGGTGGTGGTTGGATGGAGAGTGGGAAGGGGGTGGGTCCTGGGACCTAAACATCCACGTGCTGGAGGATGGCAGCTGTACAAAGAGAGCTCTGTGTGCCAGGACAGAGCCCGTGGACAAACTGGGGGAGGATTAGGCTGAGATCATGTAAACTCTGAAGAGAAGACGTGTTGGACCAAGGCACGAGGCGCACGCGGGCAGGCGGCCAGCAGCAGCTCCGTACACCTACACGTAGAGGCGAGGGGTTTCAGAGGAGCAGGCGGTGGGGCAGCGTGCCGGGCAGAGGCAGGATGCGGGCATGTAGCAGCGTTGCTGCGCGGCGGAAGGGCACGGGGATGGGATGTGGGAGCACGCGGCCGCGAGCTCACACAAAGCCCCTGCGCCGCCGTACCCAGCACGAGCATACTTGTGTAGCTGTGCCTGTGATTCAGCGCCAGCCCAGGATATGTCATACCTTTCTTAACCCTGCCTAGCACAGGGGAGAGGCTCGTGAGTCACCGCCGTGCCTCCTGAACCATGCCGTGTTGGCCTCGTGCTGTGCAGCTGCCACCAAAACGAGGGTACCTGAGCGCACATGGGTCCGCAATCCACTCTGCAGAGACGGGGTCCAGCCAAGCCAGCCATGCACCCCTCTGTCCCGACACCATCACCCATGTCCCTCCAGCAGCTGGCAGAATCCAGGCAGCACCGCGCTCTCGTTCAGACAAAATCTTTCTGTGCAATGTGTTGCCAGGCTGAGGGTGGCCGGAGCGGGCACAGCTAAGCTGGCATCCTTGGTGCCCGCCCGCGGTGTCAGCATCCCTGGGGCCCCAGTGAATCAGTGCTCAGTCCCCTCTGCCTGGAGCCCCGCCAACCCCTGAGCAATGATTTCCAGTGCATGTGGCCAGGTTGTGTGTCAGGAGGATTAATGATAGAGGCTTCTCTGGGCTTTAAGAGATCTGGGTCTAATTTAAAACCAAAACAAAATGTAGAAATTTAGGAACAGGGGAGTTGCTGTCCTGGGGCAAGCCAGGGATGCAGCTCGTCACCTACCCGATCTTGCAGTAACATGTGCCAGGACCTTCAGAGAAGGCACAAGCAAACACCTGGTACACAGGAAAAACCCAGCCTCCCAGGGGTGCTTTCTTCTTTGTCTTTTGCTATTAGTCATTAGCTTATGCTCCGAAGCACATGGCCTTATCTCCCCTCCAGGCATCTTCCTTTTATCTACCTTGACTCATGGAGCTACAGAAACTTTTATTAGCCGCATAAATGTCAGATCTTCTTTAAAATCTTACAAAACTCTCTGCCTCGTCATATCTTACGGCAAAGAGTTCCGCACATTAATCATGTGTTGGTGTAAAAATGAGTTTCTTATCAGTTTTTAGCTTTCTGTCTTTGGATTTAGACATCTGTCCTGGTAGAGCTTTCTCTGTTACATCCACAAGTGTCCATCCCTGATGCAGAGTGAGCTGGATGCCAAGATGAGCTCTGGTTTTGCCTGACATTTTCTGGTAATGGGCTTAAAGCTGGTGACTGGAGCAGCTTGACAGCAAACCTTCTTTTGCAAAAAGTCTTCAGCAACTTTCTTGCTGAAAAGTGGGGCTGGTGGTGGAGCAGTTTGGCATGCCAGAGGGATGGGAAGTGGGAAGTTCAGACTGAAGATGTCTCCCAAGGCAAAGGCTTGGGGTTGTGCCAGATTGTGGGAGGTGGAGGTTTGAGAAAGGGCTGCAGGGCTTAGCCAAGGACCAAAGGAAATGTGGAACAGGGAAACGTTTGTCTTGATTTAATTTGACGCTTAAACTGTAAGGGGGTTATTTGTAGCTGTGCACACTTAAAAAACTCCTCGAGATAGGGAAGTGGAGGCAATAGCAGGTTTGGATGCCAGATCAGATAAGACCCTGTGGGTAATGCCTCTACCTTACTCATTTCTATCCAGCTTTATCTTCAGGCTCCTAAAAAACCCAATGGCTTGAAATCCTTCGCTCCTGATTCCATTTCCAACATCTCCTCTGCAGTGAGGCACCCGAACCCGATGAAGTGTGCACTGCTGCATTGACTTAGCCTGCCCCAATGCTCCCTGGCCCTGCCACCACGTGCCCAAGGGCAGGTTGGTGCCCTGGCCACTGCTGAGCACCAAGCTGTGTGCCGTGATGTCTTGAGCAGCTTGGACTGCCACTGGGAGACTCGATGGGATGGCGCTCCAGAGCTGCTGGAAGGGGGTCCTGGAGACCCCCACTACGGGTGAAACCCTGGTTAATGGGTGCTAGATGGTCCCTATGGATCTTGATACAGGGGCTGCTCCTGTAGAAGACAGTGAGGGGTAGGGGGAAACAGTGTTGGAGGGAGCGTTGAAGGTTTTACTCTCAAGGCTCCATTGCTTGTGCAGCAGAGGAACAGAGCAGCCACCTCGGGGCTCGCTGACCGCACGGGCAGCGAAGCACGGGAGCATTGCAGGGAAGGAGGGAGGCAGGCACAGCCTGAGCATGTGGAGGCATCACCGAGGAATGTGCCCACACCCTCCATGGAGCACATCATGGGGTGCTGGTACAAGCCAAGCCCCGTACGGAGCCGTTTCAGCAGCTGGCTCCTGAGACGGGCCCTCGGCAGGTACTGGAGCGGCTGGTGGAGTTCGTGGAGGCTCAGGAAAGCGCTGGCCGGGATGAACGCGTTTTGGCACCGACCCTAATCCTTTCCTGCCAATACACTGATTGGAATTGAATTTCCAATACAAACAGTCGTGGGACTCTATCCACAAGCCGGCGGGGAGAGCCATAGATTTTTATTGTGTGTTTCACAGCTATTTCTTTCATTTAAAAAAAACCACATTAATAGGAGTGACCGCTGAAAACACTCCAGTGGTCGAGCTCTCCTGGCAGCACTGGGCAGGGCAAGATGGGTCTGGATGTGACCGTGGGATGGCGAGGGGGGACACACCCCGTCCCCTCCCCAGCCGCCTGTGGGGGAGCAATGGCTGCCAGGGCTCCAGCCCAGCAGTGAGGCAGGACCAGCTCAGCCCTGGCTGCGTTTGCTGGAGGTTTCTCAGCCCCTCTGGGATGGAGATAAGACTCCCCATGGGCTTTGCAGCAGAGAGCATTGCATCCAGACTGAGTTTTCCCTCCTTGCAGCTTCAGCCCATTGTTTCTCACTCCACACAGATGAGTTCCATCCTCCCTGCAGCATCTCTGCAACCGAGGGGCCCGGGTATCTGCCTCCCACCTCCTTCCCCCGGGGTGGCCAACCCCAGCCAGGCAGCCGCTCCGAATGGCTTTGCAGACCTCTGGCAGGTCTCGCTGTCCTTGGCCACGCTCTCGTTGTTTCTTTCCACCTCCATTACATGGCAGCACCCAAAACGGGGCATATTCACAGGCAAGACTGTGGCAGGGCTGGGGAGGGTGCTGGAGGCGAGGTGCTCTTTTTATATCTTCCAACAATGGTCCTTTTTTAATCTTTTAATTTTTTTGCTGCAGTACAACCCTCCTGCCTCGTGTTCAGCCTGTGATCCGTTACATCCCCCAGCTCTTTTCTGCAGAGCAGCCACCTTGCCAGCTTCTCCCCGTATTTATTTAGGCTTCCTCCCCCTGCCCCATATTTGCTTGGTGGAACCTTGCACTTGTCTTGGTGAACACGCTCCTATTTTTCCTGGTTCTATCTCTGATTTAACAAGATTGTTTTGAGCTCTAATCCTGCCTCACCGTGTTGCTGAGCAGTCCTGGCTCTGACACGAGGCATGAGCTCTCTAGCAGGTGACGAGAAGGGGATTTTGGCCGTTTAGAGCCATGCACAGGTTAAGGACAGAGCCGGTTCCTCTTCCTCTGACCCTTTCCACCCTCATCTCTTTAACAAGGCTGGTCCACGTGAGGCAAATACCCAGTGAATGCTCTTGCTTGAGGATAAAAAAAAAAAAAGGGTAGGCAGCGTGCCCAGGGAAAAGAAAACATCCCAGAGATGCTGGGAAAGGGGCACAGCACGACTCTGCCCTGGAAGAGCCTCCCCTCTGCCCCTGTTGTTATTGCTGCTCCCTCTTTTGACCTGAGCAGTTTGCAAATATTTTCAGACCTGCAGGTTGTTTCCATTAGGAGGAAAAATCAATGAGGCAGCCAAGAGTCTGTGGCTGAGCCTGCTCTCTGCTAAAAATGGACCGAATGTCGCTTTCCTGAGCGCAGCGGGGTGCGTTTGCCTTTTCCCAGCGCCGACCCCATCACTTCCCAAAAGCCGCCTCTCTGGGCTGGTGCTGTGGGTCTCGCTGCCTTGGAGCTGCTCTGGCTTCTCCTCCTTCACCCCGTGCCCGGCCCCGGTGCTCATCCTGGGCTGAAGCTCGGTAATTCCCGCTAGTGGGAAAACATTCCTATCATTTCATTAAGTCGCTTAATAATTTGCCAGAAATGCCTATTGATTTCTTGCACGCTTCTGTGCAGGCAGAGGTAAATAAGAGTCATTTGTCATTGCATTATGTATTAGTAATTAAAAATTACTAGGTAACTTCAACCAAAAATTGAATAATTTGAAGTAAAATTAAATAATTCTAGGTAATCAGTACTAAATGAGACCAGGCATTTTTCCTTGTTTGGATGCTCTTCCTCCCCCTCCGTGTCAGTAGAGCCTTTCTAATTTGTTTTAATTGTTAATTTTAATGAGTAGTGTTTTTCTGATAACATTTTAGTGTGCTTTTTGTTGTGTATTTTTAGAGATGGCTTTTATTGCATTGCACAAAGCCTGAAGCGCCTCAATGTGGGAGCAATTTGGAAGCTAAATTATTATTATTTATTTAAATCAAACCCTCCAGCCTCTTTAACTGTTTGGCTGATTCTGTAATTGCTGTAGGAGCATGATGGAAGCACTCAGCGCTCACCTCCCCGTGCTACGGGGCTGACGAGGAAGCGCCTGGGTGCTCTTCTCAGCTCTGTGACCTCCCGCACGGCATTTCCCCTGACACCCATCCCGATTCCTGTGAAGTTTTTTTGGATCCAGAGCTGTTCTTTTACCCCGGGTTTACACAGCATCTCCTGTCGGTGTCCCCCACTTGTGGGGTGACCCTGGCTCAGAGGCATCTGGAGGTGGTCACAGGTAGGAAGCTTCTGCTTGTGGGGTCTTCTCCCACCCAAGAAAGCAGCAAGATTTGGGGGTAGGCAGCAAGACTCACAATTTCAGCCTGATTTTTATCTGGTTGTGGCATCAGGGTTTGATGTGGCTGGTGGTGAACTGGTTTTGGAAAGGGAGGTGCTTCTTGGATGTGAAGCCACTGAAGTCCTTAGGTCAGGAACCTGAGATGCTCTTTGAAGCTCTCCAGCAGTCCAATGCCTTGCCTTGGCTAGTGGGGCTGTGTGGGTGCCCCTGGACCCCCCAAGATACTCCATGACCCCAGGAGGCAGCCAGGACCTGTGTCTGGTCAGAAAGCCCCGAATGGCTCAAGGTGAGCTATTGTCCCAAGGTCCTCTGACCCTCATCTGCACCCTTCCTCCTCCAGCTGCCTCCCAAGGGATTCCCAGTCCCTGTGCTTGCAAACTGGCAGGGGGGAGCACGGTGGGACCGGGCCAGCGCTGCTGCTTTCATCTTGCCCTCGGATCTTGAGGCTGATTTGCCTAGTCCCCCCTTGAGCCTCCCTTCCCTTGGGGGGTGCCTGGACCTCTGTGTTGCCTCCGGTCTGCCCAGCAAGGATTTGTCACCTCCCTGCTCCATGGCACAGTGTGTTTGTGCATTCAGCCAAGAACGATGCTGACTTTCTTTGCTGCTGCTGGGTTGCATTACAGTCTCCTGTCTGTGGCAATTTGCTATGCGCCATCGCCCCAGGGGCACGGCAGGATCTTCTGTTCACCAGGTTGCTCCCCGTGAGCTGCACAGATGCCTTTCACCCACGGGCCAAAGCTTGGGGGATCCCTGTAGGTATCTCGCTTAACGTGCTCCTGTCCTGTAGGTGCTGATGGGGCTGGGGTCGGGCTGCGAACAGCGCGGGGGCAGGCTGGAGAGCCTCGGGGTTCCTGGGGTGCGGGGGTCCCTGCTCAGGGTGCCAGGGGCTCTGCAGGCAGCCTGCCCTGGGCTGCTCTGTGCCTTCATGGCTGTTAAAGGGAAAGAACTGCTGCCTCCTCTGTGGTGGATGGAGTTTGTAAAATATCCTTATAAAGTCCACTCACCGGGCACCAGCCCTCAGCTGGCGATAGCCCCTGCTTTGAGCTGACCAAGCAAGACAGCAGATGGAATAAGCAAGTCATTTGGGGATTTTTGCTTTTTCTCTTCTTTAATAAGACCCTCTTCCCTTCCCTGAAGTCCTAGAAAATAATGGGTTGGAAGGCTTCATCTGTTGCTGGTGCCAGGCCTGCCCCTGATCTCGGTGCTGTGGTGCATCCTCTGGCTCAGGGCAGGGAACGGGCTGAGAGGCAGCGCCGAGGGTGGACCAATGATGGAAGAGCCTGGGGATGGCTGCTGCAGCTGGGGAAACCCTCGGGATCTGTTTGGGTAGCCAAAAGAGGAGTAAGGGTGGACTTATTCCTGCAAGCTCTGCTCCTCTCCCATGTGCATGAGATCCCCCATCTTCCCAAACCCAAGCAACCCGCTGCCATCTCCACACTGGGCTGGGACTGGTGGGGAGATACCTGGCAAAAACTGCTTCCGGGCTACTGAGGAGCACTCAAGGGCCCCCAAAAATTTCCTGCCCACTTGCCCACCCCTGTGGCCCCAGTCCCTTGGCTCCGTGGCCAGCCCCTGCCCTCTGCTGATGAGACCTGGAAGTGCCAAATTCAGACCAAACAGCCCCAAATCTGCGGGGTACCCTGCCCCTGGGTACCAGCGGGGCTGGACATGGCTTTTCATTGAGGTCTGCCCAGAGAGGCTGCTCCCCGCCTCATGCCTCTCACACCCAGGAATAGTTTTGTGGTACTTGGCATTCGTTCCCCTATGCTTAATTTCATCCCAGTTAGAGCTAGTAAAAACTATTCCCTGCAAGCAATTTATTCAACAAATGTAGCTGGCACTTTCTGTTACTGAGTTGTCCAGGAAGAGACCACAATTTTTAATGATTTTTTTCCATTCAGTGAATGATCTTTATGACCGTGTTTGAGCTCGGGGTTGTTCATGAATGGCAGTATAGTGAGAAAAAAAAATAAAATATATCCGGTGGCCTATCTGAGCTGCAGAGTTTGCTATTCAGGCTGCGAGGCTGGGCACCTTATCGCACCGTGTATTGTTTCTCTCCCCTGAATAGGAGCCCTCGTCTCCCTCAACTACCTCCCCTTCTACCCAGAACAAAATTAATTTCATCCTGCAACAAATCTGGCTGCTTGATTAAATGAATCTATTGCCGGCCCGGAAATATCTCTCAGTGAGCAAGGTTTCATTTCTGGTTGAACACCCACTGAGCCAGCCACAGATACAGGCGGGTGGTACCTGGAGGAGCTCAGAGCTGTATTTACATGGCTAACCCGCCTCTGATCCCTTCGCTCCTCCTTATAACGCCCTGGAAGGCAGCTCCTGGGGGTGTGCAAATACCCTGGGCACCCGTGGCTCCCCATCAAGCTCCTCCCACCCCAATGCCTGCTCCTGGCTGATGCTTAGTCAAGCTTGACAGATTGAGCTCTTTTAATTTTTCCTTAGAAATCAATCCCTCAAGCCCTTTAATCTGTTGTAGGGGATTTTTTTTCCACCCCTCATTGTTAATTTCTCTGCAATTTGGTGTGGTCTGAAGACCCGGGTGCGTTACTGAACCTGAGGTCAGAGGTACAATCCTGCTGGCATCGGCATCCCCATCCCTACCCAGCTCTACCCCTCCGTTGCCTGCAGCCTGGGACGCCGCCGCCTGCTCCTGCCGCCATCCCATGCGCTCACTTCGCCTTGTTTCCAGGGCTCACAAACAGCACCAAAGCCCTTTTTACTCTGTCTAATCATGACAAACATAGAGGAATACTCACGGTTGCTTGCCTGGGGAGGAGTTTGCCAAAACCGTCCTATTCTGGAGCGTTTTCATAGTAACTGTGTGATGAGGAAAAGATGGTGAGGGCTCACCGTTCTAATTAGGATCGTTTCTGTCTTGCAAGAGGGATTGGCGGGTAGTATTTATGGATACGAGTAGGTTCAGAAAAATTCCTAGCACCATCTGTTTGAGAGAGAACAGGAAGAATTTCAATATACTTTTAGACGTTGAAGAGTAATGTTTGTATAACAGGCTCATAAAATCAATTTCTAATAGTTACAGGTACCCCCTCAGGAATTTAAATAGTCTGTTAACAAAGTTATTCCATCTGCCAAGCAAATACATTAAATATGCACACACCATACTGTATATATGGTTGCATGTGCCCTCGGGTCCTGCGTGCTGGTTTCGTTCCTGGGTTACGCTCAGTCTTTCCCAGTGGCCCCGTGCAGTGTATTCCTGACTCAGTGGGAGCTCGCTCACCTGCCTTTGGCCTGGCCGATAAATCACCTTTATGGCCATCTTGTCCCCTGGGAGTTGAGCGTGGGGTTCGCTCTCTCCTGGTCCCGTTCCCCTCTCCAGCTTGGGTGCCGGGGAGAGAGGGCTGGCCATGGGGGTTAGAAGGGCTGTGGGTGACAGGAGGGTCTGAATGCACAAATGGGGAGGGTGCAAGGGGCAGGATCAGCCCCTTCACACCCTGTTTGCAGACGGTTTAAGCTAGTGTTGCAGCCTGGCCAATGGGCCAGTTGGGCTTTGCTCTGCTTCCAGTCTCCTCACTCCTCTGTGGTGCCTCACTTTTTCATCACTGCTTTGCATTCATCAGTGCCCTGCTCGGTGCTGGGACTCCACCACATCCTGCCTTGGATGTTTGAGAACAGGCTGACAACGTAAATAAAAAGTGCAAATACATAATCCTGTTAATTAAACAGTTTGCGTTTAACACTGCTCGTGGAGCTGCGCAACACCTCGCCAGTTCTGCAAAGGTTGTATTCTCTGTGTTATCGCCAGTGATTTATGGCGAGAGTTGGGTTGTGTGTCCAGAATATCGATGGAGGAGTTTGCTGCCTATTGTGTTTAACAGCTGTTGGGGTCCCTCTTTGTACCATCGTGTCATTTGCTGCCTGTCAGCCCGTGCAGGTCTGGGAATGCGTCTCCGTCCGGGCAGTTATTGATTACAGCGTGTTTGGGAGCCGCTGGCCGGGCAGTGGGTGCCTCCTCCGCATGGTTAGCACGGGCCAAGCTGCGGCAGGTGCGGCGCTCGCTGGCCCCTGTCCCCAAGTCACCCAGCCCGCCAGGCACAGCATCACCCTGGGGAACCCAGCTGGCGGGGAAGCAATCTGCCCTCCTTGCCTCATTTCAACAGGAACAAGAGAAACGTGAGCAGATCTCCACGCCAATAGATTTATTCCTTTTTTTTTTTCCCCTTTTACTATAGTCCGTGAGACCTCTTTGCTGGGGGGCAGAGCTGGAAGGCTCAAACCTCAGGTGACTTGCAGCACACGCTGCTCCGTATCATGGTGAGGCAGCCCCCCACATAGCCCAACCTGCACGGTTTTAATGGATTTATCCTCTCCACCCTGCAGGCAGATGAGGCACAGAGATCCCACGGGGTCCACCAGCGGTCAGGCAGGAGTGTCCCGGGGGGAAGAGGCAAACCCCTCGCAGGCCTGGGGCACGCCGGGAGGCTGGGATTTCCTTTGCGCTCTTCTGGTGACGATCCCTTTGTGCTAGGCGGTTTCTTCTTCTTTTTTAATTTAAAAATCCGCATTCCCACTTCCACATAGCTCGTTATCTCAGGGCGTGTGATGAGGTGTCCAGGGGTCTGTCCCGGCAGAGATGATGCAGAACACATTCGCGTGGGCTGTTGGATCTGACCCCCCCTCTCCCTCGGGGAGCGGGTGGTTTTCATTTCAGCCTCTTCCATTAGCAGCTCTAAGGGGAGCTCCATCTATTAACTGAGAACTGCAGGACTGTAAATTTTGGCAAGAAAAAGCCCTTGGAAGCAAGTCATCTGTATTTTCTCAGGGCTGTTTGTCCTCCCTCTTTACATGTGCAGCCTTTGCTGGTCGGGAGGCAGGTACCGCTGCCGACTCCTTCTCCACATGTGCAGATTGATGGTGTCTGCTCCAGAGCCCGCTCCCTCTTTCCTTCCTCTCCCTCTCAGTTTTATTCCTTCCCTTTTGAGCTGTTTCTGCTTTGTTTGGGAGACTCCGCTAGCTGCCAAGTCCTGATTTGTATCTGTTCATTTCCTAGGGCAAACGCATTGATCTGTGATTTCTGTTATGATACTGCAGATTTCTGGTCCCTTTTTTCTTTTTTTTTTTAACTTTATCCTTCCATCCAGGAGGTGGTTTCTGTGCTAAGGAGAAGCACAACGTTTCTAGAAAAATGTGCGTTTCCCTGACTGTGCCTAATTGCATACAGAGCGAGCGTCCATCCCTCTTAGTTCCAGTGTAATTGTTTGTGGTGTGTTCCTTTGTGATTGGGTTATTCCAGCTATAACAGCCGCTCTCCTTCCAGATATTTATTCTTTTCATGAACATTAGCATACTGGCAAAGGGTTGGGCTTTTTGTTTTGTTTTGTTTTTTTTTCCATCTTAATACTCTACTTCATAGCTCAAATCTGGGATTTATGCTTCGGGGATCTCAGAGAAGACTCTCCTCTTTTCTGCTACCTCTTTCCAGAAGCGCCGTCTTTCTGCACCGGGATTTGGAGTTCTTCGACATGTGTTACTGCTGCCGGGGATGCTGCTCGCCGCTTTTTTATTTGTATTTACTGCAGTGCTCTGCTCTTTAATTTTGTTGGTCTCTTTCTGGCACAAAGGCAAAGTGATGCAAATGAAGGCTGGATCATTTGGGTTGCAGACAAACCCCGGCCACCCCGAGGATGGAGGATGGTGGGGCGGGAGGGCGATGGGCAGCATCAGACCTCTACCTGTGCTGAGGATAACGCGTTAGTCTTTCATCCCGGAAGACCTAATTTTTTTATTATGAGTTAGTTTTACAGCACCCTGATGTGTGCTCGGTACTTGACGGTGCGGGGAGAAAGATGAGGTCCATGCGACAGATTTACCCGGCGTTAAATCCTGACAGAGTTACAAATGAAAGAAGCAGCATGGCTGTGTCCTGGCTTTCCTCCTGCCTTGCTGCCACAGGGGCTTTGAGCCACTTCTTCCTTTCTTAGCGATGTGAGGGGGGTTTGCTCCCCCATGGCAGCCTCGCTGCCCGCCATGCTCCGCTCCTCGTGTTTCCCCCTGCCTCAGCAACTTGATGGATGCCAATGGGCACAAGCTGCAGGGAAGAGCATGCAGTTTTGCTTGTAAAATAAGTATTTTTCAGCTCGCTGGTTGGGTCAGCCCTTTGCACAGCTCAGCCCCAGCTGCCGGCTGCATGCAGAGCTCCAGCTGCCCCGGTCTGGCACCCCCCAGCCTGGCTCCCAGAGCGCAGAGTGGCGTTTGCACCACAGCAATTCCTGGGAATGAAGTGAGGAGCAGCATTGCCCTCCTGGGAACAAAGGCAGGGATGGTGCTGGAGTGGGCTCAGCAGAGCCAAGAGAACATCCCTCCCCATGGGAAATGGCTACCACCTCCCTCCCTGCATCCCTCCCTCCTGCTTGGGATGCTGGCCACTGTGGGATGGCATCAGCAGTGAGCGCCAGTCGGCTCCTCGCCCAAGCCATGGGCTTTGGCAAGCGGGTGTCCTGTGAAAATGACAGTGAGGAGGGCATATGGTGCACAGCTCCCAAACAGGGACCAGCGAACAGTGCGGTGCCAGGGCCGTTTGACAGCCTGGCTCAGCCCTCCTGAGCCACCTGCAAGCAGAGGGGAAAATGCTGACATCCAGCGAGGGCTCGTTTGTCCAGCCCTGGGTCTCAGCTGCTGGCTGTGCTGGAGCTGGCAGGACCTGGCAGCCGGCAGCACCCACGTCGGGGCAGGTTTGCAGCCTGGAGCTGCACTGGGGGAGGACAGGCTGCCCCAGAGCCATGCCCCATCTCAGGCAAGCTCTTGGTGCCCTGCCAGAGGGTGCCTGGGTGCTTGCAGCACCCCGACCCCGTCGTCTGGGCAGGAGACAGCTCTGGGGGTTGCAATGATGCCCATCATCTACCAGAGTAAAAACAAGGAGGCAACGGGCCCTCTGCCATATCCCCATCCCCGGGCGCTGCCGTCGCCCTCCCCGGCTGCGTGGGAACAGCTCCCGGGGCTGGAGCATGCCGAATTTCACTTTTCAAATGGGGCTTCTGGCGCCCAGCCAAGCAGCGCTTCGTGTTGTCAAATATTTTGGCAAACCGCGTCTCGGCTTTAGTCTGAAGCATCTTTCGCTGGGGAAACGGCATCGATCTGAGCAGCCAGCACGATGCCGGTGCGGAGGGGACCGCATCGTGCGTGGGAGGTGCTGGGGCTGGGGTGGGCTGGGGACCGTAGCTGGGCAGGGTGACTGCGGCGAGCAGTGAAAGGGACAAAAAAAGGTGCTTCAAGGTGACTGAAATGATTTGTGAAATCAGACTGAGCGGGACAAATTGAATTGACAAGAATAAGAAAACCCTAAAAAGTGATTTTTCAAGTCACTATTTTGGCTTTTTGTTCTGAAATTGCCCTGCATTAAAAAGAGAATGAAAAAAAAGAAAACACCCAAGCTCTAAGTAAACTAGAAATAAGGGGACTGTATTTTTTTTTTACCAGCTCATTGGAGAAATGAAACATATTTGTTCTGGGTCAGACCAAAATGAGCAAAGCAATCAGTTATCTGCAGAGCCACGGTGCAGGCTGGCTTTCCTTCTGCTCGCTCTCCTGGGCATCTTTGAAAGAATATCCAATGCCTTTTTATGATGTTTGAAAGAAAATGTCTCTGAGGAGGGAAAAGCAGTGAGGTGTGATCCCAAAAAGTCTGCTTTCGCAGCTTGGACGGACCCATCTTTCCCTCCTGCGGCCGCCGCTCCTTCCCCTTGCCCGTCACGTTGTGTGGTTAGAGCACATGTACTCACAGCCCCGGCACCACGGTGGGTTTTGAAAGCCTGAGAAATCCTCCCAAAAGCCTGATTTCCGGCCAAAAAAACCCCGGGGTTACGCAAACATACGCCTAGCTTGCAAACAGGCTGTGTGTGTTGGATGGAGAGCAGCTTTGCGAAGCAGGTGTGAGCTGACGCGGGAAGAACTGCGCTGTCTGATGTCTGCGCCGAAAACCGGTGTCAGCCCGCAGACTAAAACCAGGGCTCTGGAATTAAAAAAATACCCAAGGAATAAAACTCCAGCCCTGCAGCAGCACCCGGAGCACAATCCCATTGGATTCCCAGGCTGGTGGGTGGTGCCACCCTTTTGGGTTAGGGCTGCAGGACCCCTTTTTGCAAGGCCACTGGCCCACCCGGGGGGCTGTGGGGTGAACCCCCCCCAGCTTGCCCACCTGCATGCCCTCACCCTGCTGCAGCCATCCCCGTTATGCCCCCCGAGCCCTGCGGGACTTGCTTGTGCCTTTGTAGAGGTTTGAAGGTGGATGGCTCCATGGCGAAGGCGCTCCTGAAGTCTTGCAAGTTGGTGAAACCTCCTGGAATCCCGGTTTCTGGCAGCTGCCAGGAAAAAGCTTGTTTGGGTTTAAAATGCTTTCAGAAGAGTCATTCTCTTCTGAAAAACCACGGCTGTCAAAGCACCGCGATGGGGTTGCGTTTATTACGTATTAATGACTCCACATCAGACGTGTTTGCGTTACAGTACCAAAATATTGGAAATATCAAGGTATTCGCATTCCCAAATATGGATTGTCAGCCATGCAGATCTTGGGGTCTGGGAGCCTGGCAGAGCCATCGTGTTACCCGCAGTGAAAGCTGCCTGGGCTGGTGAAAGCTGTCATGAGAGGGTGCGACTTCACCATCCTGGGGCTGCACGGTCATAACCCTGTAGAAGCCAGTGGCATGAAAGATGTGAGTCCATCTTGCTCCATCCCAGAGCTGTTGGCTGCACCGACCTCTCCTCTGGATGCTTTTAGTGAGCAGGGGGGTGAAGCGGCTCATGCGCATGTGATAATGTGGAAAATCCATGTGGCATGAAAAGGCTTGGGGCAGGGAAAGGGGACTGGTGGTGTTTGCACTGCGGGATCTTTGACACTGGTGTTGGAGGCTGAGCTGAACAGAGGGATGCTCTCTGGCATGGAGAGGGTGTTTCAGAGCATATAAGCCTTTTTCTGATTGCTCCCTGGAGGAGCTTCTCAGGGGATTGAACCTTATGCCCTGGGTTGCCCAGTGGAGCAAACATCTGTGAGAGGGGCTGAGCCCCTGTGGGTCACCTTGGCTGAGCATCTTCCTCCTCCTGCACCTTCCTGCTCCAGTCCTTCAGGGCAGGGAGGGATGCTGCGTGTTGGGTAAATGCCAGGCAGAGCCAATCCTCCTGGGACTGCTGCAGGAGAAGCAGCAGTAATGCGGCCGGGGAAGCCATGAATGGGGCCCTGCTGCTCACGTGATTTCTCCAGGCTGATAAAGGAGATTGAAATAGCAGCTCTCACTGGTTCCCTGGCTAGGCAAGGGCACTAGGAATTATCCCTCAAGATGGCTTTCTGCAGCGTCTGCCATCCCCCCCACGAGGCACCAGACCCCGACCAAGCACTGGCCCCGTGCGTGGCAGGGCTGGCTCTCCCCCGGACACCTTGTTGCTAACGGAGCTTTTGCTTGGGCTTGCAGACATCCCTGGTTGTTTCATCGGTAATACACTCTTTCCTCACACATCTCTCCATCAGATCTTGGCACATTTCCTGGCCTCTCTTCTCCTCCTGTTTTGGTTGGGGAAACTGAGGCACGGGGTGGTTGGGATGTGAGCACAGACATCTCCTCTGGTGTGGGTGAGTCTGCGGCAGAGCTGGGACCACAACCCAGGGGTACGGCTCTTCACCTCGTGCCTCTGCTGTAAATCCACCTTCTTCTGCCGCTTGCTGCTGCTTGGTGTCAGCATGACATGAGTTTGAGGGAAACATTGACTCTCCGTAGTTTGTGGGTTTTTCTTTTTAAAACATGTCATGTGGGAGTTATTGAAGGAGTTGCCTACATTTTACAAATATTTCCAGGAACAAACTTGCTGGTGTCTGGGGCTGTGGAAGAGGGAGCGTGATGCTGACTGGCGTGGGGCCGGCTGCCAGACCACGCTCTCCATCCATCAGTCCATCCCCAAAACCTCCCTTCCCCCAGTGAATGGGTAACAGCAATGGGCTGGGGTGCCACAGCATCTCCTTACCCTGCTTCACCTCAGCCGAGGTGACCGGAGTCTGCTTTCCTCACCCAGCCTGGTGTGGGGGGCCGGCTGCTGCCCCCCCAGTGCACACTCAGTTTGGGGTATTTGCAGCATCCCCCGTCCCCTGGGGATGGCAGTGCCTGAACGAAGACTGTGAAGCTGCCAGGCTGCTGCCTGTTCCTTGGGGGGCCCAGGGTGCTGATCCTTCCTGGGAGGTGGCTGGAATTCACACCACGCTGATGGCTGCTGAAGCACGGGGATGGCTGGGGCCGCAGGGCTCCTGCCAGGGGCTGCCGAGTGAGAAATGGGAGGAGAAGCTGTGCTTAGCAGAACGGCTTGTTAGCAGGCTCTGGGGGAGCACAGAGGAACTGGGGAGTTTCTCTGCAGGAGATCTCCAGGTAACGCCGAAGTGAAGAGTAACGGCAGCTCTCGGTGCCACTGAACACCTTGATCCCCTCGGCCATAACTTACACGGCCATGACTCAGTGTAAAGTGCCTCCCACACCTGCCTGCCTCCATAAAGGATAAATAATAATAGTTTGTGGTTAAAATATTACCCTCAGATGATAATCTGTGGGACATGGTTTATTTAGAGCAGCTGTACTGGGAGGGGGTAACCTCTCTGTCTTCAGCGAGGAGCTAATTTGGACTCATGGTGCTGGCTCCCGGGCTGTACAGAGAGGGATGTTGTGGGACGTGGGGGTCTGCAGGTGCGGTGGTGGCTCCACTCTCCCCAAAGCAGGCGAGGTGCAGGGAAGGGTCTTTTACCATTTGCAATAAGAGCGGTTACCGCACTTGCAGACAGAAATGATATCAGTGAAGCCTCGGCAGACATCTCACCCAGATGAGAGATTGTGCTGTAATAAATCCACACAGCACCATTTTCCCAGGGCCGTTACCCGCCTCTGAGGACGGTGCATGGGGCTGGGCAACCAGGATAACACCGGGACATGGATCTCAGCCTGGCTCTTGAGGCTCAGAAGAGATTTGGGGACAGACAAGAAAAGACTCCTGCAAGTGGGTGGCGGTGATGCAGGGCAGAGTGATGGTATTGCTGGTATGTTGAGCACCCTGTTTATTATACCTTGGACATGTCGCAACAGCACGCAACAGCACTGGGTTGTGTAATGGTTTCCAGGAGATTTTCCTGCTTTCAGATTTGGGGCTCTCATTCCCAGGGTTTGGTTTCTGCCAGAGGTGGGATGCAGCAGAGAGAATGAGTTAAAATCAAACCCTGCTCAGGTGGGGTTTTGCGTGGAGATACCAAGGGTGTGATGGAGAGAGGGAGGAGAAGACTTCTGCCTTTCTAGATCATTTCTTTTGTGAGCACCTTCCTTCCTGAGAGCTCACAGGCGCAGGGTGAAAGCTGGGTGCAGTTTCCGATCTTGGTAGTCTGATCCTACTCCATTTCGTGCAAGTTGTACACGCTGACACCAGGCGTTTTGCCCACAGGGAGTTAAATATTTCTTTCTAGCACCAATAAGAGGTGGTATTTGATAAATGGCTTTGCCTGCTTGATGCAGGAGGCTGAGGATCCTGTGATCCAGCCCGAGCACTCCTGCGGCACCCCTCCTGCCGCTGCCTGCCTTCCCCACTGAGCCCTTGCCCTCCTCGGGCCCAATTTCAGCACATTCCTCCCTTTCCCTTTGCTCTCGTGCAGTTTTCCTCTCCCTTCTCTCCCTGCCTGGGATGGGAGCGTTTCTACCAGGCAATGTGAGTCGCCTGGGCCGCTGCAAGGGGCGAGCGCAGAGAGAGCTCAGCTGCCCCCCGCATCCCCAGTTTGGGGCTCAGATAAATCCGCAGAGTTGCCAGTCAGCAAACACGAGCTCCTCGCTCGGCATGGGCAACCCGGGAGCTTCAGAAGCTTAAAATATTGCACAACTTGGAAGAATTATCACTGGGAAAATTGCTGCAGCACCCCAGGGAAATTCAGCTCTCCGCCACAAATGCGGAGGCATTAGAACTTCTCCTTGAAGCGGCTGCAAGAATTTCTCAATTTGGCCATCTCCGCTTTCCAGGACCTCATTCAGCACGTTGGCTGAAATCTCCCTGGCCTGGGTTGAGCCCCCAGCTCCGGGGGATTTTCTTATTTTTGAAAACTCCAGCTAAATGCTGGCATGGTTATAAGGAACTGAGGGAAGGTCTTAAAATGGAAAATATTGGGCAAGCCCGGATAGCGTTGGAGCGCGTGGCACGGTGAGGAGAGCCTCCTCGGTGGGGACCGGGCTCCCTCGTGCTGCCGACTGCCATGCTCAGCTGGGCATGGCACAGATGGGGTCTGGGCATGGGAAGATGCTCCCATCCCCGCTCCAACCAAGTGCAACCTCAAACCTGCTTCCTGGTGCATTTCTCTGCAGAGAGGTGCTGGGCAGCAGCTAAGGGGACCTATCCAGCTCACTGCCGTGTCCAGGCTCCTTGTACACCCGGGCTGCAGCCCTTGGAGGATGAGTTGCACCACGTTGCTGAGCCCACGGCAGGGTCCCCCTCTGCACTTCCCTTGCAAAGAATGAAATAACCTGGAAACTGTTGGTCTCTGGAAGCAATTTAGCATGGGACGTGGCTATTAATTTAAATAGATTACAGAAATTTGAACTAAGCTGCATATAAATCTTCTGACCGGCTCTTTGGGCTTTGGTCTCTGTTGTTTACACTTTTTTTTTTTTTAAATTGTGTTTTATTGATTCCTGAAGTGGTGATGTTTTGGTCAGAGCTCGCTGCTCGCTTTCTGGGCGCGGATGGCAGGCGGCTTTGCTCCTCCACACGTATCACCTTTCAGAGCTACTGTGAGTAGGACGCAGATGTTGTTAGGGCTCAGGTAAAGCCATCAAAGGTGGACGTTCAATCAAGTTTGACATCATCTTCAACCTGAAGGCAAACGGGTTGGTTTTGATTAGCAGCCCGCGGGGCTGAGCCTAACCCATATCAGGGCTGCTGCTGCTACTTTACCTGAATGGCAAAACCACAGATGGTAATTATAACGATAAGTGCTTACAGATTTCCTAACAACAAAGATAATTTGTTTGCTCCATGCCTTGTTAGAAGGGGAATTTTGTTCTGGTGACTGGGTGGTTTGTGAATCAGTCGTTGCCCTTTCACCCCTCCGTCCCCAGCTCGGCTGTTCCCCCCAGCGCAACCATTAGACGTTGATCCGACAAGAAGGGTCCCGCCGAGTCTGGTCTCCTCTGCAGCGGCCGTGGAGACGCCAGCCCAGTACAAGGAGCCGTCCTGGCCTGGCAGGGAGGGGGATGCTGTGCTGATGCCCCTGAGAAGCCGTGGGATGCTGGGAGGGTGGAGGGGTCCTCCCTGCTAAATCCCCCTCTCCTCACCCCATGCTTGTGCACGCAACTTCTGGGGTGATCGGGGTGAAAACTTGCTGCCAGGCTGCCCTTGAGCCGCTGGACCACTGTTGATGATCTACAGCAGGGTAAAGCTCAGCTGCATCCCCCGTGCTCACCCTGTGGCCCCACCGCGGGGGGTGATGAGGCAGCCAGGGTCGAGCCTCTTATTCCGGGAACCGCTGCCAAAAACTGCGGCTTTCTTCCCAGCTGAAGGTGACACAGTGTCCCAAGTCTTGGGAGGAAAAAGGGGAGAGCTTGTCACCGTTGATGTCTGACAGCCGAAGGTCTCTCTCCACCCTGCGACCGCTCTCCGCCGCTGGGGATGGGTTACTTGTAAATTAAACCAGCTGGTGCTGGGGGCCAGGGGCTCGCCGGCAGCCCTGGCCCGCGTCCACAGCCGCTCCCCGGGCAGAGAGCCCACGGGTCGGCTCGGACCCCGGCTTGGCGGCGACCAAGGGCAGTGTCTTGGCTGTCGTGTGGCCAGGCAGATAACAGCTTTGATTTCTGGGTCTCGCTTTAATTATAATGGAAGGACGCGGCTCGTTAAGTGCCCGCTTCGCTTTCCAGCGATCCCTCCTGGCTGCCAAGTGCGCTGGGCTAACAAAAGCATTCCTCTCCCTGCTGGGGCTGGCCGCGGCAGCCCGTATGGCGAGCAGACGGAGGCGATTAATGCACACAAGAGCAGCCTGCCTTGCTCCCGGTCCCTGCACACAACCTGACACCCCTGAGCAGCCTCTCTGCGAGGAGAAACTACCCTTGAAACGGAGACCTCCTCCAAAAAACACCCTTACGCCTTTACACCAGCTCATCTTCGCCTCTCTGCCTGGGACCGGCACAATGCCTGCAGGGTCCTGCCCCAGAGCGTGTTTCTCCTCTCCCGCAACTCAGATCAGGTGATTTTTTCTGGGCCAATAGTACCTGGAGTTGTTTGAGAGGGTGATATTGATCTTGTTCGTATTTGTTGCCTTAATGAGTCACAAATTCTGTCTGCGAGCAGAGGTGGTTTGGAGGTGCCGGCTGGCTGCTGCTAACCTGCCTTTCTGGAAGGGTAAGAATTTCAGCAGATTTGGAGAATTGGTGTTTTCTTCGATTCCTAAAGGAAATTACACTGATTGCAACAACCCCCGTGTCCCCACAGAGAGCAGGTGCGATAGCATCTCCCCACACGTCTGCTCCTGATGACAGTAACCTTCCTACAGCTCTTCCCCCGCCCCACAGCACTGAAGGACCTGCAGCGGGTGATCTGCCAGACCAAAACACGGCTGCTTTGAGACCACATTGTTTCTGGGCTGCTTCATCTTTTGGCTGCGGATGGTTAACCGGGCTGAGCAAAGACGTCAGCTCACCACATGGGCAGGGGACTTGGTCCATCGGCTGCCCCTGCTCTGATCTTGGCGGTGGCCAAGGTTTCATTATTTTGAAATGGTTTTAATATTCAGGCTACGCTAATATCCGCACGCGGGCATGGTGCATGAGGTCACGGTGTGGTGCTAGTGTGGAATTAATATAAATACTCTGTGGGGTATCTCTAAACAATGGTCCCATATTAATCAGCTTAATATTAATCAGCTCTCTCCTCCGCTCAGGTCTAGCAAAGCCCCCGTTCCAGAGCGGGCCGCGGTGCCGGTTTGGGGACGCAGGCTGGTTCCGGAGTGGTGGCAGGAGCAGGACAGTGTGCTTCTCGCGTCTCTCGGATGCTGCTCAATAGGCTTAATTTAAACATTAACTCCCAATTTGCCTCTGGGCTCAGGGCATGGAAAAAATTAGAGCAAAAGGAGAATTTTTCAAGAAGCTCTGAGTGAGTAGAGCAGGGTTATAATAGAAATAGTTTTTGACCTTAATTATGGCTTTTAGTGGAAATAGTTGTGCAACCTCAGCAGTGGGGTTTGGTATGTGCCGGCAGATCTGAGCCGAGGATGGTGACGGGAGGACACTGAGCTCTCGGTGGCCTTGGCTGCTGGCTCGCAGGAGGCTCTCGAGAGCAGGGCTGAGGCCAGCGGGGGCAACGCTCCTCTGGCTCACTCCATCTGGAGTTAAGGCTTCGCCTCATTCCTGCTTCAGACAAGAATATAAGTGGTATTGAGTCCCTTGTCACTGCTGGTGGGATGTGCAGCCGGGCACCCGGCACCTCTGGATGGAGGAGTGAGGAGAGCCTGTAATTTCCCACCAGGATCAGCAGGGCAAGTCCTAGCACAGAGGCGGCACGGCTCGCCCTGCTCGGCTCCCGCCCCGGGCCGAGGCAGGGAGGAGCGGGCTGGCAGCCTGCCTCTCCTCTCCTCTCCTTGGAGAAGCAGTTCTCGGCTGTGAACAGCAATACAATAAACTCCAGCGCTGCTCCCCAGGGATAAACGGTGCCGATGAGGAGTGCCGACCTGCGGAGATACTTGTTTGAAGGATCCAGATTGCAAAATAATGACACGGCGTTAGCCAGGGGTGGGAGCGGCATGGATTAATTGCTGAAGAGGAAACACGTCACCTTCGGTGTTGGGTCAAACCTCCTCGCTCTGGAAATCTGCTGTTGTTATTCCTGCTATAACGGGTCACTTGGCACCGCCTGAGAGTCATGACGTGTGGAGCTAATGTGATTTAGAAACGCCCGTTTGGGGTGGATAAATGGATGCTGGCCCTTCGAGGAGCCGGGGATCACCTGGCTCGTTTCCTCTCCTGCCACAAAGGCATCCGAGCTTCTCGGGCCGCAGGTCCAGCAAAAGGCTTGCTTGTGGCTGTGGGAATTCAGGTGGGACAAGTGGTTGAGTAACAGGAGGACACGAGCCAAGACCACTCCCATCAGCAGGGTGGACTGGGATGATGGGAGACCCGGAGGGACTTGAAGAAGGTGTGACCTTCCTCCTGTGCCTGCACGTTGCCAGGAACGGTCATGGAAAATGACAGCGACATCCTGCAAGGGATGGCTCTCCTTCACACCTGCAGCGGTGCCAGGGTGGGTGGGGAATGGCAACCCCTCTCCCGCAGCGATCTGCGCAGAGCTCCGTGTCACGCCGTCCCCTTGCCAGACCTCAGCCAGCTTTAGGCTGTCCCCAAAGGGAGTGGAGTCACCTCCCAGGGACGCCTGTCTGTTTCTTCTGGAATTAAATGCAAGACAAGTGGGTCGCTTCCTGGTCAAAAAGGGATGTGGGATGCAGCGAGCCCCCTCCAGGCCTCTGCGGGTCCCTTGCTTGTGGTGTGTATCCTAATTTCTCGCTGCCAGAAGCGATGTCACGAGTGTGAGCATGAAGAGGGACCAGGGCTGCAGCAGCTCTCTTTCACGTCCCAGGCTGGGAGTCAGTGACCTTCAGCATCCCAAAGGCAGCTTCTGCCTTAGCAAGAGCAGAGGGACAGTGCTCTTCTCTCGGGCAGGGACCAAGGGCAAGGTCTCCCCAGGTGCTTGGGGCCCAGCAGCCACCTCCAATGCATATGCCCTCGCGTTTTCAGCTCTCAGTTCTTGAAAACGCAGGGAAACCTGAACATTTATTTTGGTCCTCAAAAGGGTGCTGGAAAACACCACCCCAGTGTCGGGACTGGGCTATTCAGAAAATTCAGGCTTTGTTGCTGAAGATGCAAATATGTTAGTTCCCCTCCATTGCCTGTGTATCTGTGTAGGCTGCAGAATTAAAGCAAGTGTTTAACATGCAGGCTTTTAACCCTTTCATGTTCCAGTTTATACATAGCATTAATACAAAGAATCTTTCGATGCATTTTGACAGCTACTGTTTTAAAGTTCTTATCTCATTTATTTCTTCTTCTATCGCGGTTTTTGTATTGTGTGGTGAAGACTCGTCCCTTTCCTGGCCTAGTTTATCTATAATTCAGGACGTTTTTACACTTAGGTTATAATTGACTTTTCCATGCTGCAGCGAGTCAAACAATAACTATTAATATTCAGCAGTCTATAGTGATAAAGATTTCCATTTACTTTCTTTTACTTAACCGTGTGAATATACGGCATCCTATCTCACACAGTTAATATTGAATTCATTCATATTTACTCTGCATTTTCCCATATAATAATATCGAAAGAGTGAGCACTGCGGTTTTGGGGACATCTGGCTCTCTGCCTTCCTCACTTCAGGAGCAGGATCAGGGTCCTGCCACTGATGAGGACTCTGCATTTGCCTCCTGCAGTGTTTGCAGCCAAAAAACAGCCGTCTCAAAAACCCAAAGGGGTTTCAGACGGTGTAAGAGGGCTGTGAGTTGAGCCAGGGGAGGATGAAAGTGGGCAAAATGCCTTGGTACCCTGCCCCAGGGTTTCTGGTTCCCCTCGTGGTGTGGGGTAATGCCGTGGATGGATGGGTGTGCAGGGTGGATTGGTGGTGGAAGGAGCTGGGAGCCATGCGTGGGGCTGGGAAGGCAGAGCAGCTCATTTAAGGGGACCGTGCTGCAACGCAGAGCCAGGAGCCTGGTCCTCTGCCCGGGGGGCTTACGGTGTGACTTACACAGGGCTGGTGAGGGAGCCTGAGGACACACCAGCCAGATCTCCCGTCCCTTTTGCTACTGTAAATGCATGCGGCGGCAGGTTCAGCTGGGAGGGTCTAAACGCCAGCGCTGCAGCCAAGGCTCTGACCCACTGCTGTTAGCACCAGCAACTGCAAAGGCATCTTGGCTGTGCCTCGGGGGCTTTATTCTGCTGCAAAGCCCCCTCCTGCATTGTAGAGGCACCCTAGGGCTGGGTGCTGCTGGGACCAGTGACAGGCTGGCAGAGCAGCCGAGAGGGAAACCCCAAACCCACTCGCTCTGATGCTGGGCAGCAGCAGATAAGCAGCCATGAGCAGAGAGGATGGGGCGGTGGGAGGGCGAGCTGCCCCTCACTGCTGAGGCATGGGGATGAAGCTGTGCACATTTCCTTCCCATTGCCCCCACGAAAGATGGATGCCTTCACCCCAACCACATGGGGCCTTGCGTGGGACCCCCTGGAGGGGCTGGCACCACCCGGGCTCCTGGCACATAGCTGGTGCTGCCAGTGTGGGAAACACTGTCCCGGGGAGATGCCCTCACCTCCGCTCATCTCCCTAACAGAGGTGGAGCAGGGACCGGCTGCAAAAGCCAGCAGCGGGCTAGGTATTAGTTGCAGCTGTGTCGAGCCGTTGTGACTGAGCTCTTCCTTGTAATTATGAAAAATGTCCTGCACGGGGGAGAAGTGGCAGGGCTGCTCCCCCCTGCTCAGAGGGAATGACTTTCCCAGGCAGCTTTCCTCCGAAAAAAGAGAGGCTCATCATGCTCTCCGTCCCAGCCACCCACCGAGTGGGGCTGTTCCCACCGGTGCCCTTGGTGAGCTGTTCCTGCGCTTCACGGCTAGTTAAGGGCTAGTGGGGTTAAACGGATAGTCCATTAATCTCAGCCCCGCCGAGGTCAGAGCCGAGGGACACACACGCAGCAGGTGATTTATGGCCAGCCTGGGCCCATGCCCCCTTCCCGGGCTGCTGCCAGAGCTACCCGGCGCGACGGGTGCTTCCCAAGCGCTGGCAGGAGGGACAGTGTGCCAGTGAGCCACTCCCCGGAGGTGACACCTTCGGTGTTTCTGCTGCCTTCCTCCCAAAAGGGCTGTTCTGGCTGCAGCCAGTGCCACTGCTGCCCCAGCTTAGCCCCACGGAATAACTTGCTTGCAGAGATGCCTCAGGAGCAGGACTCCCCACACCGAAGCTCTCAGCCCAGCCACCTCCACTGCCCTCCCTGCCTCAGTTTCCCTATCGCTAGACAAGTCACAGCCTCCCCAGCCTCACAGGACCCAGTGCCCATCGTAGCTGGTGCAACGCCCAGCCCTGCACAAGTGAGGACTCTGGTGCCACTGGAGCATCCATCCCCGGTGCACAGCGGGTGGGATGAAGCTGGCCAGCACTCCAGGGTCACCGCAGCCAGCGGGAGCCGGGGGCTGTCCCCGCAGCATGTGCTGCGATGGGTTTCCCTCGTTTTTAATGTTCCTCTTGGCCCCTGATCAGAAGCGCGTGCTCTCTGCCTGTTATTAGCCTGCCTGCTGCTATCTGCCCCGGGAGCAATCGCGGGGTGAATGAATAAACACAACAGCATTTAGCAAGATCTGAAAGGAGATGTGATGATAATTTCTTCCCTGCAAATTGTACGCGTTCAGGGTTTCAGCGTGCTGAAGGCAATTAGAGCAGCGCAGAGCTGGCAAGATGAGGGGTGACGCTGAAGAAGCTGCGACTATGGAGCCGTAATAACAATTTAGATTCTATTTAGATACAAGAGGCTACAAGTCGTGTCTCAATATTGAATCAATCGACACAGACAAATGATTTAATATGGAGGAATTTGCCTGAGCGGAGGAGAGGGACCAGCCTTTTAGAGACGGCCAGGTGGGGACAAGCGGATGGGCGGCCGGGACAGATCCAGAGCTCCCGGTGCCATGGAGGGGAGACGGGAAGGGGCAATCCCGCAGCGAACAAATGGCTTTTCTCGCAGCTTTTGGCACTCCGGGCTGGTCTACGCTCGGCATTGATTGGGGAGGTATTTTTAGAGGCAGTCTGGTATTTGTTAACCTTCTCATGCAGAGTGGAGCTCGCTTCTAGAAAGTGTGTGTGTGCGCACGCGTGCGAAAGGCAAGAGAGATCCTGCCAGAGATAAAAAGTAGGTAGCCAGCCCCAGCCAAAGGCCGGGCGCAGCTGTATAAATATGCGATGGCCCCCCTCGCCCTCACCTCCTCACGGCGAGCGGGGCTGGTGACACTGGAGAATGCTTAGCTGTCATTAGTTAATTGAGCTGCTGATGTTAAGAAAAGGTTATGTATTTCTCCTGGTAGTTTTTCTTTGTAAAACTCTGACAGGGATCTCTTGCAATAGTGGTGGTAATGCCCCAGCTGGGGAGTTGGAGCAAATCTTCCCTATGGTGGGGGTATTTTTTTTCTTTTCTTTCCCCTCTTTCCCTTTTTTTCCCTTCTGTGCAGCCGTGGCTCTACAGAGGAGCAGCGAACCCCGAGCTGCCCTGTGCGCCTGCCTCCTGTAAGCGATACCCCTCGCTGTCGCCCCGTGCAGGGTCTGCCCACCGGCCTGGGGACCACCGGCAGCGAGGGCCCTCCACCCCCTTACCTGCACTGGGAAACAGCCCAGGGGCTGATGCATGGGGGCTGGTGTCCCCTCGCAGCTGGGCACAGAGCACCCAGTGAGGGGAAGGGGGACCGGATCATGTCTCCAGTGCTGGAAGTACTGCAGACGTGTTGTGGTCTGCCAGGGCTGCTCCCATGGGAGCTGAGGGGCCCCACCGAACCATGCTCATGTGCACGGTGCTTCCAGCCTGGCCCCCGAGCATCCACAGGCCGTGAAATGCATTTCCCTGCACGCTCTTTTAGTGCACATCCCTCGAGACCAAGTGCCGGCAGCCTGGGAGACAAGTCTCCCCACTCTGCCCTTGCTCTGAGTTGTCCTGCTGGGAGGTTTTCCCAGAGGGAGAAGGGTCTCGTCTGGGATCGCTGGGCGCGGTGAGGCAGGCCGCTCTGCAGGACAGCTCCGGGAGAGAAACGGGGGTGCGAGGGGTCCCGGGGGGCTGCGGTGGGTTGGGCTCTAGCAGCCTGTTTGCTGCTACAACCTCCAGCCCTTTGCTCTGGGGAGAGCAGAGCCCCTCACGCTTTCCAGCCCTGGCAGAGGGGGAGGCAGGGGGGTTTAGCTGTCTGTAGGTGCGAGGACGTGTTTGCTGGGAGCGCAGCAGAGGTGCATCTCGCGTTCACCCTTAATGGTCACTTGGATCCCCTGCGCGTGTGGAACACCACCCAGGCGTTCAGCTCCTGGGGACGGCAGGACCGGCTTTCGCCATGATTCATCTTCCAGCCGCCGTCCCCGAGCAGCTCTCAGGTGTTCACGGCCACATGAAGCAGAGGGCTGTCATTATCCGCCCCCTTGCAGCCAGGGTGCCGAGGCAGAGGAGCAGGCTGGGTGAGCTGACGGCTGCGATGGGTGCACCCACGGTGAGAGCGGCTCCGGCCGTGCCGTGCGGCGTGGCCCCGGGGCTGGCTGCCATGGCCATCCTCACCCCTCGCTGCAGGAACAGCCGCCCCTGTCCCGCCAGAACCCACCGCTCCTCACGGAGGGGATGTGTCCTCCCACGGGGCCAGGAAGGGAATGGCTGGGCACAGCGAGCTGGTTTGACAGCACCGAGCCCATGAGATTTCACCTGTGCTTCTCCGGGTGGGACGCTTATTCCGGCGTGGCACACCTTGCTACAGTTTTTGCTCAACTAGTTGCTTCCCACCTCCTCCACCTTCATGTTTCCACCGAGTCGACCTAAACGTCAGTGCTTTTATTCTCCAAAATTCATCTATTCAGTGCTTTCAGCTCCTGAACCAGGAGATCACTTGGCAACCGATCTGCCAGCAAGGCAACACTGTGCCTGCCTAACAGCCAGCCATGCTGACCGGCGGCGAGCGCGGCTCAGCCAGCGCGACTCGTCTGTGTCCCCGCAGCCGTCCTGGCCAAGGAGCAGAGCCTTGCGAGATACCACCATAAAACCAGTACCCAGGCGGGGAAAAAACAGTAGGAGGTGACCGGGTGCAGAGTGGGGGTGATGCGCTGCCACGGTCCCGCACGCCGGTCCTGGCACCACGTCTCCGCAGGATGAAACGTGACCCCGGGCCAGCGCCGTGTCACCCCGCCGGGGTCAGAGCCCAGCCCGGCGGTGGCTGTGGCCGCAGAGGAGGTCACTGACCCCGGCTTCCCACCGCTGCCTGCCGCAGGGAGGTCACCGCAGCCCCCTCCGCCGGCACAGCAGTCGCTGGCTGCTTCTTAATTAATCCCAGGCACAATTAATCAGTTGATATCCGACAGCTGAAGAGCGGACGGCAATCGCTCTGGGGCTGTGCCTCCTCTGACCGGCAGCGCCTCTGCCCCTGGTTTTGGAGCCAGGGGCGGTGCTGGCTCTGCTTGGTGCTGCCATCGCACAGCCTGGCCAGGAAATGGGTCCGCTGCTTTTCTCCTCCGCTTGCTGCCCGCCGGCGTGAAGTGGAAGCGATGCTTCCACGGGGGCTGCCCCGCTGCACGGAGGGATGCTTGAGCGGGAGGTGCGGTGCAGCAAACACTCTGTCTGTGCATTAAGCTCCTGAGAAAGGTGACAGCAAAATGGCCCCAGTGCACCCAGAGAGCATTAATTTACAGCACACGGCCTGGTTTGCTCGCAGACAAGACGGCGTAGGGCTGAGCCTGCTCTTGCCAGGACCCTTCATACCCTCCTCGCCTGGCAGGTGGAAGAAGCATGGTCCTGGCAGCGTTTTGTTTATGTGGCACTTGATGCCTACCGGGTGTCCCCTCGGGGGCTCCAGGAGCTCTGCTGGTGGCAATGGGTGATGTTTCATGCCAGTCCCATCATTGGGGTCTTTCTTTCAGTGTGGTCGCCCCGAGCACAGCTGCGATACAGGTGAAATTTCCTTGGATTGTGTTTGCTCATCTTCAGTCTCAATGGGAAGAGGCTTTCCCATCACTGCAGAGCAGATCAGTCCTGGGACTGCGGCAGCAGCTGTCTCAGTGACCACGCTGCATTCCCCTCATCGCAGGGACACTGGTTTCCCTGACCGTGCCTTCCCGTTTCCCACTGCCTCGCTCCCTCCTCCTGGCCTGAGCCTTTAATCCTTCCCCCGCAGGCTCTGCCACTTCGGATTGCTAATCACAGCCAGTGGATGCTGGGATTAATGATCTGATCCAATCGACACCCCTGAATCCGTAACAAGATTCCGCTTTAGATTAATCAGTCGTTAGGCCAGAGTGCCAGCACAGTGCCTGCAAACTATTTGTCTTTACTGCCGCGCTTTCTTTTTATTTGTTTCATTTAAAATTACTCCAAAGGGCTCCGCTTCTCCCCTTTTCCTCCTCGGGAAAGGGAGCGGTTTCACTGCCAAGAGCACCAGCCCCGGGTGCCGACCCCCTCCCGTCCCTTACAAGCAGCCTTGGGTGCTTCTGTCTCTGCTCAGCTGTAAATCTGCTAGTTTGGCGTGTAGAAAGACGAAAGTCAAACCTGACCCTAAATGCAACATCTGAGGGTTGTTGTGGGAGTGGGCACACACCCTCACCAGTCTGGGCGCTGCTGGAGGGTGCCCAGGCTTCTGCTCCAGCCCTGGCTTGTGTTTTGTCTGTCTCCAAGCGTTGGTGATGCTGCACAGCCGTGGGGTCCTGCCCGCAGGGACGATGGCAGCGGCAGCCCCCGTGCCACGTGTGCCGCCCGGGCTGGGGTGTGGCGCGGACGTGGTGGGTGCCCCTCCGGAGGTGAGGGTGAGAGCAGCCGGGGTCCAGTTTTGGTGACCTCATTCCTGCAAAGGATAGTGGAAAGCAGTAACGAGATCAGAAGCAGGCTGAGATACGCGGCGGGGCTGAGCCGCAAGACCTGCTTACCGTGAGAAATTCAAGGATCCCAATCAGCTGATCAAAGGAGAGGAGACCTGAGCTGCACCAGGGGAAGATATGTGATAGCAGAGGCTTCTCCAGCTTAGCAGGTAAAGCAGGATGCCACAGCTGGAGGTTTCAAAGGAGGAAAAAAAAATCGAATTCAGGCACAAATATTTATTTGGGAGAGGAATTAACCACTGCAGCAAGGGGATGCTGTGTGTCCTTCAGGTACGGGGTCCTTAAATCTGGGGGTGTCGCTCAGATGCTGAGGTCTAATTTCTGACACCCGCTAAAGGAACTGACGGGGAGTTTTCTCCGCCACGTGCAATGCAGTGCTAATGCCTGTGGCCTCCTCTGGCTCTGAGACATGAATAAAACAAAACCAGTTCCCAGCTCTTCCACGCACACCTCTTTGGAGGCGGAGGGGGTAGGAGCAGGGTTCGCAGCATGTCTCCGTGGCTCAGCCTGCTCATACCTGGGTCCCAGTACCCTCCTGCCAGAGAGCTGGCTAAATCTGATAAGGCACCTGGGGTCAGACTTTATCCCACACGGCTCATTTCTGAAGCAGGAAAGCAGAGGGGAACATGCAGCCTTTGCTGGACCCCTGTCACCGGCTCTGCTGCCTGACACTGAGCGTGTCTTGCTGTTTCTTCTCCTCAGCTGCTTTAAAAAAGGGGGTTTCCATCTCTGCAGGGGCCAAGCATCCTGCAGGAGTGGGGCTGCAGGCAGGGGTGCATGTGGGTGCTCTTTCCCCTTGCCACCCTGGTGCTCCCCAGGCTGCTCCGTGCTCAGCACCGTGGCGAGGCATTGCCGGGGCAGAGCCTTTGCCCCAGAGCACCGGTGGATGAAGGGTTTCCTTCTCCCTTGTCAGCTTCTGGAGCAGCCCTCGAGGGCTGCACCATGCAGCATTGCAGCGAGTCTGGACCCCCTCTGCAGCTGGAGACAGCAGACCTCCCGCAGTCATCCATAACAACGTGGGGAGGGGGAGATGGGGATGTAACAGGCATGGACAGCCCCCCGTGCCCCTGCAAACCCCATCTCCCACCCCACGCTGGTCCCAAGCAACACACCCCCTCCCCACCCACACTTGCGGGTGTCACCCCTGGGAGCCAGCCTGGCTCTAGAGAGGTAACCCCCATAGCTGTCCCGCACCCCTTAATTAGGAAAGCCCCCCTTGCAGCAGCAATCCTGGCTTGCTGCCTGCATTTCCAGCCCCAGCAGCAGAGGCTGGGAGCAGGAGATGCCCCACTGCAGGGTCCGCCGTGCCGGTCACCCCTGAGGCCAGCTCCTTCCCTCCGGCCACTCCAAGGGGGATGAGGGACCAAAAGGTGCTGGGAGCTTATTCAGGCTTCTCGCTGGAGGAGGGGAGTTTATTGGAAAACACCTGGAATCTATTAGGCCTGGAATATGGAGTCAAGGTTTTGCCGCCTGCAGGCAGCTCAAGTATAAATAGCGGCAAAGGGTTTGTTTTGACTACTTTAAATTGTGCAGGTTTCGTGCCCTGAGAATTGGGAGTTTGAAGCTGCTCCTAACGTAATAATCCTCCCGCTTCCCCCTCCTGGCCCAGCGGCCAGGAATCTGCACCTTGTTCTCTTCTCCTTCTCATTCCTCTCTTTGTTTGACTATTTTCCCTATTTCCCATCTGTTTATCGCAAACCTCCCTCTTCCTGGAGCCTTTGGGAGTCTCCAAGGAGGGGAGGTTTGGAAATGTTGTTGCACGCAGGGAAGTGGAGGGGAAAGTTTGGAGCTTTACAATAAAATCCTTAGAGCTGGGGTTAAAAAAAAAGGAAAAAAAAACAAATGCCAAAACATTGGGACAGACCCCTCTGTGTGATGGGGTGACCCATCAGTGATGGGGGACAGGCCCCCCACCCCCAGGCGATGCTCTGAGCATCACCACTGCATCCTGGCCGGGAGCAGAGCAGGGAGGTTTGGTGGGGAGCTGCTGCCCCACCGCAGCCATGTCCTCTCCCACTCCCCCGGCTGCTGCGGCGGCAGCGGCAGTGCTCCTGCTAATGCCGTCGTAATAGAGCAGTGTGAGGCTCCTAATGGAAATGCTACATCACTGCCAGCACGGAGTCCCCTCGGTCCCGGTGCTAATGAATATTGCTACTCTCTCGTGCCGATGCCACCGCGCCGACGTGTCTGGCGGTTCCAGGCAGACTGATGCAGCCCCTGCTCCAAGGAGTTGCTGCTCCAAATTAGACCATATATCTGTGAGGAGCAGGAGGAAGGGAGCTCTGAGGGCCGCGGGCTCCTGGAGGAGAGGCAGGCTGTCAACAGCACTGCTGCATGGGAGCGAGGGGCGAGCGTGACCGCCGAGCTGCCCCAACCCGCCCTGGCCTCCCCATGGCACTGTGTCCCCCCCACCGGCACAATGCTCCCTGCCCGAGGTCAGCCCTCGCATCCTGCCCTTGGCGTGGTGCCTGGCTGAGTTGCTTCTCAAAGTGTTTTGGCACCACACGGTGCGATCAGAGCTGCGCGAGGCAGTGTGCGAGAGCATGGGCACGATGGCACTTGCCCAGTGCAACAGCCAGGCGAGGGGAGCCCCTGCTGAGCGCATCACGGTGGGACATGCAAGACCCCGGGGCTGCCGTGGGGCTGGACCACAGCCCCCGACCTCCGAGGAGAAGTGTTGTGAGGGCCGGCGTGTGCCGCTGCACATGGAGGGTAACAGCTCTTCCCCCCGGCTTCAGAGGTAGCCATCTGTGCTGTCGACCTGAAAGTCAAACCCTGCTGACAAGCCATCTGGGGTGTCCAAACAACTGCACATGGTGCAATTTATTTTCCTACTTTTCCTTTTAATCATTGGTTTATTTCATTCATCTGGTGATAAAACAGCCTTGAAAACCAGGGGTTTACGTCCTGGAAAGAGCCTGCCATGGCCAATGTGGCCGGGTGCACGTGGCTGGATGGCTGAAGTCATGCCTGGGCACTCGGGGGGCCAAGAACCCCACCTGGGAGCCCCAGCATGGGGAGCGGGGTCAGGCTGCCTGGAGACAATAACAAAAGGCTAATCCACAGGAATAACAGTGGCCACGAACCACCCAGGAGCATCGCAGGACTGCACGCGCCTGTGCGGGGGGACGGGGCATGCCGCTGGGTAAACTGATGTCGCCGTGGAGATGGAAATGGGGGACCATCAATCCAAAACGTCCCACCACGAGACCTGGACTCGCAGGGGGCATTTCCCAGGCTTGGTTTATCCCTTGTACACATTTCTGCTCTTTGCGCTGTTTGTTCTTTAATCCAGTTTAAGGAATAGAAGTGGATGAAACCAGGTTGCATGTGAGCTGCTCCGGCAGAGCCGAGCCCGGCCCTGAGCAGTGGGAGCCAGGAGACGCTCGTGGCCCTGCTCAGCCTGTGAGCAGTCGTGCCCATCACCGGGGACGTGACTGCGCCCTGGGCACGGCTTGCCCTGCTGCTGGGTTTTCCCAGCTCCCTGGATAGTGTTTGCTTGCAGCCATCCCATGGGTTGGCCCTGAGGTATCAGCATGGGGCTTGAGCATTCCTCCCTGAGCCACTGCAATCAAAGATAAAGCCGTATCTTTGCACCAGGAATGCCCATGGAGCCTGGACAAGGTCAGGCCACGGGCTGTCCTCTCCATGCTGCCGGAGCCCTGGCTCTGCTCCCCAGCCTCCCGGGCTGGCAGCGCTCCCAGCATCCCAGCCCCATGCACGGACCCTCACGGCACAAGCTGAGGGTCCTTGTGTGGGGTAGCACCTTCCCTCGCCCCCCTGCGCTGCCCAGCACCTGGCATCTCTCTGCCACCCACCCACGTGCACCCTAAGGAGCCCTGGAGCAGCCGTGCTGTCTGCACGAGGCGGCTCCGCCAGTCACCCCAGTATCTCCGGAGAGGTCTCTGCCGCTCGTCGCCGGGCTGAACATCGTATGGCAGCACCGCCATGACCGGGCCACCACGGGGAGGGAGACATGCCGCGTGCCGGGGTCCTGCACCCGCCGTGACTGCGCACATGCTCAATCTTGTTTCCTTTCACGTGGAATTAGCGTGACACAATTAAACCATCTCGTTAGACAGCATTATTTACTCCAAAGGAAGCGTGGGGCCGGCCGCGGGGAGCTGGCAGCTCGGCGTTTCGCACATCATTATGTTCCCCTCACAGCTTTGAAGTCGGAGAGCCGAGGCAGCTCTTGTTCCCTCGGCGGGCTCCCGCGTGCCTGTGCGGAGGCGGTGGCAGGAGGGCCCCGAGGAGGGCGTGCAGCACCCACGAGCCTGTTCTCACCCCGGGTCATCACCCTGCGGAGCACCTCCTGAAGCCATCGCTGCACAGCTCGGCACCCCAGCAGGGCGGCTCAAGGCCACCGCTTGGGGCTGCTGCAGGGGTGGGGACATCTCGACCTGCTCCTCCTACATGTCCTTTTTCCAGATGCCTGGATCACCCCCCCTTGATGTGCCACCAGCTTCTGCAGCGGGTGAACAATCCTCCAAAAGCCCTGATGCCTCCCTGTGCTCCGTCCCCAGGAGCACTGGTGTGCTGTCCCCAGAGCCGCGGGCTGGGATGGGTGCGCGGGGGCCGGAGAGGAGGACTCCTTTGATGCTGTGGGTTTATTTACGAACGACGTGCGATATCCTGTTCCTCTTGGCGCAGCGGGAATGGAGCAGCGGAGGGTGTGGGTTTGCTCAGCCTGCCAGGCCTCCCCGGGCAGCGCCGGACCCAAACGCTCCTTCACCTTTCCCTCTTCCCAGGGCTTATTCCACCTCTTTTTCGATCTTCCTCTGCCCTTGCTGCTCCTCCTTGTCTTTTTTCAGCATGACTTACTGCTCTGTGCCAGCGGCGTGAATCCTTTTATCCCTCTGTGCCCACGCAGCGGGGCCGGAGGAAGCTGCCTGGGCAGACGGGTCATCTCCAAGGTTAAGCAGCATCTCGGCTTCGCTCCCAGCCGCCGCTTGCCTCCATCCTTGCGTTAAGATTGGAGGCATCTGCCAGCGTGGCTGGCTCTGCCTCGGCTGTGGGGATTTCACCAATCATTTCTTTTAATAGGACTGGGGAAAAAAAAAAAAACAGAACAAAACAAAATGTTATTTTCACACCTCTTTAGCCAGCCAGCTCACCCTTTCTGTGAGACACTGGCTGCCGGTTGCCTTCCCCACGGCATTTCTGCCCAAGCTCTGGCGTGGGTCCCGGCCGGGGCCAGGCTCTCGTGTGACCGCGGTGACTGGCGGGGACACGGGCATCAGGCGAGAAGGACGGGGCGAGGAGGCACCGCACCGCAGGAGCAGAGCACCCCAGCACAGGCACGTCCTGCCCTCGGGTGCCCCAAGGGTCCCATCCCACTGCCGGGACCCTCAGCAGGTTCCTTGAAGCAGCTCCAGCCCCAACGGACCCTTTGGGTTTCCACCAGCCGCTGTGTCTCAGCCGCCGCTGCCAAATGTTTGGGGGAGAGGAGCCAAGTCAGGCAGTCAGGAGATAAATCTGATCTCGCTCTGGCTGCGCTGGGACTTTGCTCGGGATTAATTGGAGGCAGCGGTTCTCCGCCTGCTCCTCTCCACCCCCCCAGGGCTGGGGCGGCCGGGTTGGCAGCCCGGGCTGGCCTGGTTTCTCGCGGGAAGCTGCCGACATGTTTTCAGCATGAGGAAGGTGCATGTGTGTTTGAGCTCGGGCGCAATCGCTTGTGAAGGTGGGAGGAGGCGGAGAATGTGCTAAACTATGAATGAGCGCAGACCGGAGCCTCTCCCCTGCAAACCTGACAGCCTCTCTCCGTGAAATATTTAGAGGTGCTTGCAAGATGTTGTTAGATCTGGCTGCTCGTGGGATTGCTTTTTTTTTTTTTCCCGGACAAAAGCCTGGCGTCCACCTGAAGTTAAAGTTAATCTAAACAGTAGGGAAAAATAAACACCGGGATGTAAAGGAAGGACAATAGCCCCAGCAGTAAAAAAAGCAGGGGATTGGGAATTGGCAGCAGCTGGTTTATTAGCCACACAGCACCAAAAAGCATCCGAGGGGCCTTATGAGATGCAAAATACAGTCTCGGTGCAGCAGGATAAGGCACAGGGAGATGTCAGTGCTTGTCGTCCCGGAGCACCGCAACCCCGCTCCTCACAGCCTGAATTAATCAGCCTGCCAGGAGCAGCCTTGCTCTGACCTCCGCCCTCCCCTCCGCCCTCCCCAGCAGCAGAGAAGCTGGGAGTTAAATGCAACTTAAAGACTACCTCTTTGCAAACGTACAGCACAAATACAGCCGGGGTAGCTGCAAGCACCCTGCAGCTGCCGGTAACCCCCACTCAGGGCACCGATGGCTTCGGTGCCGAGGGTGCCAGCACACGTCGAGCAGTGGTCCCAGCCCGCAGCTGCCCGGCATCCTCCCCCGGCGTGTTATGGCGAGGATGTAATTTCTAAAATAACACGTTACTCTTGCTTAATTATCCCACTTTATAGTAGTCACTTCCGGCGCTGAGCTCGAGTTATGAGATGCGTTTCTGAGCTGTTGTCTGGGTGCCAGGAAAGAAGAAAAAGAGAGAGTCAGAGTTATGATTGTTATTGGAGTGTTTTATTTTGGTTTTTAGATGTCTGGATTTCTGTTATAAAATGTAGGAACTGCAAAGGAACTTAAATCTTTACGTTCACAATATTAGCTTCTCATTTCTAGGCTGAAATAATTACGGCTCTTCTTAATTCTCTTGGAAATATTCTGTGTGTTTATTTTTTCCCCAAAAATGTTTATGTAACTTCCTCTGGAAGCTCAATTTTTAGTTAATTAACTTTTTGTCCAGAAGTTTCTTTGCTCGGTTTCTTTGTTAATATACATGGCATTCCCAGTCAAGACCATAGCTGTGTCTCTGCTAAGTTCACTTGGTTTCCACCACGTAACATATCTTGCCTAAAGGGTTTCGGCTTTCCTCAGAGCAGACCCAGCCCACCTGCGGCTTCGAAGATGCTCGAGGTGCGTCCGGTGCGGCCGTGGGGCAGTAGGCGGGAGGAGAGGGTGCCGTTCCACCGGTGATGGTTTTGGCAGCACCAAAACCCGCTCAGACGGGGATCTGGGGGTAATGGAATGCTGGGGCTGGAGCGGGTGGGCTGAGGTCGCTCCCCACTCGCCCCCACGAACGCAGCACGTGGCTGGGGAGAAAGGGGTGCCTGGAACAACGGCCTCCCCCCAGCTCGCCCCAGCTCCTCCTGAGTCAGCCCAGCTCTCTCCTCGCCTTCCCCAGCCCCTCTGCACGTCCCTGCCGGTGTCTAACACCTTTTCACTGTAATGTCGTCTGAAGATTTAATTAAGGTGCTGTTTGTTCCCTCTCTCCGATATAATTAATTGAAGGTGTTAGATAAAACCAAGCCTAACACCAATCCTTGCTGGGTCTGAACAGCGCCTTCCAGCTCAAAATATTATTGTTCCCTTTTGTTTCAGATCCTTCAACTTGTTCTCAGCCCCTGTGAAAAGGCTTATATCCAAACCAATTTGAATTAATTTTTCAAGCAAGATACCATGAGACAGAGATACTATTAAAGGCTTTGCTAGAAATCAGGATTCATTAGAATACACCCAGCTGCCGTTCCCTCCCCTACACGTTCTGCCCTTCAATAAAAAGACAAAAAAAAAAAAAAACAGCTTTAACTGCCAGGGCTTTGGTGTTTAAGCCAGAGGACGTGCATGGCTGTAGGGAAACCGATCCCTCACGTGCCACGGCAGCGAGGAAGCTTTCGGCGGTCACCTTGTACGTCCCCGGCAGAGCCCGGCGGTGGTCCCAGTGGCGGTGTCTCCCATGGGAAGCTGCATGGCGATGCCAGCGTCGCCTTGGGGACCAGTAAGCCATCCTCCGTGCGCGCTGCCCCGTTCCCACCACACAAACACTGCGCCATGGCTGGGGTCAGGGCTGGGGCTCAAATTTTGGCACTTGTCCACTTTGGCGAGCAAGCTGCAAGAGCTGCTCCGAGGTGACATGGACATCACGTGTAATCACCAGCAACCCCCCTGTCACAAAGCCCTCAGCATTTCTCCTCTCCTTTCACCAGTCTGTCCCAGGGGCCAGGACCATCCAAACCCAGCCAGTCACAGTAGCCACGCCGGGGTCTGGAAAGGACCCTTACAAATGATCAAAGGAGCTGGAAAGCTTTTGTAATTTCTCCTTTAAATGGAATTTTATAAAGCAAGAAGAATCCACCGCTTGTTATTTAAAGAGGAGGCCCTATCAGCAACGGGGTTTTGTAATGAGTCCATTTGAGAGTATTCCTACTGACAGCCCGGGTGCCTTCACCCTCATCTCAATGTGAGGTTTTTAATGTGATTAGTAGTAAGTGTTTGACAGCAAATGTACTCTGAGCATATGTCACCCCGGTTTGCCTGCACTGCCAGCATCTTGCAGCCCGCAGGGGCAGATGGATGGTGTCTGAAGGGGTTCGGCCCCCATTTCTTGCCTCTCTCCAGCAAGATGCCATCCATAGCGTCGGCACAGCGCTGGGCTGCAAGGAGCAGCAGCAAGCGGGGCAGAGCCGGACTGGGAGAGGGTGCCCAGTCTGTCCTGACAGCCGGGGAGGGAGTGGGCTGGGGGACCTGTGTCTGGGGTTGCTCTTGATTCAAACCCCTGGAAACGCTGACGGGAAGATGACAAAAGGCCCCATTTTCAGCGCTGGTGTATTCCAGCCATCCGCCCAGCCTGCCTTTGCTGTCAGAGAAAATGCAAACCGCCTTCCCTGGCTCCCCAAACCGCTGCAGGGAGGCACGGGGTGTTCTCCCAGCCTGGCTTGTGCTGCCCCACGCGTTGCATTTAAATGGAGCCCTTTCTGTCTCCTTAACAAGAATGACACCGCTTTGCTTATTGCCTATTAACTGGAGAGGTGAACACATCAGCCGGCAGAATCAGAAACATTTACCATGAAAAGGAAAAGCTGAAATCCCATTTTCTACCCGCAGCTTGATGGGAAACAGTCTGTCAGGGCCAGGCAGGGCTGCGAGCGGTGGCTTTTGTTAGGCGCCTGCTCGCAGTCAGCACTGCCTGGCCGCTCTGGAAGCCCCTCCTGGAGGAAAAGCACCTCAACAGTGCCAGAGTTGAGGGCCAAAGGGACAAACTCCCCATATCTTCCCAGCTTCTGTCCCCAGTGCTCCCACCCATCCACTGGTACCCCCACCCGTGCACCCCCTCTCCTCCGGGGAAGATGGCACCAAGCAGTCAAAGCCAGAGAAGGTCACACCACCATCCAGGGACAACAGCAGAGGAGACCCCTGCTCCCTTCCCTCTCCTCCAAGCGCAGCCCGTTAGTTCTGGGGATTTGGGTTTCCATTAGTGCCTGTTTGGTGGCCTTTCTCCTTTACACTGGCATTTCCACGGCTGCTTAACTTCAGTGCATTTCATTAGCACAGAGGTTTCTGTCGATATTAGAAAGTCACTGGAATCATCAGGGGGATTTGCACGGCTGTTAGCCCAGGAGCTTCGCTGCTTGGCACTGTTTTCGGCAGCAGTTTTTGCAGAAGAAGGTGCCTTCGACGTGCACCCTGTTGGCAGGGACTTCATACCCCTGTGTCCCACCCTGCACTGAGGGTGCTGCAGCCATGGCTCGAGCAGAGCAAAGGCAGCGGTGGAGATGCCAACCCTGGCCAGGGGCTGCTCTTACTCACCAGGATGCCCACACCTATTGGGATGCCCATGCCCACTGCGATGCCCATGCTCACTGGGATGCTTTTTGGAGTGCCCATGCCCAACAGGACACCTGTACACCCCATGGCAATGATACCCCCATCAGTGAGCTCTGTTGCCCGTTCCCTGCCTCAGGGCACGCAGCATGCTGCCGGCTCATCCTCCCTCCTGGCCCATCACTGTCACCCATCTCCTTCCCATGGCACCCGTTTCTACTTCATCCCTGCTCACCCTTTGCTGGCATTTTGTGAGCCAGAGTGACAGCAGAGGCAGGCGGAGGGATGCAGGGCGGCGGGGCTGTGGAGATGGCCGCCCATCCCTTTCCACTTCCCCGGTGCTCTTTGGGGCCGGCCAGCCTTTCGCGGACACTACAGTTCTGTTTTGCATCACCGCTTTGAAAAGCCCTTGGAGAGAGCAGTGATTTATGAGAGGTTTCTTGTACGAGGGGAAATAAACCTCTGACCAGACCCGACTGAAATCCACACTGCTTAATTTTCTGTGGAATCAGGATTTTACCCCTATCTGAGGATTTTACTTCTTTCCAAGAAAAACAACCAGTGCCTTTCTCATAAACAGCCACTTTCTCTCCCTTTTCAGAAGCAGGGCTGGCTGGGAAGGTCTTCTCTCCCCGCCGGCCTGCGTGCCCTGGTCCTCGCTCCTCCGCGCCGGAGCCCTGCGGTTCGCAAATCACCGCGTTTCCGACCAGTGCCGAAGCGAGAACATCTGCTGGGAAAGTCAACAGTAATTAATTAGCTTTTAAATGGGAGATAGAGAAGCAGGAGAGAGGCACGGACCCCTTTAATGAGAATAAAAGGTGTTTAAGTTTAGAGGAGTGCGGAGGCACCCCAGTTACTTTGTAATATGATGAGGGGCTGGGAATTTAAACCAGAAATGGAGGCGCTTGGCGGGGCGTTTCGGGTGCTCCGACAAACTCTGGTGGAGTCTGGGAGGGAGCCGGTGCCAGAGAGCTGCAGTTCCTAGAGCAAAGGGGAGTAAGAACAACTCAGCCCCCGCCTTGCCCCCAGCTGTGTGCAGGTGGGATGCTGGGTGGGGGCTCAGGTGCTGCCAGCAGCCAGGTGATGCTGGAGCAGGACCGGAGGTGCTAAAAGGCAGTGAGGGGAGGGCTGAGGGAGGGACGCTGGAGGTGGTGGTGCTGGCAGGGTCAGTGTGTGACAGATCCAGGACGGCTTATCCCAATGAGACCAGGTTTGTGGCACCAGGGGCCTGAGGGTGGCTGGGCAGAAGCCCCTTGCTGGCTTGGGGAACTGAGGGTGGGTGCGTGGAGAGGGATGTGCTGGATTTGTGTATGGGTGAACCAGAGAAGAGGCTCTGTGAGTTGCTGGAAGCAGAGACCTTCAGATCCTGTTAAAAATAGCACAGGGGGAAATGGAGGAGCAGGCAGCAAAGGGAAAGGAGGAGAAAGAGGTGATGCTGGGGGCCATGGTGTTTGGGGGCAGAGGTGAAAATAGCCATGGAGGGGCTGGCAGTGAAAGGCAGGAGCTGCATCCAGGGTTTGCTCTTCTCTCCCTGCCTGGTCTGTGGGTAAAACAACAGTGGGAAAATGGTGCTGAGGCAGCCCTAGAGAAAAGGGGGAGGGCTGCTTATGGGAGGAAAAAAATTACCAAAGGCAGCTGGAGGTGTATAATTACAATTATGTTATGTTAAGTGTTAGTGCAATATACCCTCTGCAAATGGATGGCACCGAAGCTGTGAGGGAAAGGCTGGTGTAGGAAGAAACTCAGTTAATTAGTTAATCAGAGCTCTTTAGGAAATGTTTCCTCAACTCACTTTTTCCCCCCCTCTATTTCTGTAACTATCAAATCGTTTGTTGCTCATCCTGAAAGTGAAATCCCCACCGAGCCTGCCATGGCAGGCTGCTCTGTGTGGAGCAAAAGGAGGGCAACCAAAAAGCTCTGCTGCGGCTAGGAGAGCTCAGCCAAAAGATCGTTAATTTCTTTGAAAAGCCTGATTTTTTTTTTTTTCTGATACACGTGCAAAATTGTGCCTTGGAAATTCCCTCTGTGTACTTAAACCATCACCTCGTCCCACCTTGCCTGTTGGGGTCTGTCCCAACGTGCCCCTTGAGCTGTCCCTGAACAGGAGTGGTGTCTGAGGAGGGGTGTGAGCTCCTGGCCCCCACAAACCAGTCCTGAGCCACTGCTGGCACTCAGGGCTGCCATAGCCCTGCCAGGGAAGCAGAGGGAGAGCATTACCCAGCTTCGCACAGGGGAAATGATATAATTGGAGCTGTTTGGATTTAGAAATTAAAATAATTTGGGTTTGCTCGGAAAGGTTCACACAACGTCAGCTTCCATCAGGCGGATGAGAAGCAGAGGCGCCCTGGGAGCGAGCACTCTGACAGCTCTACCAAATAAAACCCGCTTCGCTGGGGCTCTCTGCTCTTATTCACCCTGTCCGGTTCAGGGGTTGGCGGCGGGAGGGGGTTTCCTCCCACGCTGGGCAGATCTGTGTGCCCTTTCCCAGAGCAGAGATGTCGTCTCCCTTGGGTCCCTGGCCATGCCCCAGGAGGCAGCCTGCGCCCCAGCCCCCCAGAGCCAAGGGAGCAGCTTTCTCCTGATCCCCAGAACCACCCTTTCTGCCCCAAAACCTCCAGGCAAGACATCAAGCAGTCTCCTCCTTGTGCTGCAAAATGCCTGGGCAAACCCTGCTGTGCCATGGTTTTGAGGAACCTTGATGCCTTTCAGAGCACTGAGAGTGCAGGACAGATGCATTGTGAAATCCCACCTAAAAGGCTTCTTCCAGCCACCTCCCATCCCGGGGCTGTCTCCCAGCTTGTTCCCACCACCTACGTGTTTCTGTTGAGGACACCTTCTCCCACGAAGTCCCTGCATCCTTCCAGGCTCATCGCTTGCCTAGTTCCACCTGTGTTTCAAACCATCCCGGCTCATGTTGCATTATTTCTGTTCTCAGTGTGACCTAATTAAGCATTATCTGCAAATGCAATTACTTTGCCATTTATCATCTTGATCGTTAATGTTCATCCCAAACAAGACCAGGCCCAGTGCTGGTTCCTGAGCTGGCCGCCACACAGTGCGGGCTCCCCAGCCAGCCTCGCTTCGCAGCCAATTCTTCCAAGAAAGATCTCCAAGACACGGGATGAAGCGCCATGTGTCTCACCAGCTTGTACCCACCAGCCCCTGCCTCCAGAGAGGGTGCAATGCCCTGTAAAACACCAGTCGGCTTTGACTGCCTTGGTTCTCCTTAATAAATTCTTCCTTTTGACTGCCTTGGTTCTCCTTAATAAATTCTTCCTTTGCATTGCTCGTGGCTTTGCTCTCCTCTGGGAGCGGGCAAATGCCATTTCCTTAATCCCCAATTTTTCCTCGACTGGTGGATGAAATGACTTTCCTGGCTACTAATTGTCAGTCTCCTTTTCCAGTCTACCTTTTTTTTTTCTGTTTTAATTTTGCTTTGTGTTCATTTCCTTCCCTGCCAGTCCCCGCCGCCCCCCCGAGCCCTCCATTGATTTGTTATGCCAGCTCGGAATTTGGCCGACTGCAATTTTATTTTTGTTGATGGTGGTGGGTTTTGAAGTGGCAGCGGCTTGCTAAGTTTGTTAGTGAATTCCCTTAATAATTCAAAATGCACGTTGCTCACCCCGGCTGATTTGTGTACGTTGGGTTTGTCAAGCGTTCCCTTACGTGCTTTTTATCAGTAAGTGTATTTACAAGGTCTTCATTACTTCCTAATTGACCATGCCTCTTCTCTTTAGTTATCGCCTTAAAGAGCAATTTAAAAAAGCAATTCAGCAACAGCCATTTTAAAGCTCTTCATTCCTTCCAGCCCCTTTCTCATTTATTGTTATCCTTCTGTCTCACTAGCACTTCTTTTCCCTGATGTCTTTAAAAGCCCTTCGTATTCCCTGAAACGTTTTATCAACTCTAACTTACTCCACCCATCGGCTGCCATCCCTGCGGCTTCACCCGCCTCGCGCCCCTGGTTTTGGTGCTTCCCCCCTCCTCGCTGACTGTTTATTCTGGGGTTTCTTAGCCCCAGCCCCCCAAAGGATTTGGGGGTGGGATTTCTTCCTCTGTGTGTGGGCATTAGGGGATGGGGAGTGATGCTGCCTCTTCTGATGCCCCGTGGTCCCTTCGGCAGCTGTGTGTCTCGTACCTCCTCCCAGGTCCTGCTGGCTGCAGGGCTGATCCTGGCCCAAGGCAGATGTTCCCTCCAGCACCAGCAACCACTGCTCCTTCCCAGTTATCCTCTTACTTCTGTAAATCGCTTCACTCCAGCAATTCCTCCCAGCCACCAGCTCCAAGGCCTGTCACACGCCGTGCAAAAGCCAGCATCTTAATCAGTGGCTTTTGGGTTTGCTCAGTGCTGTGCTCCCTGAACCCCCCCCCCATTCCTTTCATCTTCCCGTGCCACTTCCACTGCCCATCTCTAACTTCCCTCTTCTCCTGCTGCATCATATTTTTGCAGGCTGGGGGACTGGAACTAAAGTATTCCCTTGATTTATTCATATGTTCATAGGCTTTAAGGCCAGGAGAAACTATTAGCTCACTTAGCCTGACCTCCTGCCTATTCCAGGCCATTAAACTTCATCCAGTTATCCCCGTGCCGAGCTCCGTCATTTGTTTGGCTGAAGTGTATCTTTTTGGAAAGGCCCCCGGTCTTGATGTGAAGACAGGTTTATGTAAAAGTATTTTTCTATCCTTCCCCTTATATATTCTATAATGTTTTATTTGGGTTTTTGAATGCTGCTGCATGAATCATAGGCACATTTGGGGGAAAATATGCAGTGGTGGTCAGGCATTTTACTTCTTACCTCAGCTACATTCACACCGTTCATTGTGCACAAATAGCCCAAAACATCCCTGTGCTGGGTGCTGGTTAGGCAGCGCTCTCCTCCACACCAGGACTCAGCTGGGCTGGGGTCCCGCACTGTGTTTGCTGCCCTTCATTAACCCACCCCAAATAGTTTTACAAGTTTTCCTCACTTTACCACTGACTTCCCCAGCCCTGGTAGAGAGGGAGACAAGCCTGGTTCTGGTGGAGATCTCCAGGCACCCCATGGTTTAATGTTTTCTTTCTCTTTCCTCTTTGAAAACTGGTCTTTTTTTTTTTCTTTTTTTTTTTCCCCCTGTGTTTTGTCTTCTGTGGCTTATGTTCCTTGACATGTCGGCTGGTTTTGATCTTTTTTCTCTTTCTGCGTTACAAAATTGTCAGCTACGTAACCTAGAAACAGGGCTGGCTGAATGATATGTTTGCAAATAATATTTGTTAGAAGTTTATCTCTCTCTAGTTCATGAATCATGCCTGCCCCAAACCTGGTTTTGGGGGATGGGCTCATACAGAGGAGTGAGTGCCCCATGGTATGCCACCAGCCAGCTGAGGAAACCAGGCTTCGCTCACAGCTCCACACCAATTTCCTCTGGGACTTGGCACAAGTCACATCACCTTCCCCCTCCACAGCACCCTTACCTTTCTGAGCCAAAAGCAGATACGTCCCTCTCCCCTTTTTTCTTGGGGTTTAAGCAGGAGAGCCCCAGACCCACAGGGCTCTGTGCATCCCACATCTGGAGCCCAGAGGTGCAAATTCATGCGGGCACTGTCCTTCTGCAGGTCATTAATGACCGGCCCCCCAACCCCTCTGCGCTATCGACCACTTACAGCACGTGCCAGCAGAGCCCATGTCTTAAAATGGTGCTTGGGAGCTCGGCACAGGCCAGGCACCTTCCTCACACCCTCTGCTGCTGTTTGGGGGAGCAGACACTCCCCATAGCTTCTCCTTTGGATTTCCCTTCTGTATCTCGGCTTTTCCCTTGGATCCCTTTGCTGCCAGCTTTGCCATTGCAAGGCCAGTGTGTGCTCTGCAACCTGCCCCATGCTCCCAGGAAGTTCCCATCTGTCTCCTCCCTCCTCGTGGCAGCACCCTGTTGCAAAGCTGCTTCTGGACTTGGGCTGCAGCCCTTGCCCCGGCCATCCCTCTTTGCTCCCCTTATCCATAGAGGCAGTGGTGGCACTTCTTGCCTTCTCCTGTAGGCAGTTCATCTCCTCTTGCAGCGCACCACCATCCTCAGCCTCTGCCTTGTGCTAGGTATGTGGTCCCAGGTGTTTCTGCCAAAGCCGAAGTACCTTCATGTCCATCCTCATTTAATTTAAACACCGACAAATTCTGGCCATGGTGTTCATCCATCTCATAAGCTGTCCAATTTGTGCAGCCACCTCACAGCTCTCCCTGGCTGTGCAGTTAATGTGTCCCTGGGTTGGCTGAGCATTAGAGCTGGCTGGTTTTATTTATTTTGCTTGCAGCTGGCCCTGGTTTTCCAAGCAGGCATCCAGCTGCGCCCCGCTATCTGCTCCCTCCTGGTGGCTCAAGCCTCTCCAGTTAGGTCACCAGTTCCTAATTGCAAATAGCATTTCTACACCTTTCTTGGGACATAATGTGTGGGACGTGCTATGGGCAACACCAAGTGGGGTCTTGGCAGAGATGTTGCCCATCCTTGGCCCCATCTTTGGAAAACCGTCAATATGCAAACTGCTGTGTGGGGGCACGTGGTTCCCTTCTGCTCTGTGCTCCCTCACGTCTGCCCACCTGGAGCCTTGCAACCCAAAGCCATCCTCCCTGGCATGCCTCAGGGTCACAGTCAGCCATTCAGTCCCTCTGCCCTTTCCCCGGGAACGGGCAGCAGCTGGGGCTGTGCACCCCGCTTGCCACTCCGAAACAGCTCTGCCCCTCTCCGCATTGGCCCCGCTTGGCTTCGTGGGTAACGCTCACATCTCAGTCGACACTTCATACTTCAAGTGCTCACCCTTCACTTGTCGGAGCCTGTTAATCTTGGCAATTAGCTCTTGCTCTGATGCAATTTTCATGCACACTCTCCCTCTCCCAAATCCCTCTAAGACCCCCTCGGAGCGTGTTCCTGCGCTGCTGCAGCTGCCTGCTTGGCTCCGCACCATCCCTCCCCGGCAGAACCGAGCACCGCGGGGAAGGCAGGCATTTGTTTAGGTGTTGTGTGCACTCAGACGCCTGCTCCCTGACATTGCTTTCTGCAAACCTGACAAGAGCAGTATGTTGCCCTTCTACCTCTGCCCTCCCACCCTGCTGGGAAGATGGGAGAGCCAAACGTCTCCTTTATGTCTGCGGAGCCCGAAGGCCTGATAAAGATTCAGGGTGAGCTATTGCTGGAATGAGGAGCAGGGAGAAATTCAAGCTGCATAATTAGGTACTTTGGGGACTGTATCAAAATGCAGCTGACTATAGATTTCTGTGCGGTACGTGCCTCTCTGCATTGACTTTCCTGCTTCTTCTTCCACTTAATGCACCGGGAGGTGGTGGGAAGCCCCTTGCCCATGGAGATGGAGGCCCCTGGAGATGGAGCTCAGTGTGATCCCATGAAAGCGCTGAGCAAGAAGCTGGAGGTGAAGGGCTGGTGGGACGCAGCTCAGAGCCTGCAGTGAGGAAACTTCAGCCACTTGCTTCCCAGTGCACTCTGGGCTGTGTGACTTTGGACTCCCTCTGTAAATAACCGGGGCTCATGGGGGGCCTGCCTGGTGCCACCATCGATGTCTATTCCTGGCAGGAATAGCCCACAGGACCTAGCTAATGGCTTAGGTCAAAAATATGTAATTGCTTAAACTGGTCAAAAATTGCAGTGTGTTTTCCCTCTCAAATCAAGACAAAGTTGAAATATCAAAAATGTTCGCAGAATGGGAACAAAAAAAAGATTAAGAAATGTCAGACTTCGCGGCCGACATTTTTGATGGAAATTCTTTGACATTTGCAAACTCAAATGTTTAGTTTGTCAAACCAGATGGAAATGTCACACCAAGCCAAGTTGAAATGTTAATCTGTCGGCTCCCGGGAGGCTGCGGTCTCCCACGGGACCCCCCTTCCCCAGCCACCCCCCAGGATCCTGGGAGCTGCCCCGTGCCCTCTGGCAGGAGCAGGGCTGGGGTATGTCCCTCTGCATTTGAAGGTCTGATGCGGCTGGGCAAGCAATAACAGCCAAAATCTGCGTGGAAAAGGGCCATTCCTGGGAACGGGAAGGGCAAGGCAGATTCAGTGTTAGGATGCTAATCCAGGAGACAAGAAACCACATCCCCTTGCCTGCTTTGCTACAGATTTCACTGTGGATTTGGGCAAGCCAGCCCCACTGTGTCGTGGTTCCCCGTCTGTAAACAGGAGTAATAACTCTTCCCTGCTTCAGCTGGAAGTTGCAGGCTTAAATCCATTAATGTTTGTGAAGTTCTCAGGTATCAGAGTAATGGGGGTCCCCGTAAGCACTGGAGAGAGCCGCGCCGGCCGTTTGGAGGTGGCATTGTGTGATCTGCGGTGGAGGGCTGCCTGCAAACCCGGCAGCAGTAAATCCTTGCTGTGGGAATAGCATTTGAAGTGCAAAAGTGAAACGTGAAGTGAAAGCATACGGCATATTGGGGACTTTGGAGCATGACTGGACTCGTGGCCCAGTGCTGGGTGGCTCTGGACTGGGATTGACTGGGAGAGGAGGGTTTGGCTGCCCTGGCTGCCAGCAGCCCGTGGCCACCGGGGTGCTGGTGTTGCCCCAGCAGTGGGGTGGGTGTAAACCCGTTTTGCCCTATCCCACCTGCCACGACCTGAGTGTTTTATTTTTATTTTTTTTTTTAACCTTCTCATGCTGGTTGCTGGAAGAGTTAGAGAAGAAAAGAGGCAAAAAGATGTGTTTCAATTAAGAAACACTTCTTGGAGAAGCAGTTCACAGAAGTAATTTTTACTGTATTTTGTTATCATCTGGCAAAAAATTGCTTGTATTTTTTTTGTCTGTCATTAATGTGCTGGACTGAAACCTGTAGGTGAGACATGATTCATTGTGTGGATAAACCTCTATTGCTTTGTGAACCAAAACTACAGGGCCAACCAGCAAAGCTGTTGCCTCTCTCCTGCCCATAAACAAACATACCTCAGGCACCCGTTTCCATTAGTGATGCCTTTCTGCTGTTGAGTTTTCTTGCCTATAATTATCAAAACCTTTGAATTATGTAAGCCTCCAGTTGGTCTTTTGGGCTGGTGACCCCCAGAACTGCCCTCGCCTTGTGCCAGGGCAGCAAGGGCTGCGGAGGCTGTGGAGCGAAGACAGACCCAGATGCTCGGTCCCTGCTTTGATGTGGGATGTCTAGTGGTGGTTATTAATACCTCTGCTTTGCTTACCCAAGTGTTTAGACGGTTCAATACATTTTCAGACCTGTCCTTACACTATTGTTGGGAGAGATTCATTAGGACTTTGGCTGGAAGTTATACTGACGGATAGAGCTGGGTAATTTATGGCTTTTCTGGAGGGTTGCGCAATTATTCAGTAAGTGTCTTTCCTTCCTCTACCTCCCGCCAGCCACTCGTTGGAAATAAATATTGAACTTATTTGCAGAAAAGTAGCCACTGATAAAGCTGTGAACTGCCGGGAGAAACCTTGGGCATCTTTGCTTGCTTTCCTCTGCGGGGACGAACGCTCCCTTCCCTGTGCCCGTCCCTTGCTGTGCACACTTTGCCTTCTCGTCATTGTTTCCACCAGGCCATCCCTATCTGCTCCTCGTGAGGTCCCTGCTCACCCCGGGCTGCCCAGCCGTGTTTGGTTTGGTGTATTTACAGCTGTGATGGAGAATGCCCAAAGCCAGCCCTGGGGTTGGGACGTGCAGCTTTCAAAGCAAAGCCCCGACCGAAGCCTGGTATCTCTCAAGTACCAAAGCCGTGCCAAGGGACCCCCCTGCCAGGACACCCCGTGGGACCCTGCTGGCATCTGCTGGCCATGCACGCACGCCTCCCAGCAACCGCCCCTCAACATCTGCGTCTGTTTCAAAGGCACCCGTAGATATTTATCACTTTCAAGTGCTGCTGAAGGGACCTGTTAATGCTGACGAAGCCCAGCCCCAGCTCCTCTGCACTGGTTTTGGCAGTGCTGGGGAGGAGCGAAGCAGGGAGCCAGGTCCACCCCCAGCTGAGCAAAGAAGCAGTGAGGCCTCTCCCAGGAGAGAGATGGCGTCAGGGTCAGGCACCACATGGACCTTGCCAGTCCGGCCGATCCCATTGGACCTGGGCTCCGCATGGGACTTCCCACCTTCCAGGGCAGCTTCAGAGTGGCTGTTCTCCAGGATGACTGGTCCCAGGGGAGGGAGGCATGAGGATTTGCCTTACCTTGCTGTCGAGAGGTTATTCGGCTGGATAAATGCCTGGCTGGCCTCTGCAGGCTCTTCCTTTGGATGATGGGTAGGGTCCCTCTGAGGGCAATCCCAGCCCCCAAAATCAGGCTCTCGCTTGGCAGTTCCTGCTGGAGGAGATGCTCGATCTCACCTGATGGACCTTCTCCATTTGCACCATTCCCGGTGGAACTGTGGGCATCCCTAAGGATGGGCATGGTCCCACTGTGCCTGTGTGGCCCCTGGGCACCTGCCAGGGGAAAGCAGGGCTTAAAAGTGCCATTAACCTGAAGTGCAGGGCTGAGCACAACGTCCTCGATGAGGGGGTGCTGTCAATGGAGCTATTGGCTCCACGGAATTTCCACTGTTATCTCTCCCTCTCCTTTTGCGTTTTAACATTTTGTTTGAATTAGTGGGGCCTGTTCTTCTCAGCGTGCATGACTACATATTTGTCTACTTTGGATTTCATCCGCCATTGACTGGCCCATCCATCAAGTTCTCTTCAGGCCTTTTGAAGTTCCCCGTCGTCTTCTCTTGTTCCGAATGCTCTGTGCAATTTGGGTCCTCTGCCAGGTTTTTCTTATGACATTCTTCATTCTCCTTTTCCAAATCATTAATGCATCTCTTTAACCATCGGTATTGACACGAAAACTTGGGGAGCCTCCTCCTGAGTGCCGTAGCCTTCTGGAAGGTGGCCCTCATTAATACACGCTGTTTTGCCTCTCTGTTTCCAACCATTAGAGTTACTTTTTCGATTTGCTTTGCGAGCATTTAATTCCCTTAATAGCCTCTTGTAAGGGACCTTTGAAACCCCAAACATATTATGTCAAGCAGTTCTCCTTACTTTGCCCTCCTGACGATGGGAGAAAGCATCCTAGTAGATTAGAGGCATGAACTTCCTTTCAGGAAGCCGGGACAGCTCGCCCCCCTCTTACTTAGTTAATTTACGGGTTTTAAAATTCAACTTCTTATGAGCACCTTCATCTCTAACCACCGATTCAATTCTCACAGCCTTAAAGAGATGCGTCTCTACACCTGCCAGAGAGCAGACCATTTCCCTCGCCGGCTCTTTTGTTAGCAGCCAGGTCACTCGGCGAGTGAGAGCCGTCAGAGCCTTTGGGTGTTTCCCTTTCAACTCCAGAAGCTTTGTGCTGGACAGACTCGTACAATCTCTGCTCCTTTGGCATTGCTCTTCGTAGAAATACCTCATTGTTATCACCTGGAAATAACAGGCATCTTTCTGCTGTTCCTGCTAGGCACCAGCTGGTTTGAAAGAAACCTTCCTCAGCCCTTCTGCAGTGCCTTTGCCTGCCTTGGCCCTTTCCATCGCGCCCCGGTGATGCCGGCAAGTCAAGTCACGCAGCGGTGCCGAGGGAGGAGGATGGGGCTGATAAGATCCCGGCCAAAGCTGGGCTGTCTCTTCGTTAGAAGTATGGGGTAGAAACCTGTTTCACCCGCCGCCGCTGTGTGATTAATGCTGCTTTGCTGCCGTGAATCATCCTGGCCATTGTGTAAGGTTTACGCCGGTTGCACAGCAGGGCTGTATTTCTGTGGCTTTTATAAAGTTCTGCACAATTTATACGTGCTGCTCCTGCTTTAAAACATTTACAGTCTTTATTCAAGGCTTCAGGATTTACATTCCCTTTACCCGGGACCCTGGGAACAGTACCACCGGCGGGATGATCCCAGGGCCAAGACGTTGTTTATCGTTATCAGAAATGATCCTGCCCTGCGGTGATTCTGACCACGAGAAAGGGAAAACCACTGTTTTTCTCTCCCACACCAATATCCATGAATCTTTAAACAGGAGGAATTATTTCCCTGAACAGTGTGCTTTCGTGAAGACATTTAACTCTGAGAATATGTGACAGCTCATCAGAGGAGGGAGCAAGATGGTTTTTGGGGCGGTGGAGGGAATGCCGAGTGCCTTCAGGAGCAGCCCCTCTGCCGGGAGCTCCCGCAGCAGCCCCAGGCAACTGCCAGGCAGGAAAACCACCATGATTAATAACAGGGTGAGCCCCCCTCCTGCCGGGGTACCCTGTGCCCGAGCAGCCCGGGGGAGTTCCCCAGCACAGCCGCCTGCCTTGCCAGGGCTTGAGGTTTTGTGTTTTTTAAACAGTGTGTGGCGACTTTTGCCTAAGCTTCTCCAGACAAACCTTTTGTGCCAAATTACCTGTCTAGCTGGGCTCTTATCTCGGTGTTTATCACCTCTGCCTCTCGCTGTCAGCACTGTTTATAGGCAGGGGAACCGAAACCCTATGCTAAGAAATTTCCTCCTCCTCCTCCTCTTTTCTTTCAAATCTGCATCTGTTCCAGACTCCCTTTCATTAGAGACCACATGAAAGCCAAAATAATCCCAGGCTATCAGGCCCAGAAACCTTCACAAGGTAAACTCCTCTCTGCCGGTAAATAAGGCACACCCTGGCCGAGGCTCTGCCCTGGCACCCGGGGAGGTCCCGTCCAGCCCGTGTTACCAGTGTCCCTGTTCCTGGGTGCCTGCGAGGCCTCCGGCACCCACCGAGGTGTTTGCAGAGCCATGGTGAAAATTCAGAGTGCAAAGTAATGTTAGACCCCGGGGATGTCTTCCCGCACCTGCACCCCAGTTGGTGCAGCGATGGTGCAGAACGAGCGCCCTGAGGGGAGGTTTGGGCAGGGAAAATGTGCTCTGTGCCTTTTTTTACCTGTTGTAAAAATATTTGTAGAGTTGCAGTGGGCTGTAAAGAGCGATTTTTAGGGAGGGAGGAGCAGGGCTGATACCGATTAGGCAGGAAATGGCTCGATGTGGATGGCATCCATATGGGAGAGCTGATAGATTTGGCGTCTCGCAGGCATCACTTGATGGATCCACTGATAACCTGGCAGCAAAACAGACCTGGGCTCTCTGATTCCCTGCCAGCAGCTGAGCCACAGCCTGCTCGCTTGGCCTTCGTTAACACCTTTCTGCCATGGGAACCTGCCACCCTGCCCTGGGGGCTGGTGGCCCCGCGGTCCCCCCCAGGGGGCTTGGCTGGCCCCGCGGTCCCCGTGGTGCTGCCTGCCGGGGATGCTGCTCTGCCTCCTTCCCTTTGAAGGCTCAGCGTGAAATCTGGTTGGAGTTTAGGGAGGCAGGAGGGCAGCAAGCAGAGCAGCCCCCGTCCTTGGGATTAAAAAGCTTCGTTTTGCAGCTCTGGAAAGAATCAGCGGGTTTCCACGCTGGGCTCCTGCCTTGCATCGGAGACAGATGGAGAGTGCAAAACACGGGGAAGGTGACTGGCTGCTCCGGCCGTGCTGGAGGCTGGCTCGTTTGTGGGCACAGGTCCCGCTCCACATCTTTCTCCGGGTGGTTTAATTTCATGATCCGCCTTTCGTGCACCTCTGTGATGTCCAAAGCCTGCGTGGAGATGGTGGAAAGCTGGTGGCCCAGATGTGCTCTGAGAGGCCCTCAGGGTGGCCAGGAGCCCAGCGAGGTCTCTCCGTGCCGAGGAGGGCTGGTGCATCCTGCTCCATGGTGCTGCTCCCTCTCTGGAAGCTGGCAGAGAAAACAAGTGGAATTCAGAGAAAAAATCAAACCATAGCAGGGTGCTTCTGCTTGCTGGAAATAAAGCAAGATGGGTCACGTAGCAGAGGGCAGTGGTCCCCTGCAGAGACAAATCGGAGGAGGCTCGGGAGGTGGCAAGCCACCCTGTATGCTGGCTGGTGCTTAGCTCTGCTGAGGGCCTACAGCCCTTGTCACCACCCCTCGACTACGCTGGTAAAATGCAAAGGGTGAGACTGAGCCCTGGCAGGAACGTTTTGCACGGACAGGATCTCCCCCTGCATGGCTAACTCTGGGTAATATTTTTGGGGAAAACCCCTGTCACCCCAAGCTCTGCTTCCCTCTGCGCTCCCAAACAGGTCCGGGACAGCAGAGGGTCCTGGCACCTACCTACCTGGGCTCTCCATCCCTCACTGCTGCTGCCCAGCAGCACCCAGCACCCTTGGGGTCCCCTGGTGCAGTACAACTTGGCTCTGCCCATGCTGGTGACAAGCGTGTGCTCAGAGAAAAACCAAGCTCTCGTGGCAGAAGGTGAGATAGGTAACGATTGCTCTAAAGCTGCCTGGGGTTGTGGCAAATTCAAGGGCCAAAATACAGCCCCCGAAAGCCCTGGCAGCCCTGCATTAGTCGCAGGGAGAGCTCTTTGCTCGTGCACCCGGGTCACGGCCTCCTCAGCTGCGAGTCAGAACTGTAATTTCCCTGTGGTTATTTCTAAGATCACTTATTTCAGGTTTTTATGATGCTTGCAAATTGGACAATGTCTTAAAACATAATTCAGGCTTTAACTGGCTTTAAATGTGTGTGATTTTATAGGGATCCATAAAATATTTTTAAGTGTTGGTAAATTCCAGGGACTGGAGCTGTAGGTGAACAAGGAGGGATGGAGGGTCCGGCCTGGAAAGGCTTTTGGAGATGCAGGCTGGGAACCAGCAACAGGAGGTGCTTATAGCCACGGGAAGCTGTGTGGTTTGAGCAGGTCCTAGAACATGTAACGAAGTGTGTCTGGGTAGCGAGTCTGCAGCTCCTCTTCCCTTTAAAATTGGTTTAACTTGTAATTTATACAAATTACCTGTGGAGCTGGGCACTCAGCCCTGATAGGTAAGAGGTGCTGTGGTGGGGAGATGGTTCCTGGGCTCTGGGAATAAAAGGGAGCAGATGAACCGGAGTGAAGGTGTGTTCCTCGGGAACACTGACCACGGCGGCAGGAACCGGCTGCATGAACCATCTTGTGCCTTTGCATGATCTGCCACCAAACCCTTCCTGCTGGGGAAGGTGGCTGCTCTGGGGCACAGCCGGGCGCTGCTGCCCCGGCATCTGCAGCGTTCGCTCGGCCGTCAGCAAAGCAGCAGACGTGGGCAGGAGGGAAACCCCACCCCGAGGATTCTGGGGTCTGGGGTGGGTGTGCAGGAGGAGTGGAAGGGGGCTGCAGCCGTCCAGCCTCTCGCCTGGGGCAGGTGCGGGATGTGGCTCTGTGCCACCGCAGGGCTGTGATCGCTTCCGCTGTTTGTGCACGGATGGCCCTAACCCGTGCATGGGGACCCGCTCAGCTGGAGGGTGATGGTGCCCTGGGTCCCCCAGCCTGGCCACCAAGCAAGGAGAGCATCCCAGGGGCAGCTTGCAGAGGTGGGGAGGGATGTTTCTGTTATTTACTCCCTTTATTAATGAGCTGGCCGGAGGCACCTCACTGCCTCACCGTCTGGGATGAGATTTGCCAATACCAACAGAACCAGGGCTGTTGGCACAGTGCGTGGTCCTGGGGCAGAGGCACCCAGGCGCATCACACCGGTGAGACCAGACACAAGGGACAACCCAGCTGGCTACTGTGGGGGAGAAGCTAAGGAAAATGGTCATGCAGAGGAGAGCCAGATCGCAAACCAAACATGATCCCGCAGTGAGGAGCCAGAACTGATGGGCAGGCAGTGTGGTGCTGGGAGCAGGGCTGGCAGGAGAAGCAGGGTGGCAGGTGAACTGTCCCAAGTGATCTGGCTGGTACGGAAGGTGACATCTCGGTGAGCAGAGCTTGGGGAGGTGGAAGCCGCGCAGACGTGGCACCAGCCTACCTGCCTTCGTCTCCAGTGCCCGCAGGGATCGCTGCGGGTGTTTGCATTTGCAGAAGTAACGCTGTTGTCTCGCCCTGCCCTTTTGTGAGGGCGCGGGGGTTTTGCTGAAATGCAATCCCAGGAAAGGCCTGGGATTTTGGCTGCTGTTTCAGGCACATAAGGAAGATGTTATCAAGCGCTCCCCCCCATCCCAGCAGAGCGGTGCTGCGGAGGTGGCTGGAGATGTAGGGAGGCAGGGGGAGCTGGGGCACTCCTGGGCAAGGCAGGGTGGCAGCAGAGAAGCCAGGCGAGCTCTTTGGCACGCCAGTGGTCTGCCATTGCAATGGCACCCACAGCCAGACTGGCCTGGCCCGCCAGCCTCTCCCTGCTGCCAGGCTCAGATGATGACAGCCGCCAGTCTCATCAAAGCCCATGTGAGCTTTCCTGCTTGCCTTTCTTCCAAAAAAAGCAACTTCCAGCCCACGGAAGAAAACTGAGCGTAACAGCGGAGATGTTGTGATGATGCATCGTCTCACCAACACCTACCCGCGTCTGCGGGAGGAGGGAACCGCCTGGGCAGGCGTCCCAGCCAGGCAGCACTGGACCCCTGCCGCAGGGGATGGAGTGGGGGCATGGGGGGTCTGGCTGTGGCTGCCTGCTTTATTGGCACTGGAAGCTTTCATAGCCCCATCAGCTGAGTGGGAGAGACTGTGATTAACATCCCTCTGGAGCAGATTGATGTGGGAGGTGCTGCCGATCACCGGGACACACCCTGAGAAAGCTTTGCATGGAACCCCCTCAGGGGTGGGCAGAGCTGGGGGGTCCCTTCCTCTGTGCACAGCCTGCACCCACGGAATGTGCTGAACTCCTGCAAGGCTGCCGCAGGGGACAGCAAGGGGTTGAGGACCGGTGAGGCCGTCACTGGGCTGCTAGCAGGCGCAGGGTGCCCCGACCACGGCGGCTGTGCATGAGGTTCTGGGCGTTATTTGCTGGAGGGAGCCTGGGGATGGACCGTGTGTTTGGGGGAGGCTTCCTCCATCCCTGAGCTCCCCGCAGGCAGGTCTGCAGGCAGAGGGGGAGCATCTTGGGGAGGTACCAAGGTGCTGACAGGAACCAGTTTGTCTTTCTGCATGGTGTTTCACAGCTTCCCCCGGGGCTGCCCCATCTCTGTGGGGCAAGGGGAGCACTGAGGCAGGGGAGGACCCTGCGGGGGCGAGGGTCGGTCCCGCTCAGGGGAAGGGGTGCAGGAGACGCTGGTTGTTCGTATGAATTCAGCCTGGCTCCGCCATAAGGAAGTGATTGAAGCTTTCATGATCTGTTTAACCGGTGACATATGTTTCCTGCAGGCGCGGCGGTGTGCTGCGTGCCGGCGGATGAGATACGGCCGCTCGTCCCTGCCTGGCTCTGCCGGCGCAGGGAAGGGCTGGCCCCATCCCCGTGGCCGCGTTGGATTCCCTGTGTGGGAAGGGGAAATGGCTTGTGCAGCAAAGGGAAATAAACATGAGGAGACCAGCCCTGACAAAAAAGCGAGTGTTTCTCTAGTTTGAGGCCCCACTGGAGGCGAAGAACCACGTGATGTGCAGCGGGGCTGGGACGGAGGAGGGGAAGCCGGAGCTGCGGCGATGTCTGCGAACTCCCTCTCGCTTACGGGGGGTCCTTCCCTCCGGGTCTCATCTCGGCTTTCATCGCTGAGACATCAGAGGGACCGGCAATGGGGGAGCCGTGTGTTGTGGGAAAGGTCTAATTGCCCAAACCATCGAGCGTGGGTGCGGTGCTCCACCAAATCCAGCAGCAGCCAAAGCGAGCTGAGTGCTGTCCCCAGGGAGGGGACTGTCCCCTGGAAATCACAGTGGCTGAGCACCCAGGTGTGGGTGCCCAGGCTCGGGTTTGTGTGGGTCCCTGCTCCACCCTTACCTGTACCCCTCAGCTCTTTCTGCCCCTCCCCTTGGCACAGGGAAAGTCATAAGGTAAAAGACCGACTGGGTGCCAGCTGCGTGCCTTCAGCCAGGAGGGTGCTGGGCTCGTGGGATGGCCCTGGGCATAGGGGACTCACCCCTGCCCATGCTGCCGTTGCAGGAGCGAGGGGCTGTGGGGCTGGTGGAGTGGTCATGGGGGCTGCCCTGGCTGCCCTTTCCCCAAAGAGGAACATTTTTGTCTCAGAATAGCCTATGTGTCCCCATGGGAACTGGGACAGAAAGGGGCACTGCCAGCGGGCTGGGTGTGCTGGGGATGCGATGAACCAGGCGGGCTGGGGACAGCAGAGATGGGCAGCCATGAAGCTGTGAGCAAGAGGATTTGGACATTATTCAGGAGCTGGAAGCAGGGGAGTCTGGTGATGGTCCTTAGGGCTGAGAAGGGTGTTGTGATCAGCTGCAAGCAACTGGGGGTGGTGGGAGCCTTTGCCAGCAAATAAGGCCACACAGGGGGCTAAGCTGGGGAAAGGGGAGAGGGCAAAGTGCTGGGAGAAACCCATGGCCAAGCGGGCTGGGGGCTGCCAGGAGGGATGCTGGCCTCGCTGGTGAAGGGGGGTCCACAGCAGCCAGAGAGGCTGACCCTCGGCAGGGGCCCTGCACAGCCTAGAGCCCGGTCAGTACGGGCCCGAAGACAGGTCTGCAGCGGAGGTTGTAATCTCGGCATGAGAGTGTGGGGAGGAGCGAGGGAGGGGAGGGATGAGGAGGTTTTATGGCTGAGTTGAAAGCCCCGGAGGCTCCTCTGTCGTGCTGCAGGGCCAGTGTGTCCCCCAACACCAGCAACCTGCTGGCTGTATCGATCGGAAAAGGCGAGCAGGGAACAGGGCTTCCCATCCCTTACTAGGGACTTTGGCTTCAGAACAGAGCCTTCTTCCTTAGCCCCAGGACAGAGAGCCCTGCAGCCTCCCCATGCTGTAGCCCAGAACCAGCTCCCCAGTTCTCCCATTAGCTCCCACATCCTTCAGCAGCCAGGCAAGCCAGAGAGCCTGCACTCACCCCCTGAGCATTACCCAGCACTGGAGCTGCAGTAATCCTTCCTCACCGTGTACCTTTCCAGCATGGAAGGGTGATGTTAGGAAAGGACTCGTGTCTTTCTGAAGTTGTCTTAGTGAGTGCTTTCATCCCCGTGTTGCTCTGTGTTCGGTGTGTTTATCTGCAGGATTAAAGATGCTTCTTGGAGTAGTCGGGAAAACCTCCTTGCCCAGGGCTTGCCCAGGTTCAGGAGCCTTCAGCTGGTGCCCATGAGCCGTAGCACAGGATGCTGAGCTGTGCCTTGCCTGGGGAAGCTGAGCTGATTCGATGAGACACCCCGAGACCATGTGTATGTTGGCGTGGGCTGTTTTGCCTGAGATCGGTGTTACCCTGGCGGAGTTTCATGGCTGCAGTGGGCAGCAGCCAGAGCTCTCCCCTCCGGGTGGCTGCATGCTGGCTAGCCGCAGCCCGGGCTTTCTCCACAGCTTTTATAGACGTCCCAGCCCCGTGTTCGTTAGCAGATAGCCAAGGTCAGCCTGTGGCTTGACGTGGCGGTTCGTTCCAGCGGTGGATTACCTTCATACGTTACAAATCAGCCCCAAATTTCTCAACGTTTTTGGCACCAGGCCGGTGCCTGGAGCACGTCGCAGGGAGGCAGAGGAGGGGGGAGGAAAGGGCTGGGGGAGGCAGCAGAGACCGAGCAGGTGAACTTCGCTCTTCCAGCTCTGGAAAAAAACTCCTACTCCTGATGGAGCAGCCCTTGCAGGGAGAGCCAGCGTTATTTTGCCCCAGTGCCTGCCGGCAGCGAGCTCCGCAGTGCCACGGCTGTGCTCGGGCACACAGGCAGTGCCAGCGCGGAGCGTCGCGGGCATGGGGATGTTCTTCCCCAAAGCTGCTCCCCAGCAGGTGCTGAGGCAGCCCGCGCCGACAGCCTGGGACGAGCGGCAGTTGATCATCCTCCATGTAACCACTGGAGATGCCTAAATAATTCATTAATGGTTTGGGGAAATAAAAATACTGTGCAGTGAGTAATTGCTTGCGAATGACGTTGTGCGTTGCTGGAGCGGGTCACGGGCGGCCACAGCAGCGCGGCGTTAGCGGTGCAGCACAGTGCAGATTGTTTCCTCTGGTTTCTGTTTTCTTTTTTATTTTTCTTTTTCCTATCCATGTGAACTTTCCTGCCTCTGGCTCTGTGCAAACGTGAAGGCCTTTTGTTTCCCAGAGAACTGGGGTGAAGTGGTGGGACCGGAGTGTGGGCTGGCAGCACGGGATGCTGGGAGCAGGGGGGGCTCCTGGGAGCACCGCAGCCCTGCTCGACCCGGCTCTTTGCATTGCGTGAGGGATGGAAGGGGCCGTGGGGAGAACAGTAGTTCCCTCCCGCAAAACCCCATTTCCAGCAGATGGGACTGGTGGCACAGTGCCAGGCAGAGCTGTCCCCACACACTGCTGGCGAAGGGCTCCGGGCATCCTGCCCCAGACCCAGCCATGGGCAGGGAAGGGCCCAGGAGCCCTGCACCGATAGCGATGACAAGGGACTTCTGTTTCTCCAAAGGGGTCTGGGAAACATCCCCGACTGCCTGTCTGTCCCTGGCGTATCGCGGTGCCGGAGGCGGCAGGCTGAAAGCAGGGTTCCGGCTCCCCGTGGGCACCCCGGGGTGAGGGGCAGGAAGCCCCCATGCCTCCCTGCATGGCTCTGGGTGAGCATCACACCAGGGCTGAGCTTTGGGCACAATGGGGAGTTCACACCTAGTGTAAAGCTGCGGCTCGTGTGGGCTCCTGGAGGAAGTCTGTGCTGCATCCCCTGTAGCTCCTGCTTGTCACTCTATTAAATTTCCATTTTAACATGAAAACAGCTGGTTTCACGGTACCTCTAACTGTGTTATTTACACAGTCATGCACACAATCCCTGCTGAAAACCGCATTACTCACTGCGGCGGCAGCCCTCTGTCTCACAGGTATCGGGCGGGTGGGTGGGGAGGTGATGCCAGCCCTGGTTCAGGCCACCAGCGTTCCTCTTGCCTTCCTCACGGCCACCCTGGCAGCTCGTGGTGAAACTGGGTGATTCAAGGGGGGCAAACCCATCTCGGAGCACTCCTGGTTCAGCCTGAGGGCAGGATGAACCCGTCTCCATTCACACCAGCTTGCAGTTCCCCGTGAACCCTGCCCTTGTGCCACCGCTGAGCCCCAAGGGTGGGATGCTTGATGCACATCAAGGGACAGAGACAACGACTGTTGGCCATGCTCAATAGTGCTTTGTTCTCGACCCAGGAAGCAATGAAAATCCTCCCACTTTGAAGCCTGAGGAGGCCTTTTTATTATAGCCAGAGCTCCTGGAAAAGGGAACAGCAAGTGCTTTCCCATAACGCGATAAAAAGCCCTCCTGGCTGAGACCACGACAAGTTGTTACACGTGAGAGCAGTGAGTCAGTGCAGCATGGGGCTGAGCTCAGCGCTTGCCCAGCCACTGGAAATCACTGGTTCTTGGGGTGTCTGTAAGCAGGATTTGGAAGAGCCTTGGTACCAGTCCCATTGACCTTGCACACCCCCGAGAGACCTGGCAGTCGGGGTGCGTGGTGGCCACAGGGAGCACCACGAGGGGCGGATGGGTGGTGGGTACGTCCCTCCCGGTGCCCCCACCACGCACGTGCCCTGGCTTTGTGTTTTAACGCAGCAGATGGTTGTCTAGGAACAATAAAAAGATCCGCTAATAGGAAAAGCACCTAGGAGATGAGAGGCGTTTAGCTCAAGTAGGAAGCCGGGGTATAATTTACAGTGGCCATAAAGCAGCCCTGCGTGGGCTGAGCAGAGGCCTGGCCCCCCCGTGCTGGCTGGGGAGCGGGGGGGGCTGCAGGTCACCTCCCGTGAGCATCCCGTGTTTGCACCCAACCGCGGGCAGCTGTGGGCGAGGGTTGGGGTGTACGGTGGGATCCCCCGTGCTGCCCAGGATGACATGGTGGCAGCGATGCTCCTGGGGACGGAGGATGCCAGGGTGGCCACGGCTGTGCAGGGGAGCCTGGGGTTGCACACCAACCCTTCCCACCAGGCTGGGCCATAGCGCGTCCTCCCTGGCACAGCCCCAGCCGGGCTGGGAAACTCCTAAGCGATGAGGCTGGCCTAATTATTCTGCTTAGTCTTTCCCCATAAATCACTCCTCCCCATCCCCTGCAGACTATCGGCAGCATCTGAAGTCATTAGTTAATTTAAGCCTGGGAGTTCACCCGTTGGCTTATCGGGAGCCATCTCCGTTCCCGCTCGGCACTCGCTCGGTGCCCGTCTCCAGCTGCTCGATCCTATCTGCGCCCGCTTTGAAGCGGTGATGGGCTGTGAGGAGGCGAGGCGCGCTGCCTGCTCCCCTGCCTGCTGGGAGCGGAGCTGGAGAGCCTGCTTCCCCCCCTCTCCGCGCTCCCCTTTTTTTTTGAACTTCTCCTCTGACTCATCTGTTTGATTTGATGTTTTCACCTTTGTTTCACAAATAGCAGTTTGCCCGAGCGCTGGAAGGAGAAGGCGGCTCCGATGCTACTGCGGCTTCCCCGGCTGCGAGGGGAGATGCCCGGGTCCCCCAGGGCGGGCTGGCAGCCAGGTGAGTGGGGTCCCGGGAAGGGAGGCCGGTGGGCACCCAGCCTGCCCTCGCACCCGGCCAGGATTGGGGGGAAAGCTGCGGGGTGGCCACGGGGAAAGCTGCAGGGTGGCCACGGGGAGGTGGGTGCTTGGCCAGGGATCCCACCAACAGCTTGTATTGCCCGTTGGTTGTCCTGTCGCCTCTCCATCATCATCCTCCTCCCTGGGTATCCAGCTTGGTGCGAGCGGGACTCCCCAAGGCTCTGGGGTGGGATGTCCCCTCCTGCACGGGGATCAGAGCTCCCTAAAGCGAGCCGTGTTGTCTGGGGGGCAATCCCCATGGCCTCGGTGCACACCCATCCGTGCAGCCGTGCTGCACGGGAAGGCGGCAGCAAGCCCAGGGGTCTCTGCAGGGCCGGCACAGAAACACACGAGCTCGGCTCCAGGGGCAAGGCAGGGAGTGGGAAAGGGGAGGTTCGGCAGTGGGAGGGAGATAGCCGGGCTGGGGAGACCCAGCAGGAGCCTGCACCAGCGGGGTCTGGCAGCTCCCGGCTGCTTTTTCGTGGGGTGCTGGGAGATGGGGAGTCAGCCTGGCCGTCCCGTGCCACCTCGCACCCGCGGGCAGGCAGCGCCCAGGCCAGGGGCCGCCTGGCTGGGTGCCCCGATGCAGGCAGGGCCCTGCCCGCCGGAGCAGTGGGGGGAAGCCCCATCCCACAGCAGCAGCCCTGGGGCAGCTCCGTGTAGGGCAGCAGCCAGACTCCCCCCAGCACAGCACGCACGGCCCATGGCCCCTACGGGGGCTCTGGCTGCTGGCCCCCTGTGCGTGGGGTGCGGGTGATGCCGTAGATCCGGAGGGTGCATGTCCTCTCCCTGCACCCTCCACACCCCCAGGCTCTGCTCCTGCTGCTGCTGGGAGGACGAGGGATGGCTGCTCTCCCTGGGACCCGCCAGGCCCGGCTGCTTCCAAGGGTGCTCTGTGCACCCCTTGGGCACCGTGACTGAGAGCCCAAAAGAAAGAGTGCAGGCAGCTTTTGGGGGCTGCTTTTTTGGCCAGAGCACCCTGATAGGGCCCCTTTAAAGCACCCTGCCTGCTCAGGCAGTCCTGCTGCCGGGGTGGTTTCAGGAGGGGACACAGTGCCTGTGCTCCCCAGTTGGCTTTGTGGCCATCGTCTTCCTCTCTCTCCCCCATTCCAAGGAGGAGCTGCAGCCGTGTTTGGTTTTGTAGTCCAAACTCTGGATTTATTGCTTCCAGGTCTCTGTGTGTTTGCTCATTAAATGAAAGACGGCTGGGTGAGCCTGCTTTCCACTCCTCCGGCCCCCCTCCTGCAGCCCAGAGGGGGTCCTTTGCCTTCGGGATGATGCCTCCTTTCATGCACCCAAACGCCCAGCGGGGCTGCGTGAGCGGGGGGTGCATCCGCATGGGGTGATGTCCCGTGAGACATGTCCTGATACCCACGTTCAGCACTAAACCTGTGCCATGAGTGATGGGGACGTGGCTCTGGGGTGCAGGGAGCAGGTGCTGGTAGCACCCTGTGCATCCCCCCAGGCACTAAGGACCATGTCAGGGCACAGCATGTGGGAGGCATGGGGCACCGGCATGGGGGACCCTGGCTGGGTGTGCTCGAGTTGTCCCCTGTCCCCAGGCTGATGGTCCCCTTCTCCTGTGGCTGGAAGACGTGAGCTCCCTGTTAAAGGATATTTCAACAAGGCAGAGGGGCTGTGGTGGCTGGGGGAACATGCAGCAGGGGAGGAGGGGGACAGGACGCGTGAGAGACGAGAGGAGAAGCCAATTTATGCTGGAATGTAAATACAGCAGCAGCATGCTTCTCTGCGGGATGCATCACCCCCCTCCTGGTCCTGGGACCAGGGCGAGAGCCACCTGCGACAGCTCAGACCTCATCCGTGCCACGGGACGTCTTGCCTGGGCACTGTGCAGAGGTGAGGAGGAGGAGGGTCAGGGACTGTTGCAGCAGCCGGATCCCACTGCTGCTGCTCCTGCTCTCTGCAGCAAGGTACCACGGGTTGCACGTCCAGTGGTGGAGGGATGGAGTCTCAGCCATCCCCTAATAACCCTAAGAGTCAATAGCAATGTCTCTAGCCCCCCTGGATGTGCAGAACAACAGCTCGGAGTTACAGGGGAACTTCTCAGCAGGATTAACTCTGAAACCTAGTGACAACACTTTAAATATCTGTGCTACCTGTGTCCCTGCTGTTCATTCTAGCAGCTAACTCTTACTAATGAGCTTTACTCAACAGCGCTAGATTTGTCCATAAGAGCAGAGAAGTAAGGTTTAAAGATGCAAATATTCTGTGAGATATCCAGATTTGAATGTCTCTGTTTTGTTCCTTTGCCTAGAGCCCAGGGGTAAGTTTTAAAGGAAGCAATGGAAGATCCTCCAGAATGTGAGACAGGGAAACTTTTTAAAAGAAAAAAACAAATAAAATAAAAATCACAATTATTTTTACTTTTTTAGCTTAAAACCACTGAATTTGGAAAAGCTGCCTTCCACTTGCCCAGGACAGTGCAAGCACAGCTGCCCCAGCCCTGGGGAGAAGGTCAGGTTTTTCCACCCCTCACTGGTTTGCAGAGCATCGCTGGGGCAAGCTGTGCCCTCGCCGGCGGGTGCAGGAGTGGCAGCATGGGACAAACCCCTGCCAGCCCCCCCACTCCCCAGGGCAGGGGGAGCTCAGCAGACAGTGCCACAGCAGCCCAAAAAGCTACGGCTGATGACAAAGAGCCTCAAATAAGTCCCTAAAACATCCAGCCCAGGCTGGCAGCGGGCTCCTCTCCTGTCCTGAGGCTGGACCCCAGTACAAGGACTTGAGCTTGGATGTAGATGCCAGGAGAATTCACACCCCAAGGCAGGTTGCTTTTTGGGTTTTTTTTTTTAATCTTCCACATGGCTTTTTTTTCCCCCCCCCCGTTTTGAGGCAGGAGTTATAACTGCTAAAGATGCATATGGAATTTGAATATGAATGATAAGAACAGCTGTGTGTATCTATTATGAATGAACATAAACAGAAATGTATAAACTGAGATTTTAGGGCTTTTGGAAGAATTAGTGCCTTTGTTCCTGGATTTTTTTCCTATCAAAGTTTGAACCAAAGCCCATTAGCCTGGACTTTCCCGCAGCCGACCAAGCCAGGAGCTTCATTTCTCCCTGGCTCCGAGCCACGCCGAATTCTCCTCAACAGCTCAGTGAGCCCTAATCCTAACAAATTTACCCAGAGAAGTGGGTCTCTTATTACACAGCCTAATTTGAATGCTTGCCAAGGTTAATTTCTGCTCCCTCTCTCTCTCCAAACACGCCTGCCCCTCCGGAGCTCGCTCCCCCCTTTCCCAGCCCCCCCAGCCCAGGGGGAGCAGCCCCCTTCACCACCATGATGGTTTTTAAACGAGAAAATAATGTGATGTGCGTCCCTGGGTCCGGGCTCTGCCCGGAGGGTTTCTTAATGCCGAGTGACTTCCTTCGCAAATTAATTGCAACTTTCGTTGGGCAAAAAGAGCCCTGCAAGCCCCTTCCCCGCAGGCTCTTCCGCACCTGATATTACTCAGTTCATAATCTGATTCCTGCAGCTCTGTTTCTTCCTTCCCCTCCCCGGCGTGCCCGTGACCACCTGTGAGGCTACCGGTGGGATGACCCGGTGGCCAGGCAGCCGTGCCGGGGCGAGGGGAGCATCGCTGCTGCCCGGCCTAGCCAATGGCCCCGGCTCTGGCTTTGCAGCAGACTGTGCAAGGAAAACCTCAGCGTGGGGAAACCGAAACCCGGCGTCGGCGCGGGGAGCAGCTGCCAGATCCATTAGGGAAGGAACCAGCCCTGCCTGGTGGGCGGCTATCGCGGCAGAGCGGTGTTGGAGGGGCTGCCGGGGCGGTACGGGCTCGCAGGCACCGGGGGATTAAAAGGAAGGGTTGGGTGGAAAAAGGGGCTGGAGGAGCCAGGAGCCCACCTTGCCCACCAGCCAGGCTGGATGTGGCCCCGGAGGTGCTTTGTGCTGGTTTTAGGCTGCAAGATGCAGAGCTGCTGGTGTGGAACAGCAGCCTTACAGCCCTGGGCAAGGGGTTTTCTGCACGCCCTAAGGCGGTGAGGTCCCTGGTGTGTGCCGCAGGGTGCCCTGCCATCTCCCAGCTGCCACAGCAGCTGAGATTCACCCTGCTTGCTCCGCTTTCCTCACTTCTGCTTCTTTATACTCAGTTAATGTTTTTATAGTTGCTCACACTGAGCATCGCAGGTAGCACAGCATCCCATCACCCTGGCAGGGGATGGGGCAGGGAAGGGATTGGGGACGCACCCTGTGCCATGCCCGCGTGGCTGAGCCGGGCTGGAGCTCCAGCAGGACCGAAGCACCAGGAGCAGTGCCGGGCTTTTCCCGGCAGTGATGCCATGAAGATGTCCTCTCTGAAGTGCCTCTGCAGGTCACGTCTGCTGCCACGTCCTGCTGCCAGGTAACCTCGTGTTGCTGCTCCCTGTCCCTCCAAAGCCTCACTGCCCGCAGCTGCCCAGCGCTTGGATCACCGAGTGGATACCCACATTTGATGATTTTGCTCCAGGCGTACGAGCTGCACGTATCAAAGCCGAACCACATCTTATCTACTGGCTGTGTTCCTGCCTGCTCCCAGCCTAGGAGCTCTGGCTGCAGGGCGCTTGCAGCAGCTCCCCGGCACTGTGTGTCGCAGTGCCTTTGAGGTGTTGGTTTTGGGGGGGGGGAAGCCCCGGGGCAGGTCTCTGGGGTGTGGGTCAGAGGAGCTGGCTCAGCGGGGGTTCTGTCTGCCAGGAGAATGCTGGTCATTGCTGTAAGGTCAGCCTTAAATAATGGGAATAATAAAAATAAGGCAGCCTGGAGGGAAGGAGAGAGCAAACTGAATCCTAATGAGGTTGCACGGACACATCAGCGTGATCATTTCATGGAAATAATTTTAAAAAGGAAAAAAAAAAGCATCAAGTTTAGGTTGAAGGATGTGGGGGACAGCAGCCAGGGCACAGTCCCACAAGCCATGGAGGTGGCCTCTGCCCATGTCCCCACCAAGGTCCCATACCCATGAGCTGCTCCTGCCCCACTGTGCTGGGGAAGGTCCTTGGCTGCAGAGAGGGTGGGAAACGGGCTCAAAAGATGGAGGGAGAAGCTGCTCCATGGAGGACAGGGACTAGCACCTTGTCACCAGCTTTATTGCAACTGAGTGTGGTGCCTGGTGCGAAGGAGCAGGGCGTTTGCTTTTAGGGATGGCCAAAATTTACCGAGCGTTGTGGTGGCAACTGAAAGAGGAAGTTTTAGAAGGGAAATAAATCATTAATGCCTCAGGGCTTAAGGCGATCCTCGGTGCCAAGGCAGGGAAATAATTAGTGCTGGAGATGGGGAAATAACCAGCATTAAATGGAAGCAGGGCGAGGGCAGGTTGAAGGGGCCACGAGGAGGAGGATGGGCAGGGGCTCTTCAGGAGGTGGCAGGGGCCGAGCCCCAAGCCTGGAGCCCCCCAAGACCCCTCCAGCACACTGAGCCCCAGAAGCACCCGTCTTGCTGGGGGGATGCCCCTGCAATGCCCCAGCTCTCCTCGCCCTGGCTCCCACTGGCCACGGGCCAGGCAAAAGGCTGCTCCGAGTGCGGTGGGGCCTGGTCCAACCCCGTGCAGCTCCAATTATCCTGGGCTGGAGACTTTCCAGGAATCCCATCCCCTCTCTCTCCCTGGACCCTGCCTCCCCCCAGTCTCTTCCCCCCTCAAAGTAATTTGACTTTTATAGTAATAACTTCTGAACCCTGAATTGGGGCCGTGCCAAGGAAAGCAGCAGAAAACAATGTGATGGGCCTCGGCAGGCGCGGAAACTCCAGCGACTGAGACCAGCCCTAAAATAACTTTCAAGCGATTGTTATTTATTCTGGGAGAAAGTTCGTTCATTCACAATTTGGAGAGGAGATAAATCAGGGCGGGCTCGGGCTGCGGAGGCAGCGCACCGCAGCTGCAGACATGGGGTGCCTGCAACGCCGGGCGCAGCCGGCTCACCACAGTCCTCGTGCACGTGTGCATCCCCCTGCCCCGCTGAAAAAAACACTTTTTTTTTTTTTTTTAAGGGTATTTGGGTTCAACTGAAAACCCTGGGTTCAGGTGGAGGAGCCTTGGGCTGGCAGGGCAACCATGGTCGCTTTCTGAGTCGGGGGGAATGCTCTGTGGAGGAGGTAGCAGGCCAGGCAGTCCTCGGCAGCACCACGCATCTGCTCGTGCTGCTGTGTTTTATGGTACCTGTTGCACGGTCTGGGCACCGGTCGGGATCTGAAGAGTAGCAGCGGCTCTGCCAGGCAGGGCTTGGGCTGCCTGCACACCCCGGGGTGGGCAACTGGGCCCCTCGGCAGGTCTGGAGAGTAAATGCTGGGGAAAGGCTGCTGGCTGAGGGCTGCGAAACACGGTCCCTGCCGGCTGGGTGACAGGGGTGACGAGACCTCACTGCACGGCTCTGTGGGCAGGTGGGTGGGATGGGGACAGACAGATTTGGGTCGATGGGCATTGCCAGCGTTGTGTGCAGATCAGCTTCAGGAAGGATGCGCATCCAAGACCACCTGCCCATGAGCATCTCCGGGGCAAGGCTCGATCCCGCTCCACCGTGGCACCAGCCGGCTCAGCCACAATGCTATGGGTCAGCATCACCATCAGCACCCACCCTGCACACCGGCTCTTGGAGGGTGCACTGCCCTGGAACGGGAAAACACTGCCATGTCCCCTCCCTGCACGAGGACAGCAGGGCTTTCCCAGGCCATCCCCCGCTCCTGCTGCCTGCAGTCCAGGGCACCTTGCTGAGCATCACCTAATGGTTTTGCTTTTGGATTTGTCTCTCTGATGTGTGTTCACAGCAGAGCTGGGGCCCTGAAGCTGCAGAAGAGACCCAGCCCGGTGCTGCCAAGGGGGTGATTCGGTCCTGTCCCTTGCTGAGTGAGGAGGGCACGAGTTCATGTTTAGCAAAACAAACAGCCTGGTACTGGATAAGCTGTCGCTCGCTGCCCTCACGGCACAGACCGTGGGGAGAACAGGGTTAAAGCAGGGTCAGACGCCGGGCAGAAGGAGCCCTCTGGCACCGCGCCGGTCGGCACACGGCTTCCTTCGTGGCATAGTGCCCATGCCGGTGCGACTGGCCCAACTAGGCCACATCACTCATCCTGCCCGGCAGGAAAGCCCTCGGTCCGGTACTCCTCCTCACCTCTCCGTGTCCCCTGCCCGCTGCCCGTCCCCTGCCCGCTGCCCTGCCACCACTGCGGGCAGCCCCGCGCCTGCCAGCTGACTTCCAGCCTGGCCACTCTTTGAGCTCTCTGAGCAGCTCGTGATCCTGGCAGGCAGCTCAGGGTCTTACCAGCCATTATTACTATGATTATTTTTGTTTTCCCAGCTCAAGCCTCTCCTCTCTCCTCGCTCCCGGCTGGCCCCTAGCAAGGTAGGACTGAGCACAGAGCGAGGAGAGCGGGGAGCATCCTGCGCTGCCAGGGCAGGGGTACCACGGTGGGATGCAGGAGATGGGGCAGAGTGGAGAGGAGGTCCCGTCCCTCCTCCTAAAGGTTCAGATTGGAAATCAACACCCGCTTGGTTAATTCATTAGCTTCGATTAGCGGCTCTGAAGCTTAGATCAGTTAATTGGCTCCCTCCTGCTGGTAAATCTCCAAGAGGAGCTCAGTGAGGTTATCTGCAGCAGCAATGGCGAGGGAAGGACGGGGATGAGAGCAATTGAATTAGGAAGCTGTTAAACGAAGAAGCCAAACTGACCGAGAGCGGGGATGATGCAAGATGGCCACAGCACTAAAACCAGGGGAAGAGCACAGCGCCGCGGCTGTGCCTGGCTGGGCCGGGGCTGGCGGCTGGGGCAGCAGCTCCCCAGGGACACCAGCCCAGGCTGGGGTTTGGTATTGCGTTTGCCAGCTCTATCCCTTGCAGATCACGTCACCAATGTCTTCTTCTCCCTACATGGGCTGCATCTTCCTCCAAGTGGGCCTGCGTTTGGTCGTTGATTAAATTAGCTGAGAAGTGACCTATTTCTGATGATGATGTGATTTTGCGACCTTTAGTGTTTTCATTAAAATACACATGTACATATTTGTTTTCTGCGGTTATGAATGTAATTCCACAATCCACTTAGGAGCGGGTAATTTTCTGGCTGAGGTGGGAAGTTGCTGACATCTTGTGATACATGACAAGATTGATTGTATTTGCTTACCCTTTAACCTAATAAAGAAAAATAATGTTCCTTAGTCTGGCTAATTCTCTATAAACTTGGGCATTGCTTTAAATCAGCTGGGAGTGCAGGCTCTGAACCATACCATGGTTGGGGCAGAAGTCCTTCTCCCCAGGTCCTCTCCAGCTCCCAGCCAAAGGGGACCTGCGTGGGAGCATCGTCCCCAAGAGCACCCAGCACCTCAAGGACCGGCGTGGTCATGGCGGGGAGGTGGCCTTGGCACCCCATGAGTCCTGCTTGCTGGGAAAGCATTAACTAATTTATTGCTAATCGTGTTATCACCAGCACATCTGAGCAGCTGCTGGGGCAGCAAACACAGCCCGGCGCCCCGAGGACAAGGAGTACTTCAGAGGCAGCTGTGCCTGCTCTCAGGTTTCCGGGTCCCCCTTCTCCCACCACAGCGATCCCGTTAGCCTCTGGAAAGACGGAGGCTCCGCAGGGCCTCCAGCACTGCGGCGAGGAAGAGGGATGCTGCGGCGGCGAGGGAGGGAGCTCCCCTGGCCGAAAGCTGGGCTGGTGCTCCAACACTGATGCCTGTGTGACCTTGGGCACCACTGCACGGTGGGCACCATGCCGGGCAAAACATCCACCCTCCTTCACTGGGAGGTGGGATGCAAGAGGTGAAGGAGTGGGCTGGGCAGTGGGGTGTGTGCCACAAGGGCAGAGCCAGGCGCTGCGGAGAGGGGCTCTGCCATCCTCCACACCATTGCCTTCATCCTCCCTTCCTGGCGACAGCCCTCTGGGGGGGAGAGGGATTAGGCAGGGCGAGCAATGTCACTACAACACGGTTCCCCTCAATTACTCGCCTGCCCTCGGGGGAAACATTGTGCCTGGGTTGTTCTTACTTGGTTACCGAGCCCTGTGCCTGGCTCAGCTCCTCTGACCTTCTCCGGAGTAAAACGCCAAGCAAACGGGATGAGCACGTGCCCCCAGGGCAATGGCATCAGGGGTGATGGGTGATGCCCACGGCAGCGTGCCCCTGACCTGGGGTGTGGAGGCGACAGGGCTGGAGCTCAGGGGAAGAGATTTGGCTGCTCGGCACCAGGCAGCGTCCCCGAGGCTGGGCTGCGGCAGTGGGGCTGGCAGGGGCTGCTCACCTGCCTGGCGCTCATTTGCCTACGGGGAATTGCCTTTGCTTTTGCCAGCGTGCTTAAAAATAACCCGCGCTCTCGTCAAGGTTATAAACAGAGAACAAATTGCTTTCTGAGTTGATTAAACCGCTCGGTGTGGCTGTGCGCGCGGCACTCGCCGTACGGCTGGGGTGAGCCGGAGCCTGGCACGTTAATTTGCAGTTCCTGCGCTAATAAGGCCTTGATGAGCTGCCTCCTCTTACCCTCACCGGCCCCTCCGAGCAGCGCTTGGCTGGGCCCCGAGGCCGTCGGGGCTCTTTGTCTTTTCAATATGGCTTTTTTCTTTTTTTTTTTTGCCTTTCCATTGCTTTTGACCAATGCCACGTCCAGAGCTGCCCTGGAGCCGCTGGACCAAACCTCCAGAGGATTTCACCAGGTGCCCAGGGCAGCTAAGGGAGGACGGGCAGCAGTACACCCCAAAATTCAGCCGCAGGGAGCAAAACCCACCAGTGGCCACGAATTGCTCCTGGGGACTTCTCTCCTTGCCGGTGCAACCGCCATCCTTGCCGCCACGCCGCACCGCTTGGCATCACCCCGCGGTGCCGCAGCCGCGACGGGGTCTCCGTGCTTAAAAGAGGTTTCCAAATATAACCAGCCCCTCGCCTCCCCCACCCTCCCCTTCCAACTTTCTGGGAAAATCCCTTTCTGCCTAAAATTATCCAGATGTGCTTTACAGCTCGAGGGGAGTTTGTGGGAAAAAAAAATACGAGGTTCGCTGGATGAGATGTTTCCTGAAGCGTGGGGCTGGGAGCTGGTTCCACTTTGGAGCAGACCCGCGCCGCTCACGCGCCCGCCGCTGCCAGAGCTTGGCTTCGTTAGGCCACATCGGTTTTTATCCCTTAATGAGAACTAGGGAATGAGGGCGGGATTTTTTCTTTTTTTTTCTTTTTTTTAATTCATGCTGTGTGTCAGGGAAAGGAGGAAAAAGATTTGCTAACAAGATTGGTGCTTCTCAGTGCTCTGGCTCTGGATGCCGTATGCATCTTATGTAGAGGGTTACGTGGAGTTTATCGGCGCTGCTGTAACCCCCCAAGACTCCGCACCCCGAAGAGCATCCCAAGGAGCTGGCGCCAGCACCCCAGCCAGGGACCAGATGTGGGGCTGAGCGATGCACAGCACCCGCTTTTCCCCTGGGAGAGCGGCCCGAAGGACTGAGCCGATTTGGGGCTGCTCGCCCTGGGCAGCCTCCAACCAATAAATGCCTTTTCAGCGGCGCTGACCCAGTGGTGGGTGCAGACTTCTATGCAGGGGCTTCACGTAAATCGTAGCAATTTGCTGGCTCCGCCACTCTCAATCCTGTCTAATTATACCGCGGGTATCATCTGACATTAATTTGTTACAGTATTTGTGTACGGAGCACTAGACATTTTGGGGATGGATTTAAGAGCAGCCTTCAGATCCTTTGCCCTTGCAATCTGCTGCGAGTCTCAAGCAGCAGCATTTGGCTGGCTGGTTACCTGCCTACGTCGGAAAATCAGTTATTTTGAAGTGTTAAATACTATTATTTTTATCTGCAATCATTTTACAGATGTAAAATTAGAGGCTGCGTTCAGGCATCTTTGGGGGGAACAAAAAAAAAAAAAAGAAAAGTTAAAAAAAAAAAAAGCAAATATTGGCCCTCTTTGCTCCTAGGTGCCCTTTTCAGCCTCTGAGCCATAAAATAAGATTGACAGCAACTTCGAGACACCGGCAGCAAAGCGCAGGCCGGGTCACAAGCTTACAGAGTGCTCTGGAGGGGGGGATGCCTGGGAACCAGGCTGAGGAGTAGCTGGTGTGGAGCGAGCCGTGCAATGTCAGGTGTTGGAGCAGCCCGCTGGAGCTCTTTGAGGATATTACTGCTTTGCTAGATAAGAGAAATTCAAGGGATGCGCTATACTGAGAGTTTCAAGACACACTTGGCATCAGCGCAGATCACAGCCGAGCGGTGCAGGCAGCATCCCGGAATAGAAGGCGAAAGAGGGAAAAGATTTGGAATTTACTGAGAGGGAAAGAAAATGCACTGAAACCAACAGCACAAGGCTGCTGAGCTAAAAATAGCAAAGAAGGTATTAGCAGCAGCTCCGCACTCAGCCTGACACTCGGCTATGCTCCCCCGGCTTGGGGAGAAACCTCCCACCCAAGATGGGGATGCGCGAGGACGCCACGGCCGCTCCCGGGAGCCTTTGCTGCCCCAGCCCAGCTCCCAGCTGAAACCAGTGGGGACCAGTGGGGTTTGTGCGAGCCCCAGCAGGGCGTGCTGTGTGTCAGCCTGTCCCCCCGGACAGCCCGTCCTGTCCCGCCGTGTCAGGTTGTGTCCGTCCCACGGGTAGCTGTTTCCAATCCCATAAACTGGAACAGTGCCGCTTTGTCAGCTCCTGCGCCGGCCGCCGGCCATGACCTGGGGCTTTTGCACAGCCCCGCTCTCCCCAGGGACACGGCTGTCCCCTCAGCATCGGGTGACAGCAGCCCTGCCACCACTGCAGGGGGGCCGGGGCACGCGTTCCCTCCCCGTGGCAGCCCCCCACTCCGCTCACAGCACCGCAGGGATGGGGAGGGCCAAGATGCCACACACCATCCTTGGCTGCTTGCTCAGCCCTTCCTCCTCCTCACCGCAGCCTTGTGCTCGTGGTGGCAGTGACAACCCTGCCCCTTGCCACCGGGGCCAGTGGCAGCCAAAATGCATCTACCCCCAACCCAGGGGATACCAGGGAGGGCAGGGTGACCCCCTCCCTCGTGCCTGTGTGGTACCCCTGGTCAGGACAAGCTTTCCTTTCGATGCCCAGCCAGTGAGGAGGAAGCACCACACCTGTGGCAGAGCTAGGGGTGCCGGGGGGACCCCTCCAAAGCATCAGCCCCAGACTGCTGGGTGACAGGGCTCAGCTGGGGGAGACCAAAGCTAGGGAAAGCCCCACGGAGGGACACCTGCAAGTGATGGAGGGGCGGGGCTCCTATAAAGAGCTCGCATGCTCCCAGCTGTGTGATGGGGTGTTTGCCTGTAGGGCAGCAGGGTCTGGGCTGGAAGGGAAGGAGGGACTTGTTTCCTACCTGCTCCTCCTGTCCCACTCCTGTTTGTGGGTTCAAAGGGTGAAAAGCATCCTGCCCTCCCTGGGAATTTCTGAAGCACCTCAAACCATGGAGCCCTTCTCTAGGTTAGTGCAGTCAAGCTAATTGCAGCTCAGTGGTGGCGGGGGGCCTCAGTCCCTGCCATGCAGGACCCCTGAGCTCCTGCTGTGCTGCAGGGGAAGAGCAGGGGTGCCAGGGGGCTGGTGCCACATCCCCCATGAATCCTGGCAGCTCCTGTGCTGGCTGGGAAAGGGCTGGGTCCTGTACCCCTGCAGCGATGCAAGCATCTCCCCAAAAAGGGCTGGATCCCAGGGTGATGGCATGTGCCACCCAGCTGGGTATCCCTGAGGATCGGCATCCCGGGGTACCACTGAGCCAGTCCCCATCCCGGGGGTGACAGCTCGACACCAGGGCTGGAGCACAGCAGCATATTCACTGGGCTGGGTGCTGGGGTACGTGCCGGGAGCCAGCCAGCCCGGCCCCACCACGCGCCACCGGGTTTCCTCTCGGCCGTGCCAGGCCCCTGCCAGCTGGGTTTGAGGTGAGGCATTAACACTGGTATCTCTGTTAATATTACTATAGAGCAATAAAGGTAACTTGATTGCGGAAAGGCAGGGAGACCAACGGGTTTGGAGCCGTTCCACAGCACTGCTATTAGAGAGCCTGAAATGAGAGTTATTAAATTACTGCCAGGTACTGCTGGCTTTTCCTAATGGGGAGACTTCGGCTTGGCTCGGAAACTTAAGCTCTGGCTTGTTCAGGTTAATTAAAAGAGAGCTGGACATCTTCCAGGGCCTGGCTTCTCGTTTCTGATGGCTGCCCCCTCCCCTCCAAGCCCCCAGGCAGAGCGTGCCTTGGGCACCGTGCAGCATCACCCCGCGGGGATGCAGAGGGAGCAGCGGGCACCGGCCAGGGAAGCCGGGGTTGGATATACTGCAGGATGGTGACCCAAGTGTCACTCGCAGTCCCTGGGTGCTTTTGTGCTGTCTGTCCTGGGATGCTGTCCCCGGACCCATGGAGCACGGGAGGTGCTGCGGGGTTGAGATCCCCACCCTTTCCCCTGGGAAAGGACCCCAGGAGCCCAACGCGGGCAGCAGCCAGAGGCTTTCGTGATGCTCACCACGGCAGCTGCTGCTCTGCCCCTGCCCATTGCCCCCAGTGCCCAGCACATTCCTGGCCCGTTTGTAAGGAGCACAGGGTGAGGGCAGCACAACGAGGGGGCGGCAGGCGGGCAAACGAGGTCCTTGCTACCCCTCTTCCCACCCTTCCTATTGCGTTGCTCATGGCATCTGTGGTCAGGTACATTCTAGCTGCTGCACAACTGGCACTTAAGGGTTCATGTAGCTTCTCATCATGGAGAGCAGCAAATCCAGCGTGGCTTGGGGAGGGGATGGCAAGGAGGGGCTGGGTTTGCCCAGGAGGCAGCGGGGCTGGCTTTGGAGGGGATTGCCCTCTCCGGGCAGGGAACAATTTTCCTCCCCGCTGCGTTCAGCCACCCCTGCTGCTGCAGTGTCTCCTGCCTCAGCCTCTGCGGGGATTTTCCTGCTCCCTCACTGGGTGATGGGAAGTTTTCGGCAGCCCCTTCCCCTCGTGGAGTGGCCTTTGCGGGGTGGGAGGTGCAGGCAGGTGGCTGTGCTGCCTGGCCCCCCCCTGCTGGGAACAACAGGCAAAGGGGCCAGGGGGGCTCAGGGCTACACTGGCCCTCCCTCCTCCCTGCCTGGCTTTGACTCCCTGACTGCCAGGGAGGGAGAAGAGAGTTTATCCAGACCAGAGGACCAAGGCCACCGACACTCCCGAGTGGGGCTGAGGTGTGTCCCCCCTGGTTTGCCCCGCTGTCCCCAGGGAAAGGAAAAGCAGACAGGGATGTGAGGTGCCAGGAGGGTACATCCCGCTGCTCATTGAGCACCCCAGGGAGGAGGGTGTGGGGTGACCCCCAGGTTGGGCTGCCATGGTGGGAAAGGTTCTTGTCACCATCCCCTCCCCAGCTTTGGAAGAGCAGGGAAGACCCCCCCAATCCTGCTAGTCCTCCACCTAGCCCCAAATTTCCAAGTGACAGAGGGGTCCCTGGATTCGGGACAACACCCCCGGGGGGGCTGGGGCCAGCTGCCCGGCCTCTGGCAGCGCTCCCATGTCCCCAGCTGGACAATGGGTGCTGGGGGGTGGCGGGTGAAGCAGGGTGCTGTAGCTGCTTGCTAGCACCCAGCACCCTCCCCTCGCCTGCCCTGGCTGGGTTTTCGGTGAATGCTGCTCACAGCTCCGTCAGTGACTCAACCCCCTGAAACGCTTTTTTGGACTCATTTTCCCAGAGAGAGTTTAATGGGGTTTGTCGTGCCAAAACCCCAAGCTATGCCTCACTTTCATCCCCTAATGCAAGCCATATATCAAGAGACACTAACGGAGCAGGGAGGGTTTCTGACAAGGGGATCCTGGGAACAATCAGCCAATACCCCCCCCCCTCCCCAGCCTGCACCCCCCTGTTTTGTGCATTCCTGGTAATGTAAATAGAGAGGCAAGCGCTCGCAGCCTTCCTCGGACCGAGGAGCCCGTCTGGGGCCGGCGCCAGCAGCCCTGCCAGCAGTCTGCTCTCGGGGCCTTTGGCCCGTCCCGTTTGAAGTGTCTCCAGTGTCAGCGTCGTGTCCCTGGGGCCAGCTGTGCCCCCGCGCATCCCTGTTGTATGCACGCAGTGGTTTGGAGCTGGGGGGGCTCCAGCTCAGCCTAAATCGTTCCTTTTCTCCCCTAAGAAAGCCGTCCCTCCTGCCAAAACAGCCTTCCTCCTAGCAAGCCGTGAGGGGAGGATGGAGGGTGCAGCCCTGGCACTGACAGCTGAGGGGGCTGTGGGGTCCTGAGCCCCTTTGGGTACCAGCCTGAGGTCTGCCTCCTTCCCCGAGCACCCCAGGGTGACCCCATCCCCTGGCTCTCACACAGGTCAAGATGCAGCTTCCTTGCCTCCATGAGGTGGGGACGGCCGCTGCAGCGGGTCGGGGCTCTCGCACCCTGTTTAGGGCAGCATGGGGTGCTGGGGAGCACACGGTGGTTTGGCACCGGGCACCATCTCTGGGGATGGCCTGGAAAGGGGGAACGGCATGTGGGTGCCCTTTTTGTGGTGCTTTATGAGGCATGGGGAAACCTGGAAGACTAACTTTCCTTAATTTAAAGGCCTGTGCATTTGCTTGCTGTGTGTGTTAGCAATGTGGGTTTCAGCTCTCCTGGAGGATGCTGGTCGTATGTGACACCGTGTCACCTTGGAGGGGACCTGCCAGCCAGCCTGGACATGCCGTTTTGTCCCATTTTCTTTGCTCACCATCCTGGGAGAAACCCAAAGCCAACCCAGGCAGGGCCAGGGAGTCCAAACTGGGCACACCTCATCCTTCTAAGGGGAAAAAAAAAAAAAAAAATTTCAAGCCAAAAACCTCCCCTGGGAGAGTTTCCAAAACAAATTCCGAGTCTTGGCTCGCTGCACAGAAACAGGAAAGCTCCCAGAGGTTTTCCTTCAGCTTGTCTGGAGGAGGATCCCCAGCAACATTGCAGCCAGGGCGAGGAACATAGGAGCCAAGATGCCACCAGTGCTGGTTCTTGATGCCCAAGACATAGCAGGAGGAGCAGACACAGCTGGGAACATCTGGGTGCAGAGAAGGAGGTGCTGGCAGAGGGTATGCCAGGGAGGCTCATGCTGGCTCATGTGCCAGGAGCAGCGTGGACGCCGGCTGGGGTGTCCTCAGGGAAGTCCCAGGCCAGTGGGAGGAATCCCCGAGCCAAGCACCCCGGGACAGGCTGTGGAGCTGAGGGCATGGGTGAGCGGGGGCAGCCCCAGCGACCACATGTGGCTGGATGGTGGGAGCTGGGATGGTAGTGAGCAAGTGAGTAGGCTCAGGAGGAGGAGGAGAGACCCCAGTGGGGATGGGGACCACCTGGGGCCACCTTCCTAGTCCCCAGCCCACCAAGCAGTGGGGACAGAGATCTGATGGAATGGGGCTGCTCCCCTCCATCGCCCACGTGCCCCCAGTAAGGCTGCAAGCAAAACCAGGAGGTGGGGGACCTCCAAAGGGGGGAAGGCTTGTGCTGCTTCTGGGGTTATCTCCCCTCCCGTCTCTGTTGGGTGTTGGTAATTCAACAAAGGGACAGGGAGAGGAGGAGGATTGTGACGTCCCACACACAGCAATTGTGTAAGAAACATAGAGAAGCTTGCTCACGGCTGCAATTGGAGCGCTCTTGGGGCAGGGAACGGCACGGTACCAACTCATGGCTCAACCGAAGCTGCTGCGAGGAAATATCACCCCAGCCCCATGCCAGTGAGGGAGTGGGGACACCCCTCATGCAGGAACCTTCCCCAGGGACCAGGCACCACACCACTGAGTGGCATCACTCTGGCTGCCCACGGCCCTTCCCCTCTCCCACGCACCCACAGGGGATCCTGCGACGGGGCCGGTGACGCTGGGTGGCCCTGGGGGACCCCAGGGAGGACGTGGGGGCTGAGGCCATCTGTGAGGGTTTTATTTGCTGGGACCTGGGGTTTACAAGGCAGCCGATGCGACTGCTTCCTCGCGGGCTGCAGCAATAAACTTGCTGGGGGGTCAGAGGTGATACCGACTGCTCTTAAGTGGGCAAAAAATGGTGGTCTGGGATGGAAACTGAACTTCTTGAGCCATAATCAGAACCAGCGGGGTTAAATTCCAACGGCTAAACGCTGAGGACTTAGCCTAAACATCTCTCCCATCTTGCTCCGCCTGTCCCAAACAGGATCCTGCAGAGTGTGGTTGTTTGGGCAAGGTCATGCTGCCGGCACGCCGAGGGTTGTGTGTGTGCTGCATCTCCCCGCTGTCCTGAGATCAGGCGTCACCGGGGCCACCAAGTTTTCTCCATCTCGGTGCGCTGTTGCACTGGGTAAATATCTCTGCAGCAGTTGGGAAACTCAGAGACCTGCAAATGGATGCAGAGTTAAGCAGTTTCTGGTTTTAGGGCTCTCCAAAGTGCCAGGGTGAGGTTGATGTTGAAAACCTGAGCCCTGTAATTGTATTTTTCTGCCTGAGTGATATCTGAAAGGTTGGTTGGTTTGTTTGCCTGTTTGTTTGTAGTACAACTATCAAAGGAGGTCTCGGCAGTGATGCACACCGCTTCTAAAAAGGGCCTGCCCTGGAACCAGCACTAGCCCTTCTCCAGGTCGAGCCACTACACGTCCCCATAAGCATAACCTGTCCTACTGGTGGAGGCTCCGGAGGCACGCCAGCATTCCCGCGCCTGCCGTGCTTGAAAGCAGGCTCTGACATCGCTGAGCGCTCCCAGGAGAGCCCCGGGAAGGGCTTTCTGCAGGGGGCAAGCGGTGGGTGTGGAAGGACGTGGCCAAAACGCAGCTGCAGAGAGGCAAGGGGAGCGGGGGAGTCAACAGGAGCAGGGCTGAGCAGATGCACCATCGCATTTCCTCGGTCGTGGAAAGCTGACAGAGACACACACAGCCACACACCCCATAAAAAGACACTAAAGAAATGCAAACATGGCCATGCACCTCAAGGTCCACATGCCAACCATAGCGCAGCCCACTGAGGAGACCTGGCTGGACCTTTCACAGGCTGGTTTCTCTATGGGCCAACCCAACAGGGAGGTGGGAAAGCCCTCAGTAGCATCCACCACACAAAGCCACCCCCATCCCGGTGTCTGGCCGGGCATCGGGGCACCTCCACCTCACCAGGTCCTGGTTTCTATCTCCAGCCTGTGGGAACAGTCACGACTCCCTGTGGCAAGAGGTTAGCGGAGGGCCTGGAGGGCTGCTGAGCGTTAGCATCGGTGTGGTTTGTTACGCTCATTAATGATGTGGAGAAGGCAGCGTGTTAGCAAAAACGTGACATATTTAGGTTAGTTAAGGCTGAGGGACTCCGCTGCTGTGGGAAAGGATTGCACGAAGATATATGACATTCACCATGGGCCCATGCGAGATGATGCATCTTGGATAGACTAATCAAGATAATTCACATATATTGTCCTAAATTAATTATAGCCACTAAGTACAAGCCCAACGTGTCAATGCAGACAGCTCAATTAAGAGCTCCTATTCAATATATGCTGATGGTCAAAAGAGCAAAGAAAAGATTACAATGGGCAGAGAGCGTGGAGCAAAGCGGTGGAAATATTGCAGTATCGCTGCTTAAATCAGCACGGCTCTGCCAGCACGTGGAGGAGCGGAGGGCGGGGGTGATGGGCACGGGGCGGTGTGGCGAGAGGCTAAAAGGGCACAGAGGGACCTGCTGCAGCCCTCTCTTCCTGGTAACCTCTTAAAAATGGAAGGGATCAAGTATATGCAGCAGATTTTTAAGTAACAAGCAGGGAGGAGGGAAGAGCTATTTTTAAAAGCAAGCACTCTTTGGGTGAAGCAGGAGCAGCAGTTCCCATCCGTGCGGGGCAGTGACCCCAGGGTACAGCGCCCGTGCGCTGGCCAAGGAGAAAAGGTGGGGAAGAGGAGAAGGATGCGCCCGGCTCTGTGTACGGTGGGTGAGACCAGGAGTGGACGCTGCATCCCGGCTCGAGAAAGTACGTGGAAATATTGGAGAGGGCTCAGGAATATGGGAAACTGCCTTGGAGTGGGAGATCCCTTTCCCCGGGTACCTCGACGCTCATCGGGGCAGCCCGACGCCAGGCGCCCTGTGCCCGGGGCAAAAGGTTTCGTGTCAGAGCCCAGCAGTGGCTGCGGGCGATCTTGGGGCTGATTTCCTTCCTGCAGGACTCCGGCCAGCATTGTGCAATCTGTTTTCATTCCTATTTCATGAGATGTGAATAATTAATGAGAAACACAATGCAGGGAGGATAAGATGAATATATATATATACACACACATATACTCAAACACACACAGATATACAGTGTTAAAAAGACTTAAGGCTCAAATGTTTGGGGGATGTTGTGGCACAGCAGCCATGAAAACACAGGGCAGAGAGTAGGGGAACAGGGGAGAGTCCTAAAAGGCAGATGGAGGGTTTTTGAGGGATATAGAGGACGGGATACGGGTGCTGTGTCCTGTGGAGGAAAAGGCACAAGCAGGCTGCCCTGCAGAGCCCTCGGGGTCCGGCAGCGGGGTCCCCAGCCCTCCTGCCTCCCCAGGAGCTCGCCACAGGCCCAGGCATCTCCCCCAGCTCCTTCCCCGGAGGTGTGCAGGGCTGCGCTCCTCCGAGGAGAGGGCGATGCTGAGAGCTGCCCCGTGTCACTGCGGGGAAGGGGAGAGATCCCAGCGGGCGCCCATGCTGCAGTGGGGGGCGAAGCCCAAGGAAGGATGAGAAACAGCATCTCTGTGCCCTGGGGTTTTGCAGCCCCGAGGAAACCACCCTCCTCAGCAGCAGCCCAAGCCCTGCACAGCCCGTGAAGGGCTGAGTCTTCTGTGCACATGAAGGCTGGGCTGTTCCCATCCAACTGAGCGAGTGGCTGCATTGCGTGCAGCCACAATTTCACATGGGTGAAATCCAGAGGCTCTCCCTCCAGCTGCATGTCAAAGCCCATCACCTGCTGCATCAGGCCTCCCAACCACCAGCCAGGCCTGACAAGCGCTAATTGGTGGTAATTAGCCCTCCCACAGGGCTATCACCCTGCAGCCCCACCTGTCCCAGAGAGCCCACTGCCATCAGCTGCTGCAAGAAGAGGGCTGGTGTCCCCCCTGCCCTGCGCCGGGCGCTGGAGCTGGCCCCGCAGAGGGGTGAATCCCCCAGCATCGCCCCAGCCTGCTGGGACAGGGATGGGGACAGGGATGGCTGCTGCTGCCTTCCTGCAGCCCTGGCTCTCTGGGGCCAGGCACTGGAGCCTTGAGGAACAAGCCGCCTTCCCAGGAGCTAACCTGGAGCGATCCTGCAGCACAGCCCCTCGGCTGCTTTTCCACCCCGGAGCTGAGCCGTGGCCCGTGGCCAGACAGAGGTAGGGAGAGGGGTGGACATGGGGGATAGGGAGTGCCTCGAAGGTGGCCAGTGGTGCGGCTGCCGGCGATGGCTCCTGAGCTTGGGCATCACTGTGGTCATACTGACATGAGGAGCCTGGGAGCACCCCACGGCCCTGGCTCATGTTGCATGAAAGGGATTTGTAGGTTGTCTGCACCCCAGGAGGAGTCAGGCCCCCCTGACCTAAGGGGTGGACTTGGCCCCCTTGGTCTGTGCTGGTGGTAGTTATGGGGTCCCCATGCGGGGATGGCAGGGGTGCATGGCTGCACTTGCTGTCACCTGCATCCCGCCAGCCCCTGTGTCCTGGTGGCACTTTGAGCAATGCAACCAGCAGTGTGGGGGGCTCCGAGAGCCCCCTCAGCCGCACGTTCCCCAGGCAAAGCGCGCGGGGCCATGCCTCAGCCCCAGCCACGAGCTGGCTTCATGGCAGGACACAGATGGCGGCTGCTCCTCCTGACAGCCTGAGAGCGGGGCATCTTCCTCCTCCTCTCCCCTGCGAATCTGCTTTGCCCCAAGAACACCCTCTTATAAATAACCCCACTGGAGTCCTCCTCTCCATGGTGCCCTGCCCAGTGCCTGCCACCTTCCCCAACAGCTCATGTCCCTGCCACGACAGGGACCGGGTGCCGGGCTGGCATCGCTGGCAGGACAAGGTTTGCCCCCCTTGGGTTCACCCCAGCCTGGCTGTACCTGCGCCCGCCAGGGCTGGGGGCAGGCAGGGGCGCCCGCCGGCCGGTCCGGCCCATCCTGCCTTTTATCCGCAGAGTTGGTGGCTCCCGTTTCCCAGGTCTAATTTATCACCTCGCCTTTTTATAAACGGGTCATTTCCCATTCCCAGCCTGAGAGACAATTGCGACGGGCCCTGGCACCACGCCACGAGCTCCTTTCAACTTCATAGCGAGTTCATCAAAGGCCCGAGACACCATTTCCCCAAACAGTAAAAGTGTCAGAGCAAGAGGCGTGTTGGGGAGCCTCGGTGACAGCCGAGTGCTTAATTAGTGGTAATGCAGAGTTTACGGCCCCCCTCGCAACCTCCCCCCGGCCCCTTGTTTCTGGGAAGGGCGTGAAGGGTGAGACAGGTCTCTCTGCTGCTCGGTGACCCGTGATGTCCTCCAGCGACACGGCGCTGGTGGGGGGGACGGGGATGTCCCAGGCTGGCTGCTGCAGGAAGACGAGGAGAGATTTCCCTGTGCGGCGCTCACCCGAGAGCATCCCCATCCCCGGGTCCCCCTTGCACCGCGTCCCGCCCCAGCACCCATGGGTGCCCCGGCATCCACAGGCACCTTCTGGTCCCTGGCTGGTGAGTGACCAGGGAGGATGTGGGAAAGCCCCAGCGCGGGGTTAGCAGCGGAAAACTGGTTCCCACCCAGCCATCCTCATCCCAGTCACCATCTCTTGGCTCCTGCGATGCCCCACAGCCCCTCAAGACCCAGTAGCGGGGCACCAGGCCAGTTCGGGGGGCTGCGTACTGCTGTCACATCCCTTTCATTCCTCTCCTCTCTGTGCTAATCCTCTTTCTTTTCCTCCAGAAATCACCCTCCTGCCCATCACACTCCCTGCTTCTCTCAGGGCTATTTTTACTGTATCCTTTTGGCGATGGAGCAGCTAGAGCCGAGCACGGTGACTTGGGCATTCAAAGGCAGAGTATAAGCATTAACGGAGCTGATGGCATTATAATATTAGCACTCATCTCTCCCGCTTCCCTAATATGGCCTAACAGCAGCCGGGGTTTTTAACTGTGGCGGTGCCCTAAGCAGGGGCTTCTTGCTGCCTCCCACAGCCACCAGACCCATCCTCTCACCCTGACCTCACCGAGGGCCAGATTTTCCATCAGGAGCTGCCAAACAGAGGTAAGGCTCAGAAAGAAAACCAAGAGATTTGGTGATGTGGTGCTTCTTCCTCCCTGTGTGTGGGTACTCACAGCTCCCAGGAGAGCGGATCGCCGTGGGGAGCACAGCTGCCACTGCAAAGCCGGAGGTACGGGGAGGCTCCTGCATCACTTGGCCAGCGAAGTACCACATCCCGCTCTAGGATGAAGCTGGTCCCAGCCGAAGCACCTCTGTGCCTCGCTTTCCCACCTGCAAAGGTGACATGTTACCCCTCCTGGACACGCACGTGGCTGATGAGGATGAGCAAGGTGACGGGCAGTGCCGTGGCACTGCTTGCTATCCACGTTCCTGTTCCCCCCGGGGCCGGAGCAGCGCTGAGCTGATATAAAGCAGATATGAAGCTGATTTTCATTAGGGAGCAGTCTCGGAGGAGCGCCGGGTCTCGCCGTGGGGCCCCATTTACACCCAGTGGGGCTGCGACGCCGGCGGCTCTGCCCACTCCCCAGTCCCGTGCCCTGCGCCGGGTGGTGGATGGCAGCTCCCTGCCATCGTCCCACAGCACACAGGCAGCGCTGGCCCCGCTCCTCCCCAGGACAGGATGATGGCTGTGACAGACCGAGTCCCCACGTGCAGGACATCCCTGCCCAGAGGAGCCCGCGGAGGGACCTGGCAGCTCCTCAGCTCCCCGACACGTCCCGCCTGGCCACGGTTCCCCGCTTCGCCTCCTTGGCCTCGAGTTTCCCGAGCGCCAGGCTCTCCCCCCGCCACCCTCCTCGGCACGGCTGGGGCCTTGCAGCTACAACCAGGAAACTATAAAACTTTACAGAGTGCGGCTGGAGAGAAACAGGAATTGCTGCAGTGACTGCCAGAAGGGCCAGCGTTAGATTCACAAGATTTTCCAGGGCTTGGACTCGCCAGGAAGGGATTTATTCACCTAGGAGGAGCTGTAAAAACTAAAATTAAATTCTTCATCTTGGAAAGGGAGAGGGGGGAGAGAAAGAACAAAATGCTTGACGTCCCCCCAAATGCTCTGCTGGAGGCCAGGGCCTGGGGGAAGGGGGGGGGCACGTGGGGCACCCGCAGCTGCACCTGCCGAGCCCCTGGCCGAGGGGGCCCTGGCACCCACGGGGGTCCTGCCCCAAATACTGTGTGTTAGTGCTGCTTGTCCTGGGGACTGCGCTCAGCACTCCTCCAGCCTGACCTTTGCCTTCAGGCCATCCTTCGGGGGTCTCTGTGGGTGCCAAGGGGAAAGGTTGGGGTCACTATCCCCTCCTGGTCCCTGTTCCTGTCCCCCATGGCTCCGTCCCATGCACTGGCATCCCTGCTGCAGGTGAGGACAGCACCGGGCATGGGGTGGGGGCAGTTTGGAACCCCATCAAGGGGTGAGCACAGATGTTCCTGACGGCATCCGAGTGGCTTGGTGGGGGGTGTTTTCCCTGGTGTTTTGGGGGCTGGTAAGCAGTTAGGAGGAAAAACCCCTGTGGGCATTGGGGACATGCCACAGCACACCAGGTAGCCATTGCAGGGGACAAAGCGGTACCTGGCTGGGTGAGGAGCTGCTGCTTTCTGATGGGGTGCAGCTGATTTGGGGACTGCACCCAGCCCTCATCTCTGGGCCAACCAAGGCACCATGGCCTCCCCTGCTTTGTACTGGGGCCACGGGGACCAGAGCCGGCGCCTACCAAAGGAGAGCAGGTCCCCTCCCGTGCTGGGGCCACCATCTCTCAGCCTGGGGGGATCTGGGGACGGGGGCTGCTCAGGCACTCAGCGCAGTCCCAGGTGCAGCTCTCTGCCCGTCTGCTTTCCCTGCCCTCTGCTCCGCGGCTGGTGTGGGGCGGGCAGGTCCTCCCTCACCACCCTGCTCCTCCCCGTCCCACCAGGCTCCCACGGAGGTGGCAGGCAGGCACACGACAGGGTCACCAGGCCACGGGCCTGCCAAACCAGCCCCAGCACCCGTGGGCTGCCTGAGCAATGTGTCCTGCATTCCTCTACTCCTCCTGGCGGGGTTTTCCCCAATATAAAAGTCCATACAAAAGCCCACACTGCTGCCGGCTTTGGGGGACATTTTCCACATCAGGGAGCCAGGACAGCCAGTACAGCATCCCAGCCAGCACACGGTGGAGAGGGCTGTGCCGTGACAGGCTGTTTTTAGGAATATAGGGCTCACAAGGTGATAAATCTTACGTCGTTGGTCTCTTTGCAGCAAGCCGTGTTCCCGGAGCCTCGCCGCCGAGTGGCATGGGAAAGCATCCCGCCCCGGCCAGGGAGAAGCCGGGCTGCTCCTCCAGACGTGTGGAGGCAAAGATCAAACAAGGCTCACTTGGAAACCTCAGCAGAATTGTGCCAGAGGACACGAAGAACGTCCGGGCCGAGCCAAAGCTGCAGCTCTGCCGTCGTTGGCTCCCGGGGTGAGTGGGGCTGTGCCGGGGCCTGGGCAGCCCTGTGTGCCCGGCCGCTGGAATGGAGCACGGCATGCCAGCAAGGTGTTTTGTACTCATGTTTTCGGACTGGAAAAGCCAAGGGAAACCTCCAGGTGAGAAGTTTACGTACAAAATCCCATCAGCTGAGCACCCAGCTGCTGGCAGCGCTGTGTCGCCGCTGTCCTGCCCCGCCGGGATGCCCAGGTACCACTTTGCAGCAGTTTGCCTTTTATATCATTTTTTTTTGCCTGTAACAGATTTTACACCGAATGCATGGGAGCACTGCTGCGAAAGTATGTATCGGGGAATGCTCTTTTGTCACTTATTCTGATTTTCTTTCTATTTTTTGCCTCTTACTGCTGGTGCAGGCTCTTAAAATAACTGGCTACTTTAAACGTCGTCCCTTTGTTCCCCGGCTGAGCACCGCTGGATGCCAGCTGGAGAGGGAGGGAGGTGAAGTGTCAGGGAGTTTTAAAGGAGGTTTACAGTGATGGGGACAGCGTGTTACACCCCGACTCCTTTGAGCTGCCCTCTCCCTCGCTGCCGGCCGGGCCTCATGCCATGAGTTTTCCCAGGGAAACACTGAACTTGCAGGTTCTCAGATGGCCCCCGCGCCACCACCCAAATCTCATCCAGGCTCCAAGGGGGCAGCCATGGGTCTGTGCCCCAGCTTTGCAGCCTGCTGGCTGGATCCCCTGTGATGCCATGTCCCCCCGGGGACTCCTGCCAGCCCCCCTGGCTGCAGACCCCCACCCACGGGGCTGCCCCTTCCCCACCCTCGCACTGTCCCCTTTGCAGCAAACTTTTTGAATGATGAAAGCTCCCAAGCGCTGGAGGGGAGAGGGGGGGCAAAGGCCATGCAGCTCCCTTGACCCCAGTTAGTATGGGAAAGGGCTACAGCAGAACTGGTTAGGAACTGGGAGCGGGCCCCGGAGGAAGCAGCAGCTAAGCCTGGGCTTATCCCTCCCCAGCCGAGCGCTGGGGCAGCGGAAGCGAAGCAAGGGCAGGCCGGGCGCTGTCTGGCACCTCTCCCAGGACGTTTGCACCCTCATCCTCGGGTACCCCAGGAATGTGGCGTGGTGGGGAGGGGGATCCCTGCAGCCAGGGGGGACGGCAGGGGCACGGCCAGCCGGAGTGCTGCCAGCGGGCCGGGCTCCACCACCCGCGGGGCACCAGGGCTGGGTCGGAGCCCAGCTTGGAAGCACAAAGTCAGAGGCTTGTGCCATGCCTGGGCACGTCCCCTGCTTTGTTTATTCCTTTGGCTTATTATTTTGTTTGACTATTTATTCCTGGCTGCCTTTTTCTCACGGTGGCTGTGTTTATTTAGCACGGCTAGCCTGGGGCCCGCCGGGCTCACTCGCTGCTGCCGAGCAGAGCTGTAACCCCGGCACGGCGAGTGCAGCGATGGGAGCCCCACGCTGAGGTTTCCCCAGTGCCTGGTGGGGTGTTTGCAATGGGTGGGATGGTGTTTCAAGGGGACAGTGGGCAGAGGACAACAGGGTACAGGATGGTGGTCATGCATGCTTGGTGCTGTTGATGTTACCAACGTGCAGCCACACCAAAGGGCTTTGGCACCTGTGTGCCTTCCCACCAACACGGCCCTGCGGCGCTGGGGCGGCTGCGCTGAGCAGAGAAACCCTGGGCAGGAAGGAGATGAGTTTGGAAAGTGTGAGGGTGGCTCACAAAGTGATGCCACTCCCCCGCCATCAGTGATGCTCCTGGGGGACCCTGACTCCAAGAGCCCCCAGGGTCCCGGGTGGTCCCTGAGCCCATCTCCCTGGGGTACCAGGGTGATGTGGAGATGCCAGCTCAACCCTTCATTCCCAGGCCCCGTACGGCATCCCCCGTGGTGGCAGCCCCTGAGGACCCAAAACGCTGGGTCCTCTTGACACTGAGGATGCTGCTGCGGCTGGGGGCCGGGGAGCCATGGCAACCTGGCAAGGATGGGGGTTGCCATGGCGACGGGAGGCGCAGCATCCAGAGCTGGCTTTGGGCGAGGGATGCTCCAGGTGGGGTGGGAGGCAGGACTGGGGTATCCCTGGGCCCTGGGGATGCCAAAGCCTTGGCTCAAAGTCCAGGAAAGCCCCCCCTGCTCCAAGAGCAGCCCCTGGCCTGCAGTGCCTGGAGGGGGTGGCCAGGCAGGGGCTGGCGGGGTCCAGGCCCTGCACTTGGCCCTGCCACCATCCCGCTGTGCCCACAGACACTATCACCTCCAGCTGCTCCCAGGCAGCCACGGCGGGACACAGTGCCTGCGTGCTCGGTCCAGGGCAGCGACCGGCTCTGTGGGACATGCAGTGTCAAGCGAGACCTCTTGGCTTTTTGCAGCCAGGGGGTGGTCTGCTGAGCACCTCTGCATGCTTCAGATACAAGCATGAATCCCATATATCTTGTCACCCTGCTTGGGGGTCACTACCTCCCACTTAGGAATGGCTCTGTGGGGTTGGGCTGGGACACAGGGCAGGATTCAGCCCCAAAATCGCTCCGTGTTTGGAGACCATCTGCTCCCAGTGACTAAGGCAGGCACTAGGCTGCCCCCAAAGGTACGCAAAGGGTGTCTGTGCTGGCATTTCAGGTGTGGCCCCCTAAAACGTCACTAATGAGGCCAGGCTGCTAATTGCCTGGTCAGCAAAGGTGCCTGCATGGCCGGTGGGCTGTGTGAGGACCCCACCATGGAGCATCGCTGATTGATATCCCTGCCTCAGCCCCCCCAGCCCCATGGCCACCCACTCGCGAGCGCATCCCACCATGCCCTCTCCCACCGTGCCCCATCCTGCCGCAGGGCTGGGAGGCATCGAGGGAAAGGGGACAATGGGGGGGCGGCAGGAGGAAAGGGACCTCCCAGCTGGGGAGCACGCGGGAGAGTGACATTTGCCAGACACCGATGCTGGTTTTGATAAAGAGTGGGGGGCAGTTTGCTGCCCGCAGGCACCCATGTTTCCCACACCTCCCTGCAGCTGGGGCTGAGCCTCGGCCCCCGGCCCTGGAGCCTTTGCCTCCCCCCCCCAGTGCTGTCCGGGCAGAGCTGGAGCTGCTCAAGGCTGGATGCCTGCTTTCCCTTTTGGACCCGGTGGTCTGCGGAGCAGGGGGTGAGCACTGATTTTTTTCTTTTTGACGTAGCGTTTGCCAGCATCTGATGAGAGAGGGCTTGTACACAAGTGGACGGTGTCACCCAGACAGCATCAGCACGGTTGCAACACAGACCCTGCGGCAGATGGACACGGCCAGCTCTGCAAACACACAAACCTCATCGGATTTTGCAGGAATCAGCCCAGGAGCCACATTTCCAGCCACCCTTCCTCCTGACGGTGCCTCCCAGGGCTCTGGCACTGGCAGGCTGGGCCCTTTCCCCCTGCAGAAGCGGTGGCTGAGCTCTCCTACAAGTACACGCCAGCAAATGGGGCTGGCGGCCACTGGCAGGAGCTTGCAGCAGCGATTCCACCCTGAAGCTTGTGGCTGGGCTTTATATCCTAAGCCTGCTTCAAACTTTGCACTGGGAGAAGTGATTTGTCTGCAAATGTTATGTGGTTAAAATAAATGCAGAGAATTTTAATCCTGGGAATGTGGAAAGTAGGAGATTTAAAATAACAAAACCCTTTCATATGGCACTTAATCCGAAATTAGCTGGGTTTTAAGTTTTACAGCAGTAGCTGATCATTCCTCGGCCACCTCCTGCTCGGCGTGGGAAGGTGAGGGCTCCCCAGATCCTCGGAGCGGGGGGCGGCGGCGGCTGCAGGATGGGCTCTCCCGGCCGTGCCGTGCCGCACCGTGCCAGGGCGGTGCCGGAGCAGTGACGGCACTCTTTTTTTTTGTTGACATGGAATGGATCTCCCACAGCTACTTACGGTTTTAATTGCCCTGTGATTAAAGTTTTCATTACTAAGCAATTAGCACCTGAAATTTTAAGTGCTGAAGTGCTTAACTGCATCCTGAAGCTGCCAGAGGTGAGGGGTGGTGGATGTGGGTGGGACGGGAGAGGGTTTTGAAGTGGGGACCAGGAGCGGCAGAAGGTGGCCCCCTCGCCGGGGCCCAGCCGGGCTGGCACGGGTGCTGCCGGCCACCCCGGTCCCGCTGGCAATGCCAAGCGCCCGGCAGCGCGAGGAGGAGCACCCGGAGGGGTGAGGGCCCAGGGAGCCTGGGAAGGAGACAGGCTGGAGCCGGCACTGACCCGGTGGGAAACGGGCCGGCTGGGCAAGCTGGCACGCAGCGGTGCTCCCTGCCCTGGGAACGGGGCGACGGAGACCCCCGGGGCATCCCTTATGCTGGGGATGGCACGAGGGACCCCCCAGCAGCCGCATGGCTGCCCCGAGTGCCCACCCTCTGGGTGCTGCCCTTCGGACAGGGGACATGGAGATGCCACTTGATGCCACAACAGCCTCGCTGCAGCGGTACCCAGCCCAGAAACACGGGGGATGCCCCCATCCCAGCTTCCCACATCCCCAGCACTGCTGAGCTCTTGGTGAGCAGGGAATGGAGGCCTCTTGAAGGGTTTTTCCTCCCATCCACTCGGTGCCACCCTTCAAATGCACATCCCCGTATCCATCTCATGGTGATGCGCTCCCAGGGCTGGCTGCCTGGCGAGGAATGCCCTCCCTTCTGTTTGTTTTAAAACTCTTGCTGGGTAATTTCATTTGATGCCCCTTAGATCTTCTGAGAAAACAGGAATAATTGTTCCCTAATCACCTTCACTTTATTAAGCTGCAGCTGAGGTTGCTGCATGCAAACGAGGTGAGGGGCGGTGGCTGGGTGCAGCGGGCAGGGTGCGTGGGTGCACCCGTGTGCGTGGCCGTGGCCTGACACACACCACGCGTGTGCCAGCGTGACGTGGACCCGTCACCGGAGCACGTCGGGCTGCGTTTTGTAACGGGGAGTGACAGTCAGGCTTGCTCCAGAGGGATGGGGTCTCTGGGTGGGAAATTTCTCGCGGAGAGAGGGCTGGGTTCGGAGGTTTGTCCTCCAAACATCCATGGTCGTTGCGGCTTTTCGAGGCTTTCATCTCTTTTCAGCAGGTCCTGCCGCTCCCCGTCTGCATGGGAATGCCTCCCGGGGACACTGTGGGCATCGCAGCTTTGCCGTGCAGGCTGGAGGGCTGCTCTAAGGCAGAGCATCACCAACTCAGGTCAGTGCTGCAGACAGGCTCCCCTGTGCACCCCACGGCCCCACGTTTCCCCTCTCAGCCTGTCCCTGCCCATGCCGTGCTGACACGGTCCCTGCTGCAGCACGGTCTGGCTCCAGCCATCATCCCAAGGTGCCAAGGAGGTGTTGGTGGAGGGGACTGGGGCTGGGTGTGTGCATGCAGGGACATCGCAGGGCTGGGAGATGCCCAGGTTTCTACTAGAGGGCATGTCGCCCGGCCATGACATCACCCCATCCCCCGCGGGCCACAGCAGCGCCATCCTCAGCACCGAGTCCTTGCACAAGCAGGCGGGTTGGCGTGACAGAGCCAGCCCCTGCCAGCAAATACCACGCAGTTACCACAGTTATTTCCTATTGTGCAGGCACCGGAGCCCTGCCAGCGCTGCTCCCCAGGCCGCCCGCCCGCCGGCTGTGACACCCAGGCAGCGACCCAGGGTTGCCCGGCCAGCTACCTGTGCCGCTCCTGGCCGAGCCCCGAAATCCTCAGCCCCCGGCTGGGAACGTGGCACTGCGCCTGCCTGCTCCAGGGGAGCGTGAGCCCCCAGGGAGAGGCCAGCTGGCAGCGGGAGCAAGTGGGGGCTCGTTAATTACAGCATGCAGGGAGAGAGGGGATTATATGGAGCATCCTCCCCCCGCACCCCCCCACCCCCACCCCATCTCCCTGCTCCAGTTTCTCATCCTTTTTCTGAAATAAATTCCTTTTGGGCTGAAATTTGCCAGGCACGGCTTGGCTCCAAGGGGAATTCTTGGAGAAAGTTTAAGTAAAATTGCTTCAGCCATTTTTAAGTTATTCAAGTGTGAATAAGCAATTTCCCCATGTGCTCCGTTCAGAAATTTTGTGCTTGGGTAACTCAGACCTCTGGAATCGCAGAATAAATGAGGTTTCTGCATCTCACTAAGCCGGCAGGCTCGAGCTGCAGGGGTTGGTACGGCGTCTCCGGCGGGGAGGATTTCCAGGGAGACGGCAAACCTTCCCACCCTGAGTCTGGCCTGTGTTTAAGTTTCATCAGCCCCCACCGCCCTCCTTCCGCGCTGCCACAGCATCATACCCTGGTATACGTGTCAACGGCTGCTTGCTTCTCCGTTGCTCTTCTCCTTCAGTGACAGCATGTCCAAACCATGAACTTTTGCTTCTTTGCTCAAACTTTGGTGTTTTCCAGTGGGGCGACCCACCTTGCTGCTGCTTTGCTCCCCAGCTGCTTCCTTTTCCCTGAAGAGCACAACACTCCGCTTGCTCCTTCTCCTGTCCCTTGCAGAGATTTATCACTGTCATATGTCACGTCCATCTTAAATTAGCACGCTGGCTCTCTTGAGAACAGCTTTTCCCTTCGGGATCTGTGCCCAGCAGTGCTGGGGTGCTGCGGCAGCCCTCGGGGCATGGCGTCCTGGCGAGGCTCCCCACAGCTCCCAGGGGTTCCCAGCATTCCTGCAACAGGGATTGGGCTTCTCCAAATTTTTGGCAGCTCAGGCAGACCCAGGCCCATGCTGATCTCTGTGGCCAGGGCTTGGAAAGCCCAATCATTCTGGGACAAGAAAGGAAAATGCCCATCCGTGGCCCTGGTAGGCTTGTGCAGCAGAAGGAGGAGGTGATATGGACACACTCTGCATCCATCCACACTGCAGAGAGGCCCACCGTGGCCAGCCCCGATAACTTCCCAAATTCTCTGTCCTGCTGGGAGCCGCGGGGAAGGTGGCTGGGAGCGTGGACCCAGAGCCACCCCACTATGCCGGCGTGGGGCCAGGGCTGGGGCTGCACGGCAAGGGAGCTTCTGGGGCAGGTTTCCGGGGTGGGCAGCTCTGGACCAAGGCTGCCTGGGGCGATGCGCCCAGCCATGCACCCCACTACCCCGGACCTGCTGGAGTTCCCAGCCACACTGGGGACCAGGGGCATCAAAATGCCCCATAATCAGGGGCTCAGGGAAGTTTGCTCAGCCCTCAGCCAAGGCCCAGCATCCCCAGGCATCCGAGGAGGAGATTTGTGGTGTGGCACAGAGGACCAGGACAGGTCACAGCACGGCAGGGATGTGTCCGTCCTAAAGGATGTGGCAGTGTTGTCTCTGGCCACAGGGACAGCGTGTGTGCACCGTGCCGAGGGAGCAGAGTCTGTCCCACACAGGGTCCCAAAACCTCCCAATAGCAATGGGAGAAGAGAAATGGGAGAGGACTGAGGCACCCACAGACTCGGAGGCCGTGGCTGCATGCATGGTAGCCAGCACTGTGTCCCACAAGGAGCGCAGTGGGGAAGGCACACTGGGGGTGGGGGAAGAGGGTGCTGGGGGGGGGTCACTGCAGGGTGCTCTCTGTCTGGTGTCACCTGGCCGGGATCCCAGTGCTCAGCCCTGTCACCAGGGTGGGAATCACAGTGTGGTGGGGACGGGGTGGGATGGGATGGGATGGGATGGCTGGGGTGGGATGGGATGGCTGGGACAGGACAGGGTGCAATGGGGTGGCACAGGGTGGGATGCATGAGGTGGTGGGATGGGACTGTAGAGGATGGGACGGCAATGGGTGGCACAGGTAAACCAGGCTGCCAGTGGTGGGGCGCAGAGGGGCCCGTGGGCCCGTCAGCACACACCCCAACAGGCTCCCGCACTCACCCGCACCCGGTGGGGGGCAGGGCGGGTCTGGGGCTGCGGGCCGGGACGGGAGCGCGGCCCCTTTAAGAGCCCAGTTCCGCGGGCGGCCGCTGGGTGGGGCGCGCTCCCCGCCCTGCACTTCCCGCGCTGGGGGGCGGGGCCACCAGGGGCGCGCCGGGCAGCGCCCGCCCCCTCCAATTCATCTTTCCGCCGAGGCTCCGCCCCCCCACCCGCCACCGCCCAATGGGCGCCGCGCTCGCCGTCGCCAGGGGCGCCGGGTTGCCAGGGGCGGGCTGATTGGCGGGCGGGCCCCGCCCCGCGCGGCTCAGCGGCGGCAGCGGCGGCGGCGGCGCCAGAGCGCGAGCGTGGCGCGGCGGCGAGAGGAGCCGCGCGTGGCGCCGAGCTCGGGACTGCCCGGCGGGGCCGCCCGCACCGCCCCCCGCCATGGCCGCGGCCCGCCCGGGGGCCCCCGCACCGCCGCCGCCGCCGCTGCTCCCCCTCCTGCTGCTCCTGGTGCTTCCCGGCGGCCGCCGCGCTCTGGAGGGTGAGTACCGGGCGGGCGTGCCTCTCCGCCGCACCGGGGCCCGTGCGACCGCACACACACACGCACGCACGCACGCACCCTCCAGGGTTGTCCCCGGCCCGCAGGGCCTCGTCGGCGTCCGCCGTCGGCTCGGCTTGTCGCGCCGCGGACGCCCGGTTGTCCCCGCGGGGAGCTCGCCGCCGCAGCGTGCCCCAGCCCCGCTCCCAGTGCTGAACCGCCCTCGGTAGGTTTCAGAGTCAACGCCCCGTGGAACGGAGCCCGGCGCGGCCGAGGCGCGGCGGCCGCTGCTGGCAGGGAGCGGCGTCTCGTTGGATACTCGCTTCACGTTCCGAGGCTTTTCGCCACGACCGAGAGGGCTGGAAAATTAATATTTCTTTCAGTGAAAGCTCGCGGCGTGCCAGAACTGGTGGGGCCGCCGGAGGAGTGTCCGTGTGCCGTGTCCGGCTCCGTCCCTTCCCCGGCTGGGCTCGCCGCGCCCGCCGCCTTAACCCCCGAGGCTCCGGCGTGGGACCGGCGGGACGAGTGGTCACGCGTGCCGCATCCATCCCCGAGTGGGGGGGAGAGAGGGCAGCCCCCCGCGCCCCGGTGGAGTTGGGAATAAAAAGAGGGTTAATTGTCGTGTGTGTGTGTGTCCCGGAGGGTGAATCCCGGTCCGCGGGGCAGCGCCGTCACCCCCCGCCCCGGTTCTGAACAAAAAAAGCGGCTCCTGGCCCCGCTGGGGGACCGGGGGGTCCCGGGGCGGGCGAGGGGGCTCGTACCGGGGAGAAGGAGGAGGGGGTCCGGGCGGGTTTTTGTCTCGGCACAAAGTGTGCGCGGCTCCGGCCGGGGGCGGCGGAGCTCCGGTGTCCGGTAACCGAGCGGCGAGAAGAGGGCTGGGGAGGGAGAAAGCCCGGGCGGAGAGGAGCGGCGGGTGCCTCCGCCGCGGCGGGGGGGGCTTTTGTGTGCTCGGAGGCAGTTCTGTGCTCGGGCTGCCGCTGCCGTCTCCCCGCGGTGCCGGGTTGGGGCTGCGGCCCCGGGGGGGTGACCGTGGTGGGCAGGAGCCCTTCCCCGCTGCGAGTTCTGGGGGGACACATTTTCTCCGGCTTTGTAGAAAGTTTGGGGGGGTGCTTGTTGCCCGTGTTCCTCCCTGCGATTTTTTTTTAAATTCCCTTTAAAGGGGAAGAAATTTTGAAAAATCATCCTTCTTTGTACGCCGGAGGAAAGGGAGCTGTGGGCCTGCTCGGTCCGTGAGCTCCGGGCTGAGCGGGAGCCCCGCGGCAGGAGGGGAAGGGAGCAGCCAGCCTGCACCCAGCCCTCTCGGGATGGAGGCTCCCGAGCACCCACCCGGGAGCTGCCAGGCCGAGCCCTCCCTCTGGAGAGGTGCAGGAGGATGAAGTTGTGGGCAGGGAGCCTGGCAGGGCCCCACACCTGCGGGCAGCCCCTCGCAACCTGCTTCTTCCCATCAGCGGTTTGGGAACCGGTGAAGGAAAGCCGGCACGGGGGCTGGCAGCACTGGTGTGCATCGCGCTGTCCCGTCAGTCCCCAGTGAGATGGGGAGCCCCGGCCTCTCCCCCGCCGCTGCCCCGGGATGGAGCGGGGTGAAGAGCCGGATGGAGAGAAAATAAACAGCTCATGCTGAGAAGTCGCTGGGTTTTCTCTACTTCCCAAGCGTGCAGAGGGGTCAGGGGCCGATCATGCTGCCCGAGGAGGTCAGGGCCCAGCTGGGTGCCATCCCGATGGGACCGCTTCAGGGCTGGCTGGCAGCCGCCCAGCATTTTTGGGGCTGGCCCTGATTCCCCTGGGATTTTCTTTTTATTTTTTTTTCTTTCCCCTTCACTCTTGTCCAAGCTGGAGGGAAAGTTGCAGCTGGGCCGGGAGAGGTTTCTGCCTTGCCCGGCATTAGGAAGCCGTTGCTCGCGTCAGGGTGAGCGAGCTCCCGTGCTCCTGCTGCGCTGGGCATTTCTGGCTGCTTGCAGCGCTGCTGCCTGACGGGGACCGGCGCATTCGGGCGGTTACCGTAAACCTCGCGTGCACGTTCGTTTGGATACTTTAGTGCTGATCATAAATCTGGTGTGGCCGTAAATCTGTGCGCACATCCTGGAGACGGCAGTGAGCGGTCCCCGGATTCGGCCACCTTGCTGTCCCCTCCGAGGGGACAACGGGCTGAGCTTGCGGCCGGTGCCCGGCTGGGAGAGCAGGGGGCTGCGGGGCTGGCTGGCACTGCCCGTTCCCGGGGGGATGGCGGGGAGTTGGGTTTCTTTACAAGGCCCCATGGGGGTGGAGGGGGAAAGCCGCGCTCGGCAGCAGCTCAGTGAGGGCTTTGTGCTGCCGAGGAGAAAATGGTTTCTCTCCAGATCCTGTAAGTGCGCTGGGTCTGTTTGAAGTCACAATGTGTTTTTCTTCTCCGGTTCAGCAGTCCCCAGGCTGGCTGCAGAAGGAATGCTCTATCTGGGGGCAACAGCGGAGCCTTTCTCCAGTGCAGGGGTTGGAGCCGAGGAGTTTGTTCCAGCGGGGCTGTGGGAGCAGAGGCCCCACGGGGAAGCAGACGTGGTGAAACGGCACGGGGAGAGTGCTGCGAGGCCCTTGACGACCGTCCGGGGATAAAATCCCAGGCTTCAAACCGCCCTGGCCCGGGGGAGCGCGGATGGCCGCGGGCTCGCTCTGCCTGTCGCCCCGGGGTTGTGGGTGGGCTGGGACTGGGACCTGCTCTCCAGAGGAACCGCTGTGCTGCCGTGCTCCTGCCCAGAGCAGCCTCTCTGGGCACGTTTAAAGTTGGGGTTTCCCATGTGCTCCCCCACGAATCCCCGCACAGAGGCATCGGCATTGCTGTGCATAGCCCTGAGCCGACTCGGGCTCTGGTGAAATACCCAAACTGCCCCGAAGCAGGAGGATTTCCAGGGGGGATTCTCCTCATCTGGGCTCTGCCTGTTTGCAGCTCCCAGACCCTCGCCGGGCGTTACACAGGCTGACCATGCTTCTCTCTGTACCGGCAAACCCCGGCTTAATTGACCCCTGGGCTGGAACTGCCAGGTATTTTCTTGGCAGGGAGATTTGCTTTCCGTTTAATTACTTTTCACTGAAATGGCATGTTTCTCGGCCAGGTGATGGGGGGGAAGTTAGCCCTGCTGTTTTATTGATGCTTGGGGTAGGGCTGCGAGGGAAAGCAGGTTGTGGGGCTCCGCGGTGCTCGCTGGATTCATTAAATCTCCCGTTCCTTGCTAAAAGCTCCTTTCAAGGAAGCCCGCCCCATTCGAGCTCCCGAGGCGGGGAGGAGAAGGGCTTTCTTTTGTGTCAAGCGAAGCGTGCAAAGAGCTGGGGAGAGGGAAAACTTGCAGCACCGGCGTCCATTCGCAGCCCCGCGTTTCTCCCCGACATGAGAGGCTGCAGGGCCGTGCCTGCCCGGCCCTCGCAATTGGGAATAGCGGCCTCTGGTTTTTAAGGAATGAACCGAAACTCCTTGTTTTGTTGTGATGACTTACTGCGAGAGATATTTGGGGAAACCAGTTTGTTGCATTTTCTTTCCCTGAGCCGTTTGCTGCTGCCACTGGAGCAGGGGAGCTTGGCGTTTAATTAAAACAGCCCGAGCAATCTGAATCACAGACTTGCATGTTTTTAAAATTGTAGCTGTTCCTGTTGTGCTTAGTCAAACTGGTTTGTCGGGATTAAGCGTCTCTGCCTGGGAGCCGTGCTGGGGGAAGGGTGTCGGGGCGGCCCCGGGGTCGGGATCCCCATTCCCAGCTGGCGGAGGCGGCAGGGTGGGTGCCAGCCTCCCCCTGGGAACGGGGCACTATCCCCAGGGGCCGCGGTGGAGCTGGTGGTTGCCATCACCCCGTCCTTCCCGGGGTTGAAGCTGTAATGAGTTGGCGTCGCTTCTGGAGCAGGCGCGTTCCCAAGCGAAGCGTTTGGAGGGCAGCGGGGATGGGGGAGCCCCTCCATGGCCATGAAGCTCCTTGCGGGGAGCCAGGCATGGCCACGTGCCCCCAGGCTGCCATCTTGAAGGCCGGGCAGCACTTTGCAGTAGCATTCCCACCCGGCTGGGACAGTCCCATTTGAATTTGTGTTTTGGTTTTATGTTGTGTTTTTTTGTTGTTGTTGTTGCTCAAAAACCAGTCCTGCGCTCAGGCTGGGGCGGGGCTGGTGGCGGGGCACGGGCCATCCCCTCGCGGAGCTGAGCCCCATGCAGGCTCCGTGGGCAGCCCCACGGGAGCCATTTTGTGGGGCAGGTGAGCGGCCTGCCCGCAGAGGGCCAGGCGTGGTGCTCTTGCCGCGGCCTCGTCCTCCCACGCTTGGTCTCCGGCATCGCCCACGCTCGGCGTGGCCATCGAGGCCTCGTGGGGCCAAGCTTGGGAGCGGGGCTGCATCCCCTTCCCGCAGGGCCGCCATTTCCAGCGGGGCTTCAGCACTCCCCTGGTACCTGCTTTTCCCCTCGGCTCAGCCAAGCCTGCCATCCCGTGCTCCCCGAGGCAGGAGGGAGGAAGCCCAGAGCCGGCTTCGCATGGCCGCCCTTCTGAGGAGGAGAGGGAGCCATCTTGGGAAGAGGCAGGAGCGCAGCAGCAGGGCCGAGCACTGGCCCCATGGCCGCTCTCCCTGCGTGTGCCAGCACATGCCGGCCGGGGATCCCAGGCTGGGGCAGGGGGATATTGCTGTGGGGGTCTTATTTTATTTTATTTTATTTTATTTTATTTTATTTTATTTTATTTTATTTTATTTTATTTATTTTATTTTATTTATTTTATTTTATTTTATTTTATTTTATTTTTATTTTATTTTATTTTTATTTTATTTTTATTTTATTTTTATTTTATTTTTATTTTATTTTTATTTTATTTTTATTTTATTTTATTTTATTTTATTTTATTTTTGCCCGTCGCTAAGCTCCGTGCCGCCGGGGCCTGGGGTTTCTCACGCATGTGGCAGGAGCTGTTGACAAACACCTGTTTCCCGGCCCCTTCCCCAGGAATGCCCCGGGGGGCCCGCAGGGACTGCAGTGCTGGAGGGGGGGAATAGCAGGGACACCCCCTCTGCGGGTCCCTCGCCCCTCCCAGGGGAGCCTTCGCCCAGGGCTTTCCTGCCTGGTGGCAGCTGCTGCGGGATTTTTGCCTCCCTGTTCCTCTCTGAGGTGTGGCCGTCGCACAAGGCTGCCGAAACCTGTCCCTGTCCCAGGGAGGGGACACTGCTGCCACTCTTCCCCCCCCAGACCGGTCCTGCTTGTCCCTTGGGTGCTCAGCCGCCTGCCCAGCGAGGGCTGGGGCGAAGGAGGGACCCCGCGGGGCTGGGGGGTGCTCGGCGGGCGCGCACGCACACGCGGCGTGCGATCCAAGGCCTTTTTTTTATTAATGAGAAAAATGTGCAGGGCTTGAACGATCGCCAGGAACAGATTTATTCTAGTTCCCCAGAAATTAAACTGAAATGAAGGAGCGAGTCAGCCCAGCCCGGCACCCCCTCCTGACTCTGTGCTTGTTTTAACTCTGGAAGAATCTGAGTTTGGGGGTGGGGGAGGCAGGGAAGGAGGGGGAGGGATATTTGGGTTTAAGCAGTTCCAGATGGGCTCGGTGCTCGAGGAGAGCCGAGGAAGCGAGCGGAGAGCAGCGCGGAGATTTGGGTAACTGCCCCAGGCAGGAGAGAGGAGGGAGATCTTGGCAGAAGAACCTCCAGCTCCGCTCTGCCGGGATGGGATGGAGCTTGGCAGCCGAGCCGCCCTGTCTGTGGGGCAAACCTTTGGATGTGCAGCGAGTAACCTTTTTTGGGGAGGGGATAGGTTGCTGCTTTTTTTTCTTGCCTTTTTTTTTTTAAATATGATTACTCCTTCCCTGGGCACTTTCCAAAAGTACAACCTGGAAAAAAATGGAGCTGGAGGGGGGAGAAGGGCCTTTTGGATCTCAGCCTGCTGCGAACAGTTGCCCTGTGGAGGCAAGCCTGCAGCACCGACCGCGTTCCCTTCCTTCCCCCGGGGACTTCGGGGCTCTCCATCCACCCACGCCAGCCCAGCTTGGCTTGGTGGCCCCGTGGGGACACCTGCCCCATGAAGCCACAGGGCGATGGAGCTGCAGAGGGAGGCAGCGGGAACGTCCCAGTCACAGCAGGGCCTGGAAACGAAGGCGGCTTCGCGGGCTGATTTGCTGCCTACGTCCTGGTCAATGGCATTCGTGGCTCGAACAGGTCTGGCGTCTCCCCATCGGATGAGTTATTCCTGTGGCAGCGGAGGGTGGCTGTGTGGCCATTCCTGCTGGGGACAGTGACCTGTAAATCTCTCCTGCCTGCCTGGCGCGACTAGTCACCTTGTCCCACGGGAGCCCATGGCGGGGAGCTGCAGTGGGCAGCCCCTTTGCCTGGGCCAGGCAGGGACATGCCCATCCGGAGCAGGAAGCAGTCATTTTAAGGCCGGCAGTGTGACTGGCAGCAGGCAGGGCGGAGGGGCTGTCCGTGGGGTCTGTCCATTCCCCTTGCCTGCAGCCTGGCAGACCAAAAGAGGCTTTTCCCCCTGGGCGAGGCGAAGCAGTGAGCACCAGGGCGCATCCACCACATGGGCAGGGACGGCAGCTCTTCCCCGGCCGAGCTGACCCCAGCATGGCACACCGGGCTCTGACATCCGAAATCCCCACGGTATTAATAGAACAGTAATTGCAGTGCAGGGCTGGACTCGGGCAGCTGGCTCACGTCCTCTCCCGACGTCCGTATGGCCTTTCTGCGGGACCTGGCAGGGCTCAGGCAGCAGGCTGCACGTGTCCTTGGCGTGCGATGGCAGGACAGCAGGGCAGGAGCCTGCCGTCCTGCAAAAGCCCTGGGCTCCGAGTACCATGCTTTGGAGGGGGCTGCAGTGTGGGTGCCAGCGGGCGCTGGAGCCTGGCTTGGCACAGCCCTGCCCTTCCCCAGCTCGACCCAGTGCGTGACCGCGAGGAAGCGAACACCCATCCCTCCCTGCATCCCGTGTGCTGCCACTTGATCTGCTTTTCACAGAGCTGGCACCTGTCCTCTCTCACATGCTTCAGTCTGTCTCGTGACCATCAGGAAACAGCTCCTGGCGAGGAGCACGCGGCCGGAAAACTCTCTTCAGCCAGTTAGCGACCGGCGGGTGGGTGACGGAGCAGGGCTGGAGGGAGGGAGTGCTCCTGTTCCCCCTCCATCCCGCATGCCAGGCAGCTCCCGGTCATCCGGGAGCTGGATCTGCCCCTCCAGAGAAGGTACAGGGCATTGCGGTCAGATGGGGGGACTGTGAGGGAGATGCAGGTGGCCAGTGGCTCAGAGTCACGGTGCTGTCTCCCTGCGTGAGGTTGTGATAGCCCAGTGCAGGTGCAGGATTCGGAAATGGAGTATGCATCCTTGGAATTGGCATCTCGGGCTCTGCCGCGACTTTACCGCGGTGCCAGCGGGGCCGGGACTGGCAATGGCGCCGGGGCCGGTGGTGCTGCCCATCCTCGGCCAGGCTCTCTGGGGCAGGGACTGCCTGTCCTTGTGCGTGCGTGTGTGATGTGTACAAAGGGGCCTTAATCTCAGTTGGGGCCTCTGGGCCCTGCCATAATGCAGAAATAATGAGTCTATTATTAAGTGCCCACAGTACTTCTTCACTCTGGTGGCTCGCCTCCAGCAGCAGGCAGAACCTGCCCCGCTTGAAGTGGATGTGTCATCATTTGCCTCAGCAAATCCGATCCCCTTTGATGATGGGCCAAACGCCCTTGGCACAAAGGGCCACAGCTGTGATACAGGCCCCATTTTTTTTTTTTTTCTTGCCCCTCCTCTCTTCCCTTTGTTCCCAGTTCGTTGGCAAGTCTTCGGCTCGCCCCGAACCTGGGGCAGGCGCATTGGTGGGCATGGGCGGTCCGAGCCCCCACGTCCCCCCAGAGCGGGACGGGGTCAGGGGCCGGCTGCCATGGCAGCCCTGCGTCTCCCCGCGTGGTGCTGGGGAGCAGCAGGCACCCTGCTCGGTGTAAGGACGGGTTCCCAGCGTGGGTGGCGATGGGGAGCGCTCCAGCCCTTCCCTTGGGCTGAACTGCACCGCCCCTGGCCCGACAGCCGGGGAGACCAAGGGTGGGACCCTGCACAGCCCCCCGGCCTTGTGCCGGACACCCGGGCATGCAGGAGGGGTCCCCAGGAGAGCCGGGATTCCCCGGGGAGGCTGTGGGGTGCGTGGGTTGTGCGGCGTGCCGGCAGTGCTGCCAGCCCCGTCCCTGCAGAGGGAGCTGGCAGACAGCATCTGCCGGCACCTTCGCCAGAGCTCCCAAACCCCACTCCTGGCACCTCACTGTGGGTACCCCCGGCCCACCCTGGGTGCTGCCTGCCTCCCTCCCTGGCTGCAATCTTCCTCGCCACTCTTCTGGCTCTGAGCTGCATCAGCAAGAGCTTCCCCGCAGTGCAGCTCCGGCATGAGGGGCTGCCGAGTGTCAAAACCTCCCAGCGTGACGGCTCCAAAGCTGCCGTCTGCAGGGTGCTCCATCCACGGAGCGTGTGCTCTGCCTTGGGCTGAGCGGGACAAGAGTGCTTTCCTCTTGCAGGCAGCATGTGCGAGTCCCCTGGCCTCGGAGAGTGGCTATCCCCTGCCTGGGAAGAGGATGACCATAGGGTTTAGCTGGGGTCAGAGGGGGAAGGACCCTCCCGGAGGAGGAGGAGGGATCCGGATGGGCGGCACGCTCTGAGAAAACGCATCCCGGGGTCTCCCAGACCTGACATGAGCACAGGGCGCTCGGTGCGACTCGGCTTTTGTGTACGCGAAACGCTCGTCAGCGGGAAAAGTGCAACCTCAGGTTCTCTCCCACAGGCAGCTCTTTGTTCCCAGATAAAGGACCTTACACCAAAGGCCCTTTGTGCCGCTGCTCAGAACGGTGCCGGGATTAATTGTACTGATAGGTGCTTGAATGGGGAGCGCGCAAGGCCGCTTGCTCCTGCCATAATTATCTCCAAAACGGAGGAGGAAATTTAAAATGTGTGGGGAGATGCCCCTTTTGGTGGCTTTTTGACTAGCAGGCAGTCACCGAGACTGAAAGTGCATCCCTAAACATACTGCTTTTCCTTCCAGAGGAGCATGGCTCGGTGGCGAGGGGGAGAGGCATCCAGCACCACCTCGAGCAGCCGCTGCAGTGGAAGGCAAGCCATGTCCCGGGGCAAATGGCTCAGCCATCGGTGCTGTCTGCAGGAGCTCGGCCCATATGGCTGGGCCAGGCCACTCGCCCCACGCCGAGCTCCTGCAGACATGGTGCCATGGTGTGCACGGCTCCCGGAGAGCACACGGGCACGTTGCAGAACAGGTTCCTCTGTTTGCGGTGAGGCTGCGTGGGCGTCTTTACTAACTTTCCTCCCTTGCCTTCTTCCAGGATGCTTTTGACTTGCGTGAGCTGCCTTCTCGTCGGGGCAAGGAGCTGGCACCCCTACCTTGCCAAGTGCATCCTGAGAAAAGCCGGCAGTCCCCATGTTCAAATACGAGAGCGTTCGAATCTGAGCCGGTTGGTGAAGACGATTGAGTCTTCCCCAGCGGCTTCATCTTGAAAGAATTTTGATTTCACACCCCCGCCCCCCCCTTTTCTGGCTCAGCCATCGCTGCCGCGCGCGTCTGCCGCTCAGCAGTGCGAGACGGGCTCTCTGGGCCCCTTAGAGGGGGAGTTCAAACGTTTTCGCTGGCCTCAGACCACGCACGCTGCATTCCTGAGCCCCTGCACGGGGAGGAAGAGGTCCCCGGCTCCAGATGGGTCCTCGCCAGGGCTTCAAACGCCCAGTGAACTGCTGGGGACTCTGCAGAGGTGATGGGAGAGCTGCTGGCAGGGAACCCCTGTTCAGGGTGTGCTTCGGAGGAGATTTTTTGCAGGGCAGGGAGGAGGCAGCCAAAGCAATGCTCACAGCCCCATCTGAGGAGTGAGGCTCTTTCCCTGCCCTGGGATCCCACTCTGCTGTGGAAATCCTGAGTTTATGTGGGGGTGACTGTGACCTGCTGCACTCGCTGGAGCATAGTAAGGCTCCTGTGGCATCCCTTGCCTTTGCCCAGCTGAAGGTAAGGAGAGGACAACTCCCCAGCGCTGCAGACAGTGATAAAGCAAGCCTTAGGGTGACTTCCCCAAGCTGGCGAAATTGGGAGCCAATTTCCCGTTGACTAATGGGACCAGGCTCTCGCTGTGGCGCCCGGGATTGAGGTGGCTTTGACTCACTGCTCGGCCAGCCCTGACGCTGTTCACATCCCTCCGAAGCACCTGCAAACCTGAACTGAGCCAGGAAAGTGCTGGTGGCACCTTCAAGCCCACCTCTGGCACCACGTGCCGGAGGGAGAGAGCAGCTGGCTGCTTCCAAACCACTGAAACCCGGTGCTTGCCCATCTCCCCAGCCCTGGCCGCTAGCACATGCCCTTTCATGGGGGGCCAGTGCTTGGTGTTTGCAGGAGAAAGGACACAGGTTCGGTGCCAGGCTGCTGCGAGGTCTCTGCGGCAGCCGGAAGGGCAGAGAGCGATTTCTGTGGCTGGCTCGGCTCGGCACGCTGCCGCCGGCCCCACAGCCATGCAGCACAGCAGCCCACGGGGCCGTCCGCCCATGACCTTCACGGGCGGTGGGCTGCGAGGGGCTGGGGAGCTCCGCTGGCCCCACTCGCTCCCGTGGCTGCAGGAGACCCCCGCTGCCCTCTGTGCTCGGCCTTTTTCCTTTAGCTGAGTTGCTCAGTGATTTTATTTTTAATATTTCCCCTCCCTGCTCTCTCTCTCTGCAGTTTACGTGGCTCTTGCGCCAGCAGCTGGCTTGGCTCTGTCAGTTTTTTCCCCCCTCCTCTGCTGGTCAGATGCAGATGCTGCCAAATTAGGATGCAGGCAGCGAGCCTGTCCAGCTGCGTCTCTGCCCCAGGCCGGCGCTCCTGGGGAAGGGCAGTGCCGGGGGGGACGGCTGCCCACTGCCCTGTCGTGGGGCCGGGCCAGCATGGGGAGGGCTGCTGCCGTGGGGACTGCTGGCGTGCAGGGGAGTCCCTGCACCCCCTGGGCAGGTTTGGGGAGCAAAGCTCCCCTCGCGCCCCAGGATCAGGGGTGCCTGCACAGTCAGGTCCGGCCCAGCTCTGCCGTGCCTGGGATCCCTGTGCCATCCGCTCGCGGGCACACCCTGCCACCCTGATCCCCACCGCGTCGCTCATGGGCACCGGCCCCATCCCTGGGCACGCAGGGCGCCCCTTCCCCACTCCCCCCGCAGAAACACCCACCCAGCTGCCGGCGCCGGCAGTGGGGCCCTTCGCTGGCCGGACCTGTGTGGGGTCTCTGCGCCGGGACTTGGCAGCCCGGTGCACCGTCGGTGCCGAGCACGTGCTTGGCTCTGCTCCGCTGGCGGCGCGGCGTGCCTGGGCCCTCGTGCGGCACGCTGTGCCCTTATTAGGGCAGCCGCCGTGCAGGGCCCGTCCTTGTCCTTCGGAGAGGTGCGGGCAGCCCTGCTCTGCGACCTGCTCCCCCATGGCCCGGCACCAGCTGCCTTTGCTGGCAGCTGTCCTGGCACAGGGCTCTGGGGGACACAGCACCGTCTCAGGGGGGGTCTCACGGCCGCGCGGAGCCACTCTCCGGCCCCTGCCGCAGTCAGTGCCTGATGCTGTGGGGAAGGGAAGGAGAGAGGACAGCGGTTTGCTGCGTCCCCTGGGCAGTCAGTGCCGTGGGGACTGGGCAGAGGCTGCCTGTGGGCGCCCAGTCCCACCCTGCACCCCAGCCCTCCTGGCATCCTCGTCACAAGTCCCTCTTTGTTACCCTTCTTGCTTCTCTCTCAGTTTTTGCCAGATGCCCCTTAGATTGTGTTTTTGAGAAACGGCAAATGACCACTGCCCAGTAACCACCTCTGCGCTCCTCCTGTTTGCAAACTGGTGTCAGTTTGTCCTCCCTGCTGCCCCTCTGACCCGCTCCCGCTGTCCAGGCTGGAGAGCTGGCACCAGGAAGGGGTTTCCTCGCTTTGCCCCTCGTGCCATGTCTGCTGCTGGTACCTGATGGCACTGCTTTTATGTTCGCCTCCTGCCCAGGCTGGTCGTGTGGAGCAGGCTCGCTGGCCAGGCTGGGATCCTGGCAAACAGTGAGGCGGGTCAGAGAGCCCACGTGTCCCCAAATGTGCTTGTTTATCTGTGCTGCGGTGGCACTCGTGGCCTGTCCGTGGGTGCTGGCTCAGGAGCCACTGGCCAGTCTCCCGGGGTGGGAGGAGGGAGGAAGGTGTTTATCTCCAGACGGGCTTCATCTGAAACCCTGCGACACTTGAACGTTTCCTTCCTCCTCCGCACTTCCTCCCTGGCCGCGTCAGCCTGTGATTTTCTTGGGATGGAAGGAAAGAAGCTGAAACCACCTCTTGCTTCTGGAGCTGAGCCGTGATGCCTGGCACGGCCGAGCTGCCCGGCATGGCCTGTGTGCCGGCCATCGAGAGTGAGTGGCTCCCAGCCTGCTGCCAGCTCTGGGGGCTGGAGAGCCGCAGCTCCCTGCCCTGCGTCTGGGGGCTGGGTGGGCTGAGGGGTGGACGGACGGATGAATGGATGGATGGACAGCCCCTGGGGAGCTGTGTGGGGTCTGGGATGGGGCCATGGCTGCAGCAGGGAGGTGTTTTGGAGCTGGTTCTGGGCCCTGCTCAGGGCCGGCACCGGAGCCCCTCCGAGCACACTGGGGTCTGCAGGGGGCTGTTGCCCAGCTCTGTCATTTGCACCCCCTTTGCCCCAAAGCTCCCCTGGGCAGAAGAGGGGCCATGAGACCCCAGGGGTGCCTGCTCCCCTCCAAACAGCTACGGGGCCAGCCCTGGCGTGGGGGTCGCAGAGCCAGCAGCCCACGGAGGGGCCATTGGCACCATCACGTCGTCATTCTCCATCCTCGCGTTTGGCTGCCGGTTTCTGTGCGCGGTGCTCGCGCGGAGCCGTGCGGCTCTGCCCGGGATTAGCGACAGCTGCCTGCAATTGCAGCTCTTCCCAGACAAGCGTCTCGCTCCCCCAAGGCTGGGGCTGGGGCTGTTTGGGGAATGCTGCCGGGGTGGTTTGTCTTGTAGTCTGCTCCAGGAATGTTGGCCAGACGGTCAAATTCTTCTCCCCTCTTGTAAAATGAGTGATGTGGGGCGTCTCTGGGAGAGCAGCCTGCCAGTCCCTCCTCCTCTGGATAAACCTGCCTGGCCCGCACCGCCCTGTCATGGGAACGGGCCCTTTCAACCCCAGCCACAGTAAATACGTGCCCTGCCAAAGCGGAGGGGGAGGGCACGGGTGGGGGTGACCGGTCTCCCTCCTGTGGCACCCCCCTGCGCTGGCCGGGAGGCACGACGGGCCATGCCAGTGGCCAGGGGTGGCAGCCCGTCCCCATCCCCGCCTCGCCACCTGGCCAGCTCCTCATCCTGCCACTTCCCCGCTCCGGCGCGGCTCTCCAGGGACGCCTCGCTCTTCCTGTTCTCCTGACAGGAGAAGAGAAATCTGGAGTCTGTCTGCGCCGCTCCCCCCTCCTCCCACCATGTCTCACCCCCCAAGTTGCTGTTTTCTGCAGAAATGTCAGGCTCAGCTCTCCTCTTCATGACTCCTCCTGGTTTTTTTTCCCCTCTAATCTTGGCCTTCATCTCCAATTACTTCTTTCTCTCCTCCCTCTCTCTCCAGAGACCCTGATGGACACGAAGTGGGTGACCTCTGAGTTGGCATGGACAACTCATCCAGAGACAGGGGTAAGTCTGGAGCCATCCCCGGTCCTGACCTCCAAAGGGCACGGCTGGCCCCGGCCCCACAGGCATCAGGGCTGCTTGCCAGCACCTTCGTGGAGCTGGCTGAGTCTTCCCCTTCCCTCCCGTGCTTATCCTTGTGAAAGCATCTCCTCCTGACTCCATGCTGGGGGAGCGGGAACACCGTGGTCCCTGGCCCGGGTTGCTGTTAGTCACCTTGATGACCAGGAGGGTTGGGATGGGTGGCGGTGCAGCTGCTGCTCTTCCCGGTTGGCTGTTGCCCGGTCCCCCCCACCCCATGCCGTTCGCGATGTGTCCGTGGCACTGATCTCCCCAGCTGGGGGTCTAACCCACTCCCTTCTTGCTCGCAGTGGGAAGAAGTCAGCGGTTACGACGAGGCCATGAACCCCATCCGCACGTACCAGGTGTGCAACGTGCGGGAGGCCAACCAGAACAACTGGCTTCGGACCAAGTTCATCCAGCGCCAGGACGTCCAGCGCGTCTACGTGGAGCTGAAGTTCACCGTGCGGGACTGTAACAGCATCCCCAACATCCCCGGCTCCTGCAAAGAGACCTTCAACCTCTTCTATTATGAGTCGGATACGGATTCTGCTTCTGCAAACAGCCCTTTCTGGATGGAGAACCCCTATATCAAAGTGGATACAATTGCCCCGGACGAGAGCTTCTCCAAGCTGGAGTCTGGCCGTGTGAACACCAAGGTGCGCAGCTTTGGCCCTCTCTCCAAGAACGGCTTTTACCTGGCCTTCCAGGACCTGGGAGCCTGCATGTCCCTCATCTCTGTCCGGGCTTTCTACAAGAAATGCTCCAATACCATTGCTGGCTTTGCTATCTTCCCGGAGACTTTAACGGGGGCCGAGCCCACTTCTCTGGTCATCGCGCCGGGCACCTGCATCCCCAACGCAGTGGAGGTGTCTGTGCCCCTGAAGCTGTACTGCAACGGCGACGGCGAGTGGATGGTACCCGTGGGAGCGTGTACGTGTGCCGCTGGATATGAGCCGACCATGAAGGATACCCAGTGCCAAGGTACGCATGTGGCGGAGCAACCACAGCTCTTGTCCCCGCGGATGTGTTGATGCCGAGGAGGCAGTTTTGTGTTGAGCTCGGTCTGTTTTCAGAGGCTCAGGAGCTGGGCAGGCTCCCTGAGGAGGCAGCGGGGTAGTATCTCAGAGCACTGCGGTTTGACTCAGCATCTGGAAGCCTTAAAGCCTTCGTGGTCGGGACTGGTGCGGTGCCTGCTGTGACACACTGGTTAGCATCCGCCGGGGCTGTCCTCCGCAGGGTGCATCTCCTTACCAGGAGCCATGGCTCAAGACAGGGTCCTCATCAGGGATCCAGCATGTTTAAGCCTCTGAGCATTACCAAAACCTCCCTCTTACCCCTGCTGCCGTATCTCCCCTCTCTGTCTTCTGTGGTGCTCCTGGCTGGAGCAAGCGGTTGTTCCTGGCAAGCGTGATTTCATGCTGCTTGTGCAGAGGCACTTGGAAATGCTGGTGGTGAGCAGGGCCCTGCTGCATTGTTTGCGGGAGAAGCTGTGGGGATGCCTGCGGATGCACGCTGCCCCTGCCAGCACCCAGGGCTTGCAGCAGGGAGCAGCACAAAGGCAGGGGAGCCAGAGCTCCCTGTCCCTGCTCGGAGGGGAGGGAAAAGCATCCTGCACACGGAGATGTTGGGGATGGAGAGCTGCCCTGGGCAGCAGAGTAGCCCTGTGCGAGTCCTGCACCTGCCGTGCTCTCCCACAACAGCTTTAGTGTTGCTGTTTCACCCCCGGTTGGGCGTGTTGATAAGGAAAAAGCCGCCCAGATGGATGTTGCTTTTCCGTGGGGTGATTTTGTCCTTGGAAGCAGGTCTCTGGCATGCAGGACCCTGCCCTGGGGTGGTTCAGGTTTAGGGCAGAAAGGTCGCTGCTCCCCTTGGCTGGAGGTGTTGTGCAGGGAGCGGGATGCCGGCTGGGCCCCCAGCGCTGGATGCCTCGTGCTCGCCGATGACGGGATGCTTGGCGCCAGCCCTTTGCTCTTGGCAGGGGCGATGTGATTTGGGACGGCCCGTGACGTGGGGCTTGGGCCAGGCCGGCCTCTCCGCTGGCTTTGGGAGCGGCGTAGCTGTTGGCCGTGCTGCTGCGGCTGGCTGGGGAGAGCTCAGCCTCCATGGTGCCACGGCTCTGCGGGGGGACCAGAGCCTCCAGCACCGCAGTGACTTCGGGGGCAGGGTGCTTGTGGTCCCAACCCCCTGCATCAGTCTTGTGAGCAGCCGATCTGGCTCCTCCTGGGGCAGACGGACACCGGTGCCAGGCATCCATCACTGGGCAAGGAGCCCACGCTTAAAAGTGTGCGCTGGGGTCCACGCTCCTGGGGAGCTGGTTTACTTCTTGCTTGGGCTGGGAGATCTTATACCGTATGGGGTGTTTGCTCTTTCCCAGCGGGGTTTGGGCACAAGGTGACACTGTTTCCAGCCATCATCTGGGCTGTGCCGAGCTGGGGCATCCTGAGGCAGGACCGAGGGTTCATCAGGGCATTGCTGCAGCCCAGGACGAGGTCCCCTCTCCACATGCCCGCAGCCACGCAGACACATGCACGGCGGCTCTCTCAGTGCCTTTAGTTTCCCCCTACAAGCTCCGGCTTCTTCCCCAGCACACAGGGAAGCACACGGAGCGACGGGCACGTCTCCATCCGGCAGCCTGCCCTCTCGCTGGGCAGAAGTGGCCGTGTCCTCACGTTTCTCTGGGAAAGTCGCGCTGCGCTTGTAGGATCAGATTTTCCGCCGTATGATTCTGTGTTTTAAGTGGAAACAGCTGAAGAAGGGGTGGGAGAAGCAGGAGCCGCAGCTCCCTTTTCTGCTCTCAGCTGGATGTTCCCTTACCCCGTTTCGGCAGCCCAGCACTGCCGAGAAGGCTCTGTGCCCCCGTGGCACGGGGCGAGGTACGGATGCGGCCCCGCGGAGCTGGGCTTTCGGCGCTCCCGCCCCGGGGAGCTGCCGAGGCTTCACCGCACGGGCGAGGAGCACTCAGAGTGCCAGATGGCATTTTAATAAATAACAATACCCAGTTACTGCTTAGATGGGTTAAGCCCTGTTGTAAATCTCCCCCCTTTCCCCAGACTTTCAGTGGCCTTTGAAGATCTCCTCCTCCTCTTTATCTCCATCCAGAGCCAGGATTAGACCTCGCATTCAGCCCTGTTACAATGCAGCTTGTATCCCGGTCCCGCGGGAGCCGAGGGCTCATCCCGCCCCAGCTGAAGGCAGTTTCTTTGGCATGCTTTGTAATGGGATACGCCGGGCTGGTATCTGGCGCTCTGGTCTTGAGTTGCCACAGCATTGATTTGGCATCTCGTTCTCAGCCTCATTATCTTTATTTAATTAGCACACGGCCCTTCTGGGGGTTGTGCCGCTTCCCACACGCTCCTCGCCACGCAAAGCTGCAGAGGCAGCTCTTAGAGGACGAAGAGGAGCTGCTGGCCCGGGGAGGGGGATGAAGGCTCCCACGTGCCTCCGCAGGCAGGGGTGCGCTGCCTTCGCCCCCTCGCCCCCCGGGCCCTGCAGCCCCCAGGGTTCAGCCTTTCCCCCAGCCCTCCTCCTTCTGGTTTGCAGCACCCAAGCCATTCGGGGGATTTGGGGTCAAGGCGCTCCCCGCATTGCGCAGGCAGGCGGTGGGAGTTCCCTCCGAGCAGTGCGGGGCTCCTGGCACAGAGCAGCTCAACACGTGGCACCTCCCCAGAAATGCTCCTGGGCATGTGCTCCCTGTGCCGGGTTCGCCGGGGTTTGCACCCCTTGTGTTTCTGGCTTCATCCAAAGACAGAAGTGTTTGGGGTCTGGCTGGCCTCCGTGCCAGGGCTGGCAGCGAGCCCCCTCCTTGCCCTTGGGGGGGTCCTGGAGAGGGGCCACGGTGCCCCCAGAGCCTGCACCCGGCTCGGGAGGGGGACTGAGGCTGTGTGGTGCAGCTGATGGACGCTCAAACCATAAAAGCACCTGGGGAGACAGTGTGCAGCGTGATGCCGCGCTCTGCTCAGACCCGTTTCTCAGCCTTTTTGCTGTCCCTTTTCTGACGGCACCAGGCGCTGTACGTTTGGGCACAGTCCGTAGGTGACAGCAGGTCAGGCTGGGGCCAAAATCTGAATTTCTGCGAAAATAAATTTCCCTGGCAATCAGTGACTAATGGAAACATCACCTCGAATTAAAAAAAAACCCAAACCAAAAATGCCAAGCAAGCATTGCACTTGCCAACTGTTTGCAGCTTTGCATTGCAACACGGGCTTGCTGCATGAAACCCAGGAAGTGAAACTGCCTCCTATTAATTGCCCGCGCTGCCAGATCAAAGGCAGCTCCGCTTTACAGCCAGGCAGCTCCACAATGGGTTACTTGTAACACGGCCGAGGAAATCTGCCCCTGCCATCCTGCCTGTGACCCGCTGTGGCTCCAGAGGCAGCTTCGCTTGTTGATTTTTTTTTTTTCCTTTTTTTAAAAAAAACCCCACACATTTTCCCCGCCTGTTCTTCGGATGCCGCTGTTCAAACCCCCCAGGGCTCTTTCCCTTCTCTCCCCTTCAAATTTACTCCGTTCGCTTCTGGACTGCGCTGGCGTGAAATATTTCCACCCAAAGGGCGATTTTTTTTCTTTTTTAAAACACAAAAATCAAGTGCCTTTTAAGAGAGACTTAAAAAGAGAGTTACCGCCTCGGCTGTAGCCAGGCTGTTGCTTCCACGGCTCTAATCCATCTGCAGCCGCTTACGAAAGCGGGAAGGGAGCGAGCCGTGCAGGTTCATAAAGCACAGATCGTCCCAGGCAGACTCGATTGCTGCCTTTAAAGAAATTACAGGGTTGCCGGACAAAGGGATGTGATCGGTTTAATTTATCTAGGCTCAAGCGAGGCATTCTGCTTCAGTCCTACGGGGAGAGAAATAGCTGGAAGGATGCTGCCCGCGCTGGAATAGCGTCGTGCGGATGGGAAAGCAGTCGAGACCTGAGACGGGGGAGTTTGGGGCTGGTAGTTCCCGATGTGCCACGGACTATCCCTCCCTCCCTTTCCCAAGGGAGGGGACCCCGAAGTTTTGGGGATGCACGCGGGGTTCGTTGCTGCTTGCCCGCTTCCCATGCAGTGATGGAGGGGTGAGTCACTGCGCTCCGCTCCTGCCAGGGGGGTTTTATTTTGGTGTTGTTTTCGGCTCACTCCCTTGGACTTTATTCACCGGGGTGGGGATTGTGTTTGGGAAGAGTGCCTTCCTCTTCCCCCAGCCCTGTGCTGCAGCTCCGCGAGGCAGGATCCGGCCCCGGATCCTGATGGAAATCCCAGAGGGGCTGCCAGCAGCAGCCGGGTGCGGGCGGTGAGTGCCGTGCCGGGCTGTGCCGGGCCTGCGATGCCCCACGGAGGGTGCAGGGGCAGTTTTACAGCAGCCCCAGAGCTGCGTTCCTGCTCCCCTCCCTCCTGCACCCCACATAAGTCCCCTCCACAGCTGATCCCCGCTGTCAGCCCAGGCTGCGTCTCCCTCCCGTCAAACCAGCAGCTCCTCTTCAGACCGGGGAGCTCCACTTCGGTTCCCTGACCTGTTATCCTGCGGCTGTCAGTGACTGTCATGTTCTCCCTGGAGGTGGCCACAGCCCAGCACCAGGAGATGTGATCTGTGTGTGGAGGTTCAGGGTTGTTATTTTATTTGAGGACATTTCAGCAGGAAAAGTGCTTATGCAAACCTCTCGGTGGGGAGAGGGGACCTGGCTCCGGCTGGATGGAGTCATGTTCCTGCTCCGGAGCTCTCGGGCTCGTTCCCCGGCGTGCCGGCCAAGGCAGTGGTGGTTGTACAGGCAGTTTCTTGGAGAGAAGAGATGACACAGCGGCTTATCCACCAGGGACCTGGGATCAGCTTTCAGCTCGGTTACAGCCTTCAAATGTGGTGGCTGAGAGCTGTCACGCTGCCACCGAGGTCTTTATGCTCTGATTTATTAAGCAGGGTTGGAAACTTAAAACACTGGAGTGCATCTGGGCCTCGGTCCCTCTCCCGCTGTTCCCTGGCTGAACAGGGCTGGGACGTGGCTCATCCCCCTCCTGCTGGGGTGGCACGGGGGTGCGGAGGAATGGCCTTCATCCCCTGTGCCTGCGCTGGGCACTCCTGTGGGGTAGCAGGCAGCTACCCGAGGACGGCTCTGCCTGTCCCTTCCTCCTGTGTCTGGGAGCATGGGAGGACCCTCTCCCCTCTGTAACCCACCAGGCACCGTCTGGCACTGAGCGGGAGGCCCAGTGCCATCATCCCTCCCGCACCCTTTGCAGAGCCCCTCGCTGTCCCCGGCTGCCGAGCCATGCTCGGGCTGTCGCACGAGCCCTGGGTGCCCCAACAAGCCTGTTATTTCAGGGGGTTTTGTCCCTGATGGATCTGGGCTCCTGTCCATAACCGAAGCATGTTTGGCAGCTTTCTGAGCCCAGAGCGTTCCTGTCCAAGAGGTTTCAGTCAGCTCTCATTCCTCAGCAATCTGGTTCCTTATGTGTGAATCTGCATCCACCCAGTTTGAACCGCTCGGGACTCCGGCTGGGGTGGGTCTGCCTGTGCTGAGGCCTCTCCACTACCTCCAGGCATCTACTGTCCACGTCTTTGCGTTTCGTGGTGGCGAGGGTGGCCCGGGCTGTGAGGATGGGAGCCCTCGACCTGCTTCCAGGACGGAGGGCTTCCATCACTCGCAGAGGAGCAGGTCTGCGCGCTGCTGTGCCCTCCAGCCTGCGCAGTCGGGATGGGCTAAGCTTTCCTTTCCAAAGGGAAGGCCCAGAGGCTGGGTGAACTCAGGTCAAGGAGCTGGAGCGAGTCAAGCCATGTGGTCGGTCCTGTTTTGAGCAAAGGAGTCTCCTTGCCGGAGGGCTCGTGCCCTGGGAGCGGGAAGCAGCTCCTGCCGCCCATCGGGGCAGGCGGGCTGGAGAGCGCGCGGTCTGCGGGGCTTCTTCCCTGGGGCTGCTGCTGCTCGGTGCCTGGGCAAACCGGGGGGGCCAGGACGGCACCCCGGAGCTGTGCGTGGGTCCCCGCGGGGCTGGCCCGGCAGCGTGTGACTCAGCAGTGCTCCACGCCCCACGTATGGGGCTGCAACCAGCCGGAAAACTTGCACGGAGGGTGTCGGGAGATGCCTCATAGCAGGAAACTTCCGCTTGCCGCAGCCCCGTGAAGCAGCGGGAAACCTCCTCCTGTTGACGGGGTGATGTGCGACAGGCGTGGGAGGTGGGACGGGGCTGCCGGGGGGGTTACGCGCCCTTCGGGAGCTGCCTAGCCCCGGCGGGGTGAGGAGGATGCGCTCTCCTGCGGGGCTGTCGGTGCTGATGATATCCCGGCTGTGGCACGTGGGGCGATGCCAAAGCAGAGCCGGTGCCGGTGAGTCTCTCACCGCTTTGGCCAGCTGCAAACAGAGCACAGGACCCACTTCCTTGGGGCAGCACTTTGATAAATCAGGCTATTTCAAGGTGTGGGTCGGGTTCCCGAGGCCGCTCTGCCCCTTGGCTCAAGTGCCGTTAATCCTTCCACGTGCCCCTCGTTACGCCTGAACGCCCCGCGATGCCAGCCGGACCGGACCTCAGGGCTTGTGGCTCCTTGAAGGACCCTGGTCGGAAGGGGGGTAGGAGGTGGCGGCGATGCCGAAGCAGCTCTTTAGCCAAGGACCTGCAGGAATGTTTTAATCTCGCTCGGCGCTCCACTTGAGCCGGTCTCAGGAGGTGCCACCGCCCGGGGCTGAGAAGTGGCTGAAGAGCCCGAGGCAGAGGGTTTGGGGCTGAGCGGCCGCATCTGGGGCTGCAGAGGCCTCTCGCGGGGGCTGCTGCAGGCAGGGCTGAGGGGTCCTTTCCTTCCCAGCCTCTTTTCCCCAGAGAATGGATCACTGACCCTGTGGAGGGGTCAAAACTGGGGACCTGCTGTCCTGGCTGGCCCTGCACTGACCCCTGTACAGCTGCTGGCAACCGGCTCTTCCCACCTCCAGCTGCCCCGGGTCTGCTGCCAGAGCACAGCCTCTCCGGGGCAGAGCTGTGCCCGTGCTGGCGAGTGCACCTGCCCTGTGCCAGCAGCCCACCCTGGCCCACCCGTCCAGGGGCACCACGTCCCTGGGCACGGCTGGCAGCGGTGGAAAGGCTTGTAGGTGGCCTGTGGTCCTCAAGCCACTGCTCAGAGATTTGGCAGGGAGCAAGGAAGGGTCTGCCCAGCCTTGGAGGGAACGGTGGATGTTTTCCGGGTGCACTTGATAACTCGGGTCTGTTTTTCCTTCCTCCAGCGTGTGGCCCGGGAACCTTCAAATCTAAGCAGGGGGAAGGTCCCTGCTCTCCCTGCCCTCCCAACAGCCGGACCACCTCCGGAGCCGCCATGGTCTGCACGTGTCGAAACGGCTTTTTCCGGGCGGACACGGACCCCGCAGACAGCGCCTGCACCAGTGAGTCCTGCCCTGGGCCAGGAGGGGAGGCGAGGGGAGGTGTGGAGGCAGTGGGGGTCCGTGCCAGCGGTCAGGGGGAGTGCGCTGTGCGCACGCCAGAGGTGATCCGGGCATGGGGGCACGCCATCCCTGACCCCCACGTTCCCCCCGCAGGCGTCCCCTCCGCCCCCCGCAGCGTCATCTCCAACGTGAACGAGACGTCGCTGGTGCTGGAGTGGAGCGAGCCACAGGACACGGGCGGGCGGGACGACCTGCTCTACAACGTCATCTGCAAGAAGTGCAGCGTGGAGCGGCGCCTGTGCACCCGCTGCGACGACAACGTGGAGTTCGTGCCGCGCCAGCTCGGCCTCACCGAGCGACGCATCTACATCAGCAACCTGATGGCCCACACCCAGTACACCTTCGAGATCCAGGCTGTGAACGGCATCTCCAACAAGAGTCCTTACCCTCCCCATTTCGCCTCTGTCAACATCACCACCAACCAGGCAGGTCAGTGGAGCTGCTGGAGAGCAGGGGCTGGCTCTCCGCCGCAGAGCGGAGCGGGGATTTCTTGCTGACAGCCTTGGAGGCTGCAGTCCTTTGTGCTGCCGCCTTACTGGCTCTTCGCGCCTGCATCTAATCCCCTGGGTAAATTCTCCTCTCTGTTTAACGTGTGTCCCTGGAGGAGATGAGATCAGAACGCTTGCAAGCGGAGAGGGGCAGGGTTGGCAGATGCTCTGGAGAGCTCTGGATCTCCTAGACCTACCCCAGAGATGTGCCTGCTGTGAAGGGAGGAGGAAGGAAATGAGATTTGTCCCCTGTGGGCCTGGGAAGGCTCAGCACCAGCCCAAACCTTCGCAGCCAGCCGAGTGCTCTGCCGTTCCCTCCTTCCTCCCGCTCTGGCCTGGCTCCAGCGTGCTGGTAATCTCCAGCCGCCGCGCTCTGATCTGATTTCATGGGTCTCGTCGGTGGGGTGGAGTGTGGAGCTCCTGGTGAAAGGAGGAGAGGAGGAAGCCCTGCTTTGGGCTGGCAGGGCCCTTCCCCAGACCAGTTTGCAGCTAGGCATGGGGCAAAGTGTTACCTCGATGCTATTTCCAAGGGTCCCCTTGGTCCCTTATCACCATGGCTGTAAGACAGTGAGATCGCACCTCCCTACGGAGATTTGTGGTCTCAGAGCTTTTCCATCCCTTTCCACTGGGGTTATCCAAGCGGGTCCCAGGCAGAGAGTCCCCCGGGCCGATGCAGGATGGAGCAGGGAGCCTGGCACAGGTGGCTCATTCCTCCCCTGCCCTCTTTCCTAGCCCCGTCTGCCGTGCCCACGATGCACCTGCACAGCAGCACCGGAAACAGCATGACGCTGTCGTGGACTCCTCCAGAGAGACCCAATGGCATCATTCTCGACTACGAGATCAAGTACTCGGAGAAGGTAAAGCAGGAGGCAGAGCAGCCTTTCCCCTCCTCCAGCCCTTCTGGCAAAGAGGGTCCCTGCAGAGACAGTGCCCAGGGGATGGAGGGGCAGCAAAGCAGGGAATCGCTTCACAGAGGTGACACCTACGTGTCTGCCCTACAGCAAGGCCAGAGTGATGGCATCGCCAACACGGTCACCAGCCAGAAGAACTCGGTGCGGCTGGACGGGCTGAAGGCCAATGCTCGGTATATGGTGCAGGTCCGGGCACGCACAGTGGCTGGGTACGGCCGCTACAGCCTCCCCACGGAGTTTCAGACAACTGCGGAGGACGGTAGGAACCAGGACTGAGCTGCCTCCATCCCCCAGCCCTCTGATGTGTGCTCCTTCCCCAGCTTGATTTTGATTCCTGCCTCTCCCTCCGTCAGGCTCCACCAGCAAGGCTTTCCAGGAGCTGCCCCTGATTGTGGGTTCAGCCACTGCGGGGCTGCTGTTCGTCATCGTTGTGGTGATCATCGCTATCGTCTGCTTCAGGTACTGGCTTTGCAGGGAGGGAGGGTTCAGAGCTGGGCTTGGGGGTTGCTCATGTCTGCCCTAGAGCTTTCCCCCTTGCCTGTGGGTAGAGCTTGTGCAGCTCCAGTCTGAGAGTGAAGGACTGGACCTGCCACACATGGGTACTGGAGCACAGGTCCTGTGGGAGGACTGTGCATCTCTGCTTCCCCAGCACCAGCTGGGACTGTGCCCGGGCTCCTGCCATCCTCTCTCAGCACAACTAGGCCATCTTCTCCCATCACACCTCGGGCGGAGGGATGGCTCTGCTCACAGGCTGCCGGAGGGGAAGCCCTCTGGCATAGACTGTCTGTGCTGGGATTTGGAAGCTGGCAGCGAATGTCTTTGCCCCATCAGGAAAGGGATGGTTACTGAACACCTCCTCTCGTCTCCTTTGGGCAGGAAGCAACGCAACAGCACGGACCCCGAGTACACGGAGAAGCTGCAGCAGTACGGTGAGTGTGAGAGCCCAGCAAATGGGCTCTGCCTGCCCTGTCCCAACTCCTGCCCCATGCACAAGCGAAGGGGGAGCCTTCACTAGCCAGGGACCAGGAGGGGTGGGCTGACAGCCAGCCAGGCTGGCTCAGCGTCCGTCACCAGTGTTGCATCCCTCCCGGTGATGGCTCCTCTGCCCTTGCAGTCACCCCTGGGATGAAGGTCTACATTGACCCCTTCACCTACGAGGACCCCAACGAAGCCGTTCGGGAATTCGCCAAAGAGATTGACATCTCCTGCGTCAAAATCGAGGAGGTCATCGGAGCAGGTAATTCCTGGGGCTGGGCACAGTGGCAGCTGCGACCACTGCCTCTCACCCTGCTCCACGGCTCACCGTGCTGCCCCCTTCTCTCCTTCCCCACCACAGGGGAGTTCGGCGAGGTGTGCCGTGGGCGTCTGAAGCTGCCTGGCCGCCGCGAGATCTTCGTGGCCATCAAGACGCTGAAGGTGGGCTACACGGAGCGGCAGCGGCGGGACTTCCTGAGCGAGGCCAGCATCATGGGCCAGTTCGACCACCCCAACATCATCCACCTGGAAGGTGTGGTGACCAAGAGCCGCCCCGTCATGATCATCACAGAGTTCATGGAGAACTGCGCGCTCGACTCCTTCCTCAGGGTGAGCATCCGTCCCCTCCTGCCCTCGGCTGGGGGCTGCAGCACATGGGGAACAGCAGCTCCAAGCCCTCCTCCATCTCTCTGCATTGTTATGCTGGCATCCCTGGGGCTGAGCTGTGCATAGACATCATGGGGTGGGGAAAGAGAGGTGGCTCTAGGGAGAACGAAGGTGCTGGTAGCACGTTGGGATCCTTCCCCAATCCATTTGGGGTGTTGCAAACTCCTCTGATCTCTCCTCTGGCAGCTGAATGACGGGCAGTTCACGGTCATCCAGCTGGTGGGAATGCTGCGAGGCATTGCCGCCGGCATGAAGTACCTTTCAGAGATGAACTACGTGCACCGGGATCTGGCTGCCCGCAACATCCTGGTCAACAGCAACTTGGTCTGCAAAGTGTCTGACTTCGGGCTCTCTCGCTTTCTGGAGGACGACCCAGCTGACCCCACCTACACCAGCTCCCTGGTATGGGACACTCAGGGGGGATCCACCCATCCAGGGGTGGGGGGAGACACCCCAGGTATGTGCTCAATAACAGAGCTGTGTGTCCCGGCAGGGGGGCAAGATCCCGATCAGATGGACGGCTCCCGAGGCCATCGCCTACCGCAAATTCACTTCAGCCAGCGACGTGTGGAGCTACGGCATCGTCATGTGGGAAGTGATGTCCTACGGGGAGCGACCCTACTGGGACATGTCCAACCAGGACGTAAGTGCTCCCTGGGGAGCAGGGAGCTGTGGGCCACCCATGGGGGCCTGGGTGGCTCACCACCTTCTTCTGCATGTCTGTCCGCAGGTGATCAACGCAGTGGAGCAGGATTACCGCCTGCCACCCCCCATGGACTGCCCAACAGCACTGCACCAGCTGATGCTAGACTGCTGGGTGCGGGACCGCAACCTGCGGCCCAAATTTGCACAGATCGTCAACACGCTGGACAAGCTCATCCGCAACGCTGCCAGCCTGAAAGTCATCGCCAGCGTTCAGTCTGGGTCAGTGGCATCCCCGCCTCCAGCCAGGACTCCCCCCAAGCCCGGGGAATGCTGGGGTGGTTGGGACAGATGTAGGAGGGCAGGGAAAAGAAATCTCCCCCGCTTCCAGTTACACGTCTCTGTCCCCTGCTCCCTCTGACCTGTGGCTCTCTTGCCCTTTAGCATCTCCCAGCCGCTCCTGGACCGCACAGTCCCGGATTACACCACCTTCACCACTGTGGGAGACTGGCTGGACGCCATCAAAATGGGACGGTACAAGGAGAACTTTGTCAATGCCGGCTTTGCCTCCTTCGACCTGGTGGCACAGATGACTGCGGAGTAAGTCTCTGACGGCAGAGGAGGGAGAGGGCTGGGGCAGCGGAGTGTTGTCCCTTGTCCCAGCAGTCAGCTCCTCCTGCCTGAGCATGTGGAGAGCTGAGTTGTGCGTGGGGTTTTCCCAAGTGGGTTAAGGTCTGGGATTCAGCATCCTGTCCCCTGTGGTGTTAGAGGGACACCGGAGCTTGGCAGAGGGCTGTACTGAAGATGGGTCCCTTGGCAGCAGATAGATGTGGCAGGGCCATGTGCTGGTGTTGCTGCTGGCAGGGAGCTGAGTCTTCACCTTCTCCTTGCAGAGACCTGCTGAGGATAGGAGTGACGCTAGCAGGGCACCAGAAGAAGATCCTGAGCAGCATTCAGGACATGAGGCTGCAGATGAACCAGACGCTCCCGGTGCAGGTTTGACCGGAGGGGACTCTGCATTGGAACGGACCGAGGGAACCTGCCAACCAGGTTCAGTTTGCGGTGCAGCCCGGCTTCCCGTTTCCCCCTTCACACGGCGCTCCTCTGCCTCGGACGGTCGCCTGGGACGGGACGGGACGGGCCACCCTTCCCTGGATCGGAGGCACTCGTGCCGAGAGGGAGCCCAGCTTTTCGTCCCGTGTCCTGGAGCGGCGAGGCAGCAACACATCTTCATATTGAAGATGGATTATGGGACAGAGATGGCACGTCCTGCTTCCCGCCCTGTCTCGGTGCTCATCGGTTTGAAGAGTTGTTCTGCTTCTTGGATTTCTTTTCACCCCGTTTTCCCCCCAAGTCCTCACTTCCCAACCCTCCCCGAGGCCACAGACTGTTGACCCGTCCGCTGAGTCCGTCAGACACGTCCGAAGCCTTCCCTGACTCTGGTCCCCGCGTGGAAGCAGCCGGGGCAGGCCAAGCCAGCGGCAGGGCCGGGGCCACCAGCCCCAGACAATCACTCCTCTCCTCCAGCCCTGACAGCCCCTCCACCCGAGGGTCTGCACTGGAACGTGTCCAAAGGGAAGGCTTCGCTCCCTTTCTTGGCTTTGCACGCCAGAACCCGAACCCCGTCAGATTTACTATGCAGGGAGTTAGGCAAAAGAAAAAAAAAAAAAAAGAAAAAAAAAAAAGTTATATTAAAAAAAAATAAGAGGGAGCAGAAAGGGGAGGGAGGGGGACCAGGTGCCCGGCTCCACATCTCTGACCCTCTTGGTTCTCCCGGCCGGCTCTGGACTGCAGAGCGAGGCCATCAGCACGTTTGCACAGGGACCCTCCGCCCCCGGACCGATGGCAGCCGCGCTCCCCCAAGGGGCTGGAGAGTGGGGCTGGGGCGGGGGCCACGCCGGGGGCCGAGGCCCTGTCTCCCCCAGCCTCCTCTTTTATGCAGAAGGAGCGGGTGCCGCCGGCGTGGCCGCCCCGCTCCTGACACACGCTGTGATTGCTGCCAAAAGACTCACTCCCCTTCCCCTGCGGAGTCACTGCAGCCCGGTTCCTCCAGCCGAGGGAGAGTCTCCCGGCGTGCCTGAGTGTGCGTGAGTGTGTGCGAGCGTGCGTGGGTGTGTGCTGGCCGGCAGGACTGCGGAGGCCACGGGCAGAATAAAGGCAATAAGAATTTTACCAGAGTTTCCTTTGCTCGATCGCGTTTCTCCCTCCAGCGAGCCTGGCTGCCTGCTTGCGGCTTCGCTGCCTGCCAGGGTCCTCTTCCTCCTGGCCAGCCCCAGGCTGGCTCTGTGCCCCCCTCTGCTCCCCCTTTCTCTCGCTGTCACGTATTCGGTTGGTCCCGCAGGGTTCCCCTCGGCACCGGTGCTGCCGCAGGGTTGCAGCGATGCTGTACCCACCCTGCAGTGCCCGGGGACCCAGCTCCTCCCCCCCAGGGTGCGTAGGGTGGAGGTTATGAGTCCCAGGGCAAAGCCAGCCATGGAACTCCATCTAATGCACTAAGAGATGCTCATTTTTTTTCCCCCCATCCCCTCCTCAAGTCAAGCTGGAACTGTGGGAACCAAACCCGGTGTGTGAAGACTGAGTGAGGAGCAGCCGGGCTTGCTCCCCATCCCACTGCTGGCAGGTCCCTGCAGCCCCAGGGCTTCTCCCCAGAGCACTGGTCCTCCTCCTCCTCCTCCTCTGCTCTCCCCAGGCAGAGTCAGGCCCCGGGCAGGAGCATTGCGGCAACCACCATCCCTGAGTCACCGGCCTCGCTCCTCCTTTCCGTGCCACGGCAGCTCTGAGCCAGGTGGGAGCACGCCAGTGCCAGCAGCAAGGTAACCCCCCCGGGGCTGCGGTTCCTGGGGAGCCAGGCAGCGGGGTCCCCTTGCTCTCAGCCCTGGGGGGACTGCTCCCTAGTAGCCAAGTGGGACCCCAAAATGCTCATGCTGGGGGTTTCAGATCCTAAGGCCCCCTGGGCTGCAGCACACCTTGCTGGCTCGCTCACAGGGGTGCTTTGCTGGCAGTGCAGAGGTGCAAGCGGGTGCTCCCCAAAGTGGGGGGTTGTACCTCTGTGCTCCCCCCCACACTCGGCCCCACTCCCCTCCTCCCCGGGCTGGCCGAGCAGGTGCTATGTTTTCCCTTTCCTAGAAATGCCCCAGCCCTTGGGTTTCTCATTAACCCCATCCTCCTCCGCAGGGAGCAGTAACCAAGGCCAGGAGGGCAGCCAGCAGCAGGTCCTGTGCTGGGGAACGGGCTCCCCGCATCCCGCCGTCCCTCCTCGGGATGTGTCAGGGGTGCTGGCTGTCAGGGACACCGTAGCCCCCTTCTGCTGGGCTTTCCCGGTCCTGCCCGCCCTGGCTGGCTCACCACTCTGGCTGCTCCCCAGCCCCTGCCACGGTGGGACCCCGAACAGGAGCTGGGCAGACCTCGCCCCTCTCCCAGGACAGGCGAAGCAACCTGGCGTTGGGAGTCTTTTAAGAGCAGGTGGCCAAAATGGTGCCAGAGCCCATTTTGGGCAGCCCCTGACACCCTTGCTCCCCCAGCCCCGGTACTGCGAGGTTTGGGGTGCCACCAGCCCTGGTGCATCCCAGGCATTCCCACCTCAACCCTCCATCCTGGCCTGGCTTTGCTTTGGGGGTTTTCTGCTCATTTTAAACAGCAAACCCACAACAAACGCCTTCTCCCAGCCTTCTCCCTGCCCACCCTGCTCCCATGGGGCAGGATGCAGCACCCCTGCAGCCAGCCCCAGATCCCCCCCAGTTTCAGCCCCGCCATGCTGCCTGGTTTGCACCCAGGGCTGCACCCACGTGCTGTACCTGCCCCCTCCCTTTTTATACAGATACGTGTAGAGGTAAAGCTTTGTTTGATGGGGAAAGAAAAGCAACAGCGAAAAACGGCAGCAAGGGAAATTAATGCGAGCGTGCGTTTGTAAAAATATTTTTTAACGGAAAGACTTTTTTTCAATTAAATTATTTAAGGAATTTTCTGGAGGTCCGCAGTGCCTGCGTGGTTCTTGGGGGGCTCTGGGTGGTGGGGAGCCCTGCACCAGGTGGGTGCGGGCGTGATTGGGCACTTGTGTGGCAGCGAGCAGGAGGCACTTGGCCCCACGTGGGTGCAAGCCCAGCCCAAGCCACCCCAAAGATGCTCCCTGCCACCTCCCAGGGCAGCCGGTGGGCGAGGACCTTTGGGAGGGTGAGGGGACCAGGCGATGCTCCCCGAGCCGCCAGCCCTCGGGTGCCACTGCAGGGACATCCTGGGGCAGCGGAGATGGGGACAGCACGGGGTGGCCCGTGGGGAGTGCGGTGGGCAGGCTGGGGTGGGGGGAAGGCAAGCCCTGCCTGCACCCTGCCTGCACCCTGCCTGCGCCCCACGCTTCCTCCCTCCCAGCCCGCGCAAAAGAGCCTTTTGTGCTGCTGGGTTTTTTCCCCCCTTTTAATTCCTAACCAGGAGATTAAGGGAAGACAAAGGCTACGATTGTTCCTGCTCTGCAGAGAGCTGGAAAGTTCGGGGAGGGGGGACCGTCCCTTCGCAGACAGGCCCGGAGGAGGGGGACGCGCTCCCCAGGTGGAGGGGCCAGGACAGGGGGACACCCTGGGAGCGGCAGTGGGGGGGTCCCCGGGGCACAGCTGCAGCAAAGGCACTCTGGGTGCCAAGGGGGGACCCCGCTGGGATGGGCCGGGGTCTCAGGGTGCCGGCGGGAGGGTGGGAGGCTCTGCGCAGCGGAGGAGGAGGAAGGCTGAGGATGGCGGCTTGGCCGGCTCGCCGCCTGCTTGGCGTTTTCCCTGCTAACTCTTGGCTGACACCATGACGGCTTGGCAGGGAGAGATCCCGCAGCCTCGTCAGCCGCCCGGGGCCGGCGCAGCTGGAAGGGATCACGGTGTGGCACAGCACGGCACGGCTCGGCACAGCGCGGCCATGACCCGGCAGGCCAGCCCGAGGCAGCGGGGACACGGGCACCCCCATGGCCCCCACCAGGCCTTGTCCCCGCTGCCACGCTGCGCCCATGGGAATCGCCAGCGCGGTCGTGCCGGGGCCGCATCCTGCACCCGTGCTCAGCCAAGGATGGGCCGGCCGCCGGCCAGGCGGGTCGTTGACTCGTGGCCGGAGCTGGGGTTGCTCTGCGGCCCGGGAAGGGGATGTCCCCGCGGTGCGAGGGACGGGACCCGGCGAGTTTTCCCATGCTCACAGGGAGCCGTGAGACACCCACGAGCTCCCCGGCTCTGCTCCTTCTGTTTCCCGTTAAGATTATTTATTGGTAATTTTTAAGACCGCTTACAGACTCTGTTCACGCGCCAGGACCCTACGCGGCTTTTTCCCAGGGCTTTTTTTTTCTTTATTAAAAAAAAAAATTTTTGTTTTAATCATTTTCTTCCCACTCCTTCCTTCCAGCCTCCTTTGGTAGCTAGCAGGGGGCTCGCACATGGTGCAGCGCCCATCCTCGGCTGTCGCCGCAGCCCGTCCTCCCTGCCCACTGCTGCCGGGGCTGTGTCCTTGCCCCCTCAAGCAGGGCTAAGCGTCCCCACAGGGGCACCATGGGGGACAAGACCCCCCCCCCAAGCGGTGCCCAGCATCCCAGTGCCAGGAGCAGCCAGCCTGGGATGCTCCCAGAAAGGGGATCCAGGGGCCAGGGGCTGCCTTGGGGAGCAGGAGGTGGCTCTTGCCCGGATGCCTGGGAGCTGACATCGTCTTTGGCAGCACACAGCCAGCGAGAGAACGCGCCTGCATTAATCAACCCGCGCCCGCCTGCCTTGTTCGAGGAGCAGAATCCAACCTGGTGCTGGACCAGGAGGCAAAAAGCAACTTTGGGTTATCAAACAAGACCAGGGCAATGCCTCGACCCGGTGCGGTGGTCTGGTATTGGGGAAAGGCTGGGTCTGGAGGGGGAAATCTGAGGGGAAGGCGTAGTGGCCTTGCTGGTGGGGCTGGGGCTGGTGCTGGGGGCTGCATCACTCCCTGGTTGGAAACGTTGGCTCCTTTGTAAAAGAGGGGAGCAAAGGGGCTGCTTCACGGCCGGGGGCGATGGGGAGAGATGCCCTGGTCCCTGCCAGCTCTCCTCGCCCAGGTTTGGCTGGCCGTCGCCCCTGGCTGTCCCTGGGTGCAGGTGGGTGCAGACCACCCCTGCAGCGGGTACCACTGCCCAGGCCCTGCACGGCAGCATCGCCCACGCCGCTGCCTGCCCAGCCCCTCCTGCCACCTGAATCTGGTTTCTCCCGCCAAAGCACTTGGGGGAAATGGGGAGACCCCTTCGCCCCCACCCCACTGCCCTCCATGGCTGCAGCCCAGCCGGCTGCTGAGCCCCTCTCCAGCTTTGATCTCCCTCGAAGCCGGGGACGGTATCATGGGGGCCGCCCCGGGTGTCAGACAGGTTCAGCCACACATTTCTGGCTAATGAGAAATTTCCTCTCCCCGGCTCTTGGCCAGGTTTTTTTTAGCTCTGGTATCGCTACCCCACCTCTGCCCGCGCGGGCTGAGTCACGGGGGCGTGCGGGCCACCTCCCGCCACGCTTGCTTCACCCACCGCCGGCGGGGTGGCGTGACCGGGAGCCCGGCACAACCAAAACACCGATGACCCACGCGGTGCAAGAGCCGGACGCTCCGGAGTGATACCCTGAACCCGGACGCTGCCCTGAAGCCAGGGTGGATGGGCTGAGCCCAGGGAGGGGGTCAGCGCGGCGGTGGGTGGGGGTGCGGGTGCTGCACCCCGCTGAGCCCCGCCGCCCCGGTCTGTGCTTGGGGGAACTGCAGCTCCAGGCGGCTGCGGGAGTTCAAAGGGAAGGGAAAAAGCAGCAGTCCCGTCTCTGCATGAGGGTTTGGGCTCAGCTCCCCGCTGCCCGCAGCCTGCAGTCATTTTGCGCTCTTAACGGGTTTTCTCGCTCTGAACTCGCTAATGAGCCAGCGTGGGAAGCAGCAGGGGCCGAGGGCCCCAAAACTGGGGCAGTGGAGGGGGGCGAGTGGCCCATCCTAGCACAGCATGTGGGGGGAGAGAGGCACTCGCCACCCACCCTGGTCCCCCATGGGGTCCGCCTGCTCTTGGGTCTCCCCGGCTGGCCCTGCTGCCCCCCAGCACATCCCCACCACCCCAGCAGCCCCATGCTGCTGCCCCGAGAGAAGGGTGCCCTGTGCCACCACTCCCCGGGGTGGCTCATCCTCCACCACCTCCCTCGGCGCAGGTTTCCCCCATCCCACTGTCCCCATCGTCACCCAGGCGTGGAGCTGGGACTGCACCCCAGGAGGACGATGCTGAAACCATGACCCATCACGGGTGCGGTGAGTCAGGCTGTGCTGGAAAGTACCTTCCAGCACCGTCCCCATCCCTGGCCCTGGCCCCACCCCCATCCTGCAGTGCCACGGCGCAGGAGGACCCCATGGGAGTCACCAAGGGAGAGGAGGGAGGCAAAGAGCTCCAGGGAGGTGGCCGTTGTTTCCGTCCGCAGCGGATCCTTGCAGGACGGGGAGCGGGAGGGTGAGCCCAGCCTGGGGCAGGAGCACTGAGGTGTGTGAGCCGGCGCCATCAGCCCTGTGCAAACAGACCTGCGGGACCACGCCGGGATGGGGAGAGCCGGGCAGCGGGGTGGGGAGAGCCCCGTGCCAGCCCCGGCACCAGGGCTCATGGGGTCGAGGACTTGGGTGATGGACCCGCAGCACAGCATGTCTAGAGGCTGGTGTGGAGCAGGGGCTGTCCTTGACAGTGCGACAGTGGCCGTGCCACGGTCCCAGCCCATGTCCCCTTGTCCCCTCGGGCCCAGGCAGGCAGGGGACGGCACACGGCGGGGTGTAGGCTCCCGTTCACACGCTCCCGGCCGGCGGGTGGTGGGTGATGGACGAGGCACGTCCCAGCCTCCGCACCAAGATAACCCCGTCCCCGCCAGCATCGCCGGCCCGCGGCTGGCATTTATCTCGGGCCAGGGCTGACATCACCCTCCGAGACCACAGCCAAGACGACCTCGCTGCTCCTCCCGGCTTTTCCCAGGGACGAGGGGCTTTGGGCTCCCTGCCCCAGGCTGCGAGCAGGTGGATTTACAACCACAGCCGTGCTCCAGCATCCAGGGGACAGGAGAGGCAACGGGGCCTTTATGGCTTTAATACACCTTTCTGACACCGAAGTTTAAATGGCCTCATAAACCCCCCGTATCCCACCCCCAGCAGAAGGCGGTGGTTTATTAGGGCTGTAATTCTTCTCCTGGCATTTCGTCGGTGTCCTTTTAATCTGCACTTGGGGTTTTTTATTTCTGCTTAATACCAGCAGCTGTAAATGCTGTGAGGGACGGCCTTGTGCAGGGACGCTCCAGGCGAGGACTGGGCGCTGGAGCAGGGGTGGGATGGAGCGGGGGGAGCTGGTGGCTGGGACAGCCCCGTCCCCATCGAGGGGTCACACCGGTGAAGAAGTGCCAAATTTTCCTGCTCCAGGCACATCCCTCCTCCACCGAGCTGGCCTGGGCAGGACGCAGCCACAGCGCGAGGAAAACCTTCCCAGGAAACCTTGGGATTTCGGCAGCGGAGCCCGGGAGCTAATCCTTTGTGCCAGGCTTTCCGCTTTCATCTCATTAACTCCCGCTCCCTGTGCCACTGCCCTCGCGGTTTTTCTGGCGGGGAGATAAGTCCGTGCTTGGCGCGGCGGATCCTCCGTGCCTGCTCACCCGATGCTCCCGGTCGCGCTGACGCTGACAGGCAGCTTCCATCCAATTACAGCGGGGTGAAGCTCATTTTAATTGCATAGAGCAACAGGGATTACGCAGACTTTATCTCCTAATTCCCTCTTTATCTCTTAACTTCACACTCGCTGCTCGCGTTGAAGGCAGGACAGCTTGTGCCGGCATTTGCAATTTCTGAGGTAGCCTTTCCCCGCGCCGCCCCCTCGCCCAGCTGGGGATGGCCTTGAAATGCCCCGAAATCCTGGCGCTGGGGGGACCCTCCATGTCTCATGGAGCCGGGACGAGCTGCCGGCCGCAGCCCCCAGGACGTCCCTGCAGCACCGGGGGGTCAAGCCCACTGGCCAGAGGATGGCACCCATGGCACCGGCTGCTTCGGGAGGAGGGCTCGCCCTCGAGCTGCTGTCCTCAGCAAAGGCCACATGTCACCTGGAGGCAGAGGTTCTCCAGGAGCAGCTGGGGTGGGCACAGTGCAGGGAAGGGGCTTTTCCTCTTAACACCCCACGACCCCCCAGGCAGCCCAGTGGGCTCTCAGCACCGCTGCTGGAGCTGCTGCGGGGCTCATGGGTCCCTGCGAGGGAGGACGGGGTGTTTGCCCCCCAAAACGCACCCTGGAGGCAGTGAGCATCTCAGTCAGCTCCTTTGGGACTCTTGAGGACCCTTCATCCGCCCTGTGCAGTTTTTGGGATGAATGCTGCTGCGGGGCTCCAGGGACTTGTTGGTGGAGCCAGAAGGTATTTTGTGATCTCTCTGGGTACAAATAGCACCCACGGGTGCCTACCTCTCGCTACAAAGGGCTGCCCCGCTGCATCCCACAGCCCCCAGCGGGAGCGGTGCAGAGGCAGGGTGCTCTGCCCTTCCCACCCTTATTTATTCAACTGCCCCGAGACATCCCTCGGTGCCCAGGGCAGGGTGGTTTGGGCATCCAGCAACACCCACTTCTGCGTGTGGACATGTCCACCCTGACCCAGCACGAGCTCTTGAGATAAGGAGATAGCCAGAGGCTGCCCCAGCCAGGGGCACTTGGCAGGGCCGGCCCCGATAACAAGCCAGCAGCCGGTCCCCTCTCCCCATGGTGACATTTCCCCATTGGTTTGATGTCCCCTGGCATCACGGAGAGCTGGATGCCAGTCTCACCCGTGCTGCAGGTGGGTAAACTGAGGCAGCAGGGCAGGGGGCAGGTGCCCATCTTAGCAAGCCCTGCATCAGCACAGCCAGGTGATAATTAGCCACCATTAGCACAAGCTAATTAATCTAATTCCGATGACCCACAATTCTGGAGCTTGAGAGCTGCTCCTCACCCTCTGCCATCACCGTGCAGGGCTCTGTGCACGCCATGGCCGCTGGCAGCAGGGAGGGGACAGAGCGGGGAGCCACCAGTGCCAGTGCTGGTGCCACCCCGCAGACGTGCCCTCCACGGGCACTGCCGACACGAGCCTGACCTGGCGGATCAGGCATTTTGGGTGCCAGGGGAGACGCACTAAACCTGCCGGCTTTTACTGCCAGAGTGCCCCAAGCGACCATCCCCTTGGCCTCCCGCCAGCTGCTCCTCCTGAACATCTCGCATGGGGGGCCCAGCACGCTCGGGGGGCTGGGTGCTTTGGCATGGGGGCTATGGCAGAGAAAGGGTGTCTCTTAATCCGGTGGCAGCTGCGGGACCCGGGCTTGCTTGTTCAAGGGATATGGCAGCTCGGTCAACAATCCCCCGGCCCATTTGGGGGGGATTAGCAGCCCCCGGGGAGGGAAGGGGCCCACGTGAATATTGGGCGGGTGGGAATGCGGCCCCGCAGAAACAAAGCCAGCCGGGAAGGCGGCGGGGACCGGGCACCCGCCGTCCCAGGGCGTCCCCAAGGCGGGGGACAGGGGCTTGGGGACCGTCCCTGTCCCCGTTCCACTCTCACACCCCACGGTGCCGACAGGAGGGAGCTCTGGTTATCATCCCGCACCGCCCCGGTGCGATAACCCCTGCCAGCGCCGGGGCGGATGGCAGCCCCCCACCGCCCCCTTGACCCCCATCCATCCCCACGTCCCACCGCCCCCAGCCCCAGAGGGAGGTGGCACGGGAAGTGCCCAAACGCCGACACCTGGGAGCTCCCACCAAACGAGGGCAAGTGGGTAATTAGTCCTTGTTTGCCGCGGGGTGGCCAGCTGGGGTGAAGCCCAGGCTGAAGGAGGCTGTGGGGTTATAAGTTCAGCCCGGCCGGGAGGGGAGTGGGGCTGCCCGGGGACCCTTGTCCCCCTCCATGTCTGTGCAGGGGCAACCCCAGCCCCCCCAAAACACCTCTGGGCTCAAACTAGGAGGCTCCAGCTTTTCCCCAAGCAGCAGGTAGGACCAGGTGGGAGAGGAGGAGGGGGGTTTGCCTTGATGGTATCACATCCCACATTTCCCACATGCTCAGCACCCCTCCATCCCCTCTGCAACCCTCTGTGCCCCGTGCTGGGTCCCGGTGCGGGGATCCTCCAGTCTGCCTTTGCCTAGTATTTGGGGTTACCTGTGTGCCAGGTCTCGCTGAGCAGCCCCACAGCCTGTGGTGTTTGCTGAGCAGCTTAGAGCCGAGCCCCAGGGCTTTGTCTGCCCAAGGGCTTATCTCCCTGGGGAGCAGAAACCCTCCCTTGGGCATCTCCCTTGGGGGCAGTGGGGATCCCTGGGGTGAGTGGGGGTCCCTTAGGGCCATGAAGGTATGAGAGAGCGAGGTGTGGACCTATGGAGGGGTCCCCAGTGCTGGTGGTGCTCAGGGAGTGAGTGCCCACTCAGAGGGACATGTGTTGGGTGCATGTGTGGGTACATGCACATGTGTATCTGGGTGCTCCCACAGGCTCCCCCCAGGCCCCCCCCACCCCCTTCCCCATGGGTGCTGAGCGGGGGCCGCTTTTCTGCTCCGTTAGCCACGGCTGTGCTGGCACATAATGACATGGTAATTGAGAGCGGAGGCCCGGCCACACGCACTGCCCGGCTCACTGGCCAGCCCTCACCCAGCTTAGCCACTGCCCAGGGGGTCCCACCATCCGCTCCCCTCACCCGCCCGGGGGCCCCCCAAATCTGGCTCCATCTGGGGTCTGCCCCGGCGGCGATGTAGGGGGGAGCCCCCAGCAGGCTGTGGTCACCTCCTCGTCTGGGAGCTGCGAAACCTGTCCTTCCCCATGGTGTTTACACGGGTAAGAGGGGTCCTCCGCCGCTGCACATCGCATTTTCTGCTTGGTCACTTCCATCTGTGTCCCTGCATAATGATTTTTTCTGCTACATTAATTTAACACACTGCGGCGAGCCGAGGCGCTGGGACCCCAGCCTGCTTAATTGTGTCAAAGGAAAGGTTCCCTGCTCCTGCTTTCATCGGTGGCTGGGGCTGCTGCAGGGTGGGTGTCCCCACAGGGGGGTGGGAAGGGGTCTCGGGGTGGTCGTAGGGTCTGGAGGGAGGTGGCGGTGGAAGGGTGTGGGGTGTTGCTGGGGTTGATGTGAGCCACCCCGTCCCAGGGCAGGCAGCGGCTCCTGGCTCAGGGCATCCATGAGGGGCTGTGGGGTGAGGGGGGGGGGGTCCTTGGGACCCTAAAACATCCTTTCCAGAAAGCCTGACCCCATGGGTCATCCTACCTCACCCCTAGGGATGCTGCAGCAGGATGGCAGTGGCGTGTCCCCCTGCCCGATGCGTTGCCCAGGGCTGGCTGGCCCCACGCCCCGTGACGGTGGGAGCCGGAGGGTTAAGTGCCGTGTTTGTGTTGGCTGAATGCGGTGAGGAGCCAAACAAGGCCCCCACAAACGCGGGTGAAGGGCTGCCCAGATGGGATGTGACAGCCCAATTTCAGGGCTGTCAGCCCCAGCATGGTGGGCATTGAGCAGGGACATTCCTGCCCGCTGCTCCCCGCTGCCAGGGCTGCCGACAAAGGCGACGGGCAGCCCCTGCCCACCTCGGCCCCGCCATCTGGGGTGCCATGGGGCATCTATGGGGCAGTGCCAGCCCCGAGCTGGGCTCTGTGCCCGGATCTGCCACCCTGGCACAGCACAGTTCTCGGTGAGCCCCTGGCTGGAGGGGGATGCTGGGAGCCCCCCTCGCCCTCCCCGCCGGCGGCCCCACCGTAAGTGGCCTCCAGTGTTTGCAAACATTGTGGTGAGGGGCTGGGAAGGTCTCGGCCCACCCCAGCGGGCGCCTTTGTGCTGCGGGGACCCCTGGGGACTCATTTCCATCCCACCCGGGTGCTCGCCCCGCTCCTTTCAGTGCCGCTGGGCCTTGCTGCCCGCTCCACCGGCATGCCGGAGCCCGGCAGAAGCGGTGCCGGGCACACAGCTGTGCCCCGGACCGGCACCGTTCCCATCCTGGGGGCTCACGCCTGCATCGCCGGCACACCGTGCCACCGCCTGTGCCACTGCCCTGTGGGGTGGTTGCTGAGCTGGTCTGTCCTGGTCCCCCCCAAAACCCACCAATGGTCCCCCTGTGTCTGTGCACGCTTGCACAGGCATGTGTGCACACTCAGAGGTGTGTGCGGCCAAGCACATGCTTCCCACGTGCGCAGTTGCATGGGTGCACCCACTCATGCTCGCCCACTCTGGCTTCTTCTTCCCCCACACACCCACCCACGCCACCTCCAGCCCTGTGCACCCCCCCTTGTGCACGCCCTGCCATCAGGCTCCCCAAACCCCCCACCCCAGCTGAGCGAGGTGCCCTGGGCTGGCAGGCAGCTCTGCCCAGCCTGGCACAGCCACTTCCCACAGCACAGGGATGCCACAAGTGGCTCCGGGCTCCCCACGGCACCCAGCACCCTCCCTGTGTACCCAGCAGTGGGGTCACCCCGTCCCCTCTGATGCATCCCCACTGCAGCCACATCCCCCATCCGATTGCAGGGACCCAGCCCGGTGTGGCCGGATACCAGTCAGCACCCGTTGGCTGGTACCAGCGGTTTATGGCCCTGCTCAATGCCCGCAGATCAATGCCAAGCCCTGTTTTATTTGCTTTTGGAGTTATAAAGGTGAATTAACCCAGCTGCACCTTTGCAACCGCTCTCCCCTGCTGCCAGGTGCAGGGTGGAGGGGACGGGCAGGGGACAGTGGGACCCCGGGACACAGTGCCCATCCTTCACTGCGCCGGGGAGCACCTGAGGGGGCCGGGGTTGCTCTTTTCTCGTGCTTTTTGTGGCCGGTAAATCTCCTCGGGGGCCCCGGCGGTGACCTCTTCCTGGGCACAGCCACTAAGCCCTTTGTAATGGGATTTTGTGGCAGAACCAGCAAATTAGGGGCGAAGTGAATGTGTTAAGCTTTCTTTCTGGCGGGTTCCCCCTCCCCAGCCCACGCCGGCTGGAGCCCGAACAAAGGCAACGAGCTCCACTTTTATCTCTGTCTCTTAGAAGCTGGAGCTGTACAGGGCTGTGTCTCCTGCAGAAACAGGCAGGCTGGGACAGGGATGGGGATGGGGACAGGGACAGGCAGAGCCCGGGGCTGTGGGAAAGGAGCGTGGGAGGATCCAGGTTGTGCTATCGTGTTGGCTGTGGCAGCAAATTTGGGGAAAGGAGGGGGGGAAAAGGGCCCATCTCCAGGCCAGGGAAATGTGGCACCAGGGGGTCCCCTGGCATGGGACCCCTCAGCATTCAAGCCAGGGCATGGCACTGGGAGGGCAACTAGAATGGGGCAATGGCTGGGGCTGCCAGGAGGACATGGTGGCAGGACCCACCTCTGCTCCAGCATTGATATTGTTCCAGTGCGAGGACTTCATTGAACACTGGCAAATACAAGCCATAAATACTCATTAATTCCCTGCATTGCTGATGGCCCTGGCAGCCGGTGCACCCCTACCCCGCACCCGCAGCCACCCGGGGACCCTTTGCCAGCCTCATCCCCTGGGACAGCAGTGGGGTGCTGGGTGTCCCTCAGTGGAGAACAGTGGGTAACCCCCAGCCTGGGACATCTCCCCCAGGCAGGGCCTTTCCCCCCCAGGAGGTCTCCTTTCAGGGCTGCCCCACCAGCCCCCCCATTTTGGGGTGATGGCTGATCCCCTGGGACCAGCCCTGCGGCCCCGGGCAGCTCTCTGCATCTGCAGGCAGGAGAGAAACTCCCCGGGGGTGGATGAGGAGGGTGCTACTTGGGCACCCCAAAACCCCCCAAACGCAGGCAGGGGACGGCATGCTGCCCCCAGGGCCCCCGCGAGGGCCTGATTTATTGCTGTCTCCTGAAGGATGCCATTAGGGGAGCGGCCGGAGCGGGGAGCACAGCTGCCGGAGCAGATCAGCGCCTGATTAATGTTGGGCAACTTGTTATATTGTCAGATAATTATCCCCAAACTGTATGACTTTTCTGCTAAGTGGCAGCATTTAATTGCGTTTTTAATTACACCGCTGTCGCTGCAGCCCCTCCGTGCGGCAGGCAGGGATGCCAGGAGCCGGGCAGGAGCGGGGTGGGGGGCCCGGGACCCCTTGCAGAGGGCATGGCGGGGGCATCCCGCTCCCACAGAGTCCCCCCAGTGTGGGGCACCTGGCTGCCACGTCCCCAAGCCGTGGATGCTGCGGGCTGCGAGGTTTTGGGGTGACCCTTGTCGGTGTCCCCGAGGCAGCAGGCACACCGGGTGCAGGAAAAGGGGGGCTTAGGCAGGGTGCTCCCCCTCGCCCACCATGGGCTTGGAGGGCTCGCCATCCCCTGTGGCCCCCCTGGCCCCATCCGGCTGGGGGCAACCCGGGGTCTGGCTTCCCCTTGCAGGCAGGGCTAGGGCAGGGGTCAATGCATTTAAAATTCCTCCTCGCTCTTAAACTCCGGAGAGCTGCCGGGGGGGCTGTGTGGGGAGCACCCCAGGCAGGAGCGGGCGGCCGTGTCTGCGGGTGCGTGCGGGTGAGCGCGTGGCACGTACACGTGTGTGCACGCCTGTGGATTCGTGTGTGTGCATTCATGCGTGCACGAGTGCGTGTGTGTGCATGCTTACATGTCTGCACGTGTTTGTGTACATGTATAGGTGTCAGCATGTACGCATATGTGCACGTGTGTGCAAATACAGAGGCACGTGTGTGCGTGTGAGCCTGCCTGCGTGTGTCTGAGCGCGTGAAGGAGCGCGTGCTGGTGTCGGAGCGGGAGGGATGCCCGTGCTGTGTGCAGGGGTGTGTATATGTGAGTGCATGTGCAGATGTGCATGCACGGCTGCATGCCGCTGTGGGGATGTCCCTGTGCACCCACCCGGCCGGCTCTGGCACCTGGGGTGGCCGCGGCAGGTCCCGGTTCTGCCCCCCCACCCCGGCCATGCCGGACCTCCCAGGGAGCCTCCCCCGGGTGACCCCGCGGGGCCAGCCCTGTGCTGGGGGTGGCAGCAGGGACAGGACCCCCGGGGCTTCAGGTGCAGGAAGCACCTGCGGGTCGCAGCAGCCCCTCTCCCCCACCCCTCCCCGGGACAGCGATGCTCCCAGTGCCGTGAGAGGGGCACAGCCCGGGACCCCTGGCATTGCCGTAGCACCGGTCCCCCGCGGGGCTCAGCTGTACGCCCCCAGGACCGTGGGGCAGCCCGGGCTGTTCCTGCCAGGGGACCGGGTGCCATGGCCGGGCAGCCCCCACGCCCCAGCCCTCCCCACCAGCCAGACACTGGGCAGTGCCGGGAGGAAATCCAGGCGTTATCGGGCGGCTGGCTGCAGCCCCTGCCTCAGCTGCGGCCTCTGGCCTGAAATTTCCTGGTGTGGCCATCGCAGCCTTTCCCTGGGCTTTGCCTTCCCCACCGAGGCGGGGGGGCCAAGCCTGTGGGAGATGCAGCTTCCCCCTGACCCATGGGGGTGAGGGCATGGGGTGGATCAGCCCCCCCAGGTCCCCGTCACACCAAAGGAGAGGAAGAAACATGGATTTTGATGGGGAAGGAGCCAGTCCTGAGCCCCCCCTTGGTGCTCAGCTGTGTCCCCCACCCGCAACAGGGTGCATGGACCCGAGCGAGCATCAGGGCTTGGGGGGGAATAAGCTGAAACACATCCTGACCCCCAGCAGCCCCCTTTGCCAGCCCCTCTTATCTTGGCAGCAGCCGGATGGGGTCTCACCAGAGAAAGGCTGAAATTTCAAGGAAAAAATGTAAATAAAGGTCCCTGTCCCGCCTGTCCCCGTTATCTCAGGAATCCGGAGCGCGCCGGCCCCGTCTCCCAGCAGTATTTCATCCCAGCCATGGCCGCTGGCCATGGCCCAAAGCGGTGACGATGGGGACAGAGGGGGGCTGTGCCTGGGAGCCCGCCGGGGCCCCAGGACTGGGAAAGCCACGGTGCACTGGGCTGGGGCCACCTTCCCACCCCACAGCGCCGGTGTCATAGGATGGGCAGGGGGGCTTGGTGACCTGGCCCTCACCACATGCCACCCGGCCACGGGGCCACCAGGGTGGGGATGCTCTTGGGTCCCTGTCACCCACCTGGTGTCCCCAAGCAGGGGTCTGGGGGCTCGGCCGCTTCCCCTCCCTGCTCCGAAATCAGCCGCTAATGATGTCTCCCGACCTGCTCGAAAAGAGCGTAAATTATTCAGCTCTTCATCAGGGCAATTAAATTAACTCGTCATTGCGGGCCATGAATATTTCAGGGGGGCAGGGGCCGGGGAGCTGCAAGAGGGGCTGCAGGGCTGGCGCTGAGCCCCGTCCCTCGGCCAGGAGGTGCAGCGAGCACGTCTGTTCTCAGCCCAGGGGGGCTGGAGGGGGCAGGAAGGAGGGTTTGGGGGGTCTCTGGGTGGGGGGCTTGCAGATGGGTGCCTGGCAGCCTGTGTCCTGCACCTGGCCCTGCCATCGCCCTGTCTGCCCAGGTTACCTCCACCGGCTGCTGACAGAGGCCAGGGGCCGGGCAGCCCCCGCACAGCCCACCCCGGCCCCACTCCCAGAGAGCCTCCTGCACCCCACATCGCCCCCCTTTTTCAGAGGGGGGACTTGGGGGTTGGTGGCACTGCAAGGGACTCCCTCCACACCAGGGACCCCAAACCCCCCTGCCCCCCCCTTGCCCCAGGCTGTGCCAGCCCCTGCCCGCTGCCCTCCCCGGAGCCTGCGGGTTCTCCATCAGGATTTCTCTTTCCTTTCTTCCTCGTGCCAAACAATTAATAATTTATCCCATAATAAAAGAGGAAACGGTTAATGAGATGAAAACAAGCCAGAAACATCTGCTGGGGCTGCTTTCATCGCCTCCCCAGGCCGCCTGCGCAGGAAGCGGTGGTGGGAGGGGGCCGGGGGCGCCAGGGGAGCCATGGCAGCGGGAGGCTGTCCCCCACACCCGGCCTTCCTCACCGCGTCCCCCTCCTCCTTGGAGACCCCCAGGCCACCCTGGCCTGGTGTCCTATCCGTGCTGCACTGCCAAAGCCTGTCTGAGACCTGTCAGGCTTGGGTCACGAATGGCACTGGGGGTCCTGCCGTGCAGGTGTCACCCCGAAATAGGCAGCGAAGCTCCCAGCGCTTTCACCGGTCTGGTGCTGCCTGGCGTCCCCAGAGATGTGCCTGTCTGCTGGAGGGGGACAGGGCTATCCCCTCCATCCCCTCTGTCCCCTCCATCCCCAGCCCCCATGCCCAGATGTTGTTCATTACTGGCAATCTGATCCCCATCGAGCCGGGCAGCCCCGGGTACTCGATGCTATCGGGGTGGCAATGCAACCCCGAACCCTCCCAGGGTGCCGGAGGGGGGACATGGGGACCAGGCATGGCACCCTGCCAGCAAAGGAGGCTGCAGGATTGCCCCCGACGACTCAGTGCTTTGATGAGATTTCAGGACCACTTATTTCAGCAGCGGCTTCGCAGCCCACGTGGCACGCAGGGAGAGGTGTGAGGGGATGTGGCCGGGATGCGGGTGAGGATGGGGTGCACTGGGGAAGGGGAGGGTAGGGAGAGGGGGCACGGAGAGTGGGAAAAGGACAGGCAGGGAAAGTGAGGGGGAAGGCAGCAACGCCCGGAGGCCGCTGACCTGCGGCCAAGACCCAAGCTGGAGGGAAGAGCCTGCCCCAACCAGCCCCGCCACCGGCTTGGCCACAGGAGGGGACCACAGGGACCCCGAGAAGGCTGGTGGGGTGAGGACGGGCTGGGGTGCTGCAGGGACAGGGCTGGGGTGGGGGTTTGGGCAAGAGGGGAGAGGGGTTTGGGCAGGACACTGCTGTCCACCTCTGCTTCCAATTTAGCTGATCCTCGCCCTGATCCCTGCAGCTCCCTAATCTGTTTGTCTTCCAAAGCCGTTAAGTTAATTTGGAGCCCTGCAAAATCCCCCAGCCCTAATCCCAGCCCGCCCTCCCGCTCGTCCGGGTTCGGTTCGGTGGGTCTGGCACCCAGCTGGCGGACGGTGCTGGTGCCCTGCATGGAGACCCTCACCACTGCAGGCTGCCAGCCCCGGCTCCAGCAGCCCCCACGTACCTCCTGGGACCGCTAAGGGCCATGGCGGGGACAGGCAGGCGTGATGACAGCTGGAGGAGATGGCCTGTCCCTCCGCCAGCCCGGCCAGGCACCCGGCCCCGCTCCCGAGAGGTGTCGCGGAAAAACCAACGTCAGCATCAGCCCGGAGGAATTTGGCTGCCTTGGCCCATCCCAGCTGGGGACAGGGACGGGGACGGGGATGGGGACAGGGGCCTCTGCCATGCATCAGAGCAGTCTTGAGCCAGGCAAGGGGGGGGGCTGTAACCCCCTTCCTTGCTGTACCCCTTCCCAGGGCTAGGAGCAGCCAGAGGGTCTGGCAGCACCCCTGGGGCACAGCCAGTGTCTGCTCCCTCTAGGCTCGTGCCCCTCTGTGCCGCAAGTGCAGAGAACAGCCAGCTTGTGACACTGGTGACACCCCCTGCGCCAGCCAGGGACAATGGTCGGGTTTATTTCCCCAGAAGTTCATTTTTTTCACCCAAGGCCTCAACAAGGAGGGGGAAAGGGCTAATTCCTTCCCTTGGACCCCCCGGGGCTCCTGGCATGGCTGTGGCCCTGCCACTCCTTGGTCCCCTCTGTCCCCCACCCTGCAGGACATGGCTGTCTGTCCCCCAGGGGACCAGTGACAGGTGGTGATGGGGAAGCTGTCGAGACATGGTGACACCCCCCCAGCCGCCCCCATGCTGGGGACCCTGGCATCCTGCTGCCCTCCCCCCGCCACGCCACCCTCCATCATCTCCTTGTTCCCAGCCAGGGTAATTGGTGGCCTGGTGACAGACGGGCTCATTAACAGCTTAATTTCGGCTTCATCTCTTCCTGCCCGACCCCCAGCCCAGGTGGGGACCAACCCAGCAGCGTGCAGGGATGGGCACCCCGAGGCCACTGAGCCCCAGTGCTGCACCCCATGGGGGCACCAGTGGAGCCGGCGGGAGAGCACACGTGTGCACACGCATGTGCAACACGCACCGGTGGTCAGCACTGCCCTGGGCAGCCCCCCGCGACCCCGGCTCCCCAGCACTGGGGTGCTTGGGGGGACCCCCATCCCTGGGCATGGGCACAGTGCCACCCTGCCCCTCGCCCCACCACCCGCAGCGATGCCGCTGGGGTGGATGCCCGCAGGTGCCAGCGGCTGCCCACCCTCCCGGCCTCACCCTGCCCTTGTTTGCTCCCATAACGGCGGCAGCGTGTCGGCTCCTTTGTGCCAGCAACATAACAGGGGCCACCGCCGCCTCTGAAGCACCGGCCAGCAGCCCGGGCACCGCCGCCACCCTGCACCCCGAACCGGGCAGGGGTGCGAGCTGGGGACACAAACAAGGGGTGCAGGCAGGGAGGCAGGCAGAGGCGTGGGTAGGAATGCAGGCAGGGATGCGTGGTGGTGCAGGCAGGGGTGCAGGCAGTGGGTACGGGCACAGGGTACAGGCAGGGGTGCAGGCAGGTTTCCCAGCCTCACTGCTCCTCTGCTTCTGCCCTTGGGTCCATATCGCAGCCCAGGAGCCCGTCCCCAGCACCCCCTCACCCAGGCAGTGCCCGAAATCACGTCCCCCATCCCCATCCCCAGCAAAGGCCGGCCACGACCGGCCGATGTCAGGCCTCCCTGGCCGCCCCGCCGGATGGAGGCCTGGCCACATTTCAAAGGCGCGCTTGTGTTGTACGATTTATCAGCAGGAGATAACAGCCGAGCGGCTAACGAGGAGGGGGGCTGCACCCCGCTCCGGGGAGCCTGGCACCACATGCTGCCAGGATTTGCCGTGCCGGGGGCACAGGCACCTCACTGGCCACAACGGGAAGACCCCCCCCAGTGGGTCCCATTTTGCGCTGGGATGTTTTTGGGGGTGCCCCAAGCTGGAGGCAGAGCTGGTGCCACCCTGTGCCCTGCTTTGGGGGCACGGGCTGGGTGATCCCCCCGCCAGGGCCTGCCCCGGCCACCCTGATGCACAGAGACCCCAGAGGCTGAGGCACAACTGGAGCGTGTGGAGCCTGGGGCAGCTTTTGGGGGGCTCTTCACCCCCAGGGACTCAAGGCCTGGGCGCCCCCCGCAGCCCAGCATGGAGGGGGGAAGCGGGCATGGGGGAGCCCTGGGGTAGGGGAAGGCTGGTCCCACGGGCACAGGGACAACAGCGCCTGGCACCGAATCCGGGAAGGGTTTGTTTAATCCCAGATAAGGAGGCGACGCCAGGCACCTGGCTGGCAAACGGGCCCTCTCCTGGCAACGGCACCAAAGGCAGTGCCGACACCCCCAGCACCACCGGCACCCACCCCAGGATGCCCCTCAGCAGCATGGGACTGGCATTAGCCAGGCACATGGGTCCCTCCGGCCACCCACACTCCTGCGGCACAGCACAGCACGGCATGGCATGGCACGGCATGGCATGGCACAGCATGGCACAGCATGGCACAAGGTCAACGAGGCAGCGGGCACATGGGCAGAGCCAGAGCAGATGGGGATGTGGTGCAGGGAAAAGCAGGGTACCCTGTTCTGTGCCAACCCCGGCCAGATTTACACCAGGGCCAGCCCCTCTGGCCGATCCTGCCCCACAGGCTGCCTGGGCACGGGGCCGAGGGCTTGGTACTGTGGCCATGCCACACAGCCAGTCCCCGGGGGCTTGGGGCCATGCCAGGCTCCTGCTGCCACCCCGGCCCCGTGGCATCTGGGGGGCACCTGGAAACCTGCCCCCTCCCCGCCCTCCACCAGCTGGCCCCACGGGTGGCTGCGTGCCCGTGACCCCCCATGTAGAGCTGTGCCCGCCTGCGCCCAGGGTCGGGGCTCAGCTGTGCCCCGGTCCCCCAAGGGCAGGGAGGCAGACGGTGCTGCCGGCTGCCAGGGGCCACGGGCAGCAGCATCCCTGGGGGGCTGCCTCGCCGGCTGGTGAGCACGGCCCCGGCTGCCTGCACCGAACATGCCAGGTCTCAGCAGCAGCAGGCAGAGCCAGACCGGTGGGATAAGCCCGGGGTGAAGCCTTTGTGTCACCCTGCAGTGGCCCTGAGAGTGCCCAAGCAGGGGGCACAGCCATGCCAGGGCCGCCCCCCAGCCTGAATCGCACGGGGTCCCAGCCGGTACCCCTGACCACAGCAGGGGCTGGCACCCGAGAAACAGCCCTGGGCCCCACGGCTCACTGCCCCGGCTGGCTGGCCCCTGCCTGGAGGGTCACATCCCTCCAGTATGGCACCCTGGGGACGGTGGGGGAGGGGCAACTGGTCAGACTGGTGAGCCTAGTTGGGGTTTGGGGGTCCCCCTCCACCACATGCCAGGGGTGCTCTGCCGTGCTCGGTGTGTTGCTGCCACCCCCTGGCAACGTGCACAGCCCCGGGTGCCCCACCCAAAACCCCCCCAACTCAGGGGTGCCCAGGCCCCCGGCAGCCCAGCCCCGCACCCCCGGCAGCGGGCAGGGGCACCCCGGGGTGCAGGGTGCCAGGGAGGGTGCAGGGAGCTTGTGGCGGGGGTCACACCCCATGCCTTGCACCGGGCAGGGGGCCTGGGCATGGCCCCACACGTGGCCCCACACTCAGGCAGGGAGGTTTGTGCCCCCTGTGGGTGGGCAGAGCGGGGAGGGGGCACAGGGCTGGCAGGGGGGGTCACCCACCCACGCAGACGATGATTAGAAGGAGCCAAGGATACGTCCCAGCGCATTAAGGCTGTCCCCACTGAGTGCCACCACCGCGGGGTGACCTCGCTGTGAACCACACACATGTCCCCCCATGATGGGCCACCAGCCCCCTCGTACCAGCACCCCCGTCACGCCAGTGTCCCCGCTGCATGTCACCACGCTGCCCCATCCCACTGCCTGCGCCACGGGCACCGTGTCACGGGGGGGGACATGTGGTGGAGGGGTCACATATGGTGGGTCTGGGTACCACAGACATCTTGTGACGGGCACCCTGGCACGGATACTGGGGACACCTCGGCTCCAGGTACCACCCCAAGCCACGTCCCAGAGATGTCCAGCTCCTGGGGACAATGTGGGCTATGTCCCCACGCAGCCACCTCGTTGCAGGCACCAAAGCCACGCACGGGGACCCATGTCACATAGATGTCCCCACTCACGGCCTCGTGGTCCCCAGCACGCTGCTGGCATGTGCCACACACACGGCACTGTGCCACCCGCCTTCCTCGGTCCCCATCACACCAGGGCACCTGCCCCTGCCACCCATGCCAGCCCCCTCGGTGCCACGTCTGGGCGGGCACCCCCTGCCCAAACAGGGCACAGGGTCCCCACTGTCATGCCTCGCCCGAGCCAGGCAGAACTGGGTGACGGCAGCCCGGCGGTGGCATTTTGCGGGGGGGGGGGGCCAGGGCTGAACTCTCGACCCCGCGCCGGCGGCTCCCGGCCAGATGCCAGGCGTGCGGGCACCCCGCGGCGCCCCGACGTGTGAGCCGCCCCCAGCCCTGCCAGACCCCCCCGCGCCCCTCACGGTTCATCGGCAGGACACGGGTGACAGCCGCCACCCGTCCGCCCCAGCGCGGCTGGCGTGGGAGGGGGAAGAAGCCGGCGGGGGCTGCGGCTCCCCGGCCCCACCGCGGGCTAAGTCCGCGCAGCTCATGACACCGATGCCCCGCTGCGGCGGGGGGCCCGGGGGAAGCCTGGCTGTCCCACGCCTCGAGGTGGGGCACGGGGGCTGCGAGGGCGCCGTGGGGCAGCTCGGACCCCCCCCACCGGGGGCCGCTGGCTGGGGCGCGGCGGGCCCCGTGGCGACCGCGGCTCCGCGCGGGGCCATCCGCGGCCGCGCAGCGCCCCCTGCCGGGCCCGCAGGGCCCCCGCGGCACAGCCACCCCCGAGGGGACCAAGCGCATGAGGCCCCCCCGGCGACAGGCTCTGCGGGGCCCGCGGGGCCGGCCCGCAGCCGGGCGGCTGCTCCAGGGGCCATGGCAGCCGCCACTGCAGCGCACCCTCCCAATGCCCCCCCCACTGCTGTGCGCCCCCCGCAACGCCCCCCCTCCCGCTGTGCCCCCCCTGCAACGCACCCCCACTGCTGTCCCCCCCCACCGCTGTCCCCCCCACCCCTGTGCCCCCCCACTGCACCACACCCCCGCCTGCCCCGGGCGCAGCCCACGGGCGGGGCCGGGCCCGGCGGGCACTAGGGCCGCGCAGGCTCCCCCCGACGCCGGTCGGCAGCAGTGCGCAGGCGCGGGAATCGCCCCGCCCACCCTGAGGCTACTTCCGTCCCGGGCGGAAGCGGGGCGCGTCATCGGCGGGCGCCGGGCGGGAGCGGGGCCGGGGCCGCCGCCATGGCCGGGATCCTCTTCGAGGACATCTTCGACGTGAAGGACATCGATCCCGAGGGCAAGAAGTTCGACCGTGGTGAGTGGAGCCCCGCGCCGCCTCCCCGGCCGCTCTCCGCAGGGCCCCCGCCCGGGCCTGCGCCGCCTCAGGCCGGGGCTGCTGGGCGCTGCCCTCCCGCGGGGGCCCTGGGCCTGCCCCCCGCCCCCGCCTGTCCCGGTCCCCGCTCTGCCCTTCCCGCCGGCGGTGGCCCCTGTGCCTATTCCCCTTGTCTGGCACTGGCCCCGCCGTGTGTTGCCGCACCCCGGTGCGCCCTCCTTCCCGTGCCCGGCTTCTGTGCCCCTCCACGCCACCGCGGCCCCCGGTACGCGCCGTTCCCCACTCCACCGTATTCCTTTCCCTGCCTGTACACGCCTCAATCTGCTCCCAGGGCCTGTCATCTGTCCCCGAACCCAGGGCACCCCTTCTTCCGAGATAGCTCGGGGGCCAGCCTGGAGTGGGACAAGAATGGCCTGACCCTGGGACCCTGCTCCCACCCAGCCCCAGGGGTCTTCTCTGGCCTTGTCCCTCACTCTGCTGCTCTCCCCAGTGTCCCGTCTGCACTGTGAGAGCGAGTCCTTCAAGATGGACCTCATCCTGGACGTGAACATCCAGATCTACCCCGTGGACCTTGGTAAGCCATGGGGCTGCTAGTCCAGAGCATGCCAGGCCTGAGCCAGCATCAGCTTGCGTGGGTATGGTTAGAGAGGAGTGTGCTGGTGCTTGGAGGAGGGAGACTGAATTTGCTGTGAACAAGGAATGAGCTGTCTCAGACTTCCTCAGGCCCCTCTGCTGTCCCCAGGCCACAGGAGGTACTGGGCACTCTGCGTACTGGGGCTGAGCGGGATTCTAGTTCTCATCACTGTAGTTGTTTGGGCTCATCTCTGGCCTGCTACTCAGAGACACTGTCTACTGAAACTGCCTCATTTGGTGGCAACAAAGCTTTAAGGGAGACCTTTTGAAATTAGTTTATGTGGTTAAATATATTAAACAGGTGGAAAAGAGAGTCTTACTCTCAATGAGGTATAGAAGGGCTGGAACTGGTGCTGCAGGGTCTTGCATACCTGCACAGGGCTCAGCCAAGCCCTCTGGGACTCTCCCCATGAATCTCTTGCTGTGTCCTGTGAAATGTCAGCCATAGTGTCTTGGTGGCTCTGGTCTCCTTCATGGTGGTGACCAGTGTCTGTAGGGAACAGGGAGACAGAGGATTCGGTGTGATCTTCTCCTTGTTTCCCACAACCCTGTTGGAGGACTGAACGCAGGGAGGGGGGTTTGTGCTAAACCCACCAGGGCAGCTTCTTGCCACCACCCCAAGATCTGCTGTGGCCGCTGCTGCTCTGGCTGTGCCCGCTGCCTTCTCACCTCTCCTCTGCCCTCTCATCCCAGGAGACAAATTCCGCCTGGTCATTGCCAGCACCTTGTATGAAGATGGCACCCTGGATGACGGCGAGTATAACCCCACAGACGACAGGCCATCCAGGTATGGGGGTCCAGCTAGGACCCATGTCGGGGTGGGTGAGGGAGAAGGTGAAGTGCTGAGGGGCTGTGAGGCACCTTCTCCCAAAGGATGCTCAGCTGGGAGAACACGTGGGATTGATTCTTCCCTGAACTCCCACTGTCCCATCACAGGGCAGACCAGTTCGAGTACGTGATGTACGGCAAGGTGTACAGGATCGAAGGGGATGAGACCTCCACGGAGGCAGCCACGCGCCTGTGAGTGCCTGTCGGCAGGAGGGGGGGACGCGGTGCCCCAGGGTGGTGTGGGGGCGGCACCAGGATCCCATCCCGGGTCTCCCATGGGATTCCCTGCTCTCACCACTCGTCTCCTCCTGCCCCAGCTCTGCCTACGTGTCCTACGGGGGGCTGCTCATGCGGCTGCAGGGAGACGCAAACAACCTGCACGGGTTTGAAGTGGACTCTCGAGTTTACCTGCTGATGAAGAAGCTGGCCTTCTAGGAGACCTCCTGCCTCCGTGGGCTTCCCCAGAGACGTTCTGCTGGCAAGCCAACAGGAGCCCTGTGACCCCAGAGCCTGCCTCAGCACCCATGCTGCCTGGTCCCTCTGGAGCTGGGGAGGAGGGAGCCGTCCCCTCCTCAGTCCCAGCCTCTTCTGACTCCTGCTTGGATCTGCAGCCTCCTCCTGCACGGAGAGAGGTGCCTGATGGCTGAGTGGAGACCACACTGGGTGCTCCACAGTCCTGCTGCTGGGCGTCTGCTCCCACCTCTGCCTTGCTGCACTTCAAAAGCAGGCGCGGCCCTGGCCAGAGGCAGCCAGGCTGGGACAGCCACCCAGGACTGGGACAGCCGCCCATCTGCCACAGGGCTGGGGACCATTTCCTAAGGAGCCATCCTGAGGCAGGCTGGGCTTGTTCTTGATTAAACTGGTATGTTTTTTTCTAGATCTGGCTTTGCTGGGTGAGAGATGAGGCTGGCAGGGAGCGGGTACACCTGCATGGGGGGCAACGGGGGCCCACACCACTTTCCTAAAGGACAGGCAGCCCAAACCTGCCTTGGGTTGTTCTCTGCCGCCGTGGCGGGGCTAGGGAGAGGCAGGTGGGTGCAGGGGGCGAGGAGGGGTCACTCCTATCTCCGAGCGGGGACTGGGTGCCTGAGGGAGCCCATCTGCCCTGCAGAGCTGGTGGCTGCTGTGGGAGGGAGCTGGGCACTGGGGAGAGATGCGGAGCACATCCCTGAGGGGCTGCCTCTTACTGAGGCCCCTCGGGGTGTGCAGCCCCCCTGCCAGGGCCATGGCAGCAGGGTGAAAGGAGGACACAACCAACCTTTTTTCTTTTTTTAGAAAAATAGGTCTTTAATTTGTAAAGCATTCACAGTAGAGGTGCCTGCCTGGGCGGGAGCAGGGCCTGTGCCCACGGGCGCAAGGGTCATGCTGCTGTCTGCCTCCCTGGGTCGCCCAGGGCTGGAGGAACTGGAGCCAACCCTTTCACTGTGGGCACCCTCCTGGGCACCCAGAGCACAGCTCAGTGTCCGGCAGGATTGCTCTGGCCTGGGATCGGGGGTGAAGCCTGTGTGCAGCCTCACCGGGTCCCACACCTGTCAGCAGCCCCCTGGCCTTGCTTGCACAAGTCCTTGGCCAGGTCATGGAAGAAGAAGCGCAGCTTGCCCTGCACCAGCTGCCGGTAGGTGAGGAAGATGGCAGTGACGTGGGTTTGCTCTATGGAGCGTGGGGAGCAGCCTGGCTCCCAGGGTCCTGCCTGAGGGACGAGAGTGGGACAGGGAGGTGACAAAGCTGTTGTACCCAGCCCTGCACAGGTGGCATCTGCGCCAGGGTGGGCTGGCTTGCGTTGGGGGCAGTGGGGTCTCACCTCCCAGCTGAAGGTTTGCAGGAGCAGGAGGAAGGAGTTGGCGTGTTGGTAGAGCTGGCTCAGCTGCCTCGCCCCGCACTCCTGTGTCACCTGGCCCCGGGCCCCTGCCACAGCACCCACCAGCAGTGCCAGGTCACAGAGGATCTCCCGACGCTTGGTCTCATTCTGGGGGAGCAGGCAGTGAGCGGGCTGGACCACAGGCCCAATTCATTCCCCTGCCCACCCTAGGTCTGCAGGGGGTCCTGCACCCTGCTGTGCCCCCAGGTATGCCCACAGGCATCTTGTGCAGCATTTCAGGTGCCTGCGCCAACCCAGGGGCTCTTCCAGCCCCGTGGGCACCCCAGTGCCAGCACCATCCTCCCAGCCTCTCACCGATTTGGATTTCCACTGCTGGAGGCTGAAGTCCACCAAGGGCAGCATGGTGGGGCAGGTGAGCACAGGCAGTGCCTGGCAGTGGGCCTAGGGGGAAGAGGAGATGCTGAGGTGAGGTACCAGGAGCTGTGCCCAGCCCTGGCCTTGGGTTTTGGGGGGGTACTGTATCCTCACCGTTCTCTTCTCCATGTCCTTGGCCTCCCCGATGTACTTCTGGATGAGCCTGTTGTCGCAGACCAGCCGTGGTGGGCTGGCACGGCCCTCTTCCATGTGCAGGAGGAAGGAGGTGAGGAGGAGCAGTCCTGGGGGAGACGGGGTTCCCTTGGGCACTGTGCCACCATCCCAGGGCACCTCCAGCCCAGGGCTGCACCTGCAGCAGCAACCCCTCGCCCCAGCCCGACGGTGGCCATGATGGCCCCTTGGTGGGGTGCAGGGGAGGGCCCGGGGGGGCTGAGGAGTGCCTGGTGGTGCCCTGCGGTCGGTCAGCGCGAGTGCTGGGTGCGAGCCGGGGGTTCGGTGCCGTGCCCAGGGGCTGCACAGCCATGTGCGTGGCAGGTTGGTCGGCTCCGCTCCAGGCTGGGCTGGAGGCAGGGAGCAGAGCGGGGCTCCCTGCGCAGAGCGGGGCCAGCCCTCCTGATCTGTGCCAGGAGCGGCTCCGGGCGTGACGTGCGCTTCGGGGAATCCCTGCCTGCTGCGTCCCGCGGCGTGTGTCTGCTCCGGCCGAGGGCTGGCCTGCCAGCGCAGCCTTCCCCGGTGCTGCCAGCACGCTGCTGCCCAGGGCACCTCTCGGCCGGGCAGCTGCTGTGCCCAGTGACTGCCCGTCCTGGCAGCAGGCCCTCTGCGTGCTGTGGCACTACACCTGTCCCCAAAAGCCCTCGGCACAGCCTGGTTCCCGAGGCCGGGCACGGGGAGATGCTCGGCAGCCCTCATGCACTGGTAGCGGCCAGGTCCGACCAAACCAGAGCCACCCGTGGGGTTTGCTGACCACACGTGGGGCTCATCTCTTGGGGCGCCCATGCAGGGGACGCTCTGGCTGCGCGGCACGGTGTCTGCTGCCAAGGCCATGCCCCTTCCTCCTCGCTCCCGTCCCCCCCTTTTAGCCGCGCACTCACTGTTCAGCTCCATGCTCAGCTGGGGGCTTCGGCCCTGCATCTTCCACCCTGGGGCCAGTGGCTGCTCCCCAGCTCCCGTCCCCCTTCCATGGAGGGCAGCGGTGGCGCGGGCTCCCCGCAAGCCGCCCAGCCGGGATGGAGGGTCGGCGGCCAGGGGCGGCCCCGGGTCGGCACGGCGCAGCTCTCCGGCTCCGGCCCGGCCGAGGCAGCGCGATTTCCTGTTGTGTTGCCACTGACCTTCAAGCAAAATCGCAGCAGGGGCCCCGGCCCCGGGGGACGGCTTCCTGCCTCCGGCCGCTTCCTCCCTTGGCTCGGGGCGCGGGAAGGGCGTCCCGGGCACCCTCCGAGGCTGCTCACCTGCCCTCTGGCCTGAGCCCTGGGCTGCCAGGACCTCAGTGGTCAATGTCTCAGCTGTGCCCGTCCAGGGGGTGAAGGTGGCCCTGGTACCTGCTGAAGAAATGGCATCGGTGACCCTGCGCTGGGTGGCTCCAGGACCATCAGCCCTGATGGGGTCCTGCTCCCAGCTGTGGCAGCTAGGTATGAAGGCCACCGAAAACCCTCACCCAGAGGTGGACTCCAACCCTGGTGACCTTTATCCAGAGGTGGACCCCATCCCCTTGACCCTCACCCAGAGGTGGACTCCAACCCTGGTGACCCTTATCCAGAGGTGGACCCCATCCCCTTGACCCTCACCCAGAGGTGAACCTCAAACCCTGGTGACCCTCACCCAAATGTGGGCTACAACCCCAGTCACCCTTGCTCAGAGTTGGACTCCATCCCCTTGACCCAACCCAGAGGTGAAGATCCCTGGCAGGGCTGCGGTGCACAGGGACCACTCAGAGCTGGGGAGGGTGATAGAGCGTCAGGGCCTTGGCTAGCATGTGGCTCCCCGGGGCTGTTTCACCAGGGGTATTGGTTTGGGAGGGTGGGTGAAGCACCCATGGACACCCCCTTCCTGGGTGGGAGAAGCACCAGGGGTCTGCCCTGTGCCAGGCCCTGGCATGGCCATGCCCCCCCCCACCCCCAGGGCACTCTGGCCTGCTGGGCAGGGGACAGGTGTGCACACACCCATATGTGTATACACACACGTATGTGTCCGTATGACATGTGTCCACACCCCTCACGTGTCCACGCACGCACTTCCCGCAGCACGCGTCGGGGTGCATGCTCAGATAACCCCCGGGGCTGGGCAGCCCCCTGCACGCTTCCTCTTGGGGGGACCCCCCCAGCCCGCATCCTCTTGCCCCCAGTCTCCCCACAGCCCGCGTGTTTCCTCCTCACGCCCCTGCTCTCGCACGCTCCCACCCCTGTCCCTGCGGCCGGCGGTTCCCGGCAGCGCCTGGCTGGGTGACAACAGCCAGAGTAAACACCTCAGCCCTGCTCCGCCTGCCCCATGCCCCGCTCGGCCCCCAGCAGCCCACCTTGCGGGTCGCAGGGTGCCCGGACGGGGGGTCCGATGGGTGCTGTGGCTCCGGGGACGAGCCTGGCAGCCCAGCTTTGCTGGGGCACGGCTGGCAGCGGCCGGAGCCACGAGCACCGGGGTCAAACACCGCCGGGCTTCCCCGCGCGGCCGTGGCCCGTCTCTGCGGACGTGACAAGTTGCAAACGCGCCCCGCTGGCACCCTCAGCCCCTCTGCCTGCGCTGGCCCCGCTTCTGCCGCCGGCCCCACGCCAGCCCCTGCTGTGCCCCAGTCCCTGTCCCTCCCTGGGTGCAGAAGCCTTCACCATGCCAGGCTGGAGAGCTGCAGTGCCCTGCGCTCCCCGCTTGCCCTCGTAATTAGGCAAATCCAGGCGACGCTGGAGGGCAACTGGTACTTGGGAACCTAAAATAGTCCCTTCACCCCAAAAGGCGCCTTTTCAGCCCCTGCCCGTGGGCAGCCCGGTATTCTGCTGGGAAGGGCGATACCAGCCTTTGCTGCCCGTGCCAGGATGTGGGGGGCAGCTCCTGCTGCTGGCCTGCCACGCTCCCCCCAGCCCATCCAGGGATGCTGCACGCCTGCAGTGGGGCAGCGAGTGGGGCTCGGAGACCCCAGAGGGGCATAGGGGCTGTGGCCGAGACGGGCAGGGCGCTGGCGTGGGGGGGGGGCAGGAAGCTGGCGGGGGTCACGGGGCCGCACAGCTGGCCGGATCCCGGTGCCAAGTTTCCCACCTTTCCTTACAGGGTGCAAAGTGCCGGGAATCCCGCTGCAGGGGGGCAGCCGTTCGCACCCACTTCGCCGAGGTGCCGAGGGCAGCCGGAGGTGCCAGGCAGCTGCTGGGGCGGGGGGGTGACCATGGGCGAGTGGCACAGCTGCTGTCCCTGCAGGCCACCCAGATGTGCCTGATGGTCACCCCCGGGATGTCGGCACAAGGGAGGGGGGAGCATGGGAAGCAAACCTGAGCTTCCAGGGACAGGGAGAGGGGTCCCAGTCCTCTTTGAAGCCCCCATAAAAGGGTCCGGCATAAAGGGGAGAGAAAGTCAAAGGAACAAAGAGAGCGGCTAATCCCGGCGTGAGCAAACAGCCCCGTTTGCTCAGGACCCAGCTGGCCCCGGGGCCGGGGGAAAGGAGCACAGCGGGGCTCTGGGGGTGCCAGGCAGCAGGGGATCCTTTACCCAAGCTGGCCCCCTCCCCGAGCACGGGCAGCCCCCGGGAGCTGGGTGCCCCCTGCCCCCTCCGGGCCTTTGTTTTTCTATTTGCAGTTTGCCAATAAACACCCCTGGGCAAATCCTGCTCCCCGTGCCCTCCTCACCATTCCTGGCAGCTCGTCCCAGGAAAGCACCGTGGCGGTGCTGGGCGAAGGGGCACCTTGGCTGGGGTGGCATGGCCGGGGGTGAAGGCTGGCAGGGTTTCCCCCACCTTTCCCAATTTCTGGGAGAGCACACACTGCCCAGCAACCTGGCACAAAGCCCTGGAGGGTGCCCACGGGCAAACCCTCCAGCTGCCGCTTTGCTCCAGGGCACCTTGTGCCAGTGGCCCTGCTGGCATCCAGGGCGGTCCCACCGTGCCCCCTTTCCCCATCCTGCTCCTCAGCCCAGCTCCTCACCCCGATGGAGGGCACAGGGGTGCTGGGAGGGCACCTCGCCCCTCTCCCTCCATCCCGCGGGGCGGCGAAGGGGTTAATGCCAGGCAGCCGAGCCGCAGGTGGGCGCAAGAATGAAATTCCTTCTCGCTGTCCTGCGAAGTCTGGGCACAAATATTTGCCTGCATGTCCGGTGGGGAGGGGGGAGACCACCATCATTCTGCGAGCTTGCTAATCCCCATGCCAAACACGGCCCCCCCGTGCCCCGCATGCCCCCCGCCCCCCTCCCGCCGGGTTTGCCCCACAAGGCCTTTGAGGAGGGGACGTTTGGGACCAGGGGGACACCAGCACCTTTGGGTGCTCCTGTAAGCAGGGAGCTGTATGGGGTTGGGCGCTGGGAGCGGGCACGGTGCCCCGGGGCACAGACAGGATCTGCTTGGCCTGGCAGGCGAGGCTGCTTTGGGGGTCTCCATCCTGCTCCCCAAGCCGTGCCCGCTGGGATGAAGGCGAGAGCTGGCATTGCCATGCCCGCAATGCACCCTCCGTAATAAACTCCATGTGTTCGCAGACGGAAAACAGCCACTTCACCCCCCCGCCATCACCCCCCCAACCCAAGCTGCATCCCCCTCCCTGTACCTGCCATCCCCAAAACCCCCTCCGTCCCCAGACCCCCCGGTCTTCATCTGCGGCGGCCCAGCCCTGCAAGCCGCCTGCCAGTTGTGCAAATATTGCCGGAACGGCTGTAATCCCCATGTCCAACGTGAATTATGAGATATTTCCACCCATTACGACAGCCCCCCCCACCCCGCCGCGTGTGTGCGAGGCCGGGGGGATTAGTCACAGGGCAAAGCCGCGCTCGGCACAAAGCTTTGGGGGGGCCGGTGGTTCTCCGCACCCCGTGCTGGGGCGGGTCGGTCGAGTGGGGCTCTTCTTGGAGAGACGGGATGCCCCTGTGCCTTCCCAGCTCCGCCTGGCACCGGGTGAGAAGGGGGGGGTGTTGGGGTGCCCCGGAGGCGGTGGAAGGGGGGGCTGGGGCGTGCGGTTTTGCCTCGACCCCATCCCCGGGGAGCGGAGGCTCCTTCCTGCCGCCCCGAGCCCGGCTCATGTTCAAAGCCACGGGCAGGCAGCGGCTAATGAGGCCAGACAATAGGGAGCTGCGTGGGGCAGGAGTGCTGGCAAGGCCCCGCCACACCGCCCCCATGCCAGGCACGGCACGGCCCCGGCACCACTGCCCACCGGGACCCTCCGTGGGACCCTCGCCGCCAGGCAGGGCACGTGCCCACGAAGCCCCAGAGGCACCGCGGGCTGTTTTGGAGGGTGCCGTCAGGGTGTCCCACCCGTGCTGTGCCAGGATGGCACCCCACAGGGCCACCGCCTCCCCGCCCGGGGATGAGCCGGGCACCCGCTCCGGGTGGAGGTGCCGGAGGGGTGCGGGTGCCAGGCAGGGTGGCCGGGGCTGCCGGCAGCCGGCCGGCTCCGTCCCCGTGCGGCCCCAGCTGCCCACGGCCGGCAGCCCCGCTGAGGCTGTACCGGCGCCAGGCCCGGCTGCGGAGCGCCCCGGAGCCACCTTTGTGCCGGGCGCTGCCGGAACATTGTGCGGGTGCTGGGAAGCAGCTGGTGGGACTGGGACCCTCTCCCAGTGCCACTCCCGGCCAGCGTCACCCCCTCCCCACAAGCACGGGGACCCCCGAGGGTCTGGCAAGCCACCCTCTGCCCCTCGCCCAGGGGCACCCCTGGGCATTTCCCAGTGCCACAGCCAGGGCTGGGGACGGGGGATGCCCGGGCATGGCTGGGGCACCCGTTTCCTCCCTGCCCACGTGCCCCCGCTGCAGTGGCGATGCCCCCTCCCCGGGCAGGGATGCCCAGCACCCTCCAGCCCTGCCAGCCCCCGTGCCAGCGTACCACCCCGGTCCCAGCCTGGCAGTGCCGGGCCACCCTCACAGCTCCCCTCTCCCCCACGCTGCCACCCTGTGCCTCAGTTTCCCCCACGCCGAGGGCCGCGGCCAGGCGGGTTCCCCGTCTCTCCTTCCTTTCCCCAGGAAAGGGGAGGGAGCTTCCCCCGCCGCTTCCCTGCGTCCCGCGGCCGAGCCAGGAGACTGTGACGAGCTCTGGGTGCGCAGAGCCAGCGCTGGATTCCTGGCACTGGCGGGGCGGCCGGGAGCCATCACCCGCCTCCTCCCCGCTCAGCCCCGCTTGCATCCCCCAGGGCTGCTGCTGCTCTGCAGCGGGCACCGAGCGGCGACGCTGGCACAGACACGCAGCCCCCAGCCCTCCCCTGGCCACCACGCTGCAGGGACGCTGGGAGAGAGAGGGGACAGGTCAGTGGCACCACTGGGGACGGTGGGGAGGGCACGGGGCTGGGGGGGCCATGCTGGTGGGCACGGTCCCCACTTGCAGAAAGTGCTTGCGGGCAGCAGGGCGTTGGGCTTGGCCATGCCCGGGGGATGCCCAGGGCCCTGGCAGCGTCCCAGCCTGGCGATGCCAGCGGGCCATCCCGCCAGGGGAAGCCCTGCTGCTCCTCGCTGCATCACGCCAGCTCCTGCCCCGGCACGGCCAAGCCCCCTCGCCCCGCTGCCCTCCCCGGGAGAGGTGCCCGCTGCACCGGGACACGTGCCAAACCGGGTCAGGGAAGGGGAAAGGGCAGCCGTGGGTAAACCGGGGATGGGCAACCCCAGCCGGGCTGGCACGGGGGGCACGGGGCGGTGGGCTGCAGCCCCCCAAGCTGCTCGCCGGGCTGCGGGGAGGCCCAGGAGAAGCCTTCAGGGGAGGCAGGGGCCTGTTGTGCTCCAGCTGTGCCGTGTTTCCCTAGCTACACCGCACAGCTGGCCGGGTGTTTGTACCGCCCGGAGTTGATTTTGGCAGCCCCACGCTTCCCCCTCCTCCCCTCCCCACCCGCCTTCCCCTCCCCGGGCGCCCGCCTGCCACACACCCGCCACCCACCCTCGGTGGGGGTGGCAAGGCAGGGACACGGGTGGCACACACTGGCACCCCCCTCCCTGCCGCCCCCCTTCCCCTCCGCCCCCCTTCCCCATGGTGTGTGCCTCAGTTTCCCCAGCTGGATGATGGTGTCCCCAGGCTTTTCCATGGCATCTGCTCATTGCCCACCGTCGCCACCCTTGCCAGCCTGGGCACACGTGGGTGAAGAGCGGGACCAGTGCTGGGTGCTACTCTCTCAGCCTCCTCCATGGCTGCCCCCTCCCCTCCCCAGGCAAGGGAACCCAGGTGTCCAGGCTCCTGTCCCTCTGCAGCCTCTGCCACTGGTGGGCAGGAGCCCAGGGTCTGGCTCTGGAGCCTTCCTCTGCCCAGAGTGGGCAGGAGCCAGGGGGATTTGGGGATGTGAAGGGCCCAAGTTGTGGAGTATATGTGACTTTGCAGGGTGCAGGGTGGATTTGGAGGGGGGGGCATGCTTTGGGGGCCCATGCTCAGGGGTGCTGAGTGGATGGCGGATCTATATGTCCTGGGAGGGGCTGGACGAGGAGGGAGAGGTCTGCAGGGGGTCCACACGCTGCAGGGGGGCCCCGCACTGCAGGGGATGGTGTGGATGGACAGTACCCTGCAGTGCCCCATGTCCTGGGGGTGCCGAGTGGCCTCGGAGGGGGCTGAGGGGATGGAGGAGTCCCCAGGATGTCCCATGCCTGGGGGGGGCCCAATGAGCCCTGCAGGGGCTCATGCCTGAAGGTGGGCAATGTGGATGGGGAGACCTGAGGATGCCCCATGCCCAGGACATGCCCCATGCCAGGGGAGAGTGTATGGATGGAAGGGGGGGCAACTGAATGGGTGTGCCCCACAATGCCTTATTCCCCAAGGGGCCGTGTGGATGGGGGGCTCCTGGGGAGCTCATGTCCTGGGGGGGCATCCCCAGGATGTCCAGAGCCCAGGAACACCCCAAGCTCTGTGGAAGGGGTGTGGATGGTGGCGGTGGTGTCTCCATAGTGCCCTATGTCCCCGTGGGTTTTGTGTGGATTCGGGGGGGGGGTGTCCCCATGATGCCCAGCCCCTGGGGGTGCCCCGTGCCCTGAGGGAGGGTATGTGGATGAAGGCATCCCTCGGGTACCCCCTGCCCTGGGGCTGGTGCGTGAGTGGGGATGCTCTGCACCCGGGGGTACCCAATGCCCGGGGGGGGGGGGGGGGATGGATGGGGGTGCCCCCAGGACCCCTCGACCCCGGGGGTACCCCGTGCCCGGCGGGGGAGCTGAGCGCCCCGGGGTGCCGCAGGACGGCCCGTTCCCGGCGGGGCTGACGGGGCCCGGGGGGGGTTCGGGGCGCAGCGGGGGGTGCGTCCCCCCCCGGGCCGGCCGCTGCCTGCGCCTCATTAGCGGGGCCTTTGTTTGCACAGGGCTCGCAGCTCCCGCTTGCCCATGCCGCCGCCTATAAAGCGGAGCCGGGGCTGACGGCCGGGCAGAGGCGGCGGCAGCGGCAGCGGCAGCGGCGACAGGCAGCGCCCGCCCCCCCCCCCTTCCCGCTCCGCGGCTGTCCCGGCCCCGGCCCCGGCCCCGGCCCCGGCCCCGGCCGGCCGGCACCATGCGCGCCGCCCTGCTGCTGCCGGCGCTCCTGCTCCTGCTCCCGCTCCTGCCCGCCCGCGCCGCCCGCCCCAAGCTCGCCCTGCCCATCCGGCCCGACACGGACCCGCTGCCCCCCGGCGGGGCGGCAGGTAGGACACCCCCCCCCCTTCATTCCTCCGCTCCGGGCACCCCCCGTCCGGTACCAGCCGCTGCCGCACCCCCCCCCTTCGTGCATCCCCCCTCCCTGCCACCCGCACCCCGGCCGTGCACCGCATGCCTGCACACACACCCCCCCCCCCGCCTTTTCTTGCACCCCGCATCCCGCTCCGGGCCCGCACTCCGCTGGTCGGGACCGGCACCGGCACCGGGACCCGCACCGGGAGCAGCCGCCGTGCCCAGCGGGCGGCGGGGCGGTGCCGGCCGCGGTCCGGGGCTACGGCAGGGGGGTGCCCGCGGCTCGGAGGTGACCGGTGGTGGCGGTGGTGGCGGGTGGGTGGGTGTGGGGGGTGTCTCTGCAGGCTGCGCCTTCGGGGGGCACTTCTATGCCCTGGAGGAGACGTGGCACCCGGACCTGGGGGAGCCCTTCGGGGTCATGCGCTGCGTTATCTGCCACTGCGAGCCGGTGAGTGCCCCCGGGACCCCCCTTCCCCTGGGAGATCCCCCAGGATCCGGCCCTGCTAGGGAGGGGGCCGGCAGGGGGGGGAGGCCGACCCCTCCATTCAACAGACCCGCCCGCCCGAGGGAGAAGGGGAGCGGGCATCCCTCCAGCCAGCCGGACACCTGGATGTCCCCCCCTCGCCGCGGCAGTGGGGAGGAGAAGGGGGGTTTAAAGGATCAGGCTTCATTCCTCCTCCTCCTCGGGGATGGCCCCCGGCCCCCTCCCTCCTTCCAAGCAGCCCCCCGAGGCCGGGGCTGGAGGGGCCGCACACAGCTGGGCAGGGGGCTGGGGGCCGTGGGGAGGGGGCCCGGGCTTGGCTGCCGTACAGGGGGGCTGCGCAAGGTGTCCAGGCTGCCCACGGGGGCTCCAGGTGGGCCAGGATGGGGGGAGACAGGCTGGGCCGGGGAGACACACCTTGGCACAGCTCGGCACACCTTGGCACGGTTCTTTCGGGCTCTCCCCACCGCAGCAGAGGAATCGCCGGGGAAAGCCAGCGGGGAAAGTGAACTGCAAGAACATGAAGCAGGACTGCCCCGTGCCCGCCTGCCCCCGGGCCACGCTGCTGCCTGGGCACTGCTGCCACACCTGCCCCAAAGGTGAGCCGGGTGGGTGGCTCCCTGTGGGGAGCCCCCCTGCACCCCCGGGGTCCCTCGTGGGCATGGGAAAGGGGGCACTGTGCACACCCCCCCCAAAAAGGGCTGTTCGCTTTGTTATGGGGTTTCCAGTGCCCTTGGGGTGATCGCAAGGTGCTGGGCAGGGGGAAGCCCTGATGGGCACAGCCATCCCCGAACCACCCTGGGAGGGGTGCAGAGAGGGTGCACAGGGCTAAGCACCCTGCCTGTACCTCTGCCTATGTCCCGTGTGCCCCCGGGCACCCCAGCACAGAGCCCCGCAGTTATTTACAGGGCACGTCTTGGTTTATCTCGGGAGGGGGGACTTTTTATTGCCCGCCCCCACCCCAAGCTCTTGAGCACAAGCAGCCTGGTGCAATGGTCTCCCCCCTGTGCCCACACCATGCCAGCCTTGCCAGGCCCCCCGGAGAAGAGCCCTGCACCTGCCTTCGACACCTTCGAGTACTTCCAGGACAAGGAGGACAACCTGGACAAGCCCTACAATGACCGCTCCTACCTCAGCTCCGAGGGGCTGGCCCGCGACGATGCCCGCACAGGTGAGCCACCCACCCGGGCAGGCAGCAGTGGCCAAGGGCACCCCTCTGTGCCCCCCACCATCATCGTCATTCCCTCCACAGAGTTCGTGGCCTTGCTGACGAGCGGCCCGGAGCCCTGGCACCCCACATCCAGCGCGGTGGCCAAGGCTCGCTTCACCCTGCTGCGCTCCTACCTGCTCTTCTCCATCAGCTACGAGCGGTGAGTCCTGTCCCCCGCCAGGCTGGCACAGCGGGCACCGCTTGGAAAAGGGGGGGATGCAACAGTGCTTGTGCCTCAGTTTCCCTTCCGACGCCCCCCAGCGGTGCCACAGCCTTGCACTGGCAGGGCGAGAGATTTGGGGAGGGGGGTGATGTGCTGGGGGTCCAGCCCGGGCGAGCAGCCGGGATTTCGGCACACCCATGGCGCCGGCCCGGCCTCACCCCTTCGCCTCCAGATCTGGAGCGGGAACAAACGGGAACGGCTCCAGGGCCCCGCAGAGGACGCGGGCACAGCGGGGCTGAGGCCGTGCAGCCCCGCGGGCTCTGCCGCCGGGGTCCCCCATCCTCGCTGTGCCTTCCCCGACTGCCTGCCCGCGGCGGAGCCTCTACTCTCCCTCCCTCCTTCCCGCTCCAGTTTCTGCTGCTCTTCCTCGCTTCCAGGCCCCTTCGCATAGTAAAGTGGTGACTAATTTCCAGCTCCGACCGGGGGAGCCAAAGGGAGCCGAAAATGCTCCTAATTTACAGCTGGGCCCGAGCGCTCGGCTCCCGGCAGGTCCAGCCCTGCCACCGTCCCCCATGGGGACCCCCAGTCCTGTGCGGTGCCAGCTTGGCAGCGCTCCGGGGCAGGGGAGCCCAGGGGACCCGTGCCTGGCTGGCACCGGTGGGACGGCGGCATCGGGCCAGCCCGGGGGCGGGCAGAGCACGGCGCTTGGCACCGCAGGGGGGATCTTCCTTCTCTTGCCCACCCCAAAATTGCTGGGCGATCCCATGTGCCCTCCCCGTTGCACCCCTGTGCCTGGCGCTGAGCCAGGCTGGTGCCACCCTTGCTCACCCCCTGGGTGCCCGCAGGCTGGGGCGGCCAAGCCGGGTGCGTTTCAGTGACCCCGAGGGCAACGTGCTGTTCGAACACCCCGTGCAGAAGAGCGCTGCCCCCGAGGACGGCATGGTGAGAGGGGCTGGGAGGGCGGGGGGGCACGGCGCCCCTGCCTCCCCCTGCCCGGGCGTCTGGTGCCCACCAGCCCCTGCCCAGCCCTGCCCTCGCCCGCAGCTCTGCGGGATGTGGAGGACGGTGTCCAAGGCCAACGTCCAGCTGCTGCGCGGGGAGCAGCTCCGCGTGTCCCTTGTCACCCGGGCGCAGCCCTCCGGAGAGGTCCATGGGCACGTCCTCAAGCACCGGGCGCTTTTCGCAGGTAAGGTTGGCTCCTGCGTGCCCACCCGGCGGGTGCCCACCGGGATGCCCCTCACGCCCCCTCTCCCCGCTCAGAGACTTTTGGTGCCATCCTGACCTCGTCGGACCCCACGCACCTGGGCGCTGGGGGCATGGCCATGCTGACGCTGAGCGACACCGAGAACAACCTGCACTTCATCCTCATGGCCCGGGGGCTGCTGGAGCCCGGCGCCAGGGGTGAGGGTGGGCATGGGCACCCCACAGGGCCTGGCACTGCCCGGGGGGGCTGAGTAGGGCTGGGGGGTGCATGGCATGTGTGTGGGTCAGCATCTATGGGGTCAGGGTGGGTGTGTGGGCTGGGTGTAGGGCTCAGGGTGGGTATAGGGGCTGTGCGTGGGGGGGTGGGGGTTGAGGTGTGCGTAGGGGTTGTTGCGTGATTTGGGGTGTGCGTGGGTGGGGGGGTTGTGGTGTGTACCTATGGGGGCTGGAGGGTGCATGGGGCGTGGAGGTCAGTGTGCAGAAGGATGGGTTTGGGATGTGGGTTGTGCAGGGATGTGGGGGTGCAGATGGGGAACAGTGGGGTCCAACCCCCTCTGCCATGGCCAGAATCCCCCTGGGTCCCGCTGCTGGTCCGCATCCTGCACCAGGGCCAGAAGCTGCGGGAGGTCCGCACCAACATCACTGCGGAGGTAAAGCCACCCCGCTCCCCACGATCCCCGGCAGCTGCGGTGCCCGCGATGCCAGGGCTGAGCCGTGGCACCGTGCCCCCCCCCGAGCAGGACCCCGACTTCGCGGAGGTGCTGACCGACCTGTCTGCCCGCGAGCTGCAGTGGCTGGTGCAGGGGCAGCTCCGCATCGTGGCCGAGACGGAGGGCCGGCACGCTCGGCAGCTGGCGGGCACCATCACCACGCGCCGCAGCTGTGACAGTGAGCATGGGGCAGGCACCCTGGGGCGCAGGGGGGGTGGCCGTGCCCCCCCATGCCAACCTCACCCCCCCGTGCCTCTCTCCCCGGGCTGAAGCCATCCAAAGCGTGCTGTGCGGGGCGGACGCCTTGCTGCCGACCAAGACGGGGGCCGTGGGCTCAGCCAAGCTGGCGCTGCATGAGAATGGCACCCTGGAGTACCAGGTACGTGGAGGGCACCCGTCTCCCTCCTGGGGGTCCCAGAGGTGTCTCCTCCCCTGCCCAGCACTGCCCCTCAGCACCCTGCCCACAGGTGCAGGTGGTGGGCACCGCCAGCGAGGTGGTGGGCATCACGCTGGAGACCAAACCCCGGCGGAAAAGCAAGAGGAACGTCCTGTTCGACATGACGCCCAGTTACAAGGACGGGCTGGTGAGCGCTGGGTGGCACAGGGGGGACATGGCACAGGGGCTTTGAGTGAGTCCCTGTCCCGACCCGTGTGGTGTCCCGCCGGCGGCAGGCCCGGGGCACCTGGCAGAGCCCTAGCGCCCGCGATGCCCACATGCTGCTGCAGAACGAGCTCTTCCTCAACGTGGCCACAAAGGACTGGGCAGAGGGCGAGCTGCGAGGCCAGGTCATCTCCCTGCCCTACAGCGGGCTGCTCGCCCGCTACACAGGTACCCGGGGGGCACCGGGGGTGGCAACAGGGGCAGTGGGGCAGCCCCCCACCCCACGCCCCCGCCGTCTCCCCCCACGGCCCCTGTCTGTGCGCAGAGATGCCCGTGGCGCTGGCGGGGCAGCTGGTGTCCCCCCCGGTGGGCAGTGGGGCCGGGGGGCACGCCTGGCTCTCGCTGGACGAGCACTGCCACCTGCACTACGAGATCTCAGTGGCGGGGCTGGGCCGCCCGGCCGACAGCACCGTCAGCGCCCACCTCCACGGGGTGGCCGAGCTGGGCGAGATGGGCACCCACCCCCACCAGCACAAGCGCCTGCTCAAGGGCTTCTACAGCACCGAGGTGAGGCAGGCACCTGGTTGGGGCACCCCATGGCGCAGGCCGGGCCAGCCTTCACGCCCCTCTCGGTGCCCATCTCACCCCAACAGGCTCAGGGGGTGGTGAAGGACCTGGACGCCGACCTGCTGCAGCACCTGGCCCAGGGCACTGCCTTCCTGCAAGTCAGCACCAAAGCCCACCCCAATGGAGAGATGCGGGGACGGGTAGGTCCTCATCTGGGCAGGGCACCCGTACCCATCCCCAGCCGGGTGGCGCTGCCCGGAGCAGGGTGGGAAGGGCACAGGATGGAGGGCACACCGTGGCATGGTCCCAGCAGCCCGCCATGATGTGCACCATGGTCACGGGTGGTTCCTCCACCAGCCCTGACCATGGAGGGCAGCCAGGCATCGGCAAGGGAAGCGGGGTCCCCCGGCGGTGCCAACCCTCATGCTCATTGACCCCCTCCAGGTACACATCCCCAACCGCTGCCACGCAGGAGGGACCCGCCTGGCCCCGGGGGAGGCCCTGGGAGAGGCCGAGCTCTCCGAGGGCACCAAGACCAGGGACCTGGAGCAGCTGAAGAAAGACCCCAACTCCTGCTTCTTTGAAGGGCAGCACCGGGCGCACGGCACCCACTGGGCACCTGACTACGACAAGAAGTGCTCCATCTGCAGCTGCCAGGTACGGGCCGGGGGGGATGATGGTGGGGCAGCACCCATCAGTAGTGCCCTGCTGTAACGAGCCCCGTACCTGCTGCCCCTAGAAGCGCACGGTGATCTGCGACCCCATCCTGTGCCAGCCCCTCAACTGTACCCGCCAGGTGCACCCCGAGGAGCTGTGCTGCCCCGTCTGCGAAGGTACCCGGGGGTCCCAGGCAGGGGGCTGGGGGAGCAGGGGGGTTCACTGTGGGAAGGAGGTGGGGGGTCCCTCTCGGAGCCTCTGTTGCTGGCACCGTGTGCCTCCCCTCCATGGCCTTCCTCTTCCTTGCAGAGAAGAAGTTGGGGCAGGAGGAGCTGAAGCTGGAGCGGGCACGAGACAGTAGTGAGGGTGAGTCCCAGCGGGCACGGGCTGGAGGAGCAGCTCTGCGCCCCCAGCATCCCCGGCACCCCCACAGGGGCTGTGCCCACCTCTTCCTCCTCTTCCTCTCCCAGGCTGCTACTTTGATGGGGACAAGACGTGGCGAGGCTCTGGCACCCGCTGGCACCCTGTCGTGCCCCCCTTCGGCCTCATCAAATGTGCCATTTGCACGTGCAAGGTGAGTGTGGGTCCCAGCCCCCAGCCTGGTCTGGTGGCAGAGCCGCCCCAGCACCCATGGGTGCCCTCAGCTACCGGGCACTGTAGCAGGGGCTCAAACCAGGGCAGGGGGTGCGTGCCTTGTACCAACTGTCCCCTGAGCCCCGTGCGCTCCCCATAGGGCACCACGGGCGAAGTGCACTGCGAGAAGGTGCAGTGCCCGCGCCTCACCTGTGCCAACCCCGTGCGCGCCAGCCCCTCCGACTGCTGCAAGCAGTGCCCAGGTACCTGCACCCCGCTCCTGCCCTCCGCTCTCCCGGCACGGCCCCTGCGTGCCACCGCCGGTGATGCCACGGGGTGCCCCTGCCGCGGGCGGGCAGCCTCCCAGTGCCCTTTCCTGCAGCCCCGGAGAAGAGTGTCCCCGAGCTGGCCGACACCATGCAGGCGGACGGGCCGCGGGCGTGCCGCTTCGGGCGCCGCTGGTACCTCAACAACGAGAGCTGGCACCCCTCCGTGCCCCCCTTCGGAGAGATGAAGTGTATCCTATGCTGGTGTGTGGTGAGTGTGCCAGGCCTTGGGCAGCACCAGGGGAAGGAGAAGGTGCCACCTGTCCCCAGTGCTTCGAGGAGGGGTGGGAGAGCAGCCTGGGGCGGCACCCCGAGGACCCACCGCACCCTGGGGAGCTGCCAGTCCCCCAAATCCCATGCTCAGCCCCCCTTTCTGCCCTGCAGTCAGGGGAGACGCACTGCCAGCGCCAGGAGTGCCCTCCAGCCACCTGCGCCAACCCCGCCAGGAGGGACAACCCCTGCTGCGCCAAGTGCCGCGGTGAGTGCGAGCCCTGGCACGTGGGCACCGCTCCCCCGGGCACCCCCAGTGCCCCGCGCGCCTCCCTGACCCCCTTGGGTGCCGAGCCTGGGCTAGGACCCACCCAAACGCCCTCCTGGTACCCACCATGCCCACCTCTCAGCCCCACTTTCCCCATCCCCGCAGCCCCAGATGCCCCCCTGGATGCACGGGAGAAGGTCCACGACGCCCGGGCGGAGGCACGGAGCCGCTGAGCAGTGACCGCTGCCTGGAGCGGGGCGAGCACGCAGCGAGGCCGGGTGGCCATGGGGGGCCCCCGCCGCCCATCGCCCCCGTGCAGGGCAGGGGGGCACAGAGGAGCACGGCGGGGTGGATGGGGCCAGGCACCCAGCCTGGGCACCCCGTCTCGGCACGGCCGCGATGCCAAGGCTGCCCTGCCCGCTCGTGCCAGCAGGCAGCGGCCGGGCTGGTGGAGGGCACCCGCTGCCCTCCCCCTGCAGCCCCCCTGGCCGGCGGGCGCAGCGGGCATCGTGCCCACCTTGTACATAGTGTAAAATCCCTTCAGCCCCCGTCTCGCTGCACCCTCCCCGGCTCGGCCGGGCTCGTCACATAATTTATGGTGCCCGTGGACGGGGGTCCCGATGTATTTATTAAAACCAGAGATATTTCCCACCCTGCTCCCTGCCTCTTCCTGGCAGCAGCAGGCACAGGGCTGTGCCCCTGCATCCCACGCTGGGCTCTGGTGGGGTTCACAGGCCCTGGCCTTGCTGGTTTTGGGGGTGCGTATGCTGGGGGGGGTATATGGGGGGCACAGGGCCTGGGAGCCAGTGCCAGGCTGGGAGCACCACTGGTGGGCTGTGGGGTGGTGCTTATAGGGTGGCAGTGGACAGGACCAGAGCAGGGTCCGGTGCCCACGGCCGGCCGTGATGTCGGCTCTACCTGTGCCCAGGGCAGGGGCTGCAGACGCAGCGCCTGGCGACAGTGCCTGCTGGCACAGGGACAGCAGGGCTCTGTCCCCCACACCTCCGCGGTGGCACAAAGAGCCCAGCCCGGGGCCCCAAGCCAGCTCACGCCCACAGCGGCGCCTGCCCGCAGCACCCCTAGCAAGCCAAGTGCCCAGTGCTGTGTGCGCCACACAGCCACCCATACCAGTGCCAGGGCTCCCCCAGTCACCCCAGTACAGCTGCACTGGACTAAGGCCTCATGGGACGCATGGGAGCCCCAATGCTGCCACCTGCCCTTTGGTCCCCAGTGTGGGGGACTGGGACACCTCTGGGGTCATCACTGTGCTGTGCTGGGACACACTGGGACGACTGGGACAGCACCAGAGCTATACTGGAACAGGGCCAGAGCTATAGGGAAAGTAACACTGGGCTCTACTGGGACAGCACTGAGGCATACTGGCGCAACAGCAACGCTATAGTGGGACTGTGTTAGCCTATACTGGAACTGCACCAGCGGCGACACTGGGCTAGACTAGGGCAGTGGGAGGGCAATAGGAGGATGGCACTGGGGCATACTGGACCGGCACAGAGCCCTGGGCGCTGAGCTGCGTGTCCTGCCCCGTGCATGCCCACGGCCATGCAGGTGGCTGTGCCAGCACCCGTGGTGGCCTTGCAGTGTGCTGGTGGCCCATGGCCGGGCACGCTGGTGGCAGCAGGCAGAGCATGTGTCCTGGCACGGGGCTGCCCCTCCGGATGAGCATCCCGGCTGCTGTGGGGCAGTGCCAGGAGCTGATGAGCGAGGAGGGAGCTCCGTGCCCAGGGACACAATGAGCGAGCAACCCATTTTACCACCTCCCTGCCGCAAACCAGTTCGTGTCCGGCGATGAACCCTCCCAGGCTAGCGCAGGGCATATCCCAGCCCCCAGCCCGGCCATCATCATCCAGCCTTGGGGGTGCCGACGTCAAACTGGAGGGTGGCTCCTGGGTGGTGAGAACTAGCCCGTTTCCAGTCCCACAGCACCAGCCCGGCAGTGCTACGGATCCGTCCTTCCCTGCACCGGATTCTTGCCACGAAGGCGCCATGCGGTGCCTGGGGGAGGAGGGCGAGCTCGGCCCCACCAGCCCAGGGCGGCGGTGAGGCGGAGGTCCCGGCAGCCAGCCTGCCATGCCGGAGCGCCTCGCCCGAGGACTGCGGGTGCCCAGCTCTGCCCGTGTGCCCCTCCGGCAAGGGCTGAGCTGCTGCTGCCCGGACGGTTCGGCGGTGAAGAGCGGAGCCCACCCCCCTTCCCTGGCAGTCCCGGGACACTGAGCGGCACCACGGTAAGGACGAGCTCCCTGCCAGCCTGGGGGTACCCCTGGTGAGCCCCCACAGTGCCGAGGTGCCCCGCCACCCATGGGCATCCATGGGCCTCCCTGTCCCCTCTATGCCAAGACCTCAGGTACGCTGCCCCCCAGATCTGCCCCCCAGCCATGAGCCTGGGGGCTGGCTGCCCGTGGTGCCCCCGCCGTGCTGCCCACGAGAAACCCCAGGGAAGCAGGGAGCAGCGGCTGTGCCAGCCCCTTGTGCCCGTGGGGCACCGTGTCCCACGGGAGCTGTACCCACGGCACCTTTTAGCCCCCCCCACCCCGCACCCGCCGGCTGCCCACCGGTGGAAGGGACCCCGCTGCGGGGCCGAGCCCCCCGGCCGGGCACCCCCTGCCCTGCCCGGGGCTGGCTGCCGGTGCCGGGCGCTGCCGGCGGAGGCGGAGCGCGGCCGGTCCCTCCCCCGGGCAGTGCCCCGGGTCCGCCCCGCACAGCCCCGGGAGGAGCGGCCGCCGCCGCCCCGGGCACCGGCACCGACACCGGCACGGCCAGGAGCGGCGGCAGCGGCGGTACCATGGCCTCGGAGAGCGAGGCGCAGCGGGAGCTGCAGTATGAGCAGACCCTGGTGAGTGCGGCCGGTACCGGGCACCGGGGCGCTCCGGGGGGCAGCGGGCACCGGGGAGGCACTGGGCGCAGCGGGGTGCCTGGGGGAGGTGGGCGGTTTGGGGGTGCTGCCCCGCTCAGGGTGGCAGTGCCGGGGAGCCCCGCGGTGCCCGGTTTGGGTGCTGTCTGCGGGCTGTGGCTGGGCAGGGCACGGGGCAGGGGTGCCACCCCGCAGCCCCCCCGGTGGTGGAGGAGCCCAACGGAGCCCCCACCCCAGGGTGGGACTTTTGCACACACCTCGTCCCCCCAAAACCCCTCATCACTGGGGAGGTGATGCCGACCCCGCGGGGGCTCCTGGAGGCACCGCCCGGGCACCCTTCACCCCCTGTGCTGTGTGTCCCCAGCCCTCTGCCCCCAAGATAGCATATCTCCCCTGCGTGCAACCTTAGCTCCATGTTTATGACTCCTTCCCCTCCGAGGCCTCCCTGCTGGCACCTGGGTGCCCAGCTGTCCCGTGGTATCCTCCCACCCTGCCCAGCCCACAGCCCCTCTGCTGCCCACGGCCCTCGGACGTCCTGGGCAAAGGTGCTTCTCCTTGGCCTCTGCCTGGGGCGGCTCTGCAAACGGGTACTTTGCCCTGGCAAAGGCATTCAGACAGGCAGGGACAGGAGGTGGGGGGCTGACCCACTGCAAGGAACCCGTGCCCACCGCTGCCAGAGTTTGCTGAGAGCCTGAGCTGATTTCTGCGAGCAGGGCCAGCCCTGCTGAGGCTTGCCCACCTGGCACACGGGCACGGGGCAGCGACAAGGCACTGCTGTGCCAGGCACCTTCTGCATTGTCTTTCCGAGCACCCAAAGCCCTTGTCTAGGGGTCCCCCTCAGTGCCCACCCCAAGCCGCCCCTTCCCCGTCACTGTCGGGTGGCTGCGGGTCACCGGCCGGCCATGGGAGCCCTGGCTGTGCCAGCGTTTCCACGATCTTATCATCAGCCCTGTGGTGCCTCCCTGGCAGGGCTGAGCCGGGGAGCAGCCGGGGGCACGAGCAGGGGTGTGCGGCACTGTCTGGTGCAAGCCATGGGGGAGCCTCTTCCCCCCAGCCCCAGCACCGGGCTGCCCCCCTCGGTGCTGTGCCCGCAGGTGGGCAGAGGGGCCAGCCCAGCTGGGCACCGCGGGGCGAGGGAGCCTGCGGGCAGTGAGGGAGGGGAGAGGCACACCGGGCTGGCATTCGGGCAGCCTTGCGTGGCACAGGCAGACTTTGCCCTCCTTTCCTCCGGGCGGGGTAGCACCCGTGCCCTGGGCGCCCCAGGGCACCCATCCCCATGGCCTTTAGGCTGTGGCAAGGCTCATGAAACCACCTGGGGCTCGTGGGTGAGGCTGGGTGTGGGCTTCTGACCCAAAGCCTCACACCTGGCTTTTGAGAACTGCCTGGGCACATGCCGGGCAGGAAGGGTGCCCAGCCCTCCCCAGTGCCTCTGAGCCACCAGCAGCTCCTGCCGGCACCTGCCAGGAGGGTCAGGATACAGCCGGAGCCTGGTATGGGCTGGTCCGAGCCAGACTGCCCCAGGGACAGCTCTTGCTGCCTGTGCCCACAGCCGGGGCATCACAGCCAGGCTGCAGAGCTGTGCCCAGCCGTGCCCATACTCACCCCACGTCCTTGCCCCCACAGATTTCACCAGCCCTGGGGTGCTGTGGCCATGGTGCCACTGGGGCCTGGCACAGCCCCAGCCCTAAAGGTCTCCCCAGGCCGTGACCCCATGCTGGGCGGGTGCCCGTGAGAACCCCCGGCCGTGCCAAGGGTTCTGGGGTGCGTACCAGCCCCAGTGCCCCCCACGTGCCAGGCTGCCGTGACGGGGAGAAAAGGGCCCCTGGGGCAGGGGGATTAAGTTTGACAAACTGCCCTTGTTCACTGCGGAGCCGCTCAGGGCGATTAGAGCCCGACTAAGACGGGCAGCGTGATACTCACCCCCCAGCCTCCGCCTGCCCGCTGCCAGCCCGGGGGCCCCCGCCTTTAAATGTCCCCCCAGGGATCATGTTTTGGGGGGAAGGTTGGCAATGCAGAGGTGGGCACCGCTGCCAGGCAAGCTCGGTGCTATGGGACAGGGTGGCACGGGGACACGGCAGCACCAGATGCCAGCACCCGCCCCAGGCGCAGCATCGCCCAGGCGCAGTGGGCACCACGGGCTGGCACGGCCCGGGGGGCTGCGGCACGGCCGGTGCCCTCAGTCAGGAGCCCAGGACCGACACAGGGGCCGTGGCCCATGCCCGTGTCCCCAGGTGCCCCCCGCCAGGCCCCCCCCCCCGTGCCCGCTCCCTGCCCGCCCGGCACTGTGATTGTTCAGCTGCTGCACGGCGGAGGCCGGAGTCCCGGGGCTGTTTGTGTTTCAAAAGGCCTTTGTGGAAAAATAACCCAAAGGGGGGGAGGAGGAGGAGGAGGAAGAAGGAGAGAGCCCACTACTGGCCTTCACCATAGCCCTGCGGCCGTGCCAGGTCTGTGGGCACAGCGGCTGGGGCTGCCCGGCACGGGGCACCCCGGGGGTCCCATGCCCTGCCTGCGGGGCCGTGGCACAGGGCTGCGGGGTGGCACGGGGTGGCAAGGGACAGCGTGCCAGCCTCTGGCACAGCCCCAGGAGGTGGGCACGGAGCCGACTCGGGGGGCACTCAGCCTCGGGGTGCCCCGGTCCTGGCCGGGGCTGGCCGTGGGGCGGCGGCGGGGCTGGGGGAGGCAGGCGCTTGGCAAGGGGACAGCACTCCTGGGGCGCCGGCCCGCTTCGGCTGCCAGAGGAAACAAGCTTGGCCCGAAGGGAGCCTTTGAAGGCCGGGCCCGTGCGGGGCCGGGGTCCTCCTCTGGCAGCCGGTGCTGGATCCAGCCCCTAGAGTGGCTGTGCCGGCATCAGCGCCCGGCTCGTGCCTTCCCCCGGCACGTTTCCGTGGGTGAGGAGCCGCTGAGCCCCTGCTGAGCTGGGCTTTGGGGGGAAATCTGTGCCAGGAGGGGGGTCAGCAATGCGCATGAATGTCCCATCCCCTCCCCACCTGCCTTCCACTGCCGAGCACAGCCCAGGTATCAGACAGCGGAGAATCCACCCGGTGTTGCTCTGGCTGCTTCGTGCTCCCTGCCAAAGGGACCTGGGGTGGGAGCGATGCCCTGTGAGAAATGCACCTTCACGCCGTCCCCGCGGGGAACTGGCACGTGCCACCAAGCCAGGGGGTGTGAACGGGATCCCTGTGTCCCGGGTGGGCACCGCCGCCAGCAGCCGGGGCTGGGCTGCCCACGTGCCAAGCGGGGTGCCCACCCGTGGCATTGCCCCTCCACCAGACACCGGCCCGGGCCGTGCTGGGGAGGAGGGCGGCTGCACCCCGGCTGGGCGGCCACGCGCTGCGCCAGCACGGCACGGCGGGTGGGCACACCATCGGCATGGGGCTCACGTCGCCCCGACGTGGGAGCCTGGCAGGGGGCCCCGCGGCCCTGAAGCCTCCCTTTGTGCCGGGCCAACCTCTGGCTCTTGGCATTCAGGTCATGTCAGGGGGGAGCGAGGCGGAAACCAAGCAACCGAGTCCTTGGCAGTGCCCGCCAGCGCAGGACAAATGCCCCCGGCTTGGCGGGGAGGATGGGCACAAAGAGCTCCTGGCCAGCACGAGGGACACTGCCAGGGCCACCCCCCCCGGCCAGGGCCAGGCCACGTGCCGTGGCCAGGCAAGAGGCACCCGAGGAGGAGGGGGTGCCCGCCACGTGGGCATGGAGCCCCTGGCATCCCCTTGCTCCCCGGATCCCCTCTTCATGGCCCAGGGACCACCCGGTGCCTGACGCTGTGCCCCCCCCTCCCCTGGGACTGGGGGTATGCCCTTGCCCCCCCACTGCCCTCCTGGCTGCCGGCTGAGACCAGCCAGCTCGTGTCATGTGTGGCCTGCTGAGCCTGCCTCCCGGGGGACCCAGCCCTGCTTTTAGCGATGCCAAGGGGAGGTGCCCGCAGAGCACCAGCACAACCCCAATATCAGCCCTCGGAGAGTCGCCCAGCCAGGCTGGCTGTGCTGCCGTCACCAGAGGCCCTTCCCCACCCTCTGCCAGCCCAGCCCAGGGCACCTGGGCAGGGCTGGGGACCGGCACCGGTGGTGCCAGCTGCCTGCGCTGGACGCGTGGGTGAAGCAATCGCCATCGATACCCACGCACCTTATCTGCCCAGCCCCTTCCCACACCCCAGTGGGCAGCTGGCGACCTCCGGAGGCACTGCTGCCCCTTCCTCTGGGGGCACCACGGCCACCTGCCCGCTTGCCTGGCACCCTTCAGTGCTGGGAGGCCATGCCAGCATGCCCACCGCTCCCCTGCCTCAGTTTGCCCACTTGGGCATAGGAGCCGGGGTGCCAGCCCCCCCTGATGCCCCTGCCCGCTCCTTGTCCCCCAGATGTACGGGCGCTACACGCAGGACCTGGGCACCTTCGCCAAGGACGAGGCGGCCCGGCTGCGGCTGCAGCAGGAGCCCGGGGAGGGGGGCACCCCCCGGCCGCGCCGCCCCTCCGAGCCTCTGGAGTACACCCAGGGCCGCTGTGCCCCCTGCCGTGGTAAGGGCCACCGGGGACGGGGACACGGGGTGGGGGATGCCCGTGGGCGCAGCCCCACGGCAGCACTTGGTCTGGGCACGGCTGCCTACCCCACCACAGCGGGTAGGGTTTCTCCGGCTGTCACGGGACACCGCGCCGAGGACAATGCCACCTGCCCGCCGGGCAGTGGGGACACAATGGCCCAAAATAGCCGGGCACGCCACAGGGACCGGGGGCCCCCAGCCCCTCCGCCTGGGGCTGTGCCAGCGGGGCCGTGCTGGTGGGACGCGCGTGCCCGGCGGCGCCGTGCGCGGCTGTGCACGGCTGGAGCCCTCTGGTCCTGCCCGCCGGTGGCCACGGCGCGGCTGTGACAGCTGGGCATGGCGGTGCTCCCGCGCCGGACAGTGCTGGGTCGGTGCCACCAGTTGTGGGATCTCGTGTCCCTGCCAGCCTGGCTCCGGTGTGCCTATCCCCGGGGCGCCCGGCCCTGAGCCTGCCCTTGTTCCCGCAGTCTGTGCCTTGCAGTGCCAGCAGTTCCTCATCTCCAAGGTGGGCGAGGACTGGGTCTTCCTCATCCTCCTGGGGCTGGTCATGGCACTGGTCAGCTGGGCCATGGACTTCGCCATCGCCACCTGCCTCCAAGGTGAGTGGGCCCTGGTGGGCTCCCCGGGGAGGGGCAGGTGGTGGCCGTGCCACAGGGCTGTGCATGCCCCCTGCCACCCATGACCTGCCTCACCGACTGTGCCTGCAGCCCAGAAGTGGATGTACGGGGGCCTGGACACCAACGTGCTGCTGCAGTACCTGGCCTGGGTCACCTACCCCACCGTCCTCATCACCTTCTCAGCTGGCTTCACCCAGATACTCGCCCCCCAGGCCGTGGGTAAGGCACCAGGGGGCTACCTGCGCCCTAACAGGGTGTCCCCTCCCTGGGGCTGTGGGTTGGGAGCTGCATGGGTGTCCTCCTGGGCTATGGGGTTGGCAGTCCTGAGGGTCTTCCAAGAGCTATGGGATGGTCTTCAAAGGTTCTCCTGGGGTCTATGGGGTAGATGTCCTCCTGGGCTATGGGGTTGGGGGTCCTGAGGGTCTTCCAAGAGCTATGGGCTGGTCTTCAGAGGGTCTTCTGTGGGCTGTGGAACTGGGGTCCCTATGGATTGGGGTTGTCCCTCCATGGCCACGGGGCTGTTCCTGCAGACTGTACTGTGGGGAGAGGTGTCTTTGGGATCTCCCTATGGCAGTGGGGGATGGCAGAGCACCAGGCAACCCCCCAGAACTATGGGGCAGGGGCTCCCCAGTGTGCCCCCGCCACGGCTGTGGGTCAGGACTGTCCCCACGGTGCCAGGCTCGGGGATCCCTGAGATGAAGACCATCCTGCGGGGCGTCGTGCTGAAGGAATACCTCACCCTCAAGACCTTCGTGGCCAAGGTGATCGGGCTGACATGCGCCCTGGGCAGCGGCATGCCCCTGGGCAAGGAGGTGAGAGCAGTGCCCAGGGCAGGGCAGGCAGGGGGCCGGGGGGGTCACCGTCCTCAGCACCCCGCCACTGTCCCTGCAGGGTCCCTTCGTCCACATCGCCAGCATGTGCGCAGCCCTGCTCAGCCGCTTTCTCTCCCTCTTCGGGGGCATCTATGAGGTGAGCAGGGCGGGCTGGCCCCAGGGGGCTCTGCCTGTGCCCCCAGCAGGGTTGGCAGTGCCCGGGGTGGGGAGGGGGGCAATGCCTGCTCACCCCCGGCTCGCCCACAGAACGAGGCGAGGAACATCGAAATGCTGGCGGCCGCCTGCGCTGTCGGTGTCGGCTGCTGCTTCGCTGCCCCCATCGGAGGTAGGGTCACCCCGGGCCCCCCGAACCCCCACGCACATCCCACCCGGGCACCGGGGTCCGCCCGGCGAGGCAAGCAGGACCCCCAGGACGGCTGGCGTGGGAGAGGGCAGTGCTGCTCCGCGGGGAGGAGGAGGAGGGAGGAGCAGGCACCATCCCCGGAGGTGTAACGTCTGCTCTCGTCCTCTCCCCCGCCGCCCTGCGCTCCAGGGAGCCCCTGCTCCGGCCCCGCTGAGCCCTGCCCGTAGGTTGGTGACGTGTCTAACTCTTTCCTTGCCCTCTGCCTGCCGCGCTGCCCCATCCATCCACGTGTGCCCCCCACCCCAGCGCCACCCACCACGTGCCTCCTCACGTCCCTGCACTACCCTCTTGCTCGCGCTGACTCCCGCTCCGCCGTGCCTGCTGCCGCCAGCCGGGGACCAGCCGCGTGCTTTGCCAGGGAGGCCCTCAAACCGCCCCATAGTGTGTCCGTGGGGCCGGCCGGACCCCCGCGGGCTGTGCACGAGCGTGGGCTCGGGGTGGGAAGCATGCCAGGCGCCAGGGACCTGCCTGGGATTTGCCACCTCCCTTGTGCGCTTCCCCCCCCCCGGTGCCAGGCGTCCTCTTCAGCATCGAGGTCACCTCCACCTTCTTCGCCGTCCGTAACTACTGGCGCGGCTTCTTTGCTGCCACCTTCAGCGCCTTCATCTTCCGTGTCCTCGCCGTCTGGAACAAGGACGAAGGTACCTTCGGTGGGATGGGGGTCACGGGGGTCCCCCACCCGGCCCCACTGACCCGCACCACCCCTCTCAGAAACCATCACAGCACTGTTCAAGACTCGATTCCGCCTCGACTTCCCCTTCGACCTGCAGGAGCTGCCCGCCTTCGCTGTCATCGGGTGAGTGCGGCCATGGTGCCTGTCCCATGGCCCCAGGGTGGCAGTGGCAGTGCTGGTGGTGGTGATGGTGGTGGCAGCAGGACACGTGGGTGCTCACCTCTTGCCTCTGCCCAGGATCGCCAGTGGCTTCGGGGGCGCGCTCTTCGTCTACCTCAACCGCAAGATCGTGCAGTTCATGCGCCGTCAGAGGACCATCAACCGCTTCCTCATGAAGAAGTAGGTGCTCGGCGGTCCCTGGCACTGGGGCAGTGGAGCCGGGGCTGCACCAACGTCACCCTCCGCCCCGTGCCATCCCACCAGGCGCCTGCTCTTCCCTGCCCTGGTGACACTGCTCATCTCCACGCTGACCTTCCCGCCCGGCTTTGGACAGTTCATGGCCGGCCAGGTACCTACCGTGGGGTGGCACACCGGTCCCCACCCGGGGGCCACCGCCAGCCCAGGCTGACCCCTTGCCCTTTGCCAGCTCACCCAGAAGGACACCCTGGTGACACTCTTCGACAACCAGACGTGGGCCAAGCAGGGGCTCGGTGACGAGTTCGAGTACTTGGGCATCCTGGAGGCCTGGCACCATCCCCGCTCCAACATCTTCGTCACCCTCATTGTCTTCATCCTCATGAAGGTGGGTGCTTCCTGCCCCTGTCAGCCCCAGGATGCCACCAGGAGGCTCTGGGCAGGGGCTTCTGGATGCCACTAGAGAGGTGCGAGATTATTGCCAGCAAGGTGGCACCAGGAGGCACTGGGTGGCTGCTCCCAGACCTGGGTGCTGCCAACATGCCATCTAAGAGAACCTGGCCAGGAGACACCAAGGTGCCACCAGGGAGGTGCTGGCATGGAGCTCCCTGGGAGGAGCAACTAATGGGTGCCTGTGTCCCCTGTGCAGTTCTGGATGTCAGCCCTGGCCACCACCATCCCAGTGCCCTGCGGAGCCTTCATGCCCGTCTTCGTCATCGGTGAGAACCCGTACCCCGAACGGATGCGGCAGGAGGAGGGAGCTGCCTGCCAGCCCCTGCTGGTGCACCCATGGGTGTCCTTGGGTGTCCCCTTCCCCAGCAGTGCCAGGGCAGAGGAGAAGGCGTGAGGCTGGGTTGGGTGCCAGGAGAGCCCCCACACCCACCTCCAGCCCCTCTCTGCGGGCAGGGGCGGCCTTCGGGCGCCTGGTGGGGGAAAGCATGGCAGCCTGGTTCCCTGATGGCATCCACACCGACAGCAACACCTACCGCATCGTGCCGGGGGGCTACGCCGTGGTGGGTAAGCACTGGGACGGCACAGGGACACCACACTGGGCACCACTTGGAGATGCTCGAAAGAGCCACTGAGTCCCCCAGGGCTGAGATGGTGTCCCCAGGGAGTGGGGGTGACCCAGGAGGTCCCAAGGGCTCGGGGTGTGGTGGCTGTCCCAGGGCAGGGGACCCAGCCCAGCAGGCAGCACCTGACGGCCACCCCTGTGTCTCCTGGGGACCGACGCAGGGGCGGCTGCGCTGTCGGGCGCCGTCACCCACACGGTGTCCACGGCCGTCATCGTCTTCGAGCTGACGGGGCAGATCTCACACATCCTGCCCGTCATGATCGCCGTCATCCTGGCCAACGCCGTGGCCCAGAGCCTCCAGCCCTCCCTCTACGACAGCATCATCCGCATCAAGAAGCTGCCCTACCTCCCCGAGCTGGGCTGGGGCCACCACGAGTGAGTGTGTGTCCCCTGCCCTGTCCCCAAGCCCCCTGCCAGGCTCAAGGGGAGGGGGTGGCATCACCCTGAGGCCACCGTTACCCGCCTGGGCAGTAAATACAACATGCGGGTGGAGGACATCATGGTGAGGGACATCCGCTACGTCACCCTCAACTGCAAGTACCGGGACCTGCAGCACGTCCTGCGCAGCACCAAGATGAAGCACCTGCCGCTGGTGGAGTCAGCCGGTGAGATGCGGGCAAGGGGCTGTGCCGGCGCCCGCCCCGGCCGTGGGGTGTGCCGGGATGGTGGAGGGAGGGATGGCAAAGGGGGCATCGGGAGACAACATGGCCCCTCGCTGCCACCGGCAGAGTCCATGATCCTGCTGGGCTCCATCGAGCGGGCGCAGGTGGGGGCCCTGCTTGGCCACCAGCTCAGCTCCCAGCGCCGGCTCCAGGCCCTGCGGCAGAAGGTGCTGGCCGAGGACGGGCACCGGCACCCCGACGTCGGCATCCGCTTCCAGGTGAGGGGGCGGCCGCCTGGGGGGATGCCCGGCCCCGGTGCCCCCCGCCGCTGTGCCCCCACCGCCCCGTGTCCCCCCACAGATCAGCACGGAGGCCTCCTCGGGCGCCCCGGCCCGCGCTGGTTCCCGCAAGCCCCTGAAGCCAGCGCTGAAGCGGGTGCCCAGCAGCCTGGCCGAGACCCCCCCAGGTGAGTCTGTGCCCGGACCCCCCTGGCCCCTGCCCGCACCCCCCCACTGACACCCCCTCCCTGCCCGCAGCTGGCACCGCCGACCACACCGGCATCGCCCTCAAGAGCCTCTTCTGTGCCAACCCCACCGCAGAGCCCACTGAGGTGAGGGCCCATCCCTGCCCGTCCCTGCCCATCCCTGCCCGTCCCTTCCCAGCTCTGCACATCCCTGCCCATCCCTGTCAGTCCCTGCCCATCCCTGCCTGGCCCTTCCCATACTGTTTGACCCTGCCTCGCCCTTTCAACCCGCTGTCATCCTTACCCATCACTCCCATCCCTGCCCGTCCCCTCTCGTCCCCTCTCGTCCCTGCCCATCCTTGCCCATCCCTGTCCATCCCTGCCTATCCCTGTCCATCCCAGCCCATCCCGACCCGTCCCTGCCCATCACAGCCCGTCCCCTTCTCATCCCTGCTGGTCCCTGCCCATCACTTTTCATCCCTCCTCATTCTTGCCCATCTCTTCCCGTCCCAGCCCGTCCCTACCTATTCCTGCCCATCCCTGTCCGTCCCTGCCCGTCCCTGCCCATGCCATCCCGACCATGCCCTAACGCCGCCGTCTCTCCCCACGTGGTGCCAGGCCCAGGGCACGGCCTATCGCAAGGCCAAACACGTCCGTATTTCCACCATGGTAAGCTGCAGCCAATCGCAGGCTGGGCACGGCTCCTCTCAGCCAATTGGAGCCCAGGATGGATTCTCTGAACCAATCAGGGGCCTAGCAAGATTCTGCTTGGCCAATCATGTTTGACCTGTTTCTGTGCAGCCAATCTCAGACTGTCCCGATTCTGCTCAGCCAATCACGGTGGACGTCCTCCTAGTCCCAAACCTCCCCGGCCAATCGTAGCGTGACCCAGAGCCTCTCGGCCAGTCACAGCCCATGGGATTTGCCCCACTTTGCTCAGCCAATCATGGCACAGCCTGCATTCTCTCCACCAATCACAAGCCTGGCTTGTCCTGCCTTGGCCAATCATGGTGTGACCTATGGTATGACCCACTTTGCTCAGCCAATCATGGCACAGCCTGCATTCTCTCCACCAATCACAAGCCTGGCTTGTCCTGCCTTGGCCAATCATGGTGTGACCTATGTCCTCTCAACCAATCATGTTATGAGACCTGCGCCCTGCCCGCTCCCTGCCCGCTCCCTGCCCGCTCCCTGCCCGCTCCCTGCCCGCACCCTGCCTGCTCCCTGCCCGCTCCCTGCCCGCAACCTGCCCGCAACCTGCCTGCTCCCTGCCTTCATGTGCTGCCCATGCCCTGCCCAATCACTGCTGCCACGCTGCCTGCAGCCTCACGGCACCCTGCCCGCTCCCTGCCTGCAGCCGGCGTGCAGCCATGCTCCTGCCGCCCTGCCAGGCCGCTGACGCTCACCTCGTTTGCAGGAGGAGATGGATCTGGGTGACAAGATATCTGCGGCGGAGGTGAGGGGGTGGGCAGGGGCAGGCAGGACCCTCCTGCCCACGGAGACCCAGGAGACCCCACTGGGGTGCGGGGGGGCCTTGGCTGGCACCCCGGGGCACTGTGCCCCCTCGCCCTGCCCCACGGCGCGTCCCCCCTCCCCAGATCCTGGAGTGGGAGGAGGAGCAGCTGGACCAGCCCGTGGACTTCAGCAGCGCCAAGATCGACCCCGCGCCCTTCCAGCTGGTGGAGCACACCTCGCTGCACAAGGTGCGCCCGCGCCCCCCCAGGTCACCCCCATCCCCAAACCCCCCCCCAGACCCCCCAGTTCAGCCCCCTCTTCCTGCAGACCCACACCATCTTCTCGCTGCTGGGGCTGGACCACGCGTACGTCACCAGCATCGGGCGCCTCGTGGGCATGGTGTCCCTCAAGGAGGTGAGCAAGGGGGGCAGGAGGGTGGGCGATACGGGGTGGGGGGCACCCGGAGCTGCCTGCCCATGGGTTTGGGGTGCCCGCAGCTGCGCAAGGCCATCGAGGGCTCGCTGACGGCCAAGGGGGTGAAGGTGCGCCCGCCGCTCGCCAGCTTCCGCGACAGCACGGCCAGCGCCGGCGAGCCCGACACCACGGCCCTGCGCCAGCTCTGGGACCGCCACCGGCACCACCACATGCCCCGCGAGGCCGGCCCCGGGGGCGACAGCGACACCCCCAAGGGCCAGTGAGACGGGGATCCCACTGCATCCCCAGGTGCCACGGGGGGCCCCAGCGGGTGCCGGGGATGCCCGCCCTGTGCCCACCCTGTGCCCACCCTGTGCTCACCCGTGCCAGGCTCGGCGTACGGGTGGGCACCCTCAATCCAGTGCTGCTGCCCCCTCCCAGTGCCAGGGGCTGGCCAGGTGCCCCCCAGCCCGCCTGTGCCCCCCACCTCCCTGCCAGCTCTTGGGGCTCCCCACTTCTCTACCTCTGCCCCCCCCAGCCCCAGTGCCCCCCAGCATAGCCATTGCCCTCACCCCCCCCACCCACGGGCACCCCAGTGTCCCTGCTTGGGGTGACACGTGGGGCAGAGGGGAGTCAGGGCAGGGTGCCCATGGGGACATGGGTGGGCACTGTCCCCCTCCCCAGCGCCTCATGGCTGGGAAGGGGGGGGGTCCTGCCGCCTCTCCACTGTGCGCCCCACCCCTGTGTAAATACAGAGATTTTTATATTAATTTAATAAAAGGACTTTATAAATGGAGCCAGAGTGCCGAGGGCCGGAGGCGGGAGGGGGCACGGCCAGCAGAACCGGCCAAGCCTCGCCACGGCGCCGGGGTTGGCATCACTCGGGGCGAGAAGCCTTTACCCGGTGCCGGGTCACAGCGTGGCCTCGCTGCGGTACAGCGGCTGTGGGGGCTCGCCGGGGCGGGCACCGGGGCGGCGCTGGGCGGTGATGACCAGCGTGCCGGCCTCGGTGAGGGCACAGCTCACCGACAGCGGGTCTGTGTCCTCGGGCAGCTGGCACTTGTGGGTGAAGGTGTCGCAGACCGTGCCGTCCTCAGCCACCTGCGGGGAGGCAGCGCCGGCGTGGAGGGGCACGGCACAGTCCCAGTTACCCCAGTGCTGGTGATGGGGCAGCTCCCAGTCACCCCGGCTTCAGGAGGGAGCTCAGTGGGGCAGTTCCCAGTTACCCAGTGCCTCATGGGCAGTTCCCAGTTACCCCATTGCCAGCATGGGCCATTTCCAGTTATCTCAGTGCCAGCAGGGGCAGTTCCCAGTTATCCCAGTGCAGTGAAGCAGGAGCTACTTGTTGTCCCATCACCAGGGGACAGCTCCCAGTTACCCCAGTGCCAGCAGGGGCCATTCCCAGCTACCCCCCTGCAGGGAGGGGTGCTGTGGGGCAGAACTCCCATTGCTCCATGGCTGGGGGGAGGGTGGTGCCCCCCGGGGTGCCTCACCTTCTCGGCCTGGATGGTGATGTGGCAGTTGGAGGTCGTCACCACGATGTCAGGGGGCTCGAACTGGCTGACGTCAGCCACCACCTGGTAGGTGTCCCCTTGGGCATGCAACCAGGTGCCCAGGCTGCAGGGGTACATGGCACCCGGGGACCCTGCGGGCATTGGGGGGCTGCCAGGCATGGGGGCACGGTGCTCAGGGGCTGGGGCACTGGGGGTTGTGGGAGAGGCTGGGGACACTGGGAGGGAGGCTGGGAGTAGCAGATGGCACTGGGGATTTGGGGACATTGAGGGTGCTGGAGGGTTGTAGGGGGAACTGGGGGCCCCAGGGGTATGTGGGCTACTGGGTGGTCTGGGATAGGGGTGGGGGGGCTACTGGGTGGTCTGAGAGTAGGTCTGGGGGCACCCAAGGGCACAGGGAGGGTCTGGGGGCACTGAATGACCTGGGAACAGCAGGGGAATGGCGCAGGAGGCTGGGGACACAGGGGACGGCCAGGAAAGTCTAGGGTGAGTAGGTTGGGGGGGGCTGGGGTTACTGGGGGGCTCTGGGGGTGTACAGGAAAGGGAAGGGTAACAGGGGACACTGCCAGGTCGGGGGTACAGTGGGGCTGAGGCCATAAAGACAGCCAGGAAGGTTTGGGAGGGGTGGGAAGGGACACGGAGGGGTTGGGGGGCACCAGGAGGCTCAGAAGGGTCTGGGGAGGGGGGAGCTGGGGGCATGGTGGGCCTGGGGACAGCAGGGATACTGGGGACTTGGGGGGGGGGGGGGCACAAAGGGACTGGGGAGGGGTGAGGATTAGAGGACAGTCCAGAGAGTCACGGGGAACTGGGGGGAAGTTGGGGCTCCCCGCAGCTCCCCCAGGTCCCACGCCGTGCCCAGGTGCTGGGCAGACAAATAACCCTTGGGGTCCCTCCCTGGGGCAGCAGGGACCCCCCCCACCCCCCATCCCCGTACCTGGGTACCCGAAGGCCTCGTGTGCCCGCGCCCCGAAGGGGCCGTGCCGCCGGTCACCCTCGAAGCGGGGCTCGCCGTGGCCCTGCCCGTAGGCACCGGGGCGGTACGCAGAGGCCGAGCCGAGCGAGGCCATGGTGCTGCCACCCTGGCCCCCCACGGCCCCGGGAGCAGGGCGGGGGGGGCCGGCCGCCTGCCACCACCGCCCGATGCCCATAATTAGGCACCCCGGCCCCAGGAATGCGAGATAAGGACCGGGGCCTCACTGTCACCCTGCGGGATGTTGCAGGGGAGGGGGGACATGCTGCTGCCACTGCTGCCCTGCCACCCCCCAGCCCTTCAGCTCCCCAGGGAGGAGGTGACCCCCACCCGCAAGAAGAGGTGCCCGGCGCCACGCTCGCACGATGGACTTTATTGGAGACGTGGTGGGACGGAGGAGGGGGTGCGCCATGGGTACCCCAGGGGTATGGCCACAGCAGGGTGGGGGGCTCGGGCAGCCCCCAGCAAAGCCCCCCACCCCTCTGCAGGCATCTCGTACCCCCCCAGCCCATCCCAGCGCTGTGGGGAGCAACCGTTGTCCCCAGAAAGGGCGTGGTGGTGGTGGGTGGCAGGAAGCCCATCAGTGTGGCATCAGGCCTGCTGCCCCCCACCCCCTCCACAGCTTGGCCATGCAGGGAGAGGGGAGCCAGCCCCACACCGGGCACCCCACGGTGGGGAGGGGGAATGGGTGCTGTGCCCAGTGGAGGTTGATGGGGGTGCGGGGGGCGGGGGGTGAGGGAGCAGGGGTGTAAGTGGGTGCTCAGGGCACCCCAGGGTGCAGCATGCAGCGGGGAGCGGCCCCACGAGAACACGTGCCATGCGGGAAGGGGGGACGGGGGCACAAGCATTGGCAAAAACTTGCATTCCTCCCCCAAACAGTGCGCTGGAACCCCCAGCAGAGTCCTGGGGTCCCCCGAGCCCGGGTTCCACCCCCGGCCAGGACAGGGGGGCTGGTCGCCCTTCATGTAGGCACTTGGTTCCCTGCTAGGGGTGAGTGACTCGGGGATGGGGACGTCGCTCCCACTGCCGCCCCCCCCCACCCCCTCCACCCCATATTGCCCCACAGCAGACTTGGGGGCACCCTGGCCAGGCTGAGCCCCCTGCCACTGGGCTGGCTTGGGGGTGCTGTTGCTGGTGGCCCAAAGCCCCCAGTCTGGGGGCCCGTGCCCGCCTGCCCCCCCCCCCAGCCCCACAAACCTCCCCGTGCTGGCCCCACATACATACAAAAGTATAGAAAGCCCCGGCACCGTGGCACATCCACAGCCCCCCAGCACCCCCCCACTGGCCCCGTGCTCCCGGGCAGCAGTTCACAGTATAAAACTTGGTCCGATAAAAGCCGGTCGGGGACAGAGGAGAAAAGCCCCCCACTCCCCAAATCCCCCCCACCGCTCCGAGCCGAGGGTGCCGGCCATGGGGTGGGGGCACCGTGGGATGCTCAGAGAGGTTTAGCCATGTCAAAGTGGGGGGGGGGGGGGCGGGGCATGCCCAAAAGGGGAGCCTGGGGCAGTTTTGGGCAGGGGGGAACATGCGAACAACCAGCCCCACTGATTCAGTCTCATCAGTTTTGCGGGGCACATCTGGGCGTCAGGGCAGCGGTCAGACCCCCCTACGCTCTTCCCCGCGCCCCTTCCCCACTCTCATGCAAAAATCCAGGAGGGCAACGATGTGGCCAAGCGGGGCCGTGGCACGGCGGGGGCACACTGGCTGGGGGGGCTGTGGTGGCCCCCCAAGACCCCTCTGCACCCGGCTAGCGAGGGAAAACGGTGGCAGGGTTTGTCCCTCACCCAGTGTAGGGTCCGGCTGGGGGCTGGCAGCAGGGGGGTTGGACCCCCCTCCAGGAGAGGCAGGGCACCCCAGGGGAGCATCAGGGCTCTTCGGCCTCCTCCTCCTCCTCCTCCAGCGATGCCACCCCGGAGGAGGCAACGTCGGAGACTTTTCGGCGGAGTGGGAAGTCCTTGCTCAGCACCACCTCGTCCTCGGCGGGCGAGAGGCAGGCTTCGGCGTAGGACACGGAGTAGAGGGAGTCCTGGCACCGGAGCCGTGCCAGGCCCCGCAAGGCACTTTGGCTGGCCGGGGGGGGCAGCTTGGGCAGCAGCAGGTCCTCGGTCCCCAGGGAGCCCAGCAGTTTGGCAGTGAGTTCGGAGGGGGACACCATCTCCAGGCTGCAGAGGCTGGAGCAGAGGGTCTCGGGGGAGAGGGTGTGCGAGGAGTCGCTCTCGGGCTCGCAGGAGCCGTGCCGCACGCCCAGCTGGCACAGGTGGCCCTGCAGCAGGTCTCGCAGCAGTGCACTGGCGGGCACCGCGCCGGGCAGATCTGCAGGGAACCAGGATGCTCGGGGTTAGTCCGGGGCTGGTGGCACCGGGGGCTGCCAGCTGCCTCCCACCCTGTGTGCCACAGGATGGGAGCAGTGGGATGGGAGCAGCCCCAAGCCAGGCACCATGCCCCCTTTGCCCACTTGCTGCCTATGTGGCACCAGTGACCATCAAAGGAAAAGTAAAACATGCCCTGGCACCGGGGAGGGTGCTGTGGTGCAGGGCTTCCCCATCCCCGGCATGGGCACCACTTGCCATGGTGCCAGGCAGGGGCACTGCCCTTTAAGGGGTGGCCAGGCTGGGTAACAAGGCTTGGCATCGGGCACCCTGCTCCTTCCACCCTTGGCACTGGCAGTGGGACACAGACACTGGGACACAGACAAAGGGACACCGACACCACACACCAGGACACCTTGCCAGTACAGCGGGTGCCCATTCCCTGTGGCGCTTACCGGTGGGCTGGGGGCTCTCTGTGGAGGGCATGAAGTCCTCGTCGTAAGACTCGTCGTTGGAGTCGTCCCCGTCCACCGAGGACCAGGCTCGCAGCTTGGCCTCAGCGATGGCAAACTGCTCCGCCACACCTGGCACAGGACAGGCATGGGTCACACGCACAGCGGGAGGTGTCCCCAAAACTCCCCTGCCCCAGCGCCTCTGTGCCCACGGTGCCATGGCACCAACGGATGGATGGAGGGACAGATGGATGGCGACGACCCGCCCCACCACCCCTGCAGCCGGCCGTGCCCCACGCGGTGCCCACCAGCAGCAAAGCGCGCCTCCTGCTCTCCCTCGCTCAGGTGGCAGTAGGAGCTGAAGGCGCTCTCCAGGGCGCTGGGCGGCTCCACCGGCTTGCACCAGCCCTTCCACTCGATGAGGTGGGCAACGCGGCCCTGCGCCATGGCCGTCGGCTTCGTCACGTGCTCCTTCACCACCTGAGAGATGCCTGCAAGATGGGCCCCTGCGTCAGCACCCCCCAAGCACCCCGTGTCCCCTCTGTGGAGCCCATGACCCTGGGACCCAGCACCCTCCAGCCCTTGGGAGCTGGGCCCCCCATGCCCTCCTCTTGAGTGCCACCGTGGACCCTTTGAGCCCCCAAACCCTCCCCATGAGGCCCAGCCCCTCACCCACAGCAGACCCCCCATTGTCCGGATGCCCCCCCACACCGCGGGCCGGACAAGCGGTTACCGTGCAGCGAGGAGCGGGCCAGGGCAGCGATCTCCTGGATGGTCAGTGCACGCCGTGACTTGGGCAGCATCTCGACAGTGTCCTCAACATGGACCTGCCGGAGCGGGCAGGGGTGTCACAGCCCTCGGCCACCCTCTCTGCCGCCGCTCCCCATCCGGGAGCCCCATGCCCAGGGAGGGTGCTCAGTCCCACTCAGTGCCCACCCCGTGGGGTCTGGGGGGCGTCTGTGCACACATGTGTGTTACAGGCACACCCGTGCAGAGGGGTGACAACAGCCATCACGCCGGGCAGGGGGTACATGCGCACCTGTGCTCGGTGCACGCACGCTTGCATGTGCCTGCTCACGTAACCAAGTGTATGTGCACACACACTCATACACACGCCCTGACCATAAACACATGCGTGCCCTCGCTGCACACGTGTGCACGCTGTACATGCACTTGTGCACACACACACACGCGTGTGCATGGTCTGTGCTGGTTGGTGCCACCACGCATCCTCCCCAGCTCCTGCACACACGCACACACGCGTCCCACTGTGGCCACGCAGCACCCGCCGTGCCAGGGCAACCCTGCCGCGTGTCCCCACTGCCCATCCCGGCCATGCCAGGCCCCGAGCCTGTGGCCACGGGGGAAGCGATGCAGGATTTGGAGGCGCGCAACAAATTGCATCGCCATGGCAACGGGGCACCGTGGACTGATTTCTCCCAGGATACAGCCTGGCTTGTGGCTGACGTCAGAGCAGCCCCGGAGCTGGCTGCGCGCTGGCAGGGACAGGCAGCGGGGTGGTGGGCAGCAGGGCCTGTCGTGCCCCTGGCCACGGCCGAGATGGGTGCCCCGCTGCAGGGTACCGGCCCACGGGCACGGCGGGGCTACCTGGAGGAAGTCCTGGCTGTCGAAGGAGGCCTGGCGTGCCAGGCGGGGCAGCGGGCGGGCGGCGCTCAGCGGAGACAGCGCTTTCACCTCCTTCCACTCCACGCACAGCGTCGTGTCCACGGCCACTGCGGGAAGAGCCGGGGAGGCATCAGCACCGCCGTCCCCCTGGCAGCCCCCTCAGCTCCCCACCCCAGGGCAGCGGCTTCTCGCCCGGTCTGAGACCAGACACAACTCGTTGCAGGGCCGTGCCGGAGCAGGCGGGTGCTGCGGCACGGGTGACTCACGCCCGGGCAACTCTTCCGCCTGTGTCAGCGGTAACGCGTGGCACCAGCCTGGCACCGGGGACCGGGCGCCTGTCCCGGCTTGGCGGCTGTTTCGGGAGGGGTGGGGGCAGCTGGAGCAGGCTGGGGGGGACGGACTGGGCCAGGCACTGGGTGCGTGGAGGGAGGCGGCACTGGGCCGTGCTGCAGGGGGCTGGTGCTCCTCCACTATCTCCAACACCCCCGTCCCCAGTTCCCCATCTCTGGGGCAGGAGGGAAAGGAGCAAAAAGGGGGGGTGTGTGGGTGGGGGGGGTGTTAAAAGCACCCACACGCATCCTGCACTCCAACAGCCCAACCTCCCAGCACCCCAAACGGATGTGTCCCCACCCCCTCGGGCGCTGACTCCCAAGCACCAGGGCCGGGGAGGGTCCGCTCTCACCGCGGCCCCCCAAGGGGCAGGGGCAGGACATCCCCGAGGAGCCTCACTCCCCCTGCACCGAGGTGGGCCCGGCTGATGTAACCAGCCATGAGGTGGGATATGGGGGGGTGACCGGTGCCCCCTGTCCGGGGGTAGCCCCTGGCTCCTGGAGGAGCTGCTGACAGCATTGCCCCCACCTCCAGCTGTGGGCAGGGGCACCCCCCGGTGACGCCCCAGCATTGACACCTCTGCCCTCCCCCAGCAACAGTCCCCCAAGGCCCCTCCCCCCAGCGTGTCTGCAACACCCCCAGCACCATCCCGGCCCCCACCAGCCCCAGCCCCCAGAACACCCTCTGATCACAGCCACAGCCCCCATCACCCCCATCCCTCCTGCAGCTCCCCCGGGACATCTGCAGCTCCCCCACAGTGCCCTGTGGCATCCTGTACCCGTCAGTGCACCCCTGCCAGCCCCCAGAGCCCCTCCAACACCTCTACCCCTCCTAAAGCACCCCCATACCCTCCCAGGCCTCTGACCAGCACCCCAGTCCCACACCCCCTTCCCAGCCCCCTGCACCCCCCCACACCACCCACCAGTTCCCCCAGAGCTGCACTCCAGCCCCTCCAGTCCCCCCAGATCCCTACACATCCTCACCCCCGACATCTCCCCGCACCCCCTAGGCCACCCAGTTGCCCCAGAGCAGCACCCCAGGCCCCAAACTCCCCCTCCCTCCATAGCCCCCATCCCCCTGTATGTACCTAAGCCCTCCAGAACCCTCAAGCCCCCTGTATCCCCCCTCATCCTTAGACACCCCAATCCTCTGTGTTCCCCCTCTCCACTTCCATAAACCACCCCATATGCTGCCACCCCATCCCCTAGACCCTCAGCTCCCCCATCGCAGCCCCCAGAACCCCTCACCTTCCTGTAGCCCCCAACATCCTCATTGCATCACCCCCGTCCCCCCCTCAGCAGCCTCCCCGCAGCCCCCGCATCCCCCTACCCTCTACATCCCCAAGCCCCCCTTACCCTCCATATCCTAAGACACCCCCATAGACCCCAAACACCCCCAAACCCCCCGCCCCGGTCCCGCTCACCCACCGATGGTGGTTTTGGAGCCGATGCAGCCCATGCTCCCGGGGGGGCCCCGGTGCGGACACTACCGCCGGCTCCGCGCCGCCCGCATCGCCCCCCGGCCGCATGGGCGGCCCCACCGGAGGGTCCTGCCGGGCCGGGCCGCGGTACCGGAGCCCCGAGCGGTGCCTGCGCCGGGCCGGGGAGCAGCACGTCCAGAAACGTCACTGCTGGGGGAGGAAAAGGAGGGAGAGGGGGGGGAGGGGGGGGAGGGAGGGGAGGGAGATGGGGAGGAAGAGGAGGAGGATTAGGAGAGAAAGGGAGGAGGGAGAGGAGGAGGATGGAGGAAAGGTGGGAGGAAGGCTGGGGAAGAGGAGGAGGAGGGGGATGAAGAATGAGGGAGAGGAGGAAGGGAAGGATGGGGGAGAGGGAGACTGGGAGGAAGAGATGAGGAGAGAGAGAAGGAGGATGAAGGCAGCCGGGGAGGATGAAGGAAGAGGGGGGCTGAAGGAAGAGGAAGAGGGGGATGGAGGAAGAGGAGGGGGGCGCGGGGGGGAGGAGGAGGAGGATGGACGAAGGAAGAGGAGGGGGCTGAGGAGGAGGAGGGGGAGGAAGGCCGGGCACCGCGGAGAGCGCCGTGCCAGCACCGCGGACAGCGCCGCCCGCCCGCCCGCACCCGGGGCGCCGCGGCCCCCCCCAACCCCCCAGGCGGGGACAGGGACAGGGACCCTCCTGCCCCACGGCACCCCTCAGCCCCAGGCCAGCCCGCGGAAGGGGTGTTCTCGACCCCCGAGGGGCCGGTGGTGCCGAGGCAGCCCACAGCCCGTGTCGGGGGCTGGGGGTCTCCCGCGCTGGAGCCAGGGTTGGGGCAGGTGGGCGCAGGCTTGGGGACATGACGCCTGACGGCACCGCAGCGACCTGCCCTGCAGGGGATCCAGGCCAGCGCTGATGCCAGGCTGAGGGGTTAACAGGCAGCCAGAGGTGTCTGTTCATTCTGAAACCTAATGATGGCAGTTAATACTGCAGCACCTTTTGCCCAGCGCAGAGGGGCGCAGGAGGGCACTGCCAGGGTGCCACCCTCCCCCTTGGCAAGCAGGGTACCAGAGGGGCCCACGGGCCTTCCTCTTTACTCACTCTGAGGCAGGGGGAGCTCTTGGCCAGTACCCAGCCCCCCAGACCTCGCTGGCCTTTTCCTGCCAACCGCTTCCCAGCATTAGCACTGCCAGGGCTGCAGCTCAGACAGATCAGCCTCTCATCTGGGGAACAGCCTCTGGTTAATCATTCTGTACCCTCTGGGCCCTGGCCAGGGTGACTCAGCAAGAGGCAGCCCAACACAGCAGAGACCAGCGCCCCCTCTCCTCCGTCCCCACCAGGGACGGCCCCACAGGGGACCCCCAGAGGGGCTGGGGACAGCCCACCCCTGCCCTATCTCCACCCCCCCCTGCAAGACAAGAAGGGTCCCCTCAAGAGAGAAGGTTGCGGGGGGGAGCCCAGCTCATCTCTCCCAGAACGCAAAGAGATCACACAGGTCCTGCCACCTCTGTGCCCGCAGGAAAAGGGACACTTGGGGACATCACAGCACTGGTGGCAGGGTCCCAGGGTGGGGGGTACCTACCGTCTGCCCGGGGAGGCTGGCCCCTGTCTGGGCTCCAGGCTGGCATGCCCAGGCGCAAGGGACGTGGGACAGGGGGGCGGCAACAGCGGCACACGGGGCATTATTTAGCAATGTTCTTTTATTTCCAGTTTTAAGGTGAAAAGATGCCTTTAAATCTTCAATTAAATACTTCATAAAGAAAAAAAAAAAAAAGAAAAAAAAATTATTTACAAATTCACGTGACCAGTAATTGAATTCTTGTTTTAATAATTACACGTGCGGCTCATCACATCCGGCGCTCTATAAATACAGGGGACGCGGATGCGGGGCCGCCCCGTCGCTTGCCAATTGTGGCCTTAAATGTTTGGGATGAGGATGGGGGCTTTATGGGGAGGAGGAGGGGACTCAGCCTGGCCCAGAGAGAAAGGGTCACCCCCCCCTCGTCCCCGGCACCCTCCCCAGGTGTCAGAGCAGGAGCTGGGGGGGGGGATGATGTATATTTAAAATAACAAAAAACATAGAGGGGGGGTCCAGGCAGTGATGGAGGAACAGAGAGAGAGGACAGGGGAGGGGGAGAAATCACGCTCCTGTCCCCAAACCAAATTTAATAAGTTTATATATATATAATCTCTCTATATTTCAGCAAGAAGTGGGGAGGAAGAAGAGGAGGGGGGAAAGGAGGGGAGAGATTTGTCCCCATCCTGTCCCCCCTCCCCATGACATGAAGTCTGGGGGTGCCCTGCCCCACTCCCAGAGACCCGGTGTGCCTGCGCTGGGAGCGGGGAGAGGAGGGGGCCCCGAGGGGACCCACTGCGACAGCCGCCTCCGTCAGCATCCGTTTATTATCATCGTGACAAACTAGTACAGGCCTCGCAAACAGAACCGGGACAGGGGCAGGAGGGAGAGGAGGAGAACTGAAAAGAGAGAGGGCGGCTGAGGGGGGCACAGTGGGTCCTTCAGCCCCAGCATCAGCAAGTCCAGGGGGGCCGGGGGTGGGAGGGGATGGAGTTGCTCCCCAGGGTGCCCCGCTCTCTCTCCCCGCTTCCTCCTCCTCCTCCTCCTCACGGCTGCTCAGTTGTTGTCCGACTCGTCCTCGGCTTCCCGGAGCCAGGTGAAAAAGGCTGTCACGGATTTGAGAGCCACCCCTTTGCCCTGCTGCTCGGCCGGGTCCTTGCTGGACTCCCACTTGTAGAAAGCCTCCTCCTTGATGACGTCCTCATCGTAGAGGGCGTCAAAGAACATCCGCAGCAGGTCTGGGGGTGACAAAGGGGGTCCCTGCCATTCCCCAGCCACCAGCCACTCTGCTGGGGTAGGGACACGCCTGCCACTCCCCTCCTCAGCCCACCCATCCCGCAACACTCACTGGGAGGCTGGTCCAACTTCACCACCAAGGCTTGCAGGGCGTAGAGCGCCTGGAGCTCCTTCTGCTCGTCCCGCAGGTACTTCTGCAGCAGCTTGGCTTGGTTGCGGATGACCATGGCGTCCACACGGTAGGGGTTCTCAACTGTGGGAGACGGGGCATGAGAGGGGGGTGGCGTGGGCAGGGGGACCCCCCCACCACACTCTGGTACTCACAGATGATGGCCGAGTGGCACACGGACGTCATCAGAGCCCTGATAAACGTGTTGGATGAGACCTGCTGCTCGCTCAGGTTGGCCTGGAGGAGGGAGGGTAGAGGGGCTGTGAGGTGGGGAGGGAGCCAGGAGAGAGCCCCCAGACCCACAGGCGCTGCACCTGCACGCTCACCTCAATCCAGTCGTGTATTCTTTGGTTGTTCAGGTTCTCCTTCAGCAGTTTGTCCATTTGCTTGCACAGCTCCTCCGAGGTCAGCTCCTTGCCGCTCGGCGTGTCCGAGCTGTCCCCCAACGTGTACTCCAGTTTCTGTGGGAGCAGGCAGAGATGAGCTGTTAAAGGCAGCCACGCTCCCGGCAGCAGGGCCTGTCTCTGCCCCTCGCCGCAGCTGGGCTCCCACCTGCTCTGTGACAAATTTGTTGACATCCTGGTCCTCGGGCAGGAATTCCTTCCAGCTCAGGCCCCCGTCCCGCCACAGCTTGCCTGCAGTCTTCTGGCCCTGCAGGACAGACAGTCGGCATCAGCACCCCATGCCCTCCATCTCCAGGGAGGGACATACTGCAGCTTGGCCGTGTCACCCCCACGACCCAGACACGGCAAGGGATGGCCCCTGCCAGCCCCTCTGGTGGCAGAGGGGTTCAATCCACACATGCCAACATGTCCCCCCGAGCAGGCTGCCCATCCCCAAGGCCAGCAGCCATGCAAGCCCCATGCACTTACCA